>NC_141689.1:1170402411-1171002411 GCF_964263255.1 Lissotriton vulgaris | reverse complement strand
ATGTACCTGTGGAATAAAATAGATGGGCAGTACAATTAACAAATTAAAGTATGTATATAACAATGTCTTTCTATTGAAAATTTACTTTGGAAAATCACATCATTATTTTTATACGTCAAAATACATCGGAACTGTACGCATCTCTTTGCACAAAATAGAAAAATATAATGTTTACAGTGAAAACACAATTTAATATTGAATAGAATACCAAGTATGCTTTCTTTAGCACAACTTAGACATTTTTATGATTGATGATGAAGATGCACTTTAATTTGAGGATACTTGAAAATTATGTATAACCTCTTGTAGAGAATGGAAGCAATGTTACACGGGAGATATATCCAAGGTTACACCCTTAAAGAAGATGTATTTATACTTGCAGAATAGATTATGTGTAAGACAACTCTATATGAGTTTCTCTCATATATGAGTTTAAACTAGAAATCAAATATTTGCCCCTGTGAAGCTTTCCCTCTTTGTCTCCCTTCGGATCTCTCTTATTATTGTTATTATTTTTATTTTGTTTTTGGTGCTTCTTTTATCCTCTAAAGCTATTAAGATTTATTTAAATGTTGTCATATATATCTTTTTCTTTGGCATTTCTTCCGTTCAAGACATATGTTTACTCCTGATAATAGGCTCTGATTTTAGGTAGGAATTAGTACTTCATGTGCAATAAAAACAGAGTGAACAATGAATGAAAAAGTGCAGTTTTCACCGCTGTTAAGATGAGCAAAGTAACATCAGTTAAGTCTGTTTTTCAGTTCTATTGGGAAACAGTTGGTCCTCTCTCTATGTAGTTGATATTCACTTTTAATGGTGGTTTGCAACTGTAAACTTTGGCTTGTGAAAAAGAGCGTCCGCTCGAAACGCGTCGCCACTAATACACTTTCCATTTCATACCGGGTCCCGAATCCCGGCACTGGCACCAACCCCGCTAGGAGAGGAGCTGGTGTTTGGTACTTTTTCCTTTCCACTCGGAGGTGGACGGAACGAGTAAGAAAAGCTGTTGATCCTGCGCCGGTAAGTGAGGGAGAGGTGGGCGTGCACCGGAGGGAGCACGTTCCCGGGTCGCACACAAGCTGGCTTTGGGGAACGCAGTTACTCGAGTCACCGCAACTGTTAATCCAGGCAGGGGTACCTCACACTCATATCGAGAGTAGCAGTGGCAGGGCCAAGTTCATTTTACTATAACTAAGAATCACGAAGAAAATGAGCAAGGGGAAACAGGATGTAAGTACAGCCGCTGAAACTACCAGTCGCAACAAACGTGCGGAGAGAGAAGATGCTGCATGTTCGCTCTTTTGTGAAGCAGAACAGGAGGAAACAGAAACTGTCCAGGAAATGGGGACACAGCGAGCGCAACAGGCAAAATAATAAAACAAATACTCTTCACATATGAGAAGCTTTTAGTAAGAGAGATCAACCGATGGTGGGAGGTTTCCTCCCAGAACAACTATATTGAAGTTTGTAGACTGCCTAGAGGACTTCGGATCCTGATTACACCCACGTATCAAAATCCACACCCAAAACTGCTGGAGGACTGGTCGGGCTTAAGGGCTAACACCTGCAAAAACATGATGGGGCTATTATCAAAGTATGTGGCAATTGAACTTGAACAAGTGCTGAAGGAAATTGAACAAATCAAAGGTGAACTGGATAAACATAGCGCTCAGGGAGAAATTAAAACAGCACTTGACCTCATGGAGGTCACATTCGAGAAATATGAAGAAGAGATCAAACAGAAGAAGAAAATTTCTAAGGGATAAGATTGATTACGCCAGCTGCAGAATACTTACTTTTGGCAGGAAATATGATGGCGCAATCAAACAATTTAAACAGCTCAACACCGTGCGCCAACAGGAAGCTGCATCTTCTGAGTCAGGCTCTGAAATTTACTCGGAATTGGAAGACTAACCAGATAATGCAAGGAGAGATATCCCAACTTTCAGGCTCCTGGACGAATATCGTTTTTTTTACAGTCAAGCATAACTTTGAGAGCGAGACCACCGGAGGCAACCCGGGGACCAGTAAGAGGAAGAGGAAGAGGCGCAAGCACCAGAGGAAGAGGACAAGGAAGGGAGTAAGAAAACACAACAAATCCAGACGCAAATAATGGGTGAGCAAAGCATTACAGTTTTAAATTTATCCTCAAACAAACTAATTTTGGCAGAGGAGTCTTTGCTGGAATTTGGTCTCTCTTTTTGCCCCATGGCGAACTTTTACTATAGCAGAACAAGAACTGATGTATTTTTGTTTGTCCGGAAACTTAAACTGATGAAAATGTTTATGATGAAAAAGAAATGTGCCGTTGAGTGCAGTCTGGGTGAGGGGGGGCTGGGAGCTACGCGCCTCCAGGAACTTTTCCCTAGACGACATTGATGATATGGCACATGCAGTTGAGCTCTGTGGGGGTACCACGGAAGGCCTAAGTGAGCATGAAATGCTAGAGCTAATGGGCCTTCAGATGGGTTGGACAACACTACTAGATTTAGACCCAAATCTACCTTTAATCCCAATCCACCACACAATGACTTAGACACCTTTCACAAGGTGGTTATTAGAGACCTCATGAAAATTTGAGAGAAGAGCAAAAATCAGCATGCCCGCATCCTAACACAGGAACAGCACCTAGCACTAAACACTTTGAATGCTGACCCGGGGTTTGTAATCAAACCATCGGACAAGGGGGGCAATGTGGTCCTCTGGGACATTAACCTATACTGTCAAGAGGCCAATAGACAACTGGTTCTATCAGGGAAATATGTTAGATCTAACAAAGATGAGAATGCCGCAGCAGTAAAAACCTATCATGAGAAATTGGGACACTGGAGAGGTCAGGGACTCATTGAGGAAGCTGAATTTAAATTCCTTCTCTCTAAACATCCTGTGGCACTATGTTTTTACATGTTGCCTAAAGTCCACAAGAATGACCATAACCCCCCAGGACGCCCCATAATATCTGCTAATGGCAGCCTTCTGGAAAACACTTCAATCTTCCTAGACTCATTTTTGTTCCCATACGTCCTGAATCTCCCATCTTATTGCAGAGATAGCACTGAATTCATCAACAAGATCAAGGGAATTGTGTGGCAGGAGATCTTTGGCTTGTTACGATCGATGTAGTATCACTATACACCTGCATAGAACACACTGATGGTGTACAGGCGTGGAAACACTTCTTTAGGTATAGATCAGCATTTTTATATGATCTAACTCAGATGTTACTGGAAATGTTGACCTTCTGCCTAACTAACAATTTCTTTCTTTTCGAGGACAAGTGGCACAAAGAGCAGATGGGCACAGTGATGGGAAGTTGCTTTGCGCCTCGTTACTCATGTATGATGATTGGTGGGTTGGTGGGAGGAGCAAATGCTGTGGACAGAAGCAAACGCAGACATGACTAAACACATTGTATTCTACACCAAATACATAGATGATATCTTTTTGATCTGGGATGGGTCTAAGATAGATCTAGCCAAACTACTCAGGTCCCTAGACAACAACAAGGTCAATCTCGGTTTCACGCACAAATTTCACCAGGTGGAAATGGACTTCCTATTGAGAACTCCCTAACTACCAATCTATACAGGAAGCCAACAGCAGGGAATAGCATTTTACATGCTAAAAGCCACCATCCGCCCAACTTTAAATGGAGTATTCCCTATGGGGAATTACTTAGGGTGAAAAGAAATAGCAACACCTCAGAATCCTTTGAGAAAGAACAAGCTATCATGATGACAAGATTTAAGGCAAGCAGTTATCCTGAGAAAGTCCTGTGCAACCCAAACAGAGAGCAGCTACCAAGGAGAGACTAACTTTACTGGTCAAAAGACCAGAAAGCAAAAGTTCCGGCAACAGTGTAAGAATGATCACCACATATAATGTGGAGGCAGGGGCGGTGCGTGAAACTCTTAAAAAACACTGGCCCTAAGTGAAGAATGATCAAATCAAAGGACCCTCAATGACTACACAGCCACAAGTAACCTATAGGAAGCGCGTTCCCTGAAGGATATGTTGGTCCAAAGTTACATGGGAGGGGCGAAAAAGCAAACTTGGATACAGCAACAAAAAGGTTTTTTCAAATGTGGCAAATTCAAAGCCTGTGGGACGAGCAGAAATGTTAAAACTTATCCACTACCCACAGGCAAAACAAGAAACATAACGAAATTTATGAACTGTAACACTGATTTTTGTGTGTATGCGATTGTTGCCCGTGTTCCATGATGTATATTAGTAGTACAATCTTTCCCATGAAAAAGCGCATCTTAGAGCACATGAGAACAATTAAGAATGTTGATCTGAACTACTCAACTGGAAGACACCGGCTAAGACACCACAACAAAGACATTAACTACTTCTCTTTCTGTGGCATTGACAGGGTCCCGGCGAACCCCAGAGGGGGAGACTGCAAGAAACAATTAAGAATCCTGGAGTCCCAGTACATCGTCATGCTAGAGACTAAGAACCCTTTTGGGTTGAATGAGGATGAGGAACTACATGTCCACATTGGATGAGTACCCAACCTTTTCTATCCCTACTGCTCTCGCTGTGATACCCATTTTCTCTGCATTTGCTTTGTCTTCAGAGAGGGGGGACCCCCACCCAGACGCAGCACTACCAGGTTGGAAAATTTCACATGGAGCTTGGTCCACCTCAGCATAGTGTGAGTCAACACTATGTACCCCACTTGGAATCTGATTTGAATTTGTATCTGTATATTGTGACCGAACTGGAACTGATATGCCCCATTAAAAACCATCCACCCCTTGCTCCCCTTTGTTGTTTTATTCAGTTTGTTGTTTCGTTTGCACCAGACATACACATTCACCACTGGTCATTTCCCCCCCTTTTTTTTGTAAGTGAGGCTCCCGTGTAGATAACCCTCCTCACTTTTTCAAGTTTAGATTTTCTGAAGTTCGTCTCTTGCTTTTTAAAACAACACGGGTAGGGTAGTTGGCTAGTAGGAGTCGGGACGACAATCTCTCGGTCGTGCCCAAAATCACACTTTCTTTAGGACTAGAAGAAATGGTTTCCTCTGATACACACACACGGCCACTAGGCCATGATTGAACATGGTGAAATGTGAAACTTTGACCAGAAATATGACCAATATTATTTATTTTAATGATTACCATACGTCTTAAGAACTGTTGTGTTGATATACACGATTATTTTGTTGTAATGACAATTTGATGAAGCAATCGAATGACAGAAAATTGCTATATTATAACGCTCTTTCCACAAAGAGGCAGGTCCGGTAACAACAACAACTACAAAAACAGGAGTTCAAAGTAATCCAGGAAAGTTGGCTCAGAGATGGCAAGAACAAACCCCTGGAAGGGGTAGGCGAACCAGACGTGGTAGCTGTAAGAGGAAGAGGCAGCGGGCAAGTAAAAACAACTCCAAGGGTAACCAGGAGTCAGAGAAGAGGAAGATGGTAGCTGCATCTGACCATCTTACGATAGTGAACTTATCCCAAAGACCCCTAACATCTGCGGAAGAGTCCATCTTGAAATTGGGACTTACATTCTGTCCGAACAACAATATGGAATATACCCAAACGAGAATTGATCTGTACAAATTCATCTGAAAGATCAAATTACACAAGTTTTTCAAGGTCATACCAACTGCTAAAGAAGTCAAACATCTGAGAAACAACAAAAAGGATACTGACCTTTTAACTGTTAATGACTTGACTGCACGTGAAGTTCTGCAAAACTTGAGATCAGAGGGACACATGGAAACGAACATGACAAGCAACACCCTCACACAAAGACTAGCCAATGTTGACATTGACCAAGAAGCACCCAAGAGTTTAAATCTGTATCTAAATTTCTTCCACAAACCGCTGTGGATGCTATTGACATTTTTTCTGATGCAGTCATCTGGGATTTGATGGCTATGAGGGCAGAACTCTCAGGTACATGCATCATTGGTGCCGTTTGCGATTCCTTATTTGCAAAAATTAAGGAATCGCAATTAAGGAATCGCAAAAGGCAATGCATCAAGAAATCGCAAAACTTTTAGCGATTTCTTAATATTCCTTATTTGCAAATCCTTAATTCCGAATCGCAAATAAGGAATAGCTTTACATTGTTTCCCATGGGCCTAGAGGCCCATAGGAATCAATTGGAAGGCATTTTCATTTTGCGAATTCGCAATTAAGGAATCCCAAAATGAGAATGCAATTTCAAGGGTGCAGGGGGGGGGTTCCAAAGGACCACCCCCTGCACCACTGGAATGTCATGTAAGTACATTTTACTCACACACATGTCCCAAGGGCATGTGTGTGTGTAACATGTAAGTGTCAAATATGCATTTATTTGCATTTTTTACACTTTTCGCAAAATTACCATGAAGGTGTACTTCATGGTAAGTTTTCCCTACAAAATTGCGAATTCGCAAAATAAAATTAATCATGCATAGCATTTAAGAAATTGCAAATTTGGCGATTTCTTAAATGCTATCGCAATTTGAGAAATCGCCAAAAATTGTGAATTCTTAAATTGCGATACATGAAAAATAAATAATGCATCCCAATAAGTGATTTTGGAATCGCAAACGGCCGATTTTTGCGATTTGCACCATTTGCGATTTCAAAATCGCGTGATGCATGTGCCTGAAAGTTCCCAACAAAAAAACTTCAATGTCACCAAAGAACAAAACTTGGCCATAAAAGGTTTGATGGAGGATAAAACCATCATATGCAAACCCTCCGATAAAGGAGGTAACATCGTTATCATGTCGAGAGAACAATATGTTGCAGAAGCCTTGCGTCAATTACAAGACACAACCTGTTATTCTGTGATAATGAAAAAGGATTATCTTGCGAGCATTGACACCTTACATGATCTGCTCAAGAAATGGCATGACAAGCAGATGTTGGAACTAGAAGAATATCTTTTTCTAAAGACTGTGAATCCGATCTTACCTTGTTTTTACCACCTGCCCAAAGTCCATAAAAACACTGTTAATCCCCCAGGGAGACCAATCATCTCCTCCATAGGGGGACTTACTGAGAATCTCTCGAAATTTTTGGACCATTACCTGTTTGACTTTGTACTCTCGTTGAAGTCTTACATTAGAGATACATCAGACTTCATTGAGAAAGTGGAAAACCTAGACTGGCAACCAACCTATGTACTCATAACTTTAGACATAACAAGTCTTTACACTTGCATTGAGCATGAACAGGGTCTCTTTGCTATAGAATATTTCCTGAACAAAAGACAACTAAAATATGCAATGCATAACAAGATGTTGCTAGAACTCATCAAATTCTGCTTGTACAATAACATCTTTCTTTTTCAGGATGACATATACAGACAGCTTTCTGGTACAGCGATGGGCTCCTGCTTCGCCCCCGGCTATGCAAATGTATTCGTTGGCTGGTGGGAGGAGCAGGTAGCCTAGGCCCCCAGGAATGCCACATGGAACAACAAAGTGGTTGCATGGATCAGGTACATCGACGACCTGTTCCTTGTCTGGGATGGGTCAATAGCAGAGGCTAACGAGTACATACAAGCGCTTAACAATAATGATTGCAATTTGAGATTCACGGGAGAGGTGAGCAATGAAAGGGTCAATTATTTGGACCTTCAAGTTAGTGTGAGGGACGGTAAGATCTGCACTCAACTCTACCGAAAACCTACGGCAGGCAATAGTGTACTGCACGCCTCCAGCAGCCACCCCCGTTATCTCATAAACAGCATCCCCTACGGGGAATTTCTAAGACTTAAGCGCAATTATACCCAAAATGAGGATTTTGAACAAGCAGCCAGTGACAGTGTGGAAAGATTCTCAGATAGAGGTTACAACCCCAACCTTCTACAGGATGCTCTGAACAGAGTGAGAAAATTACCCCGTAGTTCCCTCTTTGCAAAAAAGACCCGTTCCGTCACTGATGGCAAATTCCGCATGATCACACCCTACTCAGCCAACTCTTTCAGGTTAAGATCCATAATGACCAAACATTGGCACATTTAAAAAACTGACCAAATTGTTGGATCCGACATACCTGCTGTTCCACTCATAACCTTCAAAAAGGCCAGATCGCTACGCGACCACATGGTTCATAGCCACTTGAAGCCTTTAGAGAAGAAGCAGGGTACGCTGAAAGATGTCAAGGGCTTTTTCCCATGTGGGAAATGCAAAGCTTGCACAGCTAGTATAGAACCTTGACATATGATGTGAAAGGCTGTAAAGGGGGTAAGAGAATTAACAAATGTATGTCTTGCCACACAGATCTTGCAGTTTACTGTTTAATGTGCCCTTGCCAATTGAAATATATTGGCAGTACTATCAATTCTGTAAAACTGAGAGTGTTGGAGCATATGCCGGCCATCGTGAATAGAGATTTCACCTATACGGTGGCCCGTCATTTTGCAATCAAACACGACAGCAACAGGGACCTTCTGAGATATTTTTGTTTGGACTGTGTTGTTGAAAGCCCGATGGGAGGAAACAAATTACAGACACTCAGGAGACTAGAATCTCGATATATAATCGATCTGGAGACCAGGGCACCGGGAGGTCTTAATATGGGAAAGGAATTGTCATCACACTTGGGATAACTACAGAACACCAGTATCTGGAAACTGTGAATGTGAAGGTGTTTAAATGAATGGTAGAGAAAATGTTTTGCAGTATGGAAATATAAAGAATGTAAATGATAGAAGGGTTTATTAGAATTGAAAATGCACCTATTTTTGAATCACGTTGGCTATTAGAAATGTCTGAGGCATGTCAAACTTTACCTGTACACGAAATTACCCTGAGATCTATGCGGCCATTTAGGCTGCAATTGCCGATACACGGCAAGATATCACGCAAACTGGTACTTTAAATCTATGATATTCGTATAGCTATGGAGACGTTATAGTTTTATAACGGCATTTCTTCAGGAAATCGATGTCCAGGTAAATAATGCCTATAAGACCTCAATATTGATGTAGCACTAAATAGTACTTTTCGTGTTACATCCCTTGCCGATACACGGCGTGAATAGATGGTGGAATAACTTGATTGAAACATTCATTGTAAAAACGAATTGGAATGGAATGCACATTCAAAGATGGCGCGCAAACCTAAATGTTTGTTGATGTCCGTTGTTTGTTTCAATGACCCCAGTGAACACAGATAATGGTGCCGCGCAGCGCGTTCAGATGTGAGCACTGACGAAGGGATTCTTTCCCGAAACGCGTTTGTTCTTTGAATAAATCCTTTTCTGAATGCTGAAAACCCCGTGAGTGCTGTATTTCTTCTGACCCGGCTGGGTATCTTAGAGGTATTGGAGCCATTATATATATATATATATATATATATATATATATATATATATATATATATATATATATATATATATATATATATATATATATATATATATATATATATATATATATATATATATATATATATATATATATATTACCTACTGGCGATAGCCAGTAGGTATATATAGTTAGGATTTTTTCTCTATGGAACTTTTGAAAATTCTATGTCTAATAACTTTGGCGTTTGTGGACGGAATTGGCTGAAATTTTCAGGAAAATGGCACATTTTGTTTCTGAGCAGCCCCTGAAAATTTGGGGGGGTTCGTCAAGGGGGGACGAGAAAAAAGGGGGGTCCCAAAACGCGTTTTTCCCATTCATTTTTCCATAGGGCGGTTGGCCTCACTTTTAGCTCGAACGGCTGAATGGATTTGCACGAAACTTGGCAAAATTGTAGGGACTGTTAGCCCGATGTGCCTTTGCTAGGTCTCAATATATGTGCTCCAGTGGATTTTGAGAAATTAACGTTCAAAAAAAGATATATATCTGTAACAGCGCTCCGGGCAGCGCTCCGGTTCGCGTACTTTTCGCGTAACGGAACTTTGCGATGCAAAGCTGATTGGCTCTCCGGTGTCTGTCAACATTCTAAACAGTCCGGAGCGGCCGCCATCTTGTCTCTCGGTAGGATCGAGAGACAAGAGGAGGCCAAAACAAAGGGGGAAATGAAGGAAAGGTGGCAAGGTAGACCCCTTCTGACCCCCTAGGATTGATGAGGGGGATATTATAGAGCCACGCGGGGCCCAAAAAAAAAAAAAAATCAGATTTTTTCGCCGTAGAGACGCGTCTTGGTACGCGAACCGGGCAGCTAACCGGGCAGCTAACCGGGAAGCTAACCGGCAGTGTAACGGGAGTCTGAGGAGTAGCTGATTGGCTGTCAACATTGTAAACAGTCCGGAGCGGCCGCCATCTTGTCTCTCGGTAGGATCGAGAGACAAGAGGAGGCCAAAACAAAGGGGGAAATGAAGGAAAGGGGGCAAGGTAGACCCCTTCTGACCCCCTAGGATTGATGAGGGGGATATTATAGAGCCATGCGGGGCCCAACAAAAAAAAAAAAATCTGATTTTTTCGCCGTAGAGACGCGTCTTGGTACGCGAACCGGGCAGCTAACCGAGCAGCTAACCGGGAAGCTAACCGGCAGTGTAACGGGAGTCTGAGGAGAAGCTGATTGGCTGTTAACATTGTAAACAGTCTGGAGCGGCCGCCATCTTGTCTCTCTGTGGGATCGAGAGACAAGAGGTGGAAAAAAAAAAGGTGTAAATGAAGGAAAGGGGTAAGGTAGACCCCTCCTTAACCCCTAGGATTGATGAGGGGGCTATTAAAGTTCCCCGCGGGGCAAAAGAAAAAAGAATTGCGATTTTTCGCGGTAAAGGTGCTTCCCGGTACGTTAACCGGGCAGCTAACCGCCAGCGTAACGGGAGTCCGACATATTGTGTTTTTTGAACGTTTGTGATATGTGCACGTGTGGATTTTGTCTAATTAAGGTTAAAAAAATATATATATATCTTTAAGCGTGCTCTGGCGCGCTTACGTTACGGGTTTTGTTTGCGCTGCAGAGACGATATGTCACGGTTATGCGATGCATCATGAGGCGTCTCACGGGCTACGTGATACGTCACGTAATAAAGAATATATTTTATAGATATTAGCTTTTAAAAAAACAATGAAATTCACTGAAAAAACCATAGGTTATAGACCACATATAGTTAGGAATTTGCATTTACAAAACCTTGAAAATTCACTGAAAAAACCATAGGTTATAGACCATATATAGTTAGGGATTAGCATTTACAAAACCTTATTTTATTCGCACAAAACCATTGAAATTCCATATATAGTTAGTTGCACTAACTATATATCGCGGACCCGCAATCCACTGCTAATGATGTCACATATTACATCATTCATGACATGGTCAGTGACATCACTGATGACATCACTGATGACATCTCAAATGACATCACTGATGACATCACTGATGACATCTCAAATGACATCACTGATGACATCACTGACATCTCATTTGACATTACTGATCACATCACTGATGATATCATTTATGTGATAATACAATGAACATCTTCAGACTCTAATATAACCTTAGATACACTCAGTGTAAACAGACACTCACAGACTGTCACACATCCATGGAGTTACTCACACACCTAGTCAGTCATGCAAAGAATCAATCACACCTCCATTTCCTCAACTATACAGTTATACACACCTTACTTATTCAAACATATACTAACACATATTTACTCTCTTATACAATCCCTGATACAAGTTCACAATGATCCATACAGTCACTCTCACATTCACTGGCTCTTATGTTCAGTTATTTATATATGTCAACTCTCACATGGACTGTGTTTTACATATGTACTTACTTTGACATGTAGCACTGAGATATCCATTGACTCACCAATACACTCATGCACACAGTCAACTGTCCATACAGCTGTTTCTACATGCACTTTTGAACCCATACACCTAGGGAATCAACTGCTCACACATCTATGCACAGAGTCATACACCTCCCAGCCACCCACAAACATACTCAGTCTCCCATACAAATACTTGGGCAACCATTCAATAACCCATATAGTTACTGATATAGCTACTGATTTAAACATGCAGCAGTTTACAGAACAACATATATAATGATTGCCAAATTAAGACACTTTAGTCACTAACCCATGCACTCAGTGAGACACATTTAATCATTCTCTCATACAGTCAGTCATGCACCTACTAAATCCTTCATCCAGACACTTATACATCCACTCATTCTTCAATATGTAAGACATATTTTAACTTTACAGAAACATACAGTCACTGGGTGTTGTCATCAGTGATGTCATCAGTGATGTAATTTGAGATGTCATCAGTGATGTCATCAGTGATGTCACTGACCATGTCATGAATGATGTAATATGTGACATCATTAGCAGTGGATTGCGGGTCCGCGATATATAGTTAGTGCAACTAACTATATATGGAATTTCAATGGTTTTGTGCGAATAAAATAAGGTTTTGTAAATGCTAATCCCTAACTATATATGGTCTATAACCTATGGTTTTTTCAGTGAATTTTCAAGGTTTTGTAAATGCAAATTCCTAACTATATATGGTCTATAACCTATGGTTTTTTCAGTGACTATATATATATATATATATATATATATATATATATATATATATATATATATATATATATATATATATATATATATATATATATATATATATATATATATATATATGTTCAACTCCGTCATATCGCTGCAGCAGCCAAATCTATACGCCAGTTTCAGCCAACACAGACACAAAACCAATTCTTCGATGCAAATTTAGTCTTTAATGCGTGCTATCTTGTCGCCATAACGTTTCAACTCCGAGGAACCTTGATCAGTGATGTCATCAGTGATGTAATTTGAGATGTCATCAGTGATGTCACTGACCATGTCATGAACGATGTAATATGTGACATCATCAGCGGTGGATTGCGGGCACACAAGATATAGTTAGTACAACTAACTATATCGGAGGAATTTCAATGGTTTTGTACGAGTGAAATGTCCAGCTAACTATAACACCCCTAAAACCTACAGTTTTTTCAGTGAATTTCTAAGGTTTTTTAAATAATAATTCCTAACTATATCAGGCCTGAAGCCTATGGTTTTTTCAGTGAATTTCAAAGGTTTTTTAAATGCTAATTCCTAACTATATCAGGCCTGAAACCTATGGTTTTCTTTGTGAATTTCAAAAGTTTTGTAAATGACAATTTTTAAAAGTATTCATTGTTATATTTATTTGTTTTGATACTGATTTACTACATTTTTATTATAAATATTTATATTTATTTTATTTTTTTAAGTTACATTTCATATTCCTAATGTATAACAATCTGCGAACCAAACTCTACCTTTTTGCCAAATTTGGTGTAATTCCGTTAAGCCGTTCGGGCTGTAGCCCTGGCTAAAGTTCCTATGGAAAATTGCATGGGGAAAACATGATTTGGGACCCCCTTTTTTCTCGGCCCCCACTTGACGAATCACCCAAACTTTCAGGGAAGGAGCGGAGCAGACCAGGCCATTTTCTTAGAGAATTTCGCGAAGATTCGTCCACCAGCGCCAAAGTAATTCCAAATATAATGTTGTACATTTTCTATGGAAACAAGGTCCTACCTATTTCTACCTACTGGCCACCGCCAGTAGGTAATATATGTATATACAGTACAGAGTACAGTCCAGAGTACGATGCTTCTTACCCCGTGATTTAAAAAAAAAGAAATTGGGGGGCCTTGGGGGTCCTTGTGGAACCCCCTGAGCAGGCCTAGGAGGTCAGGGTGTTTCTGCCCTGCCCCCTTTTCGTGTTTTGCACGTTTGTTTCACTGCTTTCTTGTGCCTCGGTTCTACCGTGGCACAAGATGGCTGCCAACACTTCCTGGTTTGGAGTGTTGACAGACAGTTGATAGCCAATGACCATGCAGCTCGTGCTCGGGAAGGTACAGAGTAGAGTACAGAGTACAGTACAGAGTACGGTACTTTGTCTCTAAATATCACTCTGTTTTTACTTTTTATTTTCTTAGGAACTACTGAACGGATTTACACCATTTAACAAAAAGCACAATCTGCGAACCAAACTCTACCTTTTTGCCAAATTTGGTGTAATTCCTTTCAGCCGCTCGGGCTATAGCCCTGCCTAACATTCCTATGGAAAATTGCATGGGGAAAACATGATTTGGGACCCCCTTTTTTCTCGGCCCCCACTTGATGAATCACCCCCAAACTTTCAGAGAAGGAGCGGAGCGGAGCAGGCCATTTTCTTAGAGAATTTCGCAACAATTCGTCTACCAGCGCCAAAGTTATTCCAAATAGAATGTTGTGGATTTCCTATGGAACCTAGGTCCTAACTATATATACCTACTGGTGACCGCCAGTAGGTAATATATATATATATATATATATATATATATATATATATATATATATATATATATATATATATATATATATATATATATATATATATATATATATATATATATATATATATATATATATATATATCCTAGCACATTCTGAAAAACGGCATTCTCGGACCACACTTCCTTGTTTGGAGTGTTGACAGACAGTTGACAGCCAATGAACATGCAGCTCGTGCTCGGGAAGGTACAGAGTAGAGTTCAGAGTATAGTACAGAGTACGGTACTTTGTCTCTAGATATCACTATGTTTTTACTTTTGATTTTCTCAGGAACTATTGAACGGATTTACACCATTTAACAAACAGCACAATCTGTGAACCAAACTCTACCTTTTTGCCAAATTTGGCATAATTCAGCCGTTCGGGCTATATCCCTGGCTGAAGGTCCTATGGAAAATTCCATGGGAAAAACACATTTTGGGACCCCCCTTTTTTCTCGGCCCCACTTGACGAATCCCCCCAAACTTTCAGGGAAGGAACGGAGCAGGCCATTTTCTTGGAGAATTTCACGAAGATTCGTCCACCAGCGCCAAAGTTATTCCCAGTAGAATGTTGCGGACTTCCTATGGAAACTAGGTCCTAAGGAAATCCGCAACATTCTATTGGGAATAACTTTAGCGCCTGTTGCTGAATCTTCGCAAAGTTCTCAAACAAGATGGCACGCTCCGCTCCGCTCCTTCCCTGAAAGTCTCGGGAAGATTCGTCAAGTGGGGGCCGAGAAAAAAGGGGGGTCCCAAAACGTGTTTTCCCCATGTTAATTTCCATAGGACGATTAGACACGGCTACAGCCCGAACTGCTGAACGGAATTACACCAAAGTTTGCAAAATGATAGAGTCTGATTCACAGATCAACCTTTTGTTTAAATGGTGTAAATCCCTCCTGTAGTTGTCCAGAAAATCAAATTTGAAAAAATGTATATATCTATAAGCGCGCACCGTACGCGTACCGTGCGCGTACCGTGCAGACCTTTGCGTGCGTGAGCTGCATGCTGATTGGCTGCCAATGTCTGTCAACACTCCAAAACAGAAATTGTTGGCAGACATCTTGTGCCTCGGTAGACTGAGGCACAGGAAAGCAGAAAAACAAAGGTGTAGAACTCCAAAAGGGTCCTTGTGGGACTCCCTGAGCAGGCCAAGGGGGTCAGGGTGCTTCTACCCTGACCCCTTTGCGTGTTTTCCACCTTTGTTTCTCTGCTTTCTTGTGCCTTGGTTTTACCGAGGCACAAGCTGGCTGTTAACACTCCCTGGTTTGGAGTGTTGACAGACAGTGGCAGCCAATCAGCATGCCTTCCCGAGAAAGCAGCATGCTCATTGGCTGCCAACATTTCTAACCAGGAAGTGTTGGCATCCATCTTGTGCTAGGTAGACCGAGGCACAAGAAACAAGAAAAACAAACGTGTAGAAAATAAAATGGGGCAGGGTAGACACACCATGACCCAGGTGGTCCCACAAGGACAAAAAAGGCTTACATTTTTTTTTTAAAAAACCCGGTCTGTTTTTTTCAAAATTACCCTCCGGGGGGATCAAATCACGAGGGCATAGTTATAAAGAAGTATGGGGGGTCCCCAATCCCTCTCACACTGCCCCGGGGACCGCTGCCCCCGGGGCAAAGCAATGCAGCCCACTGACGCATACTGGAGGTTCCAGGTGGGCTAGTTGGCAAAAAGGGACCTCCAGTATGCAAGGGGAATTAGTTCCCCCTCTGCAAACACGCCAGGGGCTGCTTTGCAGAGAGGTGTAAAAAAGGTGTAAAAAAGGGTGTGGCCTCATTACACCTTTCTGCAATGCAGCCCCCTGGCGCATACTGGAGGTTCCAGGTGGGCCAGTTGGCCCCCAGGGACCCCCAGTATGCAAAGGGAATTAGTTCCCCCTCTGCAAACATGCCCGGGTGCTATGTTGCGGAGAGGTGTAAAAAAGAGTGTGGCCTCATTACACTTCTCTGCAATGCAGACCCCTGGCGTATACTGGAGGTTCTATGTGTGCTAGTTGGCCCCCAGGGACCCCCAGTATGCAAGGGGAATTAGTTCCCCCTCTGCAAACGTGCCCAGGGGCTGCGTTGCAGAGAGGTGTAAAAAAGGGTGTGGCCTCATTACACCTTTCTGCAATGCGGCCCCCTGGCGCATACTGGAGATTCCAGGTGGGCTAGTTGGCCCCCAGGGACCCCCAGTATGCAAGGGGAATTAGTTCCCCCTCTGCAAACACGCCAGGGGGCTGCGTTGCAGAGAGGTGTACAAACATTTTTTTTTAAATGTATATTAAAATTATATAAGGTAATTTAAAAAAATAATATATCTAAAAATAAATAATTTATAATAATGTAGTAAATCAGTATAGAAAATATAACAAATATTACATTTGAAAATTATCATTTAAAAAACCTTTGAAATTCAATGAAAAAACCTTAGGTTTCAGGCACGTTATTGTTAGGAATTCCCATTTAATAAACCTTTGAAATTCACTTAAAAAACCATAGGTTTCAGCCACGTTATAGTTAGGAATTAGCATTTAAAAAACCTTGCAAATTCACTGAAAAAAAACATAGGTTTCACACACGTTATAGTTAGGAATTAGCATTTTAAAAACCTTTGAAATTCACTGAAAAAAACATAGGTTTCACACCAGTTATAGTTAGCTGGTAATTTTACTCATACCAAACCTATTAAATTCCCCTGTTATAGTTAGTTCAGCTAACTATAACTTGCGCGCCCGCAATGCACTGCTGATGACGTCACATATTACATCACTCATGACATGGTCAGTGACATCACTCATGACATCACTGATGACATCTCAAATGACATCCCTGATGACATCCCTGATGACATCATCCAGTGAATGTGTGTCTTTCTGTGAAACCTATGGATTTTTCAGTGAATGTATATATATATATATATATATATATATATATATATATATATATATATATACACGCAAAAGTGTTTGTCCCCAAGGAACGAGGCCGCACACAATCAGGAGTTGATACTTGCTTTATTTGACACGTAGAGGCGGCAGTTGTATTCAGCAATTGTTGTCTGCCTGACGCGTTTCGGGCTAGCATAGCCCTTGATCACAGGCTGGAAAAGAAAACTGCAACAGCTTCCGCAGTATCCCACAGTTCCACATGTCTCCTTAATTAATTGCCGCAGTAGGACCTCCCTGGTGAGGTCGGTTGCGTGTAGGCATGCTGGGACTAGTAGTCCTACGTGAAGTCTTTACGAAAAAACATTTCGTTTGCGCCCTCCAGTGGGTGTGCAGAGTTTCAGTCCATCATTGACAGAAGTTGAGGCTCCCTAGTGAGCCCCCCGAATAGCCGCTGTCGTCCTCCTCTCTGCTCCTGATAACTGCAGTGGGGCCCTGAAGCGCACCACCACTGAACTGTGCGCACTGCAGGGGCTCAAGACGCTTCAGGGCCCCACTGCAGTTATCAGGAGCAGAGAGGAGGACGACAGCGGCTATTCGGGGGGCTCACTAGGGAGCCTCAACTTCTGTCAATGATGGACTGAAACTCTGCACACCCACTGGAGGGCGCAAATGAAATGTTTTTTCGTAAAGACTTCACGTAGGACTACTAGTCCCAGCATGCCTACACGCAACCGACCTCACCAGGGAGGTCCTACTGCGGCAATTAATTAAGGAGACATGTGGAACTGTGGGATACTGCGGAAGCTGTTGCAGTTTTCCTTTCCAGCCTGTGATCAAGGGCTATGCTAGCCCGAAACGCGTCAGGCAGACAACAATTGCTGAATACAACTGCCGCCTCTACGTGTCAAATAAAGCAAGTATCAACTCCTGATTGTGTGCGGCCTCGTTCCTTGGGGACAAACACTTTTGCGTGCATATATAACGGCCGTCCCGCCGTGAGGCTACGCACCACCACTGAACTGTGTGCACTGCAGGGGCTCAAGACGCTTCAGGGCCCCACAGCAGTTATCAGGAGCAGAGAGGAGGACGACAGCGGCTATTCGGGGGGCTCACTAGGGAGCCTCAACTTCTGTCAATGATGGACTGAAACTCTGCACACCCACTGGAGGGCGCAAACGAAATGGTTTTTCGTAAAGACTTCACGTAGGACTACTAGTCCCAGCATGCCTACACGCAACCGACCTCACCAGGGAGGTCCTACTGCGGCAATTAATTAAGGAGACATG
This sequence comes from Lissotriton vulgaris, assembly GCF_964263255.1. Lineage (NCBI taxonomy): Eukaryota > Metazoa > Chordata > Amphibia > Caudata > Salamandridae > Lissotriton > Lissotriton vulgaris. The sequence continues at coordinate 1,170,983,940 of NC_141689.1, read as the reverse complement.
TGGAACTGTGGGATACTGCGGAAGCTGTTGCAGTTTTCTTTTCCAGCCTGTGATCAAGGGCTATGCTAGCCCGAAACGCGTCAGGCAGACAACAATTGCTGAATACAACTGCCGCCTCTACGTGTCAAATAAAGCAAGTATCAACTCCTGATTGTGTGCGGCCTCGTTCCTTGGGGACAAACACTTTTGCGTGCATATATAACGGCCGTCCCGCCGTGAGGCTACGCACCACCACTGAACTGTGCGTACTGCAGGGGCTCAAGACGCTTCAGGGCCCCACTGCAGTTATCAGGAGCAGAGAGGAGGACGACAGCGGCTATTCGGGGGGCTCACTAGGGAGCCTCAACTTCTGTCAATGATGGACTGAAACTCTGCACACCCACTGGAGGGCGCAAACGAAATGTTTTTTCGTAAAGACTTCACGTAGGACTACTAGTCCCAGCATGCCTACACGCAACCGACCTCACCAGGGAGGTCCTACTGCGGCAATTAATTAAGGAGACATGTGGAACTGTGGGATACTGCGGAAGCTGTTGCAGTTTTCTTTTCCAGCCTGTGATCAAGGGCTATGCTAGCCCGAAACGCGTCAGGCAGACAACAATTGCTGAATACAACTGCCGCCTCTACGTGTCAAATAAAGCAAGTATCAACTCCTGATTGTGTGCGGCCTCGTTCCTTGGGGACAAACACTTTTGCGTGCATATATAACGGCCGTCCCGCTGTGAGGCTACGCACCACCACTGAACTGTGCGCACTGCAGGGGCTCAAGACTCTTCAGGGCCCCACTGCAGTTATCAGGAGCAGAGAGGAGGACGACAGCGGCTATTCAGGGGGCTCACTAGGGAGCCTCAACTTCTGTCAATAATGGACTGAAACTCTGCACACCCACTGGAGGGCGCAAACGAAATGTTTTTTCGTAAAGACTTCACGTAGGACTACTAGTCCCAGCATGCCTACACGCAACCGACCTCACCAGGGAGGTCCTACTGCGGCAATTAATTAAGGAGACATGTGGAACTGTGGGATACTGCGGAAGCTGTTGCAGTTTTCTTTTCCAGCCTGTGATCAAGGGCTATGCTAGCCCGAAACGCGTCAGGCAGACAACAATTGCTGAATACAACTGCCGCCTCTACGTGTCAAATAAAGCAAGTATCAACTCCTGATTGTGTGCGGCCTCGTTCCTTGGGGACAAACACTTTTGCGTGCATATATAACGGCCGTCCCGCCGTGAGGCTATGCACCACCACTGAACTGTGCGCACTGCAGGGGCTCAAGACGCTTCAGGGCCCCACAGCAGTTATCAGGAGCAGAGAGGAGGACGACAGCGGCTATTCGGGGGGCTCACTAGGGAGCCTCAACTTCTGTCAATGATGGACTGAAACTCTGCACACCCACTGGAGGGTGCAAACGAAATGGTTTTTTTGTAAACACTTCACGTAGGACTACTAGTCCCAGCATGCCTACACGCAACCGACCTCACCAGGGAGGTCCTACTGCGGCAATTAATTAAGGAGACATGTGGAACTGTGGGATACTGCGGAAGCTGTTGCAGTTTTCTTTTCCAGCCTGTGATCAAGGGCTATGCTAGCCCGAAACGCGTCAGGCAGACAACAATTGCTGAATACAACTGCCGCCTCTACGTGTCAAATAAAGCAAGTTTCAACTCCTGATTATGTGCGGCCTCGTTCCTTGGGGACAAACACTTTTGCGTGCATATATAACGGCCGTCCCGCCGTGAGGCAACGCACCACCACTGAACTGTGCGCACTGCAGGGGCTCAAGACGCTTCAGGGCCCCACTGCAGTTATCAGGAGCAGAGAGGAGGACGACAGCGGCTATTCGGGGGGCTCACTAGGGAGCCTCAACTTCTGTCAATGATGGACTGAAACTCTGCACACCCACTGGAGGGTGCAAACAAAATGTTTTTTTGTAAAGACTTCACGTAGGACTACTAGTCCCAGCATGCCTACACGCAACCGACCTCACCAGGGAGGTCCTACTGCGGCAATTAATTAAGGAGACATGTGGAACTGTGGGATACTGCGGAAGCTGTTGCAGTTTTCTTTTCCAGCCTGTGATCAAGGGCTATGCTAGCCCGAAACGCGTCAGGCAGACAACAATTGCTGAATACAACTGCCGCCTCTACGTGTCAAATAAAGCAAGTTTCAACTCCTGATTGTGTGCGGCCTCGTTCCTTGGGGACAAACACTTTTGCGTGCATATATAACGGCCGTCCCGCCGTGAGGCAAAGCACCACCACTGAACTGGGCGCACTGCAGGGGCTCAAGACGCTTCAGGGCCCCACTGCAGTTATCAGGAGCAGAGAGGAGGACGACAGCGGCTATTCGGGGGGCTCACTAGGGAGCCTCAACTTCTGTCAATGATGGACTGAAACTCTGCACACCCACTGGAGGCCGCAAATGAAATGTTTTTTCGTAAAGACTTCACGTAGGACTACTAGTCCCAGCATGCCTACACGCAACCGACCTCACCAGGGAAGTCCTACTCCGGCAATTAATTAAGGAGACATGTGGAACTGTGGGATACTGCGGAAGCTGTTGCAGTTTTCTTTTCCAGCCTGTGATCAAGGGCTATGCTAGCCCGAAACGCGTCAGGCAGACAACAATTGCTGAATACAACTGCCGCCTCTACGTGTCAAATAAAGCAAGTATCAACTCCTGATTGTGTGCGGCCTCGTTCCTTGGGGACAAACACTTTTGCGTGCATATATAACGGCCATCCCGCCGTGAGGCTATGCACCACCACTGAACTGTGCGCACTGCAGGGGCTCAAGACGCTTCAGGGCCCCACTGCAGTTATCAGGAGCAGAGAGGAGGACAACAGCGGCTATTCGGGGGGCTCACTAGGGAGCCTCAACTTCTGTCAATGATGGACTGAAACTCTGCACACCCACTGGAGGGCGCAAACGAAATGTTTTTTCGTAAAGACTTCACGTAGGACTACTAGTCCCAGCATGCCTACACGCAACCGACCTCACCAGGGAGGTCCTACTGCGGCAATTAATTAAGGAGACATGTGGAACTGAGGGATACTGTGGAAGCTGTTGCAGTTTTCTTTTCCAGCCTGTGATCAAGGGCTATGCTAGCCCGAAACGCGTCAGACAGACAACAATTGCTGAATACAACTGCCGCCTCTACGTGTCAAATAAAGCAAGTATCAACTCCTGATTGTGAGCGGCCTCGTTCCTTGGGGACAAACACTTTTGCGTGCATATATAACGGCCGTCCCGCCGTGAGGCTACGCACCACCACTGAACTGTGCGCACTGCAGGGGCTCAAGACGCTTCAGGGCCCCACTGCAGTTATCAGGAGCAGAGAGGAGGACGACAGCGGCTATTCGGGGGGCTCACTAGGGAGCCTCAACTTCTGTCAATGATGGACTGAAACTCTGCACACCCACTGGAGGGCGCAAACAAAATGTTTTTTCGTAAAGACTTCACGTAGGACTACTAGTCCCAGCATGCCTACACGCAACCGACCTCACCAGGGAGGTCCTACTGCGGCAATTAATTAAGGAGACATGTGGAACTGTGGGATACTGCGGAAGCTGTTGCAGTTTTCTTTTCCAGCCTGTGATCAAGGGCTATGCTAGCCCGAAACGCGTCAGGCAGACAACAATTGCTGAATAAAACTGCCGCCTCTACGTGTCAAATAAAGCAAGTTTCAACTCCTGATTGTGTGCGGCCTCGTTCCTTGGGGACAAACACTTTTGCGTGCATATATAACGGCCGTCCCGCCGTGAGGCAACGCACCACCACTGAACTGTGCGCACTGCAGGGGCTCAAGACGCTTCAGGGCCCCACTGCAGTTATCAGGAGCAGAGAGGAGGACGACAGCGGCTATTAGGGGGGCTCACTAGGGAGCCTCAACTTCTGTCAATGATGGACTGAAACTCTGCACACCCACTGGAGGGCGCAAATGAAATGTTTTTTCGTAAAGACTTCACGTAGGACTACTAGTCCCAGCATGCCTACACGCAACCGACCTCACCAGGGAGGTCCTACTGTGGCAATTAATTAAGGAGACATGTGGAACTGTGGGATACTGCGGAAGCTGTTGCAGTTTTCTTTTCCAGCCTGTGATCAAGGGCTATGCTAGCCCGAAACGCGTCAGGCAGACAACAATTGCTGAATACAACTGCCGCCTCTACGTGTCAAATAAAGCAAGTATCAACTCCTGATTGTGTGCGGCCTCGTTCCTTGGGGACAAACACTTTTGCGTGCATATATAACGGCCGTCCCGCCGTGAGGCTACGCACCACCACTGAACTGTGCGTACTGCAGGGGCTCAAGACGCTTCAGGGCCCCACTGCAGTTATCAGGAGCAGAGAGGAGGACGACAGCGGCTATTCGGGGGGCTCACTAGGGAGCCTCAACTTCTGTCAATGATGGACTGAAACTCTGCACACCCACTGGAGGGCGCAAACGAAATGTTTTTTCGTAAAGACTTCACGTAGGACTACTAGTCCCAGCATGCCTACACGCAACCGACCTCACCAGGGAGGTCCTACTGCGGCAATTAATTAAGGAGACATGTGGAACTGTGGGATACTGCGGAAGCTGTTGCAGTTTTCTTTTCCAGCCTGTGATCAAGGGCTATGCTAGCCCGAAACGCGTCAGGCAGACAACAATTGCTGAATACAACTGCCGCCTCTACGTGTCAAATAAAGCAAGTATCAACTCCTGATTGTGTGCGGCCTCGTTCCTTGGGGACAAACACTTTTGCATGTATATATATATATATATATATATATATATATATATATATATATATATATATATATATATATATATATATATATATATATATATATATATATATATATATATGTATATATATATATATATTTTTTTTTTTTTTCACTCCAAGAGTTGCCCCATAGGAATGGCCACTCACGCAGGGGTTGCCGCTCTGGACGCCACAAGCAGCAAGATGGCATCATGCTTCAAGGCTTTAACTGCAGGCCATACGCGTTTCGAGCTGTTCTGTAGCTCTTGATCACTGGCAAATGATGAAAGAAGCAGGTGAGTTTCGGAACAGTTATTTTATTCAAATTACGTAGCCACGCCCCTGTGGGCGCGTCACAGGCATTCTGGTAGTTGATGTTCCCTGGTATGCCTGCATACTACACAGTCCGTTATAGCAAGTTCACTGCTGCTTTCACCACAAAATGTTCCTCCCGTTTGGGCATAAAGTCTTTAAAACAATCCTGGCATCTTCCCAAAATCAACTTGTGGCTCAGGCCCCCTGACGTTCCCGCTTGTGTCCTGAATGACGGAACACGCAGAATCTGCTTGCTGGGCAGCGGGGCCATACCACGACCGGACTAGTCGTTTTAATTTTCGCTCCAAGAGTTGCCCCATAGGAATGGCCACTCACGCAGGGGTTGCCGCTCTGGACGCCACAAGCAGCAAGATGGTATCATGCTTCAAGGCTTTAACTGCAGGCCATACGTGTTTCAAGCTGTTCTGTAGCTCTTGATCACTGGCAAATGATGAAAGAAGCAGGTGAGTTTCGGAACAGTTATTTTATTCAAATTACGTAGCCACGCCCCTGTGGGAGCGTCACAGGCATTCTGGTAGTTGATGTTCCCTGGTATGCCTGCATACTACACAGTCCGTTATAGCAAGTGCACTGCTGCTTTCACCACAAAATGTTCCTCCCGTTTGGGCATAAAGTCTTTAAAACAATCCTGGCATCTTCCCAAAATCAACTTGTGGCTCAGGCCCCCTGACGTTCCCGCTTGTGTCCTGAATGACGGAACACGCAGGATCTGCTTGCTGGGCAGCGGGGCCATACTACGACCGGACTAGTCGTTTTTAATTTTCGCTCCAAGAGTTGCCCCATAGGAATGGCCACTCAGGCAGGGGTTGCCGCTCTGGACGCCACAAGCAGCAAGATGGCATCATGCTTCAAGGCTTTAACTGCAGGCCACACGCGTTTCGAGCTGTTCTGTAGCTCTTGATCACTGGCAAATGATGAAAGAAGCAGGTGAGTTTCGGAACAGTTATTTTATTCAAATTACGTAGCCACTTGCGTACACGAACTACGAAGTCTTCCTACCCAGGAACTAACAAGACCAGAATGCCTGTGCGGTAACGCCCACTGGGGTGGGACTTCTATTGAAATAAATCAGATGTTCAAACACACGCTTGCTTCCTCCGTCATTTGCCAGTGAACAAGAGCTCCTAAGCTCGAAACGCGTATGGCTCCAAAAGGGATTACAGTTTGCTGACTTCCTGCTGCTTGTGGCGTGCTGAGCAGTAACCCTTACCTGCGTGACCATTCCACAAGGGCAACTTGGTGGAAAGAATTAATTGCGGCCAGTCCGGTCGCGGAATGGTCCCACTGCGGAAGAGCGGATCCTGGGTGTTCGGCATTTGGACACTAATAGGAAGGTGGGGGGCCTGAGCCACGAGGTGATATTGGCAGGCGGCTGGCGAAGCTGACATCACCTTTTCCCAACCGGGATGAACATTCAATGATGGAGGCAGCAAGGCACTTGCGTACACGAACTACGAAGTCTTCCTACCCAGGAACTAACAAGACCAGAATGCCTGTGCGGTAACGCCCACTGGGCCGGGACTTCTATTGAAATAAATCAGATGTTCAAACACACGCTTGCTTCCTCCGTCATTTGCCAGTGAACAAGAGCTCCTAAGCTCGAAACGCGTATGGCTCCAAAAGGGATTACAGTTTGCTGACTTCCTGCTGCTTGTGGCGTGCTGAGCGGTAACCCTTACCTGCGTGACCATTCCACAAGGGCAACTTGGTGGAAAGAATGTATATATATATATATATATTACCTACTGGCGGTCGCCAGTAGGTAGTTATAGTTAGGATTGTTTTCCATGGGACATCCTCAACATTCTATTTGGAATAACTTTGGCCCTGGTTGAAGAATCTTAGCGAATTTCTCAAAGAAGATGGCTCGGTCCGCTGCGCTCCTTCCCTGAAAGTTTGGGGGGGATTGGTCAAGTGGGGGCTGAGATATGAAGGGGGTCCCAAAACGTGTTTTCTGCATGTTATTTTCCATAGGACCTTTAGACTCGGCTACAGGTCGAACGGCTGAATGGATTTATAAGAAATTTGGCAAAACTGTAGAGTCCGGTTCGCAGATTACGCTTTTTTTGGAATGGTGTAAATCCGTTCAGTAGTTGTTGAGAAAATTAAAGTTAAAGTCAATTATATATCTATAGGCGCGCACGCTTGCGCGCACTCAAGCGGCTGCGCGTGAGCGGAATTTTTTTTTGCTGCGTGACGTCTGTTAACGTTCGATTCGAAGGAAATCAGGAAGTTTTGTTCGCCATTTTGTCACTGCGAGTAAATATATTGTTCATTTCAAAGCGTTGAAACATGGAAAGGGGAGAAGGTAGAGATTGTTTTGCTGCGTAGCTTTTCTCGGGGTGTGCAGTAAGGCCCTTAAACGCAAAAAGATATAATTTTTTCCCGAAAAAAAATACGGGGTGCGCGCACCCGGTCGCGCACACCTATTTACAAGAGTGTGAAAATGGAGATAAATCAGAAGTTTGAGTGCTTAGATATAAGGTGGCTCTGAAAAGAGCCATTGTGCTAATTGAGTGTTTTCTGCATTTATAAGTAAGTACCGATGCAGAGCCTGATGTTGCAGAGGAAGATTCTGTTTCCCTCATTCGTGAAATGAACACCGTCTCTCCTATAGACGTCTTGCATGTGGTATCGCAAGTTGTTGTGGTAAATAGAACCCATGCTATAATCTCTGAGGAACGCAGAAACAGATTTATTTACATGTCTCCTTGCTTTCTCAAATTGTGCACAATGTTGATTGGACCAATTCCATTTCTGTCTTTGGCATATATTGGAATATACCAAGGCAGATCGAGGAAAAAGTGTCATCAATTGTCGAAAGGTGTCTTTTAGAAGCATTTCCAGACCTACCCCAGTGATTGTGCCTAGATCGTTCCCACCACAGTGCACAATTATAAGGTCTGGTTCTGGGAGATGCATAAAAGTTTTCACCAATGGAATCAATTGGTGACATTTCAATCCTCTTTTGGCAATCCATGTTATGTGTACATTTGGTAAGCGAGGTTGCAAATTCGTCTGCTTACAGCATATTTTTCACTCCAGTGAATATAACTGTGTCCTATAAGCCAGACCTTCATTTTCAAGGGATTTGTAGTCGTCCTCCGATCGGTTCTGGAAGTGGAATGGTAGTTAGAAGTTGAAATTCTAAATAAAGAAAAAGGAAGAGGCTGGGTGTGGTTAAAAAAATAAAAATGATTGGTTGATTGTAATAAGTGGAGATTGAACAGTACGTTGCATGTTAATGTTTATGTTAAACGAAAAGTACTATTGGGTGTGAAAAAACAAGACATGTAACAGAGCTGTGGATTGGCAGGTGTTTCTGGAGGGAAAATAGTCTTCTTAATTTGTTGTAGAACGTTGAGACATGAACTTTTGACCTGTGCCTTCAGCATTGTGCAGAATGAGGTGTAACCATGGAAACAGCCGGAGATGGCAGTTGGTGATGGGTTCACTCTTTGGTGCCTCTGTATCTGACTCTGTTCTGTGGTGGCAGGTGGACAACTGTTTGTTATTGTGGAGATGAAAGGGTGATAAGGAGAGAAATACGACATAGCGTTTGGCCTGTAGAAGCGTGGGAGCAGTGATTAAGTCTGAGTGAAGCGGAACTGTGGCGGTGCTTGGTAACAGTAAAAAAAATTTTAACAGTGGTATAACTGTCTGTACGGTGCGCGACCTACTAAGAAAGAGTTCACGGGCCGTAATTGGCTTGCAGGTTCTAGTATCAGTAAGTGAGGTCGAGAAAAGAAAACATTCAGGACTTTATTTATGAAGGCCTTGCGCTACCGGTGCGTCACTGTTTCCCATTTTAAAAAATGAGGCACCGGCGGTGGAAGGTCTTCATAAATAAGGTCCTCAGTGACTACAGTTAAGGTTATGTGGAACCCATGAATAGTTTTTCAATATGAAATCATTTCAGTTGAGATTATGGATTAAAAGAGAAACCGTGAATATTTGAAATGTTTATTTAGAAATGTACTGTTTTAAAGGCAAATCATTATGTAATATGAGTACAGAAATTGCAAAAAACACAGTAATTGGTATTGTCAGTAGTACATGGAATACAAACGCTATAGTTGAAGAAAAATGTATATAGTTGGAAAAAAACATTGTACACTCTTATAAAGAAGTATATTATAGTTTAATAAATGGAAGAAGGTCTCTGGCCTTTCAGTTTAGGAACGATATATGAAAATGCAAGTGGTTATACATCATTACTTTATCAATCAGCTGTCTACATGCGAAGCACTATCAAGTTTGTGTTATGTTACTGTGTACGGGGAAAAAAAGGCGCCAAAAAGCGACAAAATGGCGAGAGGTGCATGTATGTAATCTGTTGGATGCTGCGCAAATCACTATTGAGGAGAAATACTGTATTGAGATATCTTTTGAAGGTTGCAGTATTGCATTTGAAATACAGTACAAGTAACAATGGAAATATTGTTGAAAGAACATATTTTTCTGTAAAGTATTTTAAATTAATAATTTTATAGAAAATTAAAGGAGCAGAGGCGTGTGAGGCGGAAATAAGCAGTTGAGATGCGAAATGGCGTTTACAGTTATAAAAAACTCGTTTAAAATTTACACATTAATTAGGGTACATGTAGCATATATTAGCGAGTTTTGCATCGAGTACGTTTGAAATAACCTTAGATAAGATATGCAATAGAATTGTTGAGATTAGACTGTAAAAAAATAAAGTTGAAAATCGAGTAGCTGAAGAAACAAATGTAGTCCACATAAAAGACCAAAATATAAACAACACGAAATCATAATGTCTACTGTTAGTAAAGCCAATAGGTCTGTTCTTCAAAAGAAAATATGGAAAAGAACGTGAAGAATATAGGGAAGCAAAAGGAAATGAGGACGTCAATGGCTTGTATAAGAGTTATTGAAGCATTGTTTAGGCAAAATAGGTAGCTTCTGCTTGTAACAGGAAATCACTTTTATCATTTGAAAGTATGTCAGCTATCCAATGGAAAAGAGTAAAGCAGTACTCATGATCTGTTAAAATCGGAGCCTCTTTTATTATCAGAGGGCAGCTCGGTGGGTTTTCGATGTAGTTCTCTGTTAGGAAAGAGTTAACCGTCCATTGTGTAGGCAAAGTATGCAGCAAGTGCTTCTAACAGGAAATCACTGTTATCATCTGAAAACATGTCAGCCATCCAATTGAGAAGATGAAAGGAGCATTCATGATCTGTCATTATTGGAGCGTCTTTTACCATCATAGGGCAGCTCGGTGGGTTTTCGATGTAGCTCTCTGTTAGGAAATCTTGCGCCACTGCGAATATATTCCAATGACCCAGAACTCCTTGTATCGCTGCAAAGGCCATAAACCCTCCGTTGTAACAAAGCTGTTCATGATCAAGTAACGGATTCATGCGGTGATTGTAATTCGCTTCAGGAGGTACCAAATTGCAGAGACATAAATCCAGGGCCCACGTGAAATCACAGCTCAGGCAATGAAATACAGGCTGCACACAGGTGAAATACGAATATCGAAATGATAATCGATATGAAGTATTCAAAGTTGAGAGTGGTAAGGTGCCGTAGTACAGAAGCATTCTCTGTTGAAATAGTTCTAAGTGGTCCGGCTTGTTTGCGAAGGCAGGAGGGACATCCATTTTGAATTTCCCAAGATGGTAAAGGAAACGGCGCAGCACTGCCGGTTGTATAGCAACTCCACAGAATTAGGTCGCCGGCTATGCAGTGGAGAGGAGCAGAATGACTTGATAAATTTTCTAGGAGTCTAGTCACTTATATATTGCTCAGTAGTTATCAAAAAAGTAGCTTTTCTTGAAGTGGAGGATGCGTTAAAAAATAAGGCAGTCATTTGAGCTAGTTGTAAAGCAAGGTCAATTTTTATTTACATCAATGCTGTTTTCTGTGAATGTTAGCTAAGTGAAAGATATGTGTGTGAGCAGATGCAACGTTCAGTTTTAAATGTGACAATGGAGCTCTTGTTCATGTCTTCCGATTCAAGGTCGGTATTCGCTGCCAAATACAAAGATCAAGAAACGCATGCGTGGGGTAGATAGTCTGCATTCTTAAAGGAAAGCAAATGGAGGGTTATTTTTACTGCGTTAGCATTGTCGTTTAAAAAGTTACAGTGATTTTCATTATATGTTAAGAAAGTGTCACTGATGAAGACTGAAAATAAATCCTTATAAATAACAGGGACTGGTGTATTTTAGAAAAGGTGTGTAACATTACATGAATTGTAAAAAAAAAATAATGTAATTGAAAGTGTACGGTTTGAAAATGAAAAGTAGAGGTTTATAGTTCACGTTTTGAAAGCGGTTCTAGAGGGTCAGATGCATGATAGATTTATAAAAAATAGAACATGTTTTTCAATAGTATTATGGAAAAAATATGTGCCTTTATGTACTATTTAGATTATCTGCCTTTTGCCTATTCTTTGAGTTTTAGTAATCCTGTGTCTTATAAGTTTTCCAGGGGCGGTTTGAGGTTCATGGTGGGCTTTGGCAGGGAGGGTAGGTTGGGGGTTTGTAATAGGGGGTCCGGGTGGGGTGGAGTGTGGAGTTTAGTGAAGAGTGAGGGGGGCGGGGGTTAGGGTGTTTGGTAATGAAGCAGAGTCAGAGGACGCCAAATTTCTTTTATGGGGTGCCACGGAAATATGTATTTATTCTCAGAGGTTTATTATATTAAGGATATATATTAACACGGTGGCTCTTGTCGTTTTGTGGTTCTGTGCATGTGTATAATGCTGGCCCTGTAGTTTTTGTTTATGGACCTTATTACGACACACAGGGGAGCCACGTTGCACAGTTGAAGATCAGAGACTTAGGAAATAAAACTTTATAATTGTAAGGGCTCTAAGCGATACAAATCGCCCGTTCTCGGTGTAAAAAATATCACCGCTATTGGTGGTATTTTCTACGGTGTTAGTGCTCGAAGGAGAATAGTAACATATATGTAAAATAAAATTCTGTAACAGGCTCAGCATTTCACATTATCGCGTGAAAACAAAAGTTGTTCTCACATAGCAATAAGTCTCTTATAATTAAGGGACGGAGTGTATATAGTGCTATTTACTACTCTGCTATGTGAACGATGTCGAATATTTCATAAGAGGAGGCTTTAAAAGTTTTTCGATAAACTGGTTTTCCAGGGAAGTGGGTGGAGTGTTCCGTGTAAATTGCAGAATAGAAACTAGTAAGAACCAATTGGAAGTGTTGTTTTAAAGTCACATGACTGCACATGCGTGTCTCGACGCCTGTACGCGATAGGTGGGTGCGCGCACCCGGTCGCGCACTAAATGTAAGCGGCGAAAAAACATCTTATAATATGCTCTTGGAGCACGTTTTGGTAGAAAGAGTTAGTTCTGAAAAGAACTTTTTTTTTTTTTTTTGGATACAAGTGTTATGATGCTTTTGATTCCTTAAAGTTGCTACGACATTTTTCAGTATGTCATACTATCCAAATAAAGTGAAGAAATTTAACTTTTCTTGGAGCATTTATGACTCTCAATTTTGTGTTTAATTAGAGTAAAGCTTTGCTCTCCGTATACAAGAAGTTTTCCACAGTTCGTGCATTTCATGTGCACGTTCGCCAGATATGGTTTCAAGTTCATTTCAGCACTCAATGGAGATACAGGTCGTCCACCGGAAGATGTGCTGATTACTTCTGATGGTAATAGCGTGGCCTCCATTTTTCTTGTCAAAGGTGGTCGCTCATTTCCTTCAGATTCGGAAGATGAATGCGGAACGGTAGCCATTGCAGCGAAGTCTTCGGGAAAATGTTCGACGTTGTTCTCTCTTGAGAGAAGAAAAGAAAGTGATGGAAGTGGGTGGAGTGCTGCGTGTAAATTCCAGAATAGAAACTACCAAGAACCAATTAGAAGTGTTGTTTTGAAGTCACATGACTTCACATGCAAGTGTCAGGTCCTGTACGCGATAGGAGGGTGCGCGCACCCGGTCTCGCACTAAAATAAAGCGGCGAAAACACATTTCATAATATGCTCTTGGAGCACGTTTTGGTGGAAATAGTTAGTTCTGAAAAGAACTTTTTTTTTGTTTGTTTTTGGGAAACAAGTGTTATGATGCTTTCGATTTCTTAAAGTTGCTACTACATTTTTCAGTATGTAATACTATGAAAATGAAGTAAAGAAATGTATCTTTTCTTGGGGCATTTATGACTTTCAATTTTGAGTTTAATAAGAACGAGGCTCTGCTCTCCATACAAAAGAATTTCTCCACACTCGTTGCATTTCATGTGCACCTTCGCAAGATATGGTCTCAAGTCCATCTCAGCACTCGATGGAGATACAGGTCGTCCACCAGAAGATGTGCTGGCCACCTCTGATGGTTGGTAATAGCGTGGCCAGGGCTCTTGTCGATGCTTTTGCATAATGCTCAGGGTGCCTTTGTTTAACATGCCGCAGCATGGTGTGTATAGAAAAGGAATATTTTCTATTTGGATTTCCCCTTGAGAGCTCCGAATTGCATATCGTGCAGGTTACTTTTGGCGCATTCACTTTCTTTTGATCTTCAGGATAAGTAAAAAATTGCCAAATGAAAGATTCCTTTTTTCTTCTTAACGATGGTCGCTCATTTCCTTCAGATTCGGAAGATGAATGCAAAAGGGCAGCCATTTCAGCAAAGTTTTCCGGAAGATGCTCGACGTTGTTGTCTCTTGAGAGTAGAAAAGATTGTGAGGAAAGTGGGTGGAGTGCTTCGTGTAAATTCCAGAACAGAAACTACTAAGAACCAATTGGAAGTCTTGTTTTCAAGTCACATGACTTTACATGCGCTTCTCAGGACGTGTAGGCGGTGACACTATCTAGTTACGAACGTGATTTCATACTTAGGAACTAGCATTCAAAAAACCTATGAAATTCACTGAAAAAACCATACGTTTTACACACGTTATAGTTAGGAAATAGCATTTGAAAAACCTATGAAATTCACTGAAAAAACCATAGGTTTGACACCAGTTATAGTTAGCTGGAAATTTTACTGACATAAAACCAATGAAATTCCACGTTATAATTAGTTGGACTCACTATAACTTGCGCGTGTAATGCACTGCTGATGACATTACATATTACATCACTCATGACATGGTCAGTGACATCACTCATGACATCACTGATGACAGACCTCCTTTAAGTGCAATGTAACCCTTAAAACAAATATTGGAAAAAAGAAATTAACATTTTCAAAAAAATGGAGATACCCATACCAGTTACAACAACCAATTCAGTAATTCCACCATCTATATACACATTCTCTCATTCACCAACAGTTCTATATAGTCACTCATACATATACTCACTCATCATATGTAGTGATACACCTATACATCCTGTTACACACCGACAATCATCCAAAAGTTACTCACACCCATACTCACACATGCAAATAAACTATTGAACATCGATTTATTTGCATATGCAACTATACACACACTACCACGTTACTTCTAAGGAAACTTATACATACTTACTCTCTTAAACAATCACTTATAGAAACACATACTTATTTAAACAGGAACTCTTTCTATCTCTTAGTCTCACATATACTGACTTATATATATCAATGCTCACATATACTAAATTAAAACATATCTCGTTACTGATAAAGACACTAGTGAGGCAGGCATTCACTCACTAACACACATATATACACACTCATCCACCCATACAGTCCTGCACATATGCTGTCTTCAAAAAATATAGAAACAGTGAGTCAGTCATTGATGGATCTATATGATAAGTAACACCCCCACCAAACCATAGAGACACTCATACTGATACTAAAAAACATCTAATAACCCATATACACACACATGTAGGTACTCATCAACCCATGCAGCCACTTATTCACAAAGTGAAACACTGATACATATATTTAAATATTTTAACATTACTCGCTAATATATGTATTCACTAAGATACACTTAATAAGCCAGTTAACCAATCATTTTTTTTTTAAAAACATTCATTAAAACATTTATTTAAACATTTATTCTTCCATCGACCTTTACATATACATATATAAAAAATATTTATTTTTCAGTAAGATACACAATCACTGGATGGTGTCATCAGTGATGTCATGAGTGATGTCACTGACCATGTCATGAGTGATGTAATATGTAATGTCATCAGCGGTGCATTACACGCGCAAGTTATAGTGAGTCCAACTAACTATAACGTGGAATTTCATTGGTTTATGTCAGTAAAATTTCCAGCTAACTATAACTGGTGTCAAACCTATGGTTTTTTCAGTGAAAATGCTATTTCCTAACTATAACGTGTGTAAAACCTATGGTTTTTTCAGTGAATATATATATATATATATATATATATATATATATATATATATATATATATATATATATATATATATATATATATATATATATATATATATATATATATATATATATATTCAATGAAAAAACCATAGGTTTTAGGCCATATATAGTTAGGGATTTGCATTTACAAAACCTTATTTTACTCGCATAAAACCATTGAAATTCCATATATAGTTAGATGCGCTAACTATATATCGCGCACCCGCAATCCACTGCTGATGATGTCACATATTACATCATTCATGACATGGTCAGTGACATCACTGATGACATCACTGATGACAACTCAAATGACATCACTGATAACAACTCAAATGACATCACTGACAACATCACAGATGACATCATTCATGTGTTAATACGATGAACCTCTACAGACTCTGATATATCCTTAGATACACTCAGTGAAAACAGACACTCACAGACTGTCACTCATCCATGGAGTTACTCATACACCTAGACAGTCATGCAAAGAATCAAACACACCTCCAATTCCTCTACTATACAGTTATACACACCTTACTTATTGAAACATATTCTAACACATATTTACTCTCTTATACAATCCTTGATACATGTTCACAATGATCCATACAGCCACTCACACATTCATTGGCTCTTATGCACAGTTATTTATATATGTTAACTCTCACATGTACTGTGTTTTACATATGTACTTACTTTGACATGTAGCACTGAGATATCCATTCACTCACCAATACACTCATGCACACAGTCAACCGCCCATATAGCTGTTTCCACATGCACTCTTGAACTCATACACCTAGTGAATCAACTGCTTACACATCTATGCACAGAGTCACACACCTCCCAGCCACCCACACACATACTCAGTCTCCCATACAAATACTTGAGCAACCAATCAATAACCCATATAGTTATTCATATAGCTACTGATCAACACATGCAGCAGTTTACAGAACAACAGATATAATGATGCACAAATTATTACAGTTTAATCACTAATCCATGCACTCAGTGAGACACATTTAATCACTCCCTCATACAATCAGTCATGCACCTACTAAATCCTTCATCCAGACATTTATACATCCACTCATTCTTCAATATGTAAGACATATTTTAACTTTACAGCAACATACAGTCACTGGATGATGTCATCAGTGATGTCATTTGAGTTGTCATGAGTGATATCATCAGTGATGTCACTGACCATGTCATGAATGATGTAATATGTGACATCATCAGCAGTGGATTGCGGGTGCGCGATATATAGTTAGCGCATCTAACTATATATGGAATTTCAATGGTTTTATGCGAGTAAAATAAGGTTTTGTAAATGCAAATCCCTAATTATATATGGCCTAAAACCTATGGTTTTTTCATTGAATATATATATATATATATATATATATGTCTGAGCAAAGCCCTGGAGCTTTAGAGGAGCACTCGATGCTGTCCCTGGCTTGAAACAGCCTGTGTTCGCCTCGCTGTTGTTTGCTTCCTGCGCATCTTCCCTCATCAATTAAAACCCTTTTCCGACGCGTTTCGAGGCTGGAACGCCCCGTAATCATGGAGTGGGTCACAAAGTCGTCAGACTGCAGCGCTGTATTTAAACCTTTTATTTGGTCGAATGTATCCTCCCTCAATGGGCGTGGCACATTCTGGAAGCATTGGATGCTGGAAGTTGAAGTCCAATGCAGCGCTGCTCAGTGTTTGCCTTAAGTAGGTTCTGACTGTTCGTGACAGTGTTGCACATTTTCGTTTATACCTTGAGTAGGCGGGATTGTCCAGGCATGCAAACGTTTAGCTCCCTAGAGACAGCATGCTGATGCTGACAGGAAAGGTTCCTATCCATCGCCGTTTTCATTTTGACCTTGGGTGATCTCGATGAAACTGGTGCCGCCTCTCACGGCCAGGAACCGTGTAAAATATGTCTGAGCAAAGCCCTGGAGCTTTAGAGGAGCACTCGATGCTGTCCCTGGCTTGAAACAGCCTGTGTTCGCCTCGCTGTTGTTTGCTTCCTGCGCATCTTCCCTCATCAATTAAAACCCTTTTCCGACGCGTTTCGAGGCTGGAACGCCCCGTAATCATGGAGTGGGTCACAAAGTCGTCAGACTGCAGCGCTGTATTGAAACCTTTTATTTGGTCGAATGTATCCTCCCTCAATGGGCGTGGCACATTCTGGAAGCATTGGATGCTGGAAGTTGAAGTCCAATGCAGCGCTGCTCAGTGTTTGCCTTAAGTAGGTTCTGACTGTTCGTGACAGTGTTGCACATTTTCGTTTATACCTTGAGTAGGCGGGATTGTCCAGGCATGCAAACGTTTAGCTCCCTAGAGACAGCATGCTGATGCTGACAGGAAAGGTTCCTATCCATCGCCGTTTTCATTTTGACCTTGGGTGATCTCGATGAAACTGGTGCCGCCTCTCACGGCCAGGAACCGTGTAAAATATGTCTGAGCAAAGCCCTGGAGCTTTAGAGGAGCACTCGATGCTGTCCCTGGCTTGAAACAGCCTGTGTTCGCCTCGCTGTTGTTTGCTTCCTGCGCATCTTCCCTCATCAATTAAAACCCTTTTCCGACGCGTTTCGAGGCTGGAACGCCCCGTAATCATGGAGTGGGTCACAAAGTCGTCAGACTGCAGCGCTGTATTTAAACCTTTTATTTGGTCGAATGTATCCTCCCTCAATGGGCGTGGCACATTCTGGAAGCATTGGATGCTGGAAGTTGAAGTCCAATGCAGCGCTGCTCAGTGTTTGCCTTAAGTAGGTTCTGACTGTTCGTGACAGTGTTGCACATTTTCGTTTATACCTTGAGTAGGCGGGATTGTCCAGGCATGCAAACGTTTAGCTCCCTAGAGACAGCATGCTGATGCTGACATGAAAGGTTCCTATCCATCGCCGTTTTCATTTTGACCTTGGGTGATCTCGATGAAACTGGTGCCGCCTCTCACGGCCAGGAACCGTGTAAAATATGTCTGAGCAAAGCCCTGGAGCTTTAGAGGAGCACTCGATGCTGTCCCTGGCTTGAAACAGCCTGTGTTCGCCTCGCTGTTGTTTGCTTCCTGCGCATCTTCCCTCATCAATTAAAACCCTTTTCCGACGCGTTTCGAGGCTGGAACGCCCCGTAATCATGGAGTGGGTCACAAAGTCGTCAGACTGCAGCGCTGTATTTAAACCTTTTATTTGGTCGAATGTATCCTCCCTCAATGGGCGTGGCACATTCTGGAAGCATTGGATGCTGGAAGTTGAAGTCCAATGCAGCGCTGCTCAGTGTTTGCCTTAAGTAGGTTCTGACTGTTCGTGACAGTGTTGCACATTTTCGTTTATACCTTGAGTAGGCGGGATTGTCCAGGCATGCAAACGTTTAGCTCCCTAGAGACAGCATGCTGATGCTGACAGGAAAGGTTCCTATCCATCGCCGTTTTCATTTTGACCTTGGGTGATCTCGATGAAACTGGTGCCGCCTCTCACGGCCAGGAACCGTGTAAAATATGTCTGAGCAAAGCCCTGGAGCTTTAGAGGAGCACTCGATGCTGTCCCTGGCTTGAAACAGCCTGTGTTCGCCTCGCTGTTGTTTGCTTCCTGCGCATCTTCCCTCATCAATTAAAACCCTTTTCCGACGCGTTTCGAGGCTGGAACGCCCCGTAATCATGGAGTGGGTCACAAAGTCGTCAGACTGCAGCGCTGTATTTAAACCTTTTATTTGGTCGAATGTATCCTCCCTCAATGGGCGTGGCACATTCTGGACGACTTTGTGACCCACTCCATGATTACGGGGCGTTCCAGCCTCGAAACGCGTCGGAAAAGGGTTTTAATTGATGAGGGAAGATGCGCAGGAAGCAAACAACAGCGAGGCGAACACAGGCTGTTTCAAGCCAGGGACAGCATCGAGTGCTCCTCTAAAGCTCCAGGGCTTTGCTCAGACATATTTTACACGGTTCCTGGCCGTGAGAGGCGGCACCAGTTTCATCGAGATCACCCAAGGTCAAAATGAAAACGGCGATGGATAGGAACCTTTCCTGTCAGCATCAGCATGCTGTCTCTAGGGAGCTAAACGTTTGCATGCCTGGACAATCCCGCCTACTCAAGGTATAAACGAAAATGTGCAACACTGTCACGAACAGTCAGAACCTACTTAAGGCAAACACTGAGCAGCGCTGCATTGGACTTCAACTTCCAGCATCCAATGCTTCCAGAATGTGCCACGCCCATTGAGGGAGGATACATTCGACCAAATAAAAGGTTTAAATACAGCGCTGCAGTCTGACGACTTTGTGACCCACTCCATGATTACGGGGCGTTCCAGCCTCGAAACGCGTCGGAAAAGGGTTTTAATTGATGAGGGAAGATGCGCAGGAAGCAAACAACAGCGAGGCGAACACAGGCTGTTTCAAGCCAGGGACAGCATCGAGTGCTCCTCTAAAGCTCCAGGGCTTTGCTCAGACATATTTTACACGGTTCCTGGCCGTGAGAGGCGGCACCAGTTTCATCGAGATCACCCAAGGTCAAAATGAAAACGGCGATGGATAGGAACCTTTCCTGTCAGCATCAGCATGCTGTCTCTAGGGAGCTAAACGTTTGCATGCCTGGACAATCCCGCCTACTCAAGGTATAAACGAAAATGTGCAACACTGTCACGAACAGTCAGAACCTACTTAAGGCAAACACTGAGCAGCGCTGCATTGGACTTCAACTTCCAGCATCCAATGCTTCCAGAATGTGCCACGCCCATTGAGGGAGGATACATTCGACCAAATAAAAGGTTTAAATACAGCGCTGCAGTCTGACGACTTTGTGACCCACTCCATGATTACGGGGCGTTCCAGCCTCGAAACGCGTCGGAAAAGGGTTTTAATTGATGAGGGAAGATGCGCAGGAAGCAAACAACAGCGAGGCGAACACAGGCTGTTTCAAGCCAGGGACAGCATCGAGTGCTCCTCTAAAGCTCCAGGGCTTTGCTCAGACATATTTTACACGGTTCCTGGCCGTGAGAGGCGGCACCAGTTTCATCGAGATCACCCAAGGTCAAAATGAAAACGGCGATGGATAGGAACCTTTCCTGTCAGCATCAGCATGCTGTCTCTAGGGAGCTAAACGTTTGCATGCCTGGACAATCCCGCCTACTCAAGGTATAAACGAAAATGTGCAACACTGTCACGAACAGTCAGAACCTACTTAAGGCAAACACTGAGCAGCGCTGCATTGGACTTCAACTTCCAGCATCCAATGCTTCCAGAATGTGCCACGCCCATTGAGGGAGGATACATTCGACCAAATAAAAGGTTTAAATACAGCGCTGCAGTCTGACGACTTTGTGACCCACTCCATGATTACGGGGCGTTCCAGCCTCGAAACGCGTCGGAAAAGGGTTTTAATTGATGAGGGAAGATGCGCAGGAAGCAAACAACAGCGAGGCGAACACAGGCTGTTTCAAGCCAGGGACAGCATCGAGTGCTCCTCTAAAGCTCCAGGGCTTTGCTCAGACATATTTTACACGGTTCCTGGCCGTGAGAGGCGGCACCAGTTTCATCGAGATCACCCAAGGTCAAAATGAAAACGGCGATGGATAGGAACCTTTCCTGTCAGCATCAGCATGCTGTCTCTAGGGAGCTAAACGTTTGCATGCCTGGACAATCCCGCCTACTCAAGGTATAAACGAAAATGTGCAACACTGTCACGAACAGTCAGAACCTACTTAAGGCAAACACTGAGCAGCGCTGCATTGGACTTCAACTTCCAGCATCCAATGCTTCCAGAGCGTGCCACGCCCATTGAGGGAGGATACATTCGACCAAATAAAAGGTTTAAATACAGCGCTGCAGTCTGACGACTTTGTGACCCACTCCATGATTACGGGGCGTTCCAGCCTCGAAACGCGTCGGAAAAGGGTTTTAATTGATGAGGGAAGATGCGCAGGAAGCAAACAACAGCGAGGCGAACACAGGCTGTTTCAAGCCAGGGACAGCATCGAGTGCTCCTCTAAAGCTCCAGGGCTTTGCTCAGACATATTTTACACGGTTCCTGGCCGTGAGAGGCGGCACCAGTTTCATCGAGATCACCCAAGGTCAAAATGAAAACGGCGATGGATAGGAACCTTTCCTGTCAGCATCAGCATGCTGTCTCTAGGGAGCTAAACGTTTGCATGCCTGGACAATCCCGCCTACTCAAGGTATAAACGAAAATGTGCAACACTGTCACGAACAGTCAGAACCTACTTAAGGCAAACACTGAGCAGCGCTGCATTGGACTTCAACTTCCAGCATCCAATGCTTCCAGAATGTGCCACGCCCATTGAGGGAGGATACATTCGACCAAATAAAAGGTTTAAATACAGCGCTGCAGTCTGACGACTTTGTGACCCACTCCATGATTACGGGGCGTTCCAGCCTCGAAACGCGTCGGAAAAGGGTTTTAATTGATGAGGGAAGATGCGCAGGAAGCAAACAACAGCGAGGCGAACACAGGCTGTTTCAAGCCAGGGACAGCATCGAGTGCTCCTCTAAAGCTCCAGGGCTTTGCTCAGACATATATATATATATATATATATAACATTTCTATGGCAAAATGAAACCCCTCATTTTGTTCCTTTGCAAATTAAATGTTTTAAGTGTTAACACTTTATTCCAATCAAGATGACTTCAGGTGTGCCATACTTTTGTCATAAGTAAGACTGTTAGCGCTCTAGTTGTTCTTTAGAACACTCTGGGACATTTTGTCACTGGGCTATAGTTGGGCTACATCTGGCTGATATTTGGGCTACATTTGTTTTTTTTGTCTCTGGTGGCCATCTTTGGGCTACATTGGGCTACATTGGGCTACATTTGGGCTCTAACATATATATAGCCCAATGTAGCCCAATATATATTTTTCAAAGTTAATTTTCGTAAAAACCACTGGAGCATATATCTTGAACATAGCAAAGGCACATCGGGCTACCAGTCCCTACAATTTTGCCAAGTTTTGTGGAAATCCATTCAACCGTTCGAGCTAAAAGTGAGTCCAACCGCCCTATGGAGAACTCAATGTTAAAAACACGTTTTGGGACCCCCCTTTTTTCTCGGCCCCCGCTTGACGAAACCCCCCCAAACTTTCAGGGGACGCTCAGAAACAAAATGTGCCATTTTCCTTAAAATTTCAGCCAATTCCGTCCATCAACGCCAAAGTTATTCAACATAGAATTTTCAGAAATCCCTATTCAAAAAAATCCTAACTATATATACCTACTGGCGACCGCCAGTAGGTAATATATAACATTTCTATGGCAAAATGAAACCTCTCATTTTGTTCCTTTGCAAATTAAATGTTTTAAGTGTTAACACTTTATTCCAATCAAGATGACTTCAGGTGTGCCATACATTTGTCATAAGTAAGACTGTTAATGCTCTAGTTGTTCTTTAGAACACTCTGGGACATTCTGTCACTGGGCTATAGTTGGGCTACATCTGGCTGATATTTGGGCTACATTTGTTTTTTTTTGTCTCTGGTGGCCATCTTTGGGCTACATTGGGCTACATTGGGCTACATTTGGGCTCCAACATATATATAGCCCAATGTAGCCCAATATATATTTTTCAAAGTTAATTTTCGTAAAAACCACTGGAGCATATATCTTGAGACATAGCAAAGGCACATCGGGCTACCAGTCCCTACAATTTTGCCAAGTTTTGTGTAAATCCATTCAGCCGTTCGAGCTAAAAGTGAGTCCAACCGCCCTATGGAAAACTCAATGTTAAAAACACGTTTTGGGACCCCCTTTTTTCTCGGCCCCCGCTTGCCGAAACCCCCCCAAATTTTCAGGGGCTGCTCAGAAACAAAATGTGCCATTTTCCTGAAAATTTCAGCCAATTCCGTCCACAAACGCCAAAGTTATTCGACATAGAATTTTCAGAAATCCCATAGGAAAAAAATCCTAACTATATATACCTACTGGCTATCGCCAGTAGGTAATATATATATATATATATATATATATATATATATATATATATATATATATATATATATATATCAAGAAAAAACGACCCGTCTACTGAAGTCCGGGGCCCATTGACAGATGGCGAGTGCAACAACGAGCGGATAACTCGGTAATCAATACCACACAATAATCCTTCACAGGAAAGCTCGCACTCAGGATAAAGTTCACCGCAGTTTTATTCCAGCAAAGTAACGCGTTTCGACAGCAAAGCTGTCTTGTTCACACACTTGCATATTGGAACAGGAGGTCCATACATAGGTATACGACATAAACAAAGGACTAAAAGTTTGTTAACTGGTAAACAAGTCCTACTGTGGCGGCCATCTTTGAAAGGTATATGTATTTGTAAGGGGCAATACCACTTTACGTATATACAAGGTCTTTGTGCACAGCAACCACTTTACATATGTACATATATACAGGTATTTACATGTGAGGATCATATATTCTTTCGACATAGTGCCGATTATTATTATAATCCTGGTATCTAATTTAGTGTTACATATATATATAAATACACACTGTACATATATACACAGGGAATTAAACAGCTCACGACTTTTGATCTGATTGTCATGATAGTTATAACTGGAGATGTCTGTATTCAGCATAGTGCTGTAAATCCTCTGAAATGTCCTTGTAATCTAAATCGGTAAATTACCACACAATTTATATACAAATTGTATATATAAGGCCGTCAGATTGCATGAACAATACCTAAAGGACACAACCTGTGTCAATAAAGAGAAGATAAAGTGAAAAAGAAAAAAACATAAAATTATACTAATACAGGTGCAAATTCCTATCTGGTTGGACAGGACCCTCGGAATGAAAGAGATAGGTGGTCAAGAATAATTACAACAATCCACTGTTCATGTACCATATCCCTTCTTCCTAAAAGTGAAAAAATAATGAATTGTATTTACGATAAAGTTCAGAAAAAACACAACCATGTTTCAGAAAAAGTGCAGTTACAATGGCAATATATAGTTCAAAAAAGAAATTTCAATGACCAGAACCAAACATTATTCTTTTAGATGATAGGCCAGTTCTTCGTCCAGATTGTGCCCTTTTGGATGTCTGGTTTCGAGATTGATAATCCACTTCGATTCACTTTTACGAAGGGCAAGAGCTCTATTCCCACCCCTTGGACCCAGATGGACTTGTTCCAAAGCAAAGAAACTTAACACATTGCTATTGGAACCATGACAGAGTTCGAAATGTCTCGCTATGGGGTAATGGGGGTCTTTGTTGTTTATTGCCCGCATATGTTCAAGAACTCTTTTCTTGGTCATAGGAGTGGTACTGCCCACATATTTCATTTTGCATGGGCACATCAGTACATACACACAGAAGGTGGAGCTGCATGTCAGGAATTGTTCGATTTTTTGGGGGGTATTCAAACCAGGAATGGAAAAAATTTTTACCATACTGCTGGTACGACAAGCTTTGCTGTGCCCAAGGGGTCGAAACCTTTGAGTTGTTGATCATTTATTGTCTTTTTAGCTGTGATGTAATTGCGGACAATAATGTCTTTTATGCTTCTGCCTTTTCTATAGGTGATTTGGGGCCTGCGTGGTATACTGGAATCGATGATGGGGTCACTAAGCAGTCCATCCCATTTCTCAGCTAGTATCTTATAAATCTCTTTGGAATTACTGCTGAAAGTAAATATTGCCCTTGGTGTACCTTCAGAATCTTGGTTCTCTGTTTGAGTGTGAGTGTCATCATTCGGATTCAATAAAGAATCACGATCTACACTCGAAACTCTTTCTCTTGCTTTTTGCAATACCCATTCAGGGTAACCCCTCTCTTTAAATCTGGACATCATGATATCCATCTCTTTCTCAAAGGCAGAAAAGGTACTACAATTTATTTTCGCCCTCAGCAGCTCACCATAAGGAATACTCCATTTTAAAGTGTCTGGATGGCTGCTGAGGGCGTGAAGAAGTGTGTTACCCGCTGTAGTT
This sequence comes from Lissotriton vulgaris, assembly GCF_964263255.1. Classification (NCBI taxonomy): domain Eukaryota; kingdom Metazoa; phylum Chordata; class Amphibia; order Caudata; family Salamandridae; genus Lissotriton; species Lissotriton vulgaris. The sequence goes on along the minus strand of NC_141689.1, from coordinate 1,170,958,586 downwards.
TTTCTGTACAAGCTGGTAGTCAGGATTTGTTGCTCAGGTGTTATCTGGAGATCTAAAAACTCTATAGTAGTACCACTAATTTGGCTCGTTAAACTGATGTTTAGATTGTTCATATTCAAGATGTTAATGAATTCCTTAGCCATAGTTTTGCCACCTGTCCAAATAACGAACAAATCATCGATATACCTGAGCCACACTTTTACTTTTGAAAAATACAAGTTCAGAGTGTGGTCAGATCTGATCTCCTCCTCCCATTTTCCTAGGAAGAGGTTGGCAAAGCTTGGCGCAAAACATGTGCCCATAGCGGTGCCATGGATCTGTTGAAAGAGATTTCCATTAAACATGAAGATGTTACTAGTGAGACATAACAACATCATCTCCAATATCATGTTTGTATGATCTAAATATTGTATGGATCTCCTTTGTAGATTGTGGCGACTAGCTTGTATACCTTCCTTGTGATCAATTATAGTATACAAGGAGTTCACGTCCATTGTAATGAGCAAATCAGTGGGTTCCCATATTACATCCTGCAGTTTACAAATGAAATCAGTGCTGTCTCTCACATATGATGGTAAAGAGGTCACACATTCCCTTAAAAAGAAATCAACATATTTGGATACATTTTCTAGGGCGCTGCCAATGGAGGATACGATGGGTCTCCCTGGTGGCAATGTGGGGTTCTTGTGTACTTTGGGAAGGAGAAATAATATCGACAGTTTGGGGAAATCTCTCTTTAAGAAACAATACTCTTCCCATGTTAGTAAACCTGCCCCTTACAATTCCTTCAATGTTTCCCATATATCAGTGATACTGTTGTTGTACACATTAGTATTCACCGGAAGCTAAAATTGTCCACCGTCCAATTGTCTCTGTGCCTCTCTAATGCATAAATCTTTAGGCCACAACATAATATTACCCCCTTTGTCTGCGGGGCGGATGATGATATTTGTGTCATTGGCCAAGTCCATTAAGACATTTCTTTGTTTAAATGTGAGATTGTGACATACTTTTTTGTTTGCTCTCCTTTTAAGTCTCAAAAGTGATTGGGTCACAACATCTTGAAAAGTATCGATGTTATCATGAGGTAAACTCGGATAAAAGATAGAACGTGGTTTGAAGACAGTACGTGGGATACGGCTAGTGGTCATGCCCAGGTCTCTTTCATCGTTCATAATAACAGCATCACCATCATTCACGATCAACAGTTCTTGTATATTCTCAATTTCTGTTGCGTCACCCACATTTAGGTTGGGGAAGGTACTGGGAATAGTATCTGATTGTAAAGATACATCTGTAGGATTTTGTTTATACAATTGATGCCATTTTTTAAGGTTCACTTTTCTCACAAATTTGTAAAGGTCTATTCTGGCATCCGCATAGTTAAAAACTTCAGAAGGACAGAATGTTAGTCCAAGACAAAGAGTACATTTTTCAGAAAAGGTTAAATGCCTACTACTTAAGTTCATGATAGTTTGATTTACCATAGTAGGATCCATCATTCCTTGTTCAGTGAACCTCGTGTTCTCGTTCCCATGGGTTCTTTTGCGTTTTTCTTTGTTTTGTTTTTGTTTTCTTCGTTTGCGTCTTTGTTTACTCCTCTCCTCCCTCTTCCTCGTCCTAGACCTCGTCTTTTTCCTCTCATTGGTGGTGACTCGGGAGCTGGCTTGGAAGACTGTCGGCCCTTCTTCAGGACCTTGAACTCGTCTAAATAATTCGATCTCCTTCTAAGTACTGGTCTTTCAGATGCAGAGCTCACAGTTGAGACAGAGAGATCGGTATCGGATCCACTTGCATCCAATGTAGTATTTCCATTTGATGTTGTGCCGCATGCCTGTGTATTTTTCTGTGGAGTTGGTTCTTCATACATATGGTCATACTTAGGACTGTACGTCAAAATTCAACCAGACTCATAATCTAGACAGTCTCTATGTAATTTGCGTTGTTTACGCATTTTGATATCGTCTTCACGACGGTCTAGTTTTGGTTTTAAATCTTTGAGAAATTTCTTGACCATATCCTGATCAGTACTCTTGGATAATTCTTCTTCTAGCGTTTGTATTTCTGCCATGATTACTTCGCGGTCTTCCCACGCGTATTTTATCAAGATATTCATCATGGTCCTGGATCCATTAGCCAAATTTTCTTGCCAGTACAACAACATTTGGGGGTTTAAAGATTCATACGATGGCATTATGTATATTCGTAAACCTCTAGGGACCATTTGCTTGTCCACATAGTCCTGTAGTGAGGTGGCTTCCCACCACTTAGATGTCTCAGACTTTTTAAGTTTCTCCAATTTCCTTAGTTTACTCAGTAATGATGTATCCAACAGATTGTCATTTCTCTGAACGTTGCCAGTACCTATGCCAGGAGCCCTGGCAAATAAGGCTGCTGCCGCTGCACGGCGTTCTGCATCCATGGTTTGTGATTGAATAAAATGTGAGTCCTTGTGTACTAGTTGGATTTGTACATCAGCGTAATGCCACACAGAGTGATATGGTAGGGCACTTCTCTTTACATAAGGAAACAAACTGCGGTATTTATCCCCCTTCTGGTTAGAAGGTTTCTGCTGCCGTTATCGTTATTTTTGAACTATATATTGCCATTGTAACTGTACTTTTTCTGAAACATGGTTGTGTTTTTTCTGAACTTTATGGTAAATACAATTCATTATTTTTTCACTTTTAGGAAGAAGGGACATGGTACATGAACAGTGGATTGTTGTAATTATTCTTGACCACCTATCCCTTTCATTCCGAGGGACCTGTCCAACCAGATAAGAATTTGCACCTGTATTAGTATAATTTTATGTTTTTTTCTTTTTCACTTTATCTTCTCTTTATTGACACAGGTTGTGTCCTTTAGGTATTGTTCATGCAATGTGACGGCCTTATATATACAATTTGTATATAAATTGTGTGGTAATTTACCGATTTAGATTACAAGGACATTTCAGAGGATTTACAGCACTATGCTGAATACAGACATCTCCAGTTATAACTATCATGACAATCAGATCAAAAGTCGTGAGCTGTTTAATTCCCTGTGTATATATGTACAGTGTGTATTCATGTATATATGTAACACTAAATTAGATACCGGGGGCCTCATTTATGAAAAGTGACGCATCGCTGCGTGAAAACAGCGATGCGTCACTTTTCACTACGCACTCCTTGCGACACAAATGATGCGTCATATTTAATGTATGACGCATCATGTCGCAAGGACTTACAGATACGTCAGTATTTCTGACGCATCTGTAAGCGCAAAAGTGACGCAGTGCTGGAGTGTGTCACAAAAGTGACGCAACTCCAGCAATGCGTCCTTTCACATGGGGATAGCCCCATGTGAAAGGGCTTGCGTCAGTCTTACGCCTGCTGTGAGGCAGGCGCAAGATTTTGACACAACAGCATCCTAAAAGTGACGCAGTGAAATCTCATAGATTTCACTGCGTCACTATTACGAGGCTTTTTGCGGGGGAACGCCCCCTCTGCATACATTATACCTGACGCAAGTATAATGTGGCACAGGGGTTTAAAAAGTGACGCATCTACCTAGATGCGTCACTTTTTAAATATGGAGCAACAAGGCGCATTTTGTACGCCACTGGTGCGTCACAAAAAGTGACGCACCGGCGGCGCAAAAGTGACGCAAGGCCTCATAAATAAGGGCCCAGGATTATAATAATAATCGGAAATATGTCGAAAGAATATATGATCCTCACATGTAAATACCTGTATATATGTACATATGTAAAGTGGTTGCTGTGCACAAAGACCTTGTATATACGTAAAGTGGTATTGCCCCTTACAAATACATATACCTTTCAAAGATGGCCGCCACAGTAGGACTTGTTTACCAGTTAACAAACTTTTAGTTCTTTGTTTATGTTGTATACCTATGTATGGACCTCCTGTTCCAATATGCAAGTGTGTGAACAAGACAGCTTTGCTGTCGAAACGCGGTACTTTGCTGGAATAAAACTGCGGTGAACTTTATCCTGAGTGCGAGCTTTCCTGTGAAGGATTATTGTGTGGTATATATATATATAATAGAAGCGGTAATAGAAGAAATAGATAAACTTTCAAACACTCGGAAGAAGAATAACAGAGAGAATCTAACTAGCAAAGAAAGAAATGCCGTAAAATCATTGAATGATGACCAAACACAAAGTAACGATCACAGATTTAAATATTATCGAGCATCAAACCAATTTGTCAAATAATCATATAGAACAAGTGTATCATTTATCGAGGGATAAAGCAACCAAGAATACCCCCCCTGTAGTAGACACTATCTCACAGACCAACTTAGCACATAAAAAGCTGACAGATAAAAGAACCCAGTCTTTACTGGAAACACAGAATAGCTTGATTAACAAAAATATAACAAGCTCCCAAGCAAACTCACGACAGGTACATTCTCCAAACTCTCTGACCGAGTCTAAACGAGCCCATCCCCCGAATCTATTAAACGATGACCCATTGGCTCCGGATGTTCACCTTGATCTCCCTCCAGAAGCTACCCCTATATCATTGTTCTGGGCAATGTGCCCAAAAATCAAGCTCCCATCAAAGAATCATGGCTATCACTTAAGAACAAGTCCTTACATTGATTGAGTAGCAGGGTAGGCCTACACGGACAACTATTCCAGAACTTCAAGATCATTAGACGTGTACAGTGGATAGGGTCGCGAAAAAAGGTTTTGTCAGGAGACTGTATAGTCCTGAAATTTAGCTCACCACAGTTGGTAAATGAAATTTTGAGAATAGCGGCGAACCAGACTGTAGATGCTATAGGGATAAACATACTACAACTAGGATTTTTTTATCCCCCCAGAAGATTAAACCACCTCTCTATAAATTGGAGAAACCCTCTCATCGACCATTAGGTGTCTCAGCCCAAACCCATCCATAACAGATTTAACATTCTTTCTGGACTAGACGATAATGAATGACTGGAACAGAAACTAAGTGGTACAAAAGGGGGTGGTAATGGACGGAGCATCTGAATCAATCAAACACTCACACCCAGTCAAAAGATCTGGGTTTAATCCATCACCGTTCTTTAGCCCACTCTGCCACCCCAGTTCAGACATGGCTATATGCAAATCAGTCTGACCATGTGCCTCATGGGAACAGTCCAGCCCGAACTGCCAAACCATGTCTTCCCTGGACCGGAAACAAGCTTCCGAGGACCGGTTTCTGGCATTCCAGCCGTCTTCAGCCTGGCTTGCTTGAATCCAGTGGCAAAGTGAGCAAGGGACTCACGTCTGAGCATACCCTGCCACACTTATGGCGGCCAAAAGCGGTACAAAAGGGGGTGGTGATGGACGGAGCATCTGAATCAATCAAACCCTCACACCCAGTCAAAAGATCTGGGTTTAATCAATCACCGTTCTTTAGCCAACTCTGCCACCCCAGTTCAGACATGGCTATATGCAAAGCAGTCTGACCCTGTGCCTCATGGGAACAGTCCAGCCGGAACTGCCAAACCATGTCTTCCCTGGACTGTAAACAAGCTTCCGAGGACCGGTTTCTGGCATTCCAGCCGTCTTCAGCCCGGCTTGCTTGAATCCAGTGGCAAAGTGAGAAAGGGACTCACGTCTGAGCATACCCTGCCACACTTATGGCAGCCAAAAGCAGTACAAAAGGTGGTGGTGATGGATGGAGCATCTGAATCAATCAAACACTCACACCCAGTCAAAAGATCTGGGTTTAATCCATCAATGTTCTTTAGCCCACTATGCCACCCCAGTTCAGACATGGCTATATGCAAATCAGGCTGACCCTGTGCCTCATGGGAACAGTCCAGCCCGAACTGCCAAACCATGTCTTCCCTGGACCGGAAACAAGCTTCCGAGGACCGGTTTCTGGCATTCATGCCGTCTTCAGCCCTGCTTGCTTGAATCCAGTGGCAAAGTGAGCAAGGGACTCACGTCTGAGCATACCCTGCCACACTTATGGCGGCCAAAAGCGGTACAAAAGGGGGTGGTAATGGACGGAGCATCAGAATCAATCAAACACTCACACCCAGTCAAAAGATCTGGGTTTAATCCATCACCGTTCTTTAGCCCATTCTGCCACCCCAGTTCAGACATGGCTATATGCAAATCAGTCTTACCCTGTGCCTCATGGGAACAGTCCAGCCCGAACTGCCAAACCATGTCTTCCCTGGACTGTAAACAAGCTTCCGAGGACCGGTTTCTGGCATTCCAGCCGTCTTCAGCCAGGCTTGCTTGAATCCAGTGGCAAAGTGAGCAAGGGACTCACGTCTGAGCATACCCTGCCACACTTATGGCGGCCAAAAGCGGTACAAAAGGGGGTGGTGATGGACGGAGCATCTGAATCAATCAAACACTGACACCCAGTCAAAAGATCTGGGCTTAATCCATCACCGTTCTTTAGCCCACTCTGCCACCCCAGTTCAGACATGGCTATATGCAAATCAGTCTGACACTGTGCCTCATGGGAACAGTCCAGCCCGAACTGCCAAACCATGTCTTCCCTGGACCGGAAACAAGCTTCCTAGGACCGGTTTCTGGCAGTCCAGCAGTCTTCAGCCCGGCTTGCTTGAATCCAGTGGCAAAGTGAGCAAGGGACTCACGTCTGAGCATACCCTGCCACACTTATGGCGGCCAAAAGCGGTACAAAAGGGGGTGGTGATGGACGGAGCATCTGAATAAATCAAACACTCACACCCAGTCAAAAGATCTGGGTTTAATCCATCACCGTTCTTTAGCCCACTCTGCCACCCCAGTTCAGACATGGCTATATGCAAATCAGTCTGACCCTGTGCCTCATGGGAACAGTCCAGCCCGAACTACCAAACCATGTCTTTCCTGGAGTGGAAACAAGCTTCTGAGGACCGGTTTTTGGCATTCCAGCCGTCTTCAGCCCGGCTTGCTTGAATCCAGTGGCAAAGTGAGCAAGGGACTCACTCGTGGGCTGGGTATGCTCACTCAGACGTGAGTCCCAGGCTCTCCACATCACTGGAGTCAAGCTATCCAGGCCGAAGAAGGCTGATAGCCAGAAACCGATCCTTGGATGCTTGATTCTGGTCTAGGAAAGACATGGCTTGGTAGTTCGGGCTGGACTGTTCCCATGAGGCACAGGGTCAAGGCTAATTTTCGTATAGCCAGTGTCTGACCTAGGGTGGTGTGGAGAGCAAAAAAACGATGGATTTAGGCCCTGATCTTTGTACTGGGGTGAATGTAAGACATTGTTCTGCGTTCTGTCCATCAACTGTGTTTTTTGCAATTTTCACCCCGAGTGGGCTGGGTATGCTCAGACGTGAGTCCCAGGCTCTCCACATCACTGGAGTCAAGCTATCCAGGCTGAAGAAGGCTGATAGCCAGAAACCGGTCCTTGGATGCTTGATTCCGGTCTAGGAAAGACATGGCTTGGTAGTTCGGGCTGGACTATTCCCATGAGGCACAGGGTCAAGGCTGATTTGCATTAGCCAGTGTCTGACCTAGGGTGATGTGGAGAACCAAAAAACGATGGATTCAGGCCCAGATCTTTGTACTGGGGTGAATGTAAGACATTGTTCTGCGTTCTGTCCATCAACTGTGTTTTTTGCAATTTTCACCCCGAGTGGGCTGGGTATGCTCAGACGTGAGTCCCAGGCTCTCCACATCACTGGAGTCAAGCTATCCAGGCTGAAGAAGGCTGATAGCCAGAAACCAGTCCTTGGATGCTTGATTCCGGTCTAGGAAAGACATGGCTTGGTAGTTCGGGCTGGACTATTCCCATGAGGGACAGGGTCAAGGCTGATTTGCATATAGCCAGTGTCTGACCTAGGGTGGTGTGGAAAACAAAAAAACGATGGATTCAGGCCCAGATCTTTGTACTGGGGTGAATGTAAGACATTGTTCTGCGTTCTGCCCATCAACTGTGTTTTTGGAACAGAAACTAAAACACAGTATAAAAGGAAATTTATCAGGACATACCAATGTAATGGCTCCAAATCAGTCCCAGGCACAGTCCGCTGAGAATATTTATAACCTACCTGATCTTATTGTTGGTAGTACAATTAGCTTAGATCCTTTAGCAATAATAGATTATGTGGCCCTCCCTTTAAATGAGGGGCAGCTAGGGAGAGACTGTGCAATACATCCAATACATCCACCAAATTCAGACCCGCTTCCCATTATAACTAAGCTTGAATTGAGAGCCCAGAAACTTAACATTGTTTATTGGAATATAGAGGGTCAACTTTCAAAGTCCACTAAAGATAAGTGGGTGGAAGCGGTGAGGGCTCATAATATAGTCTGTCTCCAAGAGACTTGGCTTAGTTCCCCAATTCACTTAGAGGGCTATAAGTCCTACTTCTCTCAGGCTATTCCATCACTTTCAGGGAGAAGGAAAAGGGGTCTAACGACATATGTCTCAAATACATTGACATTAAAGGAACTAGTCCCAATGAGTCTGGAAAGTAATTATCAGATTGTAATGTTAAAAATAAACAAATCAACTTCTTACTTTTTAGTAAATTTTTACAATAATTTGAATTCAAATGATCTAATTGAGGCTTTAAATAAGGTTTCCTTTTTATTACAGGAATTACGCACAAGGTATATAAATAATTTGTTTGAATTGATTTGGGGCGGTTATTTTAACCTATTTTTGTGTAAAAAGTATTGCATTAAAAGTTGTGGTATTCAAGATGAGGATGAAAATAATTTAAAGCATTTTTGTCACTCTAAACCTGGTAATCGGATGAACGAGATTATATTCGGTATGGAATTGGGGTTTGCAAATGAACTGGTAACTCCTCTTGTAAATTTGTCTTCTACCTTTCATGGGAGGGGATTAAAAAGTACAATTGATGTTGTACTTGCTTCGTATAGTTTAGCACCTACAATTCAGAAGTTTGATACTGTTACCAATGTAATAAGTCACCATTTTCCCATTAGTGTAACCATAAGGACTCCTATTGCAATGGAGGAGCCTGTCTACCTAAGTCTTTTGGACCAAGAGACCTTGAAACTATTCAGACTTAATGGCTATACATTAAAATGGGCTAAAATAGACCAAGAACTGACAATGGCCAAAATAGTCAAACGTGCGATTGCCCTTAATAGAAACCTGTCTTGACCCAAAATCCATTCCTGAACAAGTCTTGTCTAGCTATAAAGATTATACTAAAATAATAGAAAAAGAAGTACACCGTAAATGTTCAAATAAAAGAAATTCCAAAAAAGGATGGTTCAATCATGAGTGCACCAAAACTTATTCTTCATTAAAAGTTGCACTAAGCAAATGTAACCGGGACAGAAAAGAGATTGCCATCCTTAGAAAAGCTTATGCTATGGCCTTAAAAAATCGAAAAAAAGAGATAAGGGATGACTTATGGAACCAGCTACATAAAAGCTGTATGATGAAAGATAGTTCTAGTTTTTGGAAAGTGATTAAATCCCCTTTCCTACCTCAACGAAACAATACCCTAAAACTAGATGTTGCCATAGATGCCCAAACGTGGGTCAACCAAATCTCAAAAATATTTAGTCAGGACTCAGATGCGAATACAGAGCATTCTGAGTATGTCAGGAAGGAACAATCTCCTCCAGAAGTGGTTTACCCTTTTCAGTTAACTTTTACTCACACTGAGGTATTAAACGCATCAAAACTTCAAAATCAGGGAAAGCACCAGGGCCCGATGGGGTCCCTGTTGATCTTTTTAAATTTAATCTCGATCTTTGGTCCCTTATACTTACAATAGTGCTCGAAGCAGCAAAAAATGTGGGATTAATTGATTCTTGGTCCACTTCGATTTTTGTTCCAATTTTCAAAAAAGGTGACCGACAAAGTCCCATATGTTATCGACCGATCTCACTTTTAGATTCTTTTGGTAAGGTCGTAGGTCGCATATTATTAGAGCGACTTCAGGACTGGTCTATTGAACACAAAATAATCTCGGACCTACAATATGGGTTCCGCGAAGGATTGGGCACAGTGGACCAGGCGTTGAATTTAACACATTTTATTGGAAAATATGTACAGGCTAAACGAGGGTACCTCCACATGGTATATGTTGATTTGACCGCAGCTTTTGACTGTGTTAGCCACACAAAGCTGTGGTCAATCATCCTGGAAATGGGAGTGGACCCTACATTGGTGAATTTCTTGCGTGAACTGTACTCGGGGGCAACAGCTAAAGTAAGACATGGTATGGTGGTTGAACTCACTGAATCCTTCCGGATAGACAGGGGGGTCAGACAAGGTTGTGTTCTGGCCTCCTTCTTATTTACACTATATACAAAGGGGCTAGAAGTAGCCATGCTGGAAGAGTGTAAAGATCTCCGAACAATTCGTCGTCGGCCAATCCCAGCATTACTATATGCTGACGACGCAGTTATCTTAGCCAGAAGTCCCATTCAGTTACAGCGGACCCTGAATAAATACTGTAGTTTTATGAATAGTTTAAACCTTAAAATAAACATAAAGAAAACCTATACTATGCATGCAGGGCCCAGACCCAAGAAAATCAAGGAGATTCATGTCAATAACACCACATTAGAATGTACCACATCCTATCCTTACTTAGGAATTTTAATGGACAATAAATCGAAATGGATGCAGGCCTTTGATTCAAGGAAGCTGCTATTCCTGAGGGCTACCTCTGCTCTAGTGACTTTCGCACAGAAAATTGGTAGGAGAGCTCCGTTAGAAATGTTGAAAATCTATAGGGCCAAATGTACGAGTGTTGCAATTTACGGCTCAGGGGTGTGGGGGTATGCTAAAGTGGAAGAACTACAGAAGATCGAAAATACCTTCTTAAGATACCTACTTGCAGTCCCCAGGAGCACTACGACCTATAGATGTCACCTAGAGCTAGGGTTGGATTACATAACAGGCATCATTCGGATTCAACCAATTATGTTATGGCATAGGATCTGGTTCACGGATCAGTGCGAGTTGACAAGCTCCTTAATCCGTGATTGCATGTCACTTGATAATATGGACAAAATTAAATGGTTAGCCTATGTAAAACATTTTTGGGAAGTTCTTTGGCTTGAAAGATGTTTTATTAATCCGTCACAAATATCTGAGCTGCCCAAAAAAGAACTAAAAAATATTTTATTGGAACATCTGGGAGAGCTTCGTCTCTCAAATGAAATAGGGAAAAGTTCGGTGCAGCACTTATTGTCCATTCAGATTAGCCCCACATTGCAACCGTATTTAACATACACTATGAATTCGTACGAAAAATTCCTTTTGACCCGTTTTAGATTTACCTTTTTCATAGGTGGATTTCAATTCCTCAACAAAATGATTGGCCCACGAACATACCTGTCTGTCCGTGTGATGATACCTCTTTGCAATCGTCAATCCATACAATGTTTTTTTGTACATTTTACATCATACCACTTAAACGTTGGATTGTACCTTTATTGAGATTGATGGGCATTCATGGCAGTCGTCCAGCTCTTTTAGTGTTGCAGTATCTGGATAGCGAAATATACGCTAAAACGATAGTCAACTTTCTGAAAGTCTGTGTTAATCACCGCCCAAACTTGAATTAATCAATGATATAGCGGCTTCTTTAGATTGTGCTTATTTCATACCTTTATTAATGTATGAATATCTGACTAATTTGCATTTATTTTTATACCGAATTGAATTGTAAATAATGACTGTATTTTATATATGAACTTTTATGGTTTTTTAACAAATTATGGAAACCGAATAAAGATTTGAATTTGAATTTTGACTACCACAAGAGCAATTTAACATTTGTTTTAAAAAAACTAATTTTTTCCCTAAACACCCCCTCAAAAGAACATGTCAGAAAGGATCAGAGCAATGCGTAGTGAGGGTTTCACACCTAAAGGAGTTTATCTGAGCTTTAGTGGACTTCAGTGCCCTGTCCATAAGAGATCATATACGGAGAAAACACTAACCATAGCAAGGGCTTCTTACTCATCTCTGGTTGATTGTACCCAAGAGGTCTGCAGACGTAAAGGGTTGAGTACAATTCAGTCAGTCAGTCAATCCACTTTATTCGATTAATTAAAATCATAAAAGTACAAAAGATAAAACACAAACATAGACAATATAACAAATAATTTTAACTTAATAATCAAAATACACAGACAAGATTTCTGTGCACTTAGATAAAAATGCTAACACAAAATCATACCCCATATCCAATGCAATTACAGTAAAAATTACAATATTGCTTAGGGAGAAGGCATCTTTAAATTTCTTTGTTTCTTTAGTCTCACAGCAGCTACCAAAAAGGATGCAATATTAAAAATATCCCCAGGGTTACACAAAGACTGTAGGTAGACCAATACCAGCCTTACCTGAGTGAAACCCCTGCCTCTCAGGATAGGAACCAGAAATCTCAAACGAATATGGGAATAAAAATCACAAAACATCATGAAGTGCAATGTGTCCTGAGATGAAAAGTTATCACATTTGCAGGGTTCAGCATCAACAGGATTACACCATTCCCGATAATCCCCCAATGTAAAATGCACCAAATTAAAGCGGAGCCTAATTAGGAGCCAACAATGGTAAGGTTTATTAACTATTGTTAAATAAGGTTCCAATTTGATTGATGTTTTTAAAAGGTAATGGGCCCTAACTGACGGTTTACATAGCTCCTGTTCTTCTCATTCCATCATCAAAACCTTATTACAATTCAATTTTACCCACAACACATCCTCCTTCCTGATCTTCTCCGGTTCCTCATAAAGTTCTGGCCGTCCTATTTTAATAAACATGCTTTTAACATACAAGAGCCATTTGATTTTTAGGGACTTATCTAACTTCAAACAGTCCCGTAAAATCAAATGGTTCAAGGTTAAATCAGAGTTCAAGCAGGTTTTGAGCCAGCAGAGCAACGGAGCTGTGTACAAAGTATCAGTAACATAGCCTAGCCCTAACTCCTGGCGTATGGCATACGATGGGGTAGATTGTGGAACAGACAGAAGACTTCGTAGGAATTTATTTTCAGCTATCTGTATCCCAACCTGTTCTTTATAGCCCCAGATAGAGGATCCATAGGCCGCAATGGCCAAACACTTGGCTTTATAAACCTTTAGAATATGCTCCATCGGTCTGGCCCCCAATCGCTGTGCAAACCCTAAAAGAGATGAGGAAGTACGTATGACTGCATTCTTTTTAACTTTTTGTTACATAACCCAGGAAGACCAGTCATCAAAAAGGACTCCCAGATAAGTGAAGGAGGACACGGAAGAGACTTCCAATCCATTACAATAAAATGTTTTCCCGACTCTGCGACCTACTGTCATATCATGTGACTTTCCGTTATTCACAATTAAATCCAGGAGTACAGTTCAAAGCCTATGTGAAATAGAACTTGTGCACCAAATGGGATGGGGTGTCTGAAGAGAGTTAAGGAATCCCTATAACCACTTCTATGCAAGACGAAGTCTGTGCATAGCAGGGACTTTATCACTGCACATCACTGATTGCGCACGAGGTTGGGTAACCACAAACAGTTCATAACAGAGCAAAAGAGTGTGGGTACTAAGAACTTGGCCACCGAATGTGGCTTGGATGCCTAGAGGGAGTGTACTCTCCATGAAGACTTAATTACAAGGCAAAGGCTGTGCTTAGCAGGGAGTAGACCACTGACTACTTTCGAAGGTCCAGTATAGGGTGAACCCTGTGCATAGTAGAGGCTTGAGAAGCTAAGGGGGCTTGGGTGTATGAAGGGAAAGGGCTCACAATGAAGAGTTATACCCATGGTGAAGGCTGTGCAAAGTAGGGGCTTGGCCACCTAATGGGACATTGGTGTGTTGACTGATTAGGCTCTCCAGAAACACTTCTGTACAAGGTGAACACTGTGCATAGTAGGGAATTGACAAACTTGCATCACACTGATTGCATATAAGAGGTTGGCACCCACAACAGTTTTAGTACATTGCAAAGGCTGTGTGCTGTAGAGGCTTGTCCACTTAACAGGGCTTGGGTGTTTCAAGAGAGCAAACTCTTTGTGAAGACTTCTGTACAAAGCGAGGGCTTGTGTAGCAGTGTCACATTGATTGGGCACAAGAGGTTGAATACCCACAAAGAATCTGGTATAGTGTAAATGCCGTGTATAGCAGGGCCTTGACCACCTACGGTTGCTTGGGTGACTGTAAGGAGTGGGCTCACCATGAAGAGTTGTACACATGGCAAAAGATGTGTGAAGTAGGGGCTTGGCCACCAAAAGAGGCTTGTGTGTCTGCAGGGAGAGAGCTCTCCATGAACAGTGGTGTTTAGGACAAATACTGTACATACTTAGGGCTCGACCACCTAAGGGGGCTTGGATGACTGAAGGGAGTGGTCTCTACATGAAGAGATGTGAACCGAGAGAATATTGTGCCTGGTAGGGGCTTGGCTACCTTAAGGAGGCTTGGGTGTATGGAATCAGCTGGTAATCCGTGAAAAGTTCTGCACAGGGTGAAAGCTGTGTAAATGAGGGCTTGACCACTTCAGGATACCTGGGGGTTTGGGAGGAATGGGCTCTCTTTGAAAAGTTCTAAACAGGGTGAAAGCTGTACTTAGTAGAGGCTTGGCCACTTAAGAAGGCTTGAGTGTCTGAAAAGTAGAGTTCTCTGTGAAAAGTTCTGTACAGGAGGAGATCTCTGCATAATAGGGGTTTGATCATGTTAGGGTGCTCATAGTCTGGAGGGAGTGGGCTCTCTGTGAAGAGTTCTACAAAAGGTGAATGCTGTGCATTGTGGAGTGTGACCACATAAAGGGGCATTGGTATCTGAGGGAATGGGTTCTCCATAAAGAGTTGTGCACAGGTGTAGGCTGTCTGTAGTAGAGGTTTACCCACAAAGGGTTTAGTACAGTGCAAGGGCTTGTGTAATATGTGCTTAGTCACCAAAAGGATCTTAGCTGTCTAGATAGATGAGGAACTTCATATTTTGTTCCCACCCCATGTTGTGTTGAGTATATTTAGTTTTCACTGTCCTTTGGTACACCTGCAGGAGCCAGCATGGACCCTCAATGTGCTCTTGCTAAAGAAGTCCAGCAGCACCTAAGAGTGGTCTGTGCTGTCTGCTATATAAGTACCATGGGATCCATGGCGTGGATTAAAAAAACATTTAGGCCTTCGTCGGGTCCCTCTTCTTGGCCTCTCTGATAACTATAAGGGGTTCCGGCTACCACTTATCTGCCCCTTATATCTTCATTTATTTCCACTCTCAAGACCACAGGGACAGAATTGTTGTGTACTGTAGTAGTTTTTTTTTGATTTGTTAAGAACTTTGGAGAAGTTTGACACATCTTCACAAAACTTTTCCCAAAAAGTTTATTCCCCTCTGCTCCTTTCTGGAATGTTTCAGTGAGATCCATCAAGCGGGGTCTGAGAATAAGGGAGGTCTCAAAACACTTCTTTCCACATGCAGTTTCCATAGGAAAAATTAGACACTGATGCAGAAAAAATAGCTGAACAGAAATACACAAAATTGGGCAGAAAGCAAGCTCTTTACTCAGAACGTGTGCTTTTTGTGACTTAGTGTAAATCAATTGAGCTGATTTAAAACGAATTGGCTTAAAACAATAGAGATAACTGGATGGTTCTAAACTCTCGCAATACGGCGAATTGAAAAAAAATAGAACAATTTGATTGGTCGTGATGGCTTCTTCTTCCATTGACTGGTACAGTCCCATGGCACAATACCATCACTCACAACCAAGCACTTGGCCTCAACATATAAGGAAATGTTGCAGCAACCTTTACAGGACATATGGACTCGTCCCCTTGTCCTGAAACTTAGATAGGAAAGAGGTAGTAGGTGCCAGGGAAGGGTTTACCATAGATTCCCCACTTGGGCCAAAATTAAAATGTGAGTTGATAACATTCTAATAGCGAAAGCCATGGTGACAAGTGTAATTGTGCAATTTGAAATTTAAACGGTAAACTATATGCAAATTATTAAAGTCTGGGGGTAAAGAAGTATTCAATGTTAAACGAGGTAAAGGCTGAAGTGGGTTGCATAATTTTGTTTGAAAGTAGGTTGTAGCTTAAAGCCAATACCTGTTATGAAAAATCTCTGTTAAAGGCCAAAGTTACTTTTGAGACCTCAACTACCAATGGATATCTAGACATGTTGGTATGGGAAAATTCTATTAGCTGTGCATGTTTATTTCAAGAACTTCAATAATGATTTTGAGATATTACAGACTGAGCAAAGCGATCTGGAGTGGATATACTTTTTATACATGGATGTGATGTTTTTGGTGTGATGCGTAGAACAGAAGACACTATGACACAAGGAAAAGGTCTTGAACCTGTGTTTGTTCTAAATGGGGAGCGAGCCTCTGAAGTTTCCTATGATGTATCAAGATAATATCACATTTGAAGATATCTACTATCAATCTGGCAGCAGTGTTCTGAATCAGCTGCAATCTATGAATCAAATAAGTAGGTAGGTTGACGTATATCAGCCTGCTAATAATTAGTACTTGAGTCAATAACAGCCTATAGGTTTGAGGGATACAATGTAAGATGTTTCTTAATTCCTTCATAATCAGGAAGCAGGTGGTCATAAGTTTTCTTACGTGACATTCAAAATAAATTGTTGTGTCAAATACCACTCTCAGATTCCAGAGAGTATCTGTCAGTGTGGGAAATAGCCCTGATGATTGAGGCCATCATGCTGCATTCCTGTACATTTCTTGACTCAAAATAATTGGCCTTGTGAGGTCTTTTAGAAGATAATCACATTAAGGTGAATAGGAAATTGTCCCCAGGCATAGCTTGTTGGAATTCTCGAAACCCCTATAGGAACCTGTAACAATGAGAGCATGATGTCATCAATGTGTCATTGATCATGCCATGAGTAATGTAATATGTGGGGCGCGAGACTGGGACATGAATAATACTTAGCTCAGTAAAGTATAACTGGTAAATTTAAGAGGATTGTTTTGTTTTTAATCTTAAATTCTTATCTCATTTCAACAACTATGACATCCATTTGAACCTTGTATTTCATTGCAATAAGTTTAGATTTTATTATCATACCTAACTATACAACACTTTAACATTTGGTTTTATTCCAATGTATATACATTTATATGTGTGTGTGTGTGTGTGTGTGTGTGTGGTAAGAAATTGAATACAATGTTTTGATTCTGCACACTTATAGGCAAATTTATGAGGACCGTGTGCATTGTTTACACTACACAGATTTCGGAGTCAGGTTTATGAAGCCATGCAAAGCCATTTGCTATGGTTTTGAGTGGCCTCATAAATCTTGAGTAAGGCAATTAAGCACAAATCTCTGGGTCACCTTACTCTGCACAACTCCCATGTGTTTTGATGCATTCCCAGATTTACAAGGACTTGTAATCCTGGCAATGAGTCAAAATGTTCGCCTCCCCAATGCAGGTGTAACGAGCAGAAATATCTTTATTTTTTCTTGATTTTCCTCTTTCTATGTTTGCTGCATTCTGCAGCAGGCATAGGAGGAAAACGCCTTTTTGGCTTGTTTTCATGCAAGATGGAGTGTCTTCCTGTGCAGAAACAATCCTGTGTTGGTGCTAGGCTGCCAAAAGGGCACCAGCGCAAGAGGAAAGGACAGGAATTCAGGGCCTCATTTATGAGGCCTCTTGCACCGCCGGAACAACACTTTTTGTAATTTTCCTCGGTACAGGAGCCTGCTCCATATGTACAAGGCACACTAAGCCACTTTTTTTGGCTTAATGCAGCCTTGTAAATATTGTTCCTTCCAACGCCATTTTCTGCATTAAAGGGGCATGCAATAGGTGTTGCTGGGGGCATTCCCAGCAACATCCATGGCTTTTTAACACTGCTCCAGATTAAGGAGGAATTGTAAATCAGAGGCAGTGCCAACAATCTACAGCTCCCCTGGGGAGGCGTAAGAGAGACACAATGAGGAGAAATATCTTTATTTCTCCTCGTTCTTCTTTTTTTCTATGTGTGCTGCATTCTGCAGCACACGTAGAAAGAGGAAAAAGCCTTTTGTGATTTTATTCTGCAGGAAGGTATACCTTCATACGCAAAAATAATCATCCCCTCAACGCAGGCACCCTTTAACCATGGTACAAAAGTGTCTGCATTGCCATACGGCAGCCCATTGTGCACTGGCACAAGGGAAAAGGACAGGAATACGCCGTATCTGATACAGCACATTCCTGCCCTTTTCTTTTGCAGTAGGGCAGTGCAGCAGGAAGGCCTGCTGTGCTGCCATATGCCAAAACCTCAAAATTGAGGCCCTCACTGTATGGGATAAATATGGTGCATTCCTGCCCTTTCGCTGTGGCGCCGCAGCTCAGCAAGGTTACTGTTGAGTTAAATGAGGGCCTTTGTGTTTCATTTCACAGAGTCCAGGTTTTTGGGGCACAAATAATAAAACTACAGCCCTGCCTGAATTTGGAAATGACAAGCACTTATTCAGATACAATAAACAGATTTGTAGCATTGAAGCTATAACTAGGAATAGGTAAATATGAAGGCCACATGACATATTCCCCATCTGGATTCTTACCTAAACCTAAATGTCAGCCGAATAAAGTAATTCCATATTGTTGATGCAAGGGATGTATCTGTGGCTTAGTTTATCTGCAGCATATTACACACAACAACTCGATTTAGAGGCGGAGCGATTTCTGCTCTCCACACGGATTACAGCGTCAAAGAATTGGAATCGTTTCTTGTTCAAGACATTTGTGGATTTCACTGTATGCTTCCATTTATCATCTCTTGTTTGCTCAGCTGCCTGAGGCAAATGTTATCCTGTATGCATGGTATATTCAGGCTCTGCTCATAGGTGAAGCCATTTGGGAAGGCTGGAGATAACACAGATATAATCGGAAATAATATGGTGTGTTTTGCGCTGCCATTCCCACATGTGCATTTCTGCAGTATATGACCCTGGGAGAGAATATTTATCAAAAGCTGGTGCTGAAATTTCCATTCATCTTCTTTACGCGTCGCAATAAACTTTTCAAGACTAAAAGCATTTGAAGCTAGATTGTATTATACATCAGACGATTTCTTTGCGTGTGAAAGTCAACCATAATGGTGTATTTTCGATGTTGTGAAGATCATTATGCTACTTCGGATTTAAAAAAAAGATAAATGAGCTAAAACCACAGTTTGCAACAAACAGAATCATCAAGACGAAGTAGTCTACAAAATATGTTGTGAAAAATCAGATTTTTTTCCGTGTTTTCAATAACATGTGAAAACGCATTTAAGCTCCATGAACCCATTTTGATTTCGATCCTACGGTATCTTGTTTAAGTGGCTTTAACAATATACGCATTTTAGTTACAACACATATAAACATGACCAGATCTAGAATTAAATCAGCGTAAAATAAATTAAGCTTTGTCAGAGCCGAAAGGTCTGGCTGTTTATTAAGGGAGTGTGCTTCTTTATTGATGTAGGACTGTGAGAATGAGTTAACAGTTGATTGTATACTAATTCAGTCCCATTGATAGTTCACGGATTATTCTGTGGATGGAAGGATTAATTTCCAATAAATAAATTCATGCATGAATGGGTGGGAGCATGTATTTTTGAATGAATGAACTCCCATAATTACACTATTTGTCCATCTACTCAAATTTTCCTCCTAATTCATGTCACACTAAAACAGTTTTTCAGGTAAAAGACAATATATGTCCATTGTTTCTTCATTCATTGAGCAGTTCATTCGGAGCATTGCTAATTCCAGCTGGACTTAAAGAAACAATTAATTGTCTCTTTAAGAAACTTCAGATGTTCCAGGATATTCTAGACTGGTTTATTTTCCTAGCTTGGAATTAAAACTATTGGAGAAAGCGGAAACAATACCAATGCAGAATTATGTAGACCGCCGTGACTTTCTTCACCCGTTGCAGTTAAGGGTTCACTCATGACATGGAACCACGGTAGAAGTGACATCTGCGTTAGGGGTTCTCAGCAACATTAGTTTTAGAGCCCATCTGTTATCATAATGTTCTGCCGAGTTTTACTGCGGTGATGACCCATTTCTCCAGGAATGTCTTCAGAGGCTTTGTTATCGAGGAGGTGAAATATAATGGGATGAGGTTTTCTGTCTAACATTCATTAGTTGGTTTAGTTGCATTCCATCACCTCTCTGCTTCACCTAGTGGCTTGGGACATATTTCCTGGCACCTCCTTATTTTCTTTGCTACTGATCCCTTAATAACACCTCTGGCTCATCTGCTGCACTTCTGTGCTGCATGTACCCACATTTTATTTAGGGGAGGGCACTCCAGAGTATCTCTCTCAGAGACTGTGGAAACTGTGCAGTAGAGGATGAAGTCAAATAGCCATGAACTGAATATGTTCAAATCTGAGATACTACTGGGTGAATGCTCCCTCTTTGGAACTCGAACCTCTGCTCCACCTCTGTGAGACCCTGGTCTCCAACATCAGATATAGAATCCTTGAAGCCTTGACTAATTCTGATATACCAATGTCCTCTTAAATGTCTGCTGTTTTCAAATCCGGTTTTTATCATCTAAGAGTTCTGAGATGATTGGCTGGCTTCTTAATTCGTGTGCAGAAGTGTTTACTGAAAAACACTTTTGTCCACCTTCAACTGGCCCATGTGTTTTGGACTGTTGGAATTTTGAAAAGGCTTTAGCATTTACAGAACGCTGCTGAATGTGTTTTTTTTGGGGCTTAGAAAGTGTGACCCTCTCTCTCTGCCAGTGTAAGGAAATTGCACTGCATTCCTGTGTGGAAAAGAGCTGTCTTTAAGACACAAGATGTGAGGCATCAAACCTAACACTCAGGCTGACCTTCTCTTTTGGGCCATAAAATTAAGAAAGTTTTGATTTAAAGTCAATCTTTCATCAGCCTCACATTTACTTTTTGTGGATGCTCCCCACAAGCATATCAGGGGCCGTGTTACACATTATCACTGTTTCGCCTAACGCACCGTTCAAAAGGTAATATGCCCTGTTAGGGTGTATGCTCTGCTCTTTCATGTGAAAACACAGAGCAGCCGCTCTGTGTTTTCACAGTGCAGGCGTGCGTGCTTGTGACGGAACCACTCCGTCATGAGCCACGGGTGTGCTGTGCTTGTGACAGAGTGGTGCCGTCACTGCACCGCCCGCTCAATAAAACGGCCGCGCAGGCGTGGAATTGACGCCACGTAGGCGGGGCGGCAGCGCTGTGACGGAATCACTCCGTCACCAGCACAGCGCCTCCGTGGCTCGTGATTGAGTGGTTCCGTCACGAGCACAGACGGGTATTAAGATACCTCTCTTACCACCATATGCTTCTCCTACTCAGTTATTTAAGCTCAGAATGCATGGCGCATGTATGACTGATTACAGTTCTTGGAGTACTGAGTTTTTTTAGTCTCTTAACTTGTGCAGGAGACCAGGTAATATTGGTATTAGTGACATGTTTGAAATACGTTTCTGCGTGTTGATCTTTCAGGTAAAAGATTTATCTATAAGCTCAGTCTGCAACACAGATAGAGAACATCTTAAATTTAGTAAAAGGTGTATTTTGTATCGAAGGTGTTTGCTGAACTGCGGCCTGTGTGGTTTAGGGATTTTGTGAGGATAGGGGCCTCGCACTCTGTGGGGGTTGTGCATTAAATGAGTGGTAAGACTGGTTTGTGTGGTGAATGCCTTCTTGTTGTTGGCCATGTGGCCTATGTCACATAAAATGAATTTCATATGGATGGGGTCTGTTTTGCAAACGGTTTACATTTATGCATATGATGGAGTTTGATGCCAAATGTTGTGTCTAAATGGATTGTACGACCACTTTGTTGAACCTGATTGATGTTTCTTCATGCCCCCTTTCAAGTTAGTACCAGCTCAACAATGAATGAGGTGTGTTGCAATGTGTAGGTTTGAATGTGTACACTCTTCTGCACGGCCCATGTTGGGGAACATAAGGTGTCACAGTTTGGGGGATGTCAGTTAGGTCAGTGGAAATAAACCGGCTCAGCAAGGCAGAATGCCCGGTGTTGCTTGTTGTTTTTTGCCTTTGGACGTATTTATGTACCCTGACAAACCAAGGACCTATTTTTACCTGGATGTGTTATAACTTCTGCCTAAGAAGAGGCAAGCCTCCTCATTACGCATCAGCTGGGAGGTCAATGGGATTTTAAATTATTATACTTAAAACATATATTGTTTTATAGAGTCAAAATCAAATAAGCTGGACTGGAACATGCAAATTGAAATCCATAATTATTTATTTATACACTTTCTTATCCAACAAGAATCATTTCAATAAATGATGCTGTACACAAGAGCCGAAATACGATGAAAAGTATAGGATTACTTTCAAATATCATGGAATACGCGCTTTGTACCATTCTGGTATTTTATAAGAATAATTTTCCATGGCTGCTGTGTATAACTGTATTACTAGGTACAGACATGAAAAAAATTGTACTTTTCTGAGTTAATGGTCGAGATGTTTAGTTTTCCATATTTTGACATATGCAATGTACCTAATCATAACAGTGTAGCCAATCACAATTGAATATTGTTTCAAATTACTTTTTCACCTTTCCTTCAATGAGGACTGCAAGATTAATTTAATTTCCTACACAGCTCATTGTTTTCAGGATAGAGATATGCACAATTAAAAGAGAGTAATATTGTATTGGAGCCACGAGTATGGATGGGTTTGAAATGCAACTGTCAGCAAGTAAATTGCATTTATGTTGAAGGATAGTCCCTCTGCTGATCACAGAGCAGACAGGTGCTGTTCAATTTCAAGATTCTTGCGTACAACTCAACAGAGGAGATTACAGCAAATATAACATTTTCCCTTGGCTGGCTGCCTAAAGATAAAACCCATGCCTAACTGCTACAGAAAATGGGGAAAATGCATCTCAAAAGATTAATTAAATTCTCTGATAGTGTTCCGTGTGGAATTTTCCATGAATTTAGTACACCAGTACAATGTTTTAGTGCATTTGCCTACTAGGAAGACCGAGTTTTCCATCCTACAATTCTTCTCTTGCAGAAAGACATGATTTTTTAACACTGAGGTCGAAACAGCAATGAATAATGCTATTCCCACTGAAAAAGCAACTGTAACTTTTAACAAAAATGTGAAGTAGCAGTCCTACCTGTTTTAATGTTCTTAGCCAAACATACAATATCCTGTGTTAATGCATAATCGGAAGCATGATTCTTTTTAATTAGACAGAAGGCATGTGCTTACTGTTTTGTTTTTTTGCTGCACGAATTCTTACCGCCTGATTCATCAACGGGCCGTTTTGCGAGCCCCTAATAGCGAATCATAGCGATTCGCTATTAAGGACTCGCAAAACGGGATTCATGTAGGAATCGCAATAATTTTTGCGATTCCTACACATTCTTTATTTGCGATTAGCAAATTGCTAATCGCAAATAAGGAAAAACTCCCCATGCATTCCTATGGGCCAAAAGGCCCATAGGAATGAATGGGGAGTATTCCTTATTTGCGATTAGCAATTAGCTAATCGCAAATAAGATTGCGATTTGAAGGGTGCCAGGGGTGTCCACAGGACACCCTGTAGCACCCCTCAAATGAAATGTGACACAGGTGTTGCACACACACATGTCCAAAGGACATGTGTGTGTGTAACATGCAACTCAGAAAAATGCATTTAAATGCATTTTTCTGAGTTTTCGCAAATTACCGCGAGGTTTGACCTCGCGGTAAATTGCGTCCAAAAATAGCGAATTCGCAATTTTATATTGGGTCATGAATATCAATTAAGGAATCTCAAATTGAGATTCCTTAAATGTGATCGCAATTTGAAAAAACGCAATTTTTTGCGATTTCTCAATTTGCGAGTATATGACCCAATGATGAATTTCTAATGCAATTTTTGCGGGCGCAAA
The DNA here is from genome assembly GCF_964263255.1 of Lissotriton vulgaris. Classification (NCBI taxonomy): domain Eukaryota; kingdom Metazoa; phylum Chordata; class Amphibia; order Caudata; family Salamandridae; genus Lissotriton; species Lissotriton vulgaris. The sequence goes on along the minus strand of NC_141689.1, from coordinate 1,170,934,767 downwards.
CGGCCAAATTCTGCGATTCGCACCGTTTGCGCCCGCAAAAATGCTTCATGAATCTGGCTGTTAGTGTCCCAGGAATAGCTAAATGTTCCTTTTTTTTCTTGAAAGTGGGCCATTTTTGCGATATTTTTTTGCTATCTGAGGCCATATTAAATAAGGGGCCCTAGGGACGCAGTGGGAATGTGTGCCTGTTTCGCTCTCTCGGGTGGTTTAGTATTGCAGAAGGGACCGCAGACATTTCTGCATCCACTTCTGTAATACTGAAAGCGCTGGCGCACATACAGCAACAGTGCTTTCTCAAGAGGGTGTTTCCTCATTTGCATGGGGGCGTGGACCCATGCATATGAGGGTAGCCCTTTGCCTCCGCGCCATATTACAGACATTGGAGCAGAGGCAAATAATTTCTCAGCAGGCACAATGGCAGTGCGCCACCTCAAAGGCTGGTTGCAGCCCTCTGGCAATGGGAAAGGGACATCCCCTTGCAGACATGGACAGTCAATCATTGCACCCACATGCAAGGGGATCTCTAATCCCCTTTAAATGTGCAGACAGGTTTTCGTATGCACTATGAAACACAGAGTGGCTGCTTCAATGCAGCTCTGTATTTCACTTACATGAGCTGCCCCTGGGGCAACACCAGTTTCGGGCTGTCCTTGAGGCAGCACATTCTATGTAATAGGGCACACTTTCCCTGTCTACACCCGGTGCACCTATATTACGGTGCTTCAGGCCCAAACAGAGAAAGTGCGCCCTTTACATAATAGTGCCCCTGGTGTTCACTGGCGGTGGCAGTGTAAGACACCTGCCTGCCATTACCTTAATGTGCTGCATTGCATTGATACACCATAATATCACGGCCAGAAGAAGTAACATCACATGACCTTTGAAATGATGACCTGAGAGTAAGTGATATCAGGTGACAAAATGTACCACTGATGACTTTATAAGGAGTGTCATCTAAAGACAATCTCCAAATCTGAAAACATAATTTTATTTAACCACATGCGCGCTAGCGGGTTTTCCCGCTGCACGCTGAAAATGTAAAAATCCCGCGTTACGTGACAAAGCCAGCTCGTCATGCACGCAGCGCAGGTAACGCCAATGACGAGCTGGCTTTGTCACCAGCATCAAAGGGGTTAATACTGATACATTAAATAGGCAACTGAAATTATATTCCAAGGATTTATTCAAATTCATGGGGGGCTCCTACATATTGGTCGAGGAATGGTGCTCCACTGGTCAAAGTCATTCACAGTGTAACTTTTTTATAAGAAAACTATAATATAATTTAATTTTTCTGTCATTGACTGAGCTGATGCCAGTGTACCATGGGCGGGCCGGGCCGGGCCATGGCAGGGGTAGGAATGATGGACACTGTAAAATGTGCATGTCAGTTTAGTCGGCCGTCTTAGGCAGGCCAAACCAACATGTGCACTTCTATTTCTCCAACCCAACTGTCTTGCACTGTCGAGTTGGAGAAACAGCACAGACTCCAATATACTGTCTGAGTAGCAGACCAGGCCGCTCAGACCAATCCTGGCACTGCTCTCATGCTATACCAGCGGCTTGATTGGGTGGGGGGCCTGTGCTTTGGCAGTAACCGCCAGTGCAGAGAACCACAGAGATGTCCGTCAGCATCAGGTACGTATTTTTAGGTACAGTCTTGGTGTGAATGGGGCGGCAATGTTGAAGCCACGATAAATAAGCAAGCAACATAAAGGTGGTGCTGGTTTGTGTTGTATACCAGCTCACCCAGGTTCCTAGGAACAATGCATTAGTTGGCACATGTTTGAGAAGAGCTCTTTGGGGCTAAGCGTGAGAAGCCTTCTTAGCCTAGGGAATGGGCACAGCAATATGTGTTATACATTTAGCTTGATTGAAAATATGTGACTATTTGTGAACTCTTACGAAGCATCCATCATCTGTTTTTGTTTTTTATGCTGCATTCAGCCTGTGCAGTCTGGAAGGGAAACATCCTTTACCATGCAGTCTTTTCCACGCATGCCTTTCCACACATTCATTACCATGCAGATTACTTTATCATGCATGCCTTTACCATGCATGCCTTTATCGTGCACTTGCCAGGCCCACATGGCAAATGCCTGGAGAGGGCTTGGGGGAAAAACTTTGACTCTACGGCTAAAATTACTTATAAATCAGCATTGAAGGGGCATTATAAGAAAGTAATAGAAGAGAAAAAAAGTATCATCTCTTCTAAAATAGCACAGTCTGTCAACCACACCAAGGACATTTTTAAAACAGCCAATGAGTTTTTATCTTGAAGCGCAGTGGCAAGGCCATTCACTCCAACTGAAGCTTGGACAAATTACTTAGCCTCCTATTTCCATGAGAAAATTAAATCTATCAAGAATACTTTCTCATTGATGCTGATGACAGAGGGTGAAATTCGAGTGTTTTTTACCCCACCTATCCAGCCAAGGGGTTTGCCACTTATGCAATTCTCCCCTATATCCTTGGACAAATCATGGAAATTATGCAGGCCCTTAAATCGGGCCTGCCTTCTGACTCCTGCCCGGCCAAGAGAATGGTGTCATTAGCTGAGGTAATCAACCCTGCGCTTAACCGGATTCTGAACTTTCCCTTGAGACCGGGCATGTCCCTATTAGGTGGAAGAATGCTAAAATACTTCCCCTTCTGAAAAAACCAAGAGCTGATTCAGAGTTGGCCTCTAAATACAGACCAATATCCCTGCTCCCTTTTTCCTCGCATGTGCTGGAAAAATATGTTAATGAGGTTATCACTATATATGCTAAATCCAATCTAGTATTCCATCAGAGTCAATTCAGTTTCAGATCCAATTTTAGCACCGAAATCGCACAGATGCCATCAAGGAAACCCTAGACCAGGGAGGAAAGACCCTGCTGATTCTTCTGGAACTTTTAGCGGCCTTCAATACCATGCCCCATGATCAACTCCTACGAAGACTCCAGGAGTGTGGCTACCGGGGCGCGGTACTTCATTGGTTTGCCTCGTTTCAGGATAATCAACAGCAAACGGTTTGGTCTGCCCCTTTTGCAGCACCCATCCCCTCCCTAAAGGTGGGGGTACCGCAGGGCTCAATTCTCAGTCCCACACTTTTTAACCTTTATATGTCCCCCTTGGCATATCTGGCCGAAGCCTATGGAGCTAAAAACATATTGTATGCGGACGCTATGCATCTGCTCTTTACTTGCGACAGTAAGTCAGACTTCAGAGGAGAAGCAAGAAAGACAAGCCTCTCAGAAGTGTTCTCTTGGTTCAAATTCCACCAACTAAGTGTAATCCCGACAAGTCGGAAATTATCCTCTTTGGCCTCTTTTTAGATAACGTGTGGCGGATCTGGTGGCCCCAGGACATGCCCCCCGCCAGAAGTTCTGTTAAGACTGTCAAGAATTTAGGTGTGAGGATGGATGATAATTTTTCCACGAATTCCCAAGTACAAGCGGTTGTGGGCTCATGCTTTGCAGTGCTTAAAATGCTTAGGCAATTCCTGTCCCTCCTGACGATAACACATAAAGAGACTGTGGTCCACGTGCTGATTCTTTCCAGGCTGGACTACATTAACAGCCTTTATTTGGGAATCCTTGAATACCTGCTGACACGTTTACAAGTAGTCCAAAATGCAGTGGCAGGGCAATTTTTATGCTCGGACACAGAACACGAATGTCCTTTCACCTGAAAGCCAGGCACAGGCTACAGATCCGCAAGAGAATTATATTCAAGTCTATGGTCTTGACCTTTAAATCTCTTCATGGGTTAGGGCCTCAAACCTCAGGAAGAGAGTACAATTCTACCACCCGCGTCATGCTCTGAGGTCGGCAGCACTCCACTTAGCCTGCACTCCCAAATCATTTAATGGTCGAATTGGAGGTGGCTCGTTCCAGGTACAAGCAGCAAAGCTTTGAAACAGCCTCCCCCTGGATCTTAGACAGATGCAGTACCTTCTCCCTTTTAGGAAATTATTGAAAACCTGGCTAATCCAACACTAGTGTGAGACTAGTAAGTCTAGTGCTTCGTTAGCCCCCACCCAGCATCTGCAGCGCTGGGCTACTCTATTGAGTAGCCGTGAGCTTTACAAGCCCCTAACATAACATGATATGGATGTACCAGCCAGGGCAAGGGCTCTCCTGCTCACGGATCAGTGCTTCCTCGTCGACCATACCATGCCTCAGGCCAAAGGTAACCTCCACTTAGCCACTCAAAGGTGCCAAGACTAAGGCACAGTCATTGACATTATGCACCTGCCACCACCTATCAGAATCTGCTGCCTCATTTTGGGTCCCGCTCACCTCCCTACTTTTGTCCTTGGCCTGAACCATAATCTCCTTCACCACCATGCATTTTGGAGGTCCAGTTTCCTGCCCCACACTCAAGCATCTGACCTGCTCCGAGGCCTACCTCTGTGGGGGTACTTCCTGTACTGAGAGCACAGTGCCAGGCACCCCTCCAAGGACATAAAAGGGGATCGCAGCTGCATCTCCTTCAACTCCTCCCTTTCCTCACACAATTGCTGCCATCTACTGCTGCTCTGGCTCAGACATAGCTGCTGCCTGGAAGACTGGGCTGCAAATATTCGTTGCCTTGTCCCATGCAGCAAAATAATTCTTGCTTGTAGCAAGGACGCAGGAAGGTGAAAAATAATAAGAGGCGAGTCAAGAGCCTCAGGAGAAATATTAGTATTTTTATTATTAGTTGAATTTGTAGGGCGCAACAGCTACCCAAAAAGGGATTCTCGGCGCCAGAGCAGACTGGGTAGACTATTTAGCAGCTTGGAGAAGTTACTGATTAAACAGACAGGTCTTCAATGATTTACTGAAACTGGTGTAGACTGTTTTTTTCCGGATATCTGGGGGGAGTGAATTCCAAAGTGAGGGGCCAAGGTAGGCAAATGATCTGCCTCCCATCCTGGATAGCTTAAATTTAGGTTCAATGAAGTTCCCATGGGTTGATGAACGGAGGTGGCGGGTAGGTACATAGGGACTACCCAGAGATTGCAGATACTGTGGTGCCAAGCCTGTTTTGATTTTGAACATATAGCTCAGGGCTTTGACCTTAATTTGTTTCGTTTCAAAAACTTTATTTCGGTCGCTAGGACCATAAAAGTATACACAAATCAACAAAGTAACAGACAATTTAATTCGGTTCTCTACCCTTAGCCAGTGTAAATCCCGTATGTGGCTGGAGATGGAGATGGCTCTGGAGACCCTGCAAAGTAGTCTTGGCGAGAGTTTTGTACCAACTGCAACCTGCAATTTACAACCTTGTTGGACCCAAAAATATGGAGCATTTCCGTAGTCCAGCCTTGAGGTGATGAGGACCTGGACTATTGTTCTCTGGGTGGACTCTGGCAGCATCCAGATGATCTGTCTAAGTCACTTCAAGATGGTGAAACATGTGGCGGTAACCTTGACTGCTTGGTGGTGCATAGTAAGTGAGTCATCAATGGTTACGCCTAGATTACAGACGTGGCTGGATGGCCACGAGAGTGCTCCCATATCGCTGGGCCAATGTAGTGGGCCCCATAGATCCTTGTCTTTGCCGAGGATCAGGACCTTGGTCTTTTCACCATTTCAGATGGTTGGTGTGCATCCATGAAGCGATTTTCCCTAATCCTAGCTGAAGAGGAGATGATTCACCGCTACTTGCTATAGAGAGAAGATGATCTGGGAGTCGTCTGCATAGGAAAAAAGCATCAGCCCTGGGTGTTCTACAATGTCAGCTAAGGGTCTGACATATAGATTAAAAAGCAAGGGGCTAAGGATAGTGTCAGGATGTCAGCAGCTCAATAATAAAAGAAAAAGGCACTAATCTCGAATATCGGCGAGCAGGGTCGATGGCGAGTAGAGGAACCTCCCTTCTCCCCTGGGTGCAAGCCCCCACAGAATAATACACACTACTATAAAAGGGAGCATCCCGGGGAAAAGGGAAGGGGACAAAATAACAAAGACGGCTGTGGTGCTGGTGCCTTATGACTGAGTCTTGTCTGGGGTTCTGACCATCTCCACTGATCTCTTCATGTAAGGATACTGCATAAAAGGGAAGAGAGATGTGTATAAGAGACTAAACAGCAAAGTATACAAACGGGCATGACTTGGGGAATTAATGATTCATTCACTCACTGTGTTCACATATGCTGTATGCTTTTCTCAACCCCCATCCTGAATATACAGCTCTTTCAGAATGTAATTGCCAACAACCAGGAACCAGGATAGATCAGAATCAAATGTCTCTACCTTTGTTAGTACATAGGTTTGGAGTAGAGACTCCTCAATATGTATGGAAGAGTTTAGGTAAACCAACTTCCTCCCAGGCAATGCCCCCCAAACGCTGTTTGACCCACAACTTACAAAAGTACAGAACCAAAAACACAACCTTATGGGAAGAACAGTACCTCACTGCTGTCTGGAATCATGGCGAAAAGTGTGCATAGTTTTGGCCTGAGAGCCCAAGAAAAACAACGTTACCAAAATGCTTGTGACGCACCAGATGCTGTTTACTCACAGCGCGAGTGTGTGGGTGTAGTTCCTAAGGTCAAAATGCACCCGTCCGTGTTTCAGTTTACTGCAGAGGTACTTGTCAATAATCTGTACGGAACCTCCAGTGCGCAGGAAAAGAAAAAAATGTCACGGAACTCAGGGAAGCGTTCCGACGCTTCTACCCGACTGAGACTGACATACCTTCTAACTCCCCGTCTGGGAGCTAAAAGCCAAGGCGTCTGGCGGGAAAAGAGCAACTCCGTGCTCTACTGAGTTTTCAGGCAGAAAAGAGCAACGCTGTGCTCTACGAAGTTTTCCTCGATGCAAGCGAGGGCGAAAACAAGCCACGGATGAACCAGCAATCCAGCGGGGACAAACCTTCCGCTACGTAATCCGATTCAAGGCAAGATTGTCAAGGACCTCCCTCAGGAAGAGGAGGTGCTTTATAGCAGCCATTTGTACCAGGAAGGCTAATCCAGTAGTTCATGCGACGTCCAAAAGGCTTCTGGGGGATGTAGTGTTTCTGCCGCTACATTCATACATGGGAGGGAAACTCTGCGCGTGTGTGTTCTCCCTGTTCTATCTCTCTGCCCATGTAGCATGCTCATGACAGACCCCCCTCTCAAATACCGCCGACTCGGCGGTCACCCGGGTTTACCAGGATGTTCTAAATGGAAGCGTTCCAATAAATCAGGGCAGTGGAGATTTTGAACAGGCTCTCATGTTCTGTATTCCACCCCAAAACCTTTCCAATCAACTAGATACTGTACTCGCCCCCTCACCACCCGGGAATCTAGGAGCTTGTGTACCTCATACTCTTCTTGACTATCAATGTCTAAGGGAAGGGGCCTACCAGGGAACTGCATGCTATCAGGACAGGGCTGGAACAGGGACACGTGGAAAGCAGGGTGGATGTGCCAAGCGCAGGGTAAGGACAATCTCATGGCCACAGGATTTATGACTTCCTCTATACTATTGGGACCAATATATCTTGTTTTCAGTTTGTCTATCCCCTTGAGGTGTAGTTTTTTTGTGGCCAACCAGACCTTATCCCCCACCTGATAAACGGTTTTGCGGTTCGTTTCTTGTCTGCATAGTGTTTTTGTGCTTTTCGTGGGGTTACTAGATGCCGTCTGGCATCTATCAACACTGCCCTCAGATGAGCATGATATTCTTGAATGCTTGGAAGCCTAGACTCTATGGTCCATTCAAAAGGGAGCATGTTGGGATGATGGCCGTAAAGACAGAAGAATGGGGAACAACCTAACATGGAGTGGTCTGCATTATTGTAAGTGAACTTAGCCATCTAGAGAAGTGTGTACCAATCAGTGGTGTTTTGTAGAGAAAAGCAGCGAAGATACTGCTCCAGTGTTTGGTTTGGATGGTAACTAGTGGAAAGTCTTGCTTCAATGTTCATGGTTTCGCACAACTCTTTCCGAAAACTAGAGGTGATTTGCGTTCCTCGGTCTGTTATTGAATGAGAACATTGGGTATCTCATGAGCTCTGACCACGTGTTGAAGAAAAACAAGGGCAAGTTCTGACGAGGTGGGTAATCGTCTCAACGGAATGAAGTGTCCCATGTTCGTCAAATGATCGACCACCACAAGAATAGTGTTGTATCCTTTGCAGGGAGGCATTTCCACAATAAAATCCATGGACACAGTATGCCAGGGCCGTGGGGGGACAGGTATCGGTCGTAGTAACCCTGTGGGTTTTGAGTGTCTGAATTTCCCTTGACCGCACACAGAGCTGTCTTTGATATACTCCGTAGTGACTTTTCATAATGATGGCCACCAAAAGGAATGTTCTATACAGGCTATGGTTTTGTACATCCCCATGTGTCCTCCTAATGTCAAATCATGAGCCCAAGCCATCACTAGGGTGTGCAACTGGGTGTTTGGCATGTTAGTGGTATAACAGTTCTCCTCTCTCCTTTCGATGTTCAGGGTCCTCCTGGATCCATGTTTGGACATCTACATCGGCGAGAGCCACCTTTACATCCTCAAGGAAATCGTGTGATGTAATTAGTGCGAGGGACTTTTCATGGAAGGCCTCTTCAAGGAGTATGGAGGGTGGTTCAGGGGTGTTCGGTAGGATGTCTTTTCCGGGGTCATCTAGGCTGGACAGGGCATCAGCCTTCCCATTTTGTGGTCCATGTCGATACTTGATAACGAAATCGTAGTCTGACAAGAAGAGAGTCCATCGTAACTGACTCTGTGTTAGGGCCTTGGCGGTTTTCAGAAATAACAGGTTCACTGTGGTCCGTGTAGATCTCAATGGTGTGAGGTGGTCCCAAAAGATAGTGCCTCCACTCTTAGCAGGCCTTTATAATGGCCAACAATTCTTTGACAATCAATTCGTATGCCGACGACACACAGATCGTGTTCTCTCTTTCCAGCAGTGAGGGCCATGAGGTCTCTGCCTTGAAATCTGGCCTGTCACGTGTTGCTGCTTGGATGCACGACCATCTGCTCAAGCTCAACGGTGACAAGACCGAGGTTGTCATCCTGGGCAAGAATAAAGACCTGTGGGGCCCTCGACATTGGCCCAGTGATATGGGTCCTCTGCCGAAGCCAGCCCCCGTTGCCCGCAACCTAGGTTTCCTCATAGACGATACACTCTCTATGAGACAGCAGGTAACAAAGGTCGCTGCAATCTGTTTTTCCACCCTAAGATGGTTGCAGAAGATCCTGTGGATGCTGCCTTGCTCTACTCAGAGAACTGTCGTCCAGGCTCTTGTGATTTCCCGTATTGATTATGGGAATGTGCTCTATCTTGGGGCTGACAATGCCACTATAAACAAGCTTCAAGTGGTGCAAAACTCGGCAGCCCGTTTATTGTGTAACGTACCTCGGAGATCCTCCGCAGTTCAGGCTCTGCGTGACCTTCATTGGCTTAAAGTCTTGAACCGTGTAAAATTTAAAACCTTATGCCTCCTTTTCAAAATCAGGCAGGGTTCTGCCCCTAAATACTTGCAGAACCTGGTTCAAGACTATAAGCCTGGTCGGACTTTAAGATCTTCCACTAGTGGCGATTTTTTTGTTCCCAGAATTAAACTGGCCAAAAAGGGGGCCGCTCGTTTTCTTATCTTGGCCCAAAGATGTGGAATGCTCTCCCGCCGGCTTTGAAAGCTGAGACTGATCTCCTTCCTTTTCGTAAAAAACTGAAGACTCTTTTGTTCAATTAATTTCCCTGCACAGCCAGTTCTGTTTTGGGCCTTCTGCTTGTTTTCTTTCTTCTATCTATCTCTGGCGCCGGGAAACCCATTGAGGGTAGCTGTGCGCAATACAAGTTTAAATAAATAAAATAAAAATTTGCCTGAGATAGAGTAGTTGACTTCACAGGGAGTAAGTTTCTCCGAAAAGAAATCAACAGGGTGTAGCTGTCCTGTTGTTGGATGTCGCTGAGACAACACACCCCCAATGGCATGCTGGGAAGCGTCCATTTCCAAGCTAAAGGGGAGCTGTGTGTCGGGATGCTGCAGAACGGGAGCCTAGGTGAACCTCTCTTTTAGGGTCTGGAATGATCGGTCTGCTTCCTCGCCCCTGATGAATGGGGTGTTTTTTCTTCATAAGCATGAGATGGGATGGATGATCTTTGAGAAATCCTTAATAAAATGACGGTAGTAGTTGGCAAACCCTAAGAAGCTTTGCACCGAATTAAGGTGGTGAGGGGTCTTCCATTAGGTAATCGCCTTCACCTTGCTCATGTCCATCTGGAATCCCTGAGCGTTGATTACGTTCCCCAGAAAGGCGACTTCTTGGATATGGAACAGGTATTTCTCCAGCTTAGCATATAATGAATGTTGTTGGAGCCTGACCAGAACAGCTTGTACATGAGTAACGTGTTCCTGGGGATCAGTTGAATAGACGAGAATGTCGTTTATATAGACTATACAGAAGGTTTCCAGGAACCCCCGAAGTACCTCGTCCATGAAATATTGAAAGTCAGCTGGGGCATTACAGAGCCCGAAAGGCATCACTCGATACTCGTAGAGCCCAAACTTTGGCCGAACGCTGTCTTCACTCATCTCCGCTTTTAAACCGCACCATATGGGAGGCTACTCTGAGATCTAGCTTTGTGAAATATTGAGCCCCCTTGAGTTGATCCAGAAGCACAGGTATTAAAGGTATCGGGTAGCGGTTTTTAATGGTGACTCTGTTGATCGCTCTATAGTCTATACAGGGCCGAAGCTCCTCACAATCCTTTTTAGGTATTAAGAATAGTGGAGGCAGGTGGCGACTGACGAGGAATGCCTGAATAAACCGGATGCTAGATTCTACTCCAAGTACTCTTTTAGATAGCGTGTCTCGAGCTCTGTAAGAGCATACACTCTGCTGTACGGTATATCTGCTCCAGGCACTTGGTCAATGGGGCAGTCATAGGCTCGGTGCGGTGGAAACTGAGTAGCCCTTTGTTTATCGAATAGAGGTTGAAATTCTTTGTACACATCAGGTAACATGATGGAACAGCACTACAGATCTCCTGCACATTCTGTAGCCAGTAGACTAGCTTGTGTACAATCGCCTCTTTCTCGATGGGCCACTTGTTTAGTGCAATGTTCTTTACAATATCTGGAACTCAAGGAAACGGTACGGGCTGCCCATCCAATCACAGGGTTGTGCAGAGTTAGCCAAGGCATTCCTAAGATGAGAAAAAACTGTGGGTCATCCATGAGGTCAAACTGGATGATTTCAAAATGATCGGTGCCGAACTGCATTATAAGGGGCGCGGTGTGGTATCTTACCGGTCCGGAAGTCAGCGCCGTCCCATCTACCGCCTTTACGTATTCTGGAGTCTTTTCTTTTCCCAGGGCACTCCGATAGTCTGAGCATATTTCATATCGATATAATTCCCTGTGCCCCGGAATCCAATAAGGCTGGTGTTTCTAAGGGGGTTTCCTGAGTAACCCAAAGAGTGCCATAAACATTGAGATGTGCCACTGCTGGTTGTAATGTATTGGCTATTACTGAAGAGATTGATACTCGTCTGTTACCCAAATCAGTGATCTCGTCCTGATCTGGGCTCTTTAGTTTTCAGTCAAGTGTAGCTGTGACATCGACCTTGGGTCCGAAGAGCACTGGTTCTTTCCGGGACTTTGGTTCGGGCTCGACATTCGCGATTGAAGTGTCCGCCCTTCCCACAATAGAGGCATAACTTCAGTTTCCGTCTCTTCTCCCATTCTTCTATGGTGAGAGGATCCCAGAGACCCCGTATCTGTATGGGTTCGGGCCCTTCTAGCGGTTTGGTATGATCTTCGATGGTTGACTTGGGTCTGGAGAACATGAAACAGTTTCCCCCCCCTGCTTCTGTCTCCTTTTCTTTCTTGCAAGCGATGGTCAAGTTGCACGGTAAGCTTGATCATCTCTTCACTAGTTTGAGGCAACTGCACTACTTGTGAAAGGACATCCTTTAGTTCTCCATGCAATCCTTGACAGAACAAGGTGGTTCATTTCTCCTGAGGCTAATCGGTTTCTACTGTAAGACGATTGAATGTGGTTATGTACGTCAGCAGGTCTTGAGACCCTTGTCTGAGAGTTATCAGCTCCCGATCCAAGGACATCATATGGGATTTTCTGTCGAACAATTTTCTCATTTCTAAGCAAAAGTCTATAAACCTATGCAAAATGGGGTCATTACAATCCATCAGTGGTATGGTCCAACTGGCTGCATTTCCTTCCATGTAGGACACCATAAAGACTGTCTTGACTGCTTTGTCCTGAAAAACTACAGGTTTACATGAGAAATGCAGTCTACATTGGTTCAGGAACGTTTCAAATTTCTTTTGGTCCCGATAAAACCTTTCAGGGGGTGCCAATGGGGTCCGAGTATTCTGTATCACATGGACTGTAGGGGTGGAGTCAGCATGAGAAAGGGGGGCTGGCGTAGCTGAAAAAAACCTTGGCCCTGAGTAGTGTCTGGTGGAGGTGCATGTACTGTAGATGGTGGAGGGGGCAGTGTCCAATCCTTAATGTAAGAAGTTGTCCCCTTGCCATCTGTTTTGCCTTTCCTGGAGAGACATGCTACCTCCCTTCGTAATGTACCCATCTCGTTCCTGAGGGCTTGATTCACTGTTCTAGAGGTTTGCACCTCCTGCTGAAGCGCCGAAAGGCTCTCCAGCAGAGAGGTCAATACCACATTGGCATCCATCGTCCGGGCTGGGTGGCAGTCTTGGACTTGACAATCTGTCAGAATGTCAGTAGCTCAATAATAAAAGAAAAAGCTACTAACCTCGAATATCAGCCAGCAGGGACGATGGCGAGTAGAGGAGCCTCCCTACTCCCCTGGGTGCAACCCCCCACGTAGAAATACACACTAATATGAAAGGGAGCACCCTAGGGAAAAGGGAAGGGGACAAAATAACAAAAACAGTTGTGGTACTGGCACCTTCTGACTGAGTCTGGTCTGGGGTTCTGAACATCTCCACTGATCTCTTCATGTAAGGATACTGCATAAAAAGGAGGAGAGATGTGTATAAGAGACGAACAGCAAAGTGTACAAACAGGCGTGACTTGGAGAATTAATGATTCATTCACTCACTGTGTTCACATATGCTGTATGCTTTTCTCAAGCCCCATCCTGAAGATACATCTCTTTCAGAAAGTCAATGCCAATGACCAGGAACCAGGACAGATCAGAATCAAAGGTCTCTATCTTTGTTAGTAGATAGGTTTAGAGTAGAGACTCCTCGATATGGCAGAGTTTAGGCAAACCAACTTCCTCCCAGGCAATGCCCCGCAAACGCTGTTTTTCCCACAGCTTACAAAAGTACAGGAGCCAAAACACAACCTTATGAAGAGAACAGCACCTCACCGCTGTCTGGAATCACGGCGAAAAGTGTGCCTAGTTTTGGTCTGAGAGCCCAAGAAAAACAATGTTACCAAAATGTTTGTGACGCACCTGCCGTTGTTTACTCATAGCGCAAGTGTGTGTGTGTGTAGTTCTCAAAGCCAAAATGCACCCATATGGGTTTCAGTTCACCGCAGAGGTGCTTGTCAATAATCTGCGCGGAACCTCGAGTGCGAGGGAAAATAAATAAATGTCACGGAACTCAGGGAAGCGTTCCGACGCTTCTACCCGACCGAGACTGAAATACCTGCTAACTCCCCGGCCAGGAGCTAAAAACCAAGGTGTCTGGCAGGAAAAGAGCAACGCCGTGCTCTACAGAGTTTTCAGACAGAAAAGAGCAACTCTGTGCTCTAAGAAGTTTTCCTCAATGCAAGCTAGGGCGAAAACAAGCCACGGAGAAACCAGCAATTCAGCGGGGACAAACCTTCCGCTACGTAATCTGATTCCAGGCAAGATTGTCAAGCACCTCCCTCAGGAAGAAGAGGTGATTTATAGCAGCCATTTGTACCAGGGAGGCTAATCCAGTAGTTCATGGGACATCCAAATGGCTTCTGTGGAATGTAGTGTTTTTGGCACCTAACGCAGTCAGACCTGTTTCCATTCATACATGGGAGGGAAATGCTGCGCGTGTGTGTTCTCCCTGTTCTATCTCTCCGCCCATGGAGCATGGCCATGAAAGATAGAGGCCTGGGGCACCCCATAGGTTAAGCTATGTATGTCAGAGCTGGCAGTTGCAGAAAAGATTTGGAAGGTACTTTATCCAGGTAGGAAATTAGCCATGTTAACGCTGAGCCACAGATGCAGAGTGACTTTAGCATTTTTACAAGTATTGAGTGGGATACTGTGTTGAACGCCGCACTCAGGTCTTATAGTATATGTGCGACGGTATCACCAGCACCCAAATGTTGCCACAGCCTTTCCGTGACCGCTAGTAATGTAGTTTCTGTTGAGAAACTCGCTCAGAAACCGGATTAGGAGGGATGGAGAATTTGATTGATTTCTACAAATTTGGAGAACTGTGCGTGGATATGTTTCTCCAGGACTTTCGAGAAGGCCGGTAGTAAGGAGATAAGCCGATAGTTAGAGAGTGTATCAGGGTCGGCATTAGGCTTTTTTAAAAGAGGGGTCATAATAGCGTGCTTCCAGTCTAACAGGACTGAAGATTCGAGTAGGGAAGCATTCAGGAGATTCATGATGACACGTAGGTTAGGTGGCTCAAGTTGTTCGAATACCGAAATCGGCATGGGTGAACCGGATTTCACACTGTCTAGGAGAACTTTAATGGAGTCTTCATTAAGAAGGGGCCAGTAGTCCAGGACCTTGGTAGTGTCACCAGAGACTCTGTCTTGGTCAGGGTGTATTATTAGATTTAAGGGAGGAGGATGTGAGCTTCAGGAGATTTTTGAGCTGTGGCGGAGAGGGCTTGCCATATATAGTGATCGCAATGTCTGAGTGAATTTTCTCAACTTTCAGAACAAAAAAGCTAGAAAGATCCTCACATTGATTTTTTATGAGGGGCAGGGGTCTTGTTAAAGTCTCAGAGCCAGCAAGCTGATTGACTGTACCAAAAAGTGTTTTCGAACAATGTAAAGCATCAGAGGTGGTTTTGGAGACAAACGTAGCGTGGGCTGACTTACAAAGATTGCGGTACCGTTTTTTGGCTTTTTTGTATATATTATTTGGTTCAGTAGCATAGTCCCTTCTCTATTTACGCTCCAGCGCTTTACATTTGGCATTCTCGTTTTGAGAGTGTAGGTATACCATGGCACAGGCAGACAGTGAATTTTAATCTTGTCATTAGAAAGGGGAAGACAGGTATCTAAGGCATTTAAAAGCAATTTTTGTACGTGTCAGAGAGCGCGTTCACCCTTAACTTAACTGGTGGGTGGATTGGAGCGTAGACGGTTGTTTAAGGCAGTTCAATCGAGGTCTTTCCTGTCACTTTTGAGTACCTGTATTGAAGGGGAAGAGACCTCAAAGGCGGCCAAGGGTTTGAGACTGAATTTAGTTAAAAAATGATCAGACCAGCATAGTTGTAATACAGGGAAGTAACGGATGCAGGATAAGTTAGAAAAAATGTGAACTAGTAAGTGACCTGTTTTGTGTGTGGGGCCAGTGTTCTGAAGATTAATGTTCATAGCAGCTAAATCGGAGACAAAGTGTTTGCAAGTGGTGTTCGTGAGGTCATCCAGGTGTATGTTTAAGTTACTCAGAATTGAAAATTTTTCCAAACTCATGAGCAGAGGGGTTATAAGGCTAGAAAAGGATGCAGCCCAAGGAGCTGGGGGTCCAGGGGAGGGTGGTAAAATAATATGCCAGAGAAAGTAAAGTTTGGAGTTAGAGCTAGTTCAAATAGGGCTGCTTCACAATTCGTGAAAGCTAGGGGTTTGAATTTGCATTGAAAGTTCGTTTTAAAATGATGGCTATATCCCCTCCAATTTTGACACCTCTGTCTTTTCTAACAATGGCATAATTTGATGGAAGAGCAGCGGGAACACCAGGGCCTGTGCTCTCATGCAGTCAGGTCTCTTTTAGAAACAAAGCGTCAGGTTGCTCATTGGTCAATAGGTCAAAGATGTCAGATTTGTGCTTCGGGAGAACTACAGTTTGTGTTTAGAAAGGAAAATGTGTTGACAGTTGGAGCCGCCGGACAGATCTTATAGGTTTTACTCAGTGGATTAGTTGATAGTCCCAGTGTGGTGTCAGCAGAAAAACCACAGCAGGGACATTTCCCCACCCTGCCGTCTGTTTGAAGTAGGGTACAGTCTCGGAGCACTAAGGGGGAAGGGCCAGCTAGTGGAGTGATGTAAACATCAGTCTGTCTGTTGGGTTTGGGCCAGGGATCGTAGCCCCAGGTTGGATGCGGACCGGCGCAGACAGGCTTGCCTTTGGCCCGCCGGCAGGGCACCTGTTGCGCATGTCCGCTGAGCGAGAAGGCAGGCAACAGCTTTTTGTAGAGAGCGGAACTCTGGGCCACGTGACCACAACAATCAGGAGAATCCCGCGGTGGAACGAGGTGTGGGCCTGATTCTAAAGAAAGTGTAAGGTGCGATTTAGGCAGTAAGACAGATAAAAAGGTAATGTTATTTTAAAAAGTTGTAGATTCAATGTTTTTAAAATGCTAGCATGAGCAGTGCAGGTTTAAAGTAACAAGGTAGTCACCGTGTTGTCTCAGGGCTGCTCGCATCCGCTGCACGAGAAGGCCGGCATCTGCTTTTTGTAGAGAGCGGAACTCTTGGTCACGTGACCGTCCGAGTACACCCTCCACAAGCCCAACCGGCTGTAGAGATGGGAGGCCACACATGTCCACACCCTCCAGAACAATTGGGAGAATCCCGCAGTGGAACGAGGTGTGAGCGTGACTCCAAGGAAAGTGCAAAGTGTGATTTAGCAGTGAGACAGATAAAAAGGTAATGTTATTTTAAAAAGTTGTAGATTCAATGTTTTAGAATGCTAGGCTGAGCAGTGTAGGTTTAAAGTAACAGGGTAGTCACCGTGTTCTCTCAGGGCTGCACGTGTCCGATGCGGGAGAAGGCAGGCATCAGCTTTTTCTAGAGAGCAAAACTCTGGATCACGTGACCGTCCGAGTACCACCCTCCACAAGCCCAATCGGCTGTAGAGACAGGAGGCCTCACACGTCCACACCCTACACAACAATCTGGAGAATACCGCATGTGGAACGAGGCTTGGGCGTGACTCCAAGGAAAATGCAAACTGTGATTTAGGCAGTGAGACAGATACAAAGGTAATGGTTTTTTAAAAAGTTGTGGATTCAATGTTTTTGAAATGCTAGGCTGTGCATTGCAGGTTTATAGTAACAAGGTAGTCACTTGTTCTCTCAGGGCTGTGCGCGTCCTCTGCGCGAGAAGGCAGGCATCAGCTTTTTGTAAAGGGAAGAACACTGGGTCAAGGGACCGTCCAAGTACCACCCTCCACAATCTCAACCGGCTGTAGAGACTGGAGGCCACACACATCCACACCCTCCACAACAATCGGGGGAATACTTCAGTGGAACGAGGTGTGGGCATGACTCCAAGGAAAGTGCAAAGTGTGATTTAGTGAGACAGATAAAAAGGTAATGTTATTTTTAAAAGTTGTAGATTCAATGTTTTCAAAATGCTAGGCTGAGCAGTGCAGGTTTAGAGTAACAAGTTATTCACAGTGTTCTCTCAGGGCTGCCCCCGTCTGCCATGAAGGCGGACTTAACCACGCCTCACAGATATATATTCATAGTCAATGGGGTCAGAAATGCAGGAGCGCTCAGCAGCGGGTGCAGGCTACGGGCTGTACCCTGGGCCAAAAAGTCAATTTTGTAACAAATTTTAGCCTCACACATCAATCCTTCTGTATTCAAAGATTTATTTAACAAACAGAGCCAGTCTGTCAACCGACGCGTTTCGGCCTTGCCGCCTTTGTCACGGTAGGGAGACACTACTTTCAACATCTATTTAAGTACTTCTTGTGAAAAAAACAACCCCATTGTATTATGGGAGTTGTAGTTGTTAGCAACATTCTCCAAACGACTGACAACACATTGTTATAAAATATAATGCTTATGTGGCTTTGCATTGCATGTTTTACAGGCATATCATTTTCTTACTGTATATGAAAATGGGCTGAAACGCGTCGGTTGAAGGACTGGCTCTATTTGTTAAATAAATCTTTGAATACAGATGCATTGTTGTGTGCAGCTAAAATTTGGTAAAAAATAAATAAATAAAAGATATATATTCATGAGTAAGAAAATAAGTAGACATACAAAAATGTCAAATAAAATATGTATTTTTAAATGTTTACAAAATTATAAATTAAGATAAAAACATTGTCATGTGAATCAAATGAAATATATTCCATATTCCAAAATAGAATGTTGTATTAGAAGAAATATAATTTTCAAAACCTTCTTATAACAAATAAAAATAGTTAACAAAAGAAATTGAAGGAGGTTTGGTCATACTTTTAGACCTAATCGAGAAAAATTTAACATATTAATACTTAAAGGTATATGTAATCGTGTTCAATCTTAATATTGTTGGAAACATATTGTGGGTCCTTAATAGCATTGTAGAAATATTGTCAGGAATATTGTAGGCTATTATATTACAGGTAAGGATATTATTACCTTTACTTTGTATATAACGTTGTTGTTAATAATATTGTATTTTTATAAATTGCTGAATATGAGCTTTTTTTGCATAATGTATATATTTTTTGGCTTCATTGTTATTTTTTTTAAATTTTGTTTAATTTTGTTATTGTAATCGGATCTAGAGTTTGTAAGGGAGTGAGTTTGAAAGTGCATTCAAAGTGTTTTTTTAATTGGTGAATTTTTGGTGTTGATTAAATATTACAAACTGTAAATTGTTTTCAAATTGCAATACATATTAATTATTTTAAAGTATTTTTAAAATGTGTTATTAGTTTTGGATTTATGCATATAAAGAAACTATTTTTGAGCTTATGATAAAGAGTTATTTTTAAAGGTTTTGAGGGGGCATTTTGGTGGGAAGCAATTAACGGTAATTTGTGTATTAAGTGTTAGAGAGGTTACAGATATTGTTGAATTAATAATATATTGCTAATTTTTATTCATGAAGTATAGGGCTTTTTATGGTGTGTTGTCATTTAAATGAGTTTATTTCTTATATATATTCAAAAAAATATGTATTTTTTTCTTTAAATATTTTTATGTATTTAAAAATTTTTGGTTCATCATATAATGTTTCAAGATAAATGATAAAGTAAATAATTACTATTATTTTATAAGGATTTTTATTTAATTAGCTAGTTGGTTTTGTATGCTTGATTTTAATTATATTCATTTTTAAAACGTACTTTTGTGTGAATTGAATGCTATTTTATGTAATTCTTTAAATTACTTTTTAATATGTTTTTTTTATTTTGTATTTTCCTTTGTTTGAGTTTATTTTCATACTGTCGTTAATGGTTTAGTTGGAGAGAGGATGTGGCCTTAAGGCTAGAGGGGTCGCCCTCATAGCTGGGGAACGGGGTTTGAGTCTCAGCAACGTTACTTAACATCCTGTGATTCTGGGCAAATCAATTTATCTCCCTGTGCCTAACAAAAATGAATGTGTCCATCTGTAATGCAACTGGTGCTCTCGTAAAGCCCTCTAATACCTGATATCTTCAGGTCTAGTTTGCGCTATCTAAAACTTTTTTTTTTAATTATGCTGTCAAATGTGGATTGATAAAAGTAAGCTTACACTGTTAAGATTTAGTTTATTTTTGTTAAATATTTAGTTGAAATCATTGTTAGAACACCCTCCCAAAAGTCTAATACAGTCTCCAATGAGGCTTTGTTTGAAGTGAGAATAGTACATTTCGATCCTCTAGAGTCCAGCACACTCCCAATGTGGCTAAGTCTGGATAAGAAAAAGTATATTTGGCACCCTACAAAGCCCAATAGTTTATGCAATGCAGCTAGCTACCTTTGGAGAGGGAATAGTATATCTAACCTAAACCCTCATCGCGCCCCCAAAAAAGATTCACATTTTCACCGATGTGACTACAGGCCTGATTTACATTTTGGTGGTAAGGATATTCCAATGGTGACAGAGTATCTTTAATGTCAACATAATGGATCACCTGACCGATTTAAATGGAGGCTGCGCTTTGGTGTAGCCACTGTGGAGACAACTCTATCTCTGCTGTGGTTACACCCCGTCCAACAGCTCGACAGAACAGTATGAAAAGTGCAGCCCAAATTGCCGGGTCACGGGAACCAAACTATACCTGGCTGATAAACCGTAAAGAGGGAAAAAACTGTCTGAGGTTGCCTGTCTACTGGTTCAGGGACGACCTGCTAGTGCAGTTCAGGCTAGATTTCTCCTAGAGCAGGGTCATGACTGATTGGGATCTAGCTGGGTCCTGACTAAGGTGGCATGGTGTGTAAAAATAACAATGTACTGGTATGCGACCTGAGTAAGTACCAGTGACTGAGGTTAATTCAAACATTCCATCCATCACTTTTTCAATATCTCAGTGTGTCTCCCGGAGTAGGACGGGTATGGCCAGACATGGATCCCATGAACATGTGGCTAGACATTCAGCCCATGCACACTGTGTCACTTGAACCAAGCTATATGTTATGTTGTGTTGTTTATCATGCATCTCTCTCCTGTTAGGTTCTTATCTCACTTTCCAGGACCCTGCTTAGAATAAGAATGCTCCTCTGTTCTTAGAATAAGAATGTGTTTAGTATTCCAGGTCAGTTACGACCTGAAGCTGTTTGTGGATGAGGCTATTAAACCGGACTCCTAAACCTCTCTCCGTTTCCTGACTACTTCAATTTGAGAAACACCACATTATTATTGGCGACGAGGCCAACCTCTCGTAAGCCTCAACACACAGCTGTCTCCACTTCGAATTTCCTCCCCAGCGGCTGTATTACTGAAAGGAAGCGTAGTCTTCCCAGCGGCAGATCCGACGACGAAAAAAGAAGATAAAAAACTCCTTGGTGCGGTGAGGAGCAAGGCGGGAGGTTAATTAAAATAAAAGGGGACTTTAAAAGAAAAGAGAAATCAAATAGCGCGCTTTGACTAAAAGCTTAAGCCGTTAGAAGTGCTCGCGCTGCTCGCGTGTCATTGCGCGATCCGGTTGGCAGTGCGTTCCAAGGAAAGGCTTTGTGCGTTTCAATGACGCGTCACGCTAGCGTCAAAAGGAAGTGTTTATGCGTTTCAAGCCTCTGTGCGTTCCAGTGATCAACCACGCACAAGCTAAAACGAACGAACTCTGTTCAAGCGCGTCATTAATCAAAAAGAACGAAGGAAGCAAAAACATTCTTTTAACAAGATCAGAACGTACCATTGTTGTTTAATCGCGTTCTCAATTCAAAAGGAAAAATGTTCTTTTAAAAAGATTAGAATGTGGCATTGTTAACAGGAACAAACAAAAAGAGTGATCTCACAAGCCTGACTTCATTATTGCTAAAACAAAGACTAGTAAAAAGGTGAAACAAAGAGAAAAGAAGTTAACACATCATTATATTACCACAGCATATTTTACAATGAGAGTTCTTTAAAGGGAAATCACATAATAAAAGAGAATCTAAAAGAAAAGATAAAATATAAAAAAGAGTGAATAATAAAATAAAAAAAAAAAAGAGAAAGAAGATGCAAAATGTAACTCAACCTGCATTCTTTTTAATAAGTCCAGGTGAGCCAAATGTAAAATGGCAGAAATGGAAAAAAAAATTTGCAAAATATGCGAGGGTTTGCGGCACAAACTTAAGTGCAGAAAGGAAACATTCTTTATTGTTACACTGTCTAGGAGGTGAAGGCCAAGATGTATTAGAACACTTACCAGAACTCACTGCGGCGGAGCAGAGAAACTTGAACAAATACGAAATAGCTATAGAACAATTAGATCGTCATTATCTCCCAAGGTTGAGCACAATAATGGAGAGATACCATTTTGGTCTAAGAGGTCAAAAGAGGGATGAGTCTGTGGAAGACTATGTATCAGCATTAAGAAAGTTGGCCTCTTCGTGTAAATTTGGACAAACATTAGAGGAAAGAATAAGAGACCAGTTTGTTTTGAAGTGTGCCCATGACAGCATTCGGAAAGAACTATGGCTAAAGGATGAACCACCCTTAGAGGAAGTGCTCGTAATAGCAAAACAGGTAAAACACATGACCAAATGTGTAGATGAACTGAAAGGTGAAAAAGAGAAGATGGTTGAACCGGAAAAGAAAACGGAATCAAAAGTGGAAGAAGTAGTTTGCCAAGTTCAAAAAGAAGATAAAGTAGACAGTGGAAAAAATGTGACGAACAGATTCAATCCAAATTTTAATATGTCTAACAAATTTTCTTGTTACAGATGTGGCAACTCCGGTCATTTAGCTAATTCACCAAACTGTCCCGCATTGAAATCTATTTGCAATGATTGTGGGAGAAGAGGTCATTTTTCAAAATGTTGTAGAACGAAAGGTAATAAAAGGGATAATACTTACAAGAAATGGACACAACCACAGGTGAAAACTGTAACTTTTCAAATTAGTACTGGGCCATTAGAACATCCTACACATTTAGTTAAGGTAGATGATGCCATGGTGGAGTTTAAATTTGATTCATGTTCACAAATCACCATGATCGATGAAGAGTTACTGCACAAAACCTTTGGAAAAAATGTAAAGTTGTTCAAAAGTGATATCTTACCCTTAGGTTATGGCAGTAAACCCATTAAGATTTTAGGTTATTTTATGGCCACTATGGAATTGGGATGCAGAATCATTCCAGGGAAAATTTACGTTACAAATTTTGGTGATGCCCTAATTAGTTGGAGAGACCAACGTGACCTTGGAGTTACACTTGATCCAAATGCCACACCTCAGGTGAAAATTCTTGAAGTTGAAAACCTATCCGACATGTTTGCAGAAAAGTTTCCCTCTGTGTTTAAGGATAAGTTAGGATGTTTAATTGGCTACAAGCATTGTATAAAGCTTAAAGAAAATGCAATTCCCGTAGTAGCAAAGGTTAGAAGGATTCCTCTGGCAGAACAAGTGAAGGTTCAAGAGGAGATTGAGAAGTTAATTAAAAATAACATAATAGAACCTGTAGAGGCCACTGAATGGTTGGCTCCAATTGTAGTGGCAAAGAAGCCAACTGGAGAGATTCGTTTGTGTATTGATCTAAGAGCGTTAAATAAGGAGGTGGTGGTAGACAGATTCCCGTTACCCAATATAGATGAGATTGTAGGCACATTGGAGGGTGCGAGATACTTTACCACACTTGATCTGGCATCTGCCTACCACCAGGTTGAATTGGATGTTTCTTGTCAAGACTTAACTGCATTTGTAACTCCAATGGGTACTTTTAAGTTCAAAAGAATGCATTTTGGATTAATATCAGCTGCCTCTGTATTTCAGAGAATCATGACACATATACTTAAAGGTCTTCGAGGGGTAAAATGTTACCAAGATGATCTTCTAATATATGGGTCAAACTTGCAAGAACACAATGAACGTGTGTGTAATGTGTTGAGAAGATTGTCTGACTCTGGTCTGTCTCTCAAAAAGGAGAAATGTAAATTTGGCTTGGAAGAAGTAAATTACCTAGGTCATTGTATTAAGAGTGAAGGGGTTTTTCCTAAATCTGATCTAGTTACTTCCATCAATAACATGGCAGAGCCTGTTAATAGAGAGGAGTTGTTATCCTTTCTCGGGATGGTAGAATTTTATGTGAAATTTATCATTCATTTTGCAGACAAGACAAAGAATATGAGGAGACTCACTGGGAAAAGTGTCATATTTGACTGGTCTGATGAGTGCAGGAAAGAATTTCAGGGTATAAAAGAGGAATTGAAGAAAGCTCCATGCTTACAAGCATTTGTTCCTGGTTTACCTACATTCATATTCACTGATGCGAGTGATAAGGGATTAGGAGCAGTTTTGGTCCAAAATAAACATGACCAGGATTCTTTGATTGCATGTGCATCCAGGTGTCTTCGTGGTCCGGAATTAAACTATTCCGTAATTGAAAAGGAATCATTAGCTATATATTGGGCTCTAAAAAAATTCAAAAATTTGGTTTGGGGGACTAAATTTATTGTCAAATCTGATCATAAGCCACTAAAAGAAGTTTTTTGCAAAAAGGGATTAGATTCTATCTCTTCTCGGATTAGAAGGTGGATCATATCTTTACAGGAATTTGACTTTGAAGTGCAATATTTACCTGGTGTGTCAAACAAGGCTGCTGATTGTTTTTCTAGGTTGGTGAAAGGTGATGATGCTGGTTGTGAAGATGACTATGTTGATGAGGATGATTTTCTCAATGTTTGTGAGGTTACAGAGGGTGTAGTAGGTAAGGAAGAGTGGAAAGAGGAATTGTTAAAGGATGAGGAGTTGGTTAGGGTAATGTCTCTATTAAAAGATAATAAGCGTCTAGAAAAACCTTGGTCCTTGGTTTCTCAGGAGCTATCCATTTCAGATGACATGCTAACTCGTGGTTTGAGGCTTATCCCTCCTTTCTCTTTAAGGAAAATGTTGTTGTTACATGCACACTCTGGACATTTGGGCATAGTAAAGACCAAAGAGATGATTCGTACCCAGTTTTGGTGGCCAGGAATGGATTTAGAGATAGAACGCATGGTTAGGGACTGTGTTGAATGCTGTGCAAGTGACAAAATTCTAAAAGTCAGGCAAATGCCTATGGTATGTAGAGAACTACCCAATCATCCTTGGGATGAATTAGCTATTGACATTTTAGGGCCCCTCACCGGAGTTTCTGACACACCTTACCTGATAGTCTTAATTGATTTATATTCACGGTGGATAGAGGTACGTGCAGTTAGTGAGATTACGTCAAGTTCAGTCATTAAATTTTTATCTGATATATTTTTGAGAGAGAGTTTTCCTAATAGCATATTATCAGACAACGGTCCACAGTTCTGTTCTAGCTTGTTTGAAGAATATCTCAAAAAATGTGGGATATTACACAAGCGAACATCATTATACCACCCTGAAACAAATGGTGCTGTTGAGAGGGTTAACCGTACTTTGAAGGAAAGTATTCAGCTCGCAAGAGCTAGTGGGTTAAATTGGAAAGATGCACTAAGGGAAAGAATTGATGCTTATCGTTGTTCCCCTCACTCAACTACTGGGAAATCCCCTTTTGAGCTATTCAGGGGTAGAGTTCCGAACACTATGTGGTGTCCAGGTTGGATGAATCTGAAGAAGGGGTTTGTGGACAATCGTGTTGGTGCTTGGAGGGAGAGAGAAATAGAAAAACAAACTTGTAGGAAAGCGTATTTTGACAAAACTAAATGTGTAAAATTTCATGAAGTAAAGGTAGGTGACCTTGTAAAAATAAAGGCACCTGTGGGGAGAAGGTCTTGGTCAAAATATACTAATGTCAGGCCTGTCAGTAAAGTGTTTGGTAATGCTATCAAAACACAAGATGGGAGGATTTGGAACAAAAGTCGAGTTGTGGTTGTTAGGTCGAAAAACATCACTCAGGCTGACTGTGATACTAACTCTAATCTTTTTGGTATAAACAACCCATCTCGCTCCTGTGCCAACTTTTCACATAGCACTCGTGAGAGAAGTCAAAGATTACGCAGTGCTCCTATGTACATGAAAGATTATGTGTAAGCAATGTTCATTTTTCTTCTAATTGGTCAACTCCTTTTATCCCACTATTTCGTTTTTATCTTTATGTCTTTATTTATTGTAAAGAAGGGAGATGTGTTATGTTGTGTTGTTTATCATGCATCTCTCTCCTGTTAGGTTCTTATCTCACTTTCCAGGACCCTGCTTAGAATAAGAATGCTCATCTGTTCTTAGAATAAGAATGTGTTTAGTATTCCAGGTCAGTTACGACCTGAAGCTGTTTGTGGATGAGGCTATTAAACCGGACTCCTAAACCTCTCTCCGTTTCCTGACTACTTCAATTTGAGAAACACCACACTATACATGACGGATGAGCTGTAATCAGGGCAACACTGGTCCCATGTGGCTTGTGTTCTCGTTCAGAGAGGACCTGAACTGACAGTGCAGGCTGGACATTTAATTTTGGAGGAGTGTCAAAGCTGATTTGGATAGGTCCAAACTGAGATTGCATATCAATGCAAAAAAGCGATGGGTTGGGATGTGGTTCAAGAAATTACCAGTGGCTGAAATTAATTCCGGTATTCAATCTATCACTTTTTGCATGTTTTATTTTATTTAGAATAGTTTTCTTTCTAATATTTTGAGGTAGGTATGGCCTTATATTTTTGGAAATGAAAGTCCTTTACTTTGCTAGCATTAGTCTGCATTTGTTTAGTCCATTTGGATATTTCTGGTTTTCATTTCAGTAAGAGATTGTTACTTTACTTATTCATGGTATCTCTGCTCCTTTTCAATATTTCAAAGAGTTGGTTGACTCTATGGCGGTTTCTTCCAATTGTTCCTTAGAACAAATTGCGTCACCCTCCCACTCCATTATTTGAATTAGCTTTTTTTTATACCATGGAATTTGAAACTTTAGTTGACATCTGAGCCTTGCAAGTGCAAATGTTCACTGCAACTGTCTTCAAAATTATTCAACAGTGAAGATAGATTTTGCTTGCTTCTTAAATAGAACAGCATTTCTATTAGCATGTTTTCTAATATCTCTGATAGGCACTTATGCTAAAGGCTCTAACTTTCTAAATCTCTAAGCAAATTTGGGGTTTGTGATGTAATCTATGCTTAGTGTTGATTTTTAAGAGTGTCTCTATATTGTTAGGTTAAAAAAATGTAGCACTCTTGAATGACTTTGTGTGTTGATAGACTTTAAAAATTGTTGATATCAAGGGTTATTGAAAGTCTAGAATTGTTATGTGCTTGTAATTCTATTTTTTGTTTTGTTATTGATAGGAGTTCATTATATGTTGCACTGTGCTTGTTTGGAGGCAGTTACTGGTCCTGTGGTAGGGAACAATATTTAAATGGCCCATCCACCCTCCACGTTTCACCCTGTGCTAGAATTAGTATGTTATTACTTGTTTCAAAGACAAGAATTATTTCTTGTTGTTTTCATTGTCATATATGAAGATCTCTTTGGTGTTTTGGAGGGTGTTAGTTTCAAACTTTCATACATTTTTATTTCTTCAAATGTCCTCAGAGCTCTTAGAGTTTACCTTTTTACCCATCTTGTTTTTGTTATAAGGCATTATTCACAGTTTTAGTTTTGATATAGCACCTGTCCTGTGGCTTCTATAGGGAATTATTTCTTTGAGTATATTTTCTCTTGGTGCTTTGGAGCTACAGTTTGCTTCAATCTAGTCCTGTAGCACATTTCTAACTTGCATTCCTGTAGCATTTGGGTTTGACTGTGTCCCCCACAGTGTCTCCTATGGCACCTTTTTCTGGCTCTACTACAGAATGCATTGAAATAAAATGTAGAGCATTTCCAAAGCATATTTTCCTTACTAGTACTTTCTTTGCCATAGTTGTATCACTTGTACCTGAACAGAGACTTTCCTTTTTCTGAACTTATATATATCGCGGTTTCTGACACTGTATCTTTGGATCACAGTTTTTATATTGTAGTATTATTTAATGGTGTGAATGTTATTACATTTCTATGGCATATTTTATGTAACATTGTTAAATTGTTGTATTTTTGTATTTTTGGGGGTTTGTTGGCTCTGCCGCTTCTTGTATATTTCATGAGTTCATTCATTTCATGCTTCTTTTTTCAGATTTTACAGCTGAAAAAAAGTTAATTATCAATTCATTTTGTTCAAATTTTTAGTTCTATTTTATGCACTCTTACTGTATTTTTTGCTTTAAGAAACGTTTTCGAATTATTAAACTTTAGTGGCACTTTAGTATATTTGATGGTTTTGTTATACTTAGATGTTGCTACTCTGTTTCACTTGGAAATGTCTTTCTTTATTTTGCCCTTTTCATAGTTCTGGGGAGTTTTGGTTTGGCAGAGTGATGCTCTACAGCTGTGGTGGCTTTAAGTACAGCATACTTTCTTATTGAATTTAATTGTTCAAATGTTAGTTATCTTCTTATGTTACCTAATATGGTGGACGCTAATTAAGATACTTTAGTTTCTTTATATTTGTATATATATTATATATTCACTGAAAAAACCATAGGTTTCACACCAGTTATAGTTAGGAATTAGCATTTAAAAAACCTATTAAATTCACTGAAAAAACCATAGGTTTCACACCAGTTATAGTTAGCAGGAAGTTTTACTCGCATAAAACCAGTTAGTTGGACTCACTATAACTTGCGCGTGCAATGCACTGCTGATGATGTCACATATTACATCACTCATGACATGGTCAGTGACATCACTCATGACATTACTGATGACACCATCCAGTAAATGTGTCTTTTTGAAAAATAAATTTGTTTTATATATGTATATGTAAAAATTGATGGAAGAATAAATGTTTAAATAAGTGTCTAAATGGATGTTTTTTTTAATAAAAATTGATTAGTTAACTGGCTTATTAAGTGTTTCTTAGAGAATACATATATTAGTGAGTACTTTTTAAATATTTATATATATGTATTAGTGTTTCACTTTGTGTCTAACTGGCTGCATGGGTTGGTGAGTAGGTACATGTGTAGGTAGATGGGTTATTAGATTTTTTTTAGTATCAGTATGAGTGTTTGTATGGTTTCGTGGGGGTATTACTTATCACATAGATGCATGAATGACTAACTCTCTCTTTGTATGTGTTTTGAAGACAGCATATGTGCAGGACTGTATGGATGGATGAGTGTGTATATGTGTGTGTTAGTGAGTGAATGACTGTCTCACTAGTGTCTTTATCAGTAATCACATATGTTTTAATCTAGTATATGTGAGTATTGATGTATATAAGCGAGTATATGTGAGAGTGAGATATTGAAAGAGTTCCTGTTTAAATAATTATAAGGTGGTAGTGTGTGTATAGCTGTATATGCAATTAAATGGATGTTCAATAGTTTACTTGCATGTGTGAGTATGTGTGAGAGTAACTTTTGGATGACTGTCGGTGTGTAACAGGAGGTATAGGTGAATCACTACATATGATGAGTGAGTATATGTATGAGTGACTATATAGAACTGTTGGTGAATGAGTGGATGTGTATATAGATGGTGGAATTATTGAATTGGTTGTTGTAACTGGTATGGATATCTCCATTTTTTTAAAAACTTTAATTTATATTTTTCAATATGTGTTTCAAGGGTTACATTACAGTGAAAGGAGGTCTGTCACTCTGTCACAAGGATGATGTCATCAGTGATGTCATGAGTGATGTCACTGACCATGTCATGAGTGATGTAATATGTGACGTCATCAGCAGTGCATTGCACGCGCAAGTTATAGTGAGTCCAACTAACTATAACGTGGGAATTTCAATGGTTTTATGCGAGTAAAACTTCCTGCTAACTATAACTGGTGTGAAACCTATGGTTTTTTCAGTGAATTTAATAGGTTTTTTAAATGCTAATTCCTAACTATAACTGGTGTGAAACCTATGGTTTTTTCAGTGAATTTCATAGGTTTTTTAAAAGCTAATTCCTAACTATATATAAGGCCTCAAACCTATGAAATGTAATATTTTTTACAATGAATCCTATATTGTATATTTATATAAAAACATTTTTTTTTGCCCTGGTGCGCTCCCAGGGCACGCTCCGGCGTGCGCACTGGAAAGCGCATTTTTCCGGACCGCCCCGGGTCGCGCACCGGTGAGCGAACGAAAACAACATGACGTATCGCGTAGCCGGGTCCGCGTGATACGCACTGCGTAAGCGCACCCGGAAATACTCGAGCGAATACGATTGCGCAACGTTATCATCTGATGCGCTTACGCGACGCGCCCCATGGCGCGACCAAAGGCGCGCCCAGGGGCGCGTCGCGTAAGCGCGTCGGGTCATGTGACCTAAAAATAACACTTCTCATTGGTGCAGAACAGTTTTGGTTTCTAAATGTTGAAAGCCCGGGTCATGTGACCTGAAAATAACACTTTTCATTGGATCAGGACAGTTTTTTTTCCAAATGATGAAAGACCCCACCTTTTTTCCTTATTCTGACTTTGTCCTTTGACTGAGGAAGACCTGTTTGAACATCTTTGAGAAAAATGTTGTACTTTAAAATGGCTACAGTAGCAGCAGCAGCTGGAGCATCTGCACCACCATCAGGAGGACCACCACAACATTACATTGGTGGTCAAGAAGAGGAGGAGGAGGAGGAGGAAGAAGGGAGAAGGTGGCTGCCAGAAGACAATACCCCATACAAGCCAAGGCAGCACACCGTATGGGAGTTTTTTCAATCCCAGAGGGCAGGAAAAAAGTCAATGCACCCAAGGTGACTTGCCTAATCTGTGGCATGGAACTTTCAAGGGGAACCCTAACAAAAAATATTCTTTCGGTAATAATACCATGATTAGGCACATGCAGCGCAAGCATCCGAACAACTATTCTGCTGCAGAGGTGAGAGAACTTGCCAGTAACCTTCCCAATCTACAACCACCACCTCCAAAAGAAAGCAACCCACTCCATCGGGACCAGAGACAAGGGAGACGATCCCTTGCATACAACCACGGTTTGGGGAATTCCGAATTACATGTATTTTTTGTGGAAAGACCATCTCCTATGGTGAACAGAGCATAAAGCTCATCCTCCTTGCTGGTGACAACCACAATTGCCCCAAAAAACCCTAATTTTTTCCTGATATTTTTTTGCTCCAGTTGAGCCATTTTCAATTCCCTATTTTTTGTTTCTCCCCATAAAAATAACAAAAAAAATATATAATAGTTCATAAAAGCCAAAAAAAGTACAAAATGTTCAAAAAATTAAAAAAAAATATAAAACAACAAAAAGAAGGAAAAAAACTGTTATTTTTAGAACTACCTCGTAATTATAAAAAAGGTTACATTTTTTAAAAACTCTATCATTCTTTTTTCCCATGGAACGCTTCCCGGTACGCTCCGCGGTGCGCGTATCAAAAAATATATATTTTTTTTGCCCTGCGGGGCCCTTTTATACCCCCCACATTAAACCTAGGGGGTCAGGAGGGGTCTACTCTGCCCCCTTATTATCATTTCCCCCTTTGTTTTTGCCACCTCTTGTGACTCGATCCTACCGAGACACAAGATGGCGGCCGCTCTGGACTGTTTGGAATGTTTACAGACACCCGAGAGCCAATCAGGTTTCCGCGCGCAAACTCGAGTAGCGCGCTGGTTAGCGCCCTGGTGCGCGTACAGGGTCTCGGCCATAGATATATATATATTTTTTTAAAATAAATTACTCAAAATTCACTGGAGCACATATCTTGAGACATAGCAAGGGACATCGGGCTACCAGTCCCTACAATTTTGCAAAGTTTGGTGGAAATCCATTCAGCCGTTCGGGCTAAAAGTGAGGTTGACGCCCTATGAAAATTAACATGGGGAAAACACATTTTGGGACCCGCCGTTTATCTCGGCCCCTGGTTGACAAATCCCCCCAAAACTTTCAGGGAAGGACCGGGGCACCACGAGGCAAATTTGAGGAAATTTTCAGGCAGATTCCTCAACCTGCGCCAAAGTTATTCACAATAGAATGTTGAGATTTTGCATTGAAAATAATCCTAACTATAACTAGGTAATATATCACATTCTTCAGCACATTTTATTAATTCTTGGTCTAGTGTTTCATCCATAAAGTCTACTTCTTCTTTTTCTTCGTTTGGATTGTTTTTAATCTTAATTTGAAATGAAATTGTATTTTCTTTTTGCTGTGCTTCCATTTTCTTGCTGTAAATTGCATAAAAAATAAATATATCAGTGGAGATAGGGCACTGTTGGGTTTACGTTCAGACAGGTACTTGTGAGTTTTTAACAGTGAAGTTATCTTTGGGCAGTGCATGGGTTCAGGCAGGAAGTAGGCAGGAAGCAGAACTATTAAAAAGTGCCTGTGATGAAGCCTAAGTAAATTCATAATTATACAAAAGAAGCCTAACTCAATCAATAATTTAAATATTTAAGTCTTTCTCAATGACTAACTCTTATAGAGGGACAGTATGTAACTATCTGTAAACGTTTTCCTAAATTAATTTAAAGTGCATAACATAGTTCTCCTTTCAATTTTTTTAAATGATATCTTACCTTTGAAAAAGAAGTTAAAGTTGTCAGTGAAAATGCTCTTGAAATGTACTTCAGGAAGTAGTAGTCAAAATGGCTGTGTTTCTCTCTCTTTCTTTATATATATTCAGGTACATAACCAATCAAATGTCTTGAAATAAAAGTAGAAAATGAAAGTAACATTTTAATTGGTTGTCAATTCTAACACTTCATATGTGTTTTTGTCATGTAATTTACCTCAGGATATTTAGTCAGGCCTACAGCATAATTTTCGCAATGGAATTCCATCAAATTTGGGTAAATGGTAGGGACTGCTATGTAGTAGGGCCTATTCTATATTTGATGAAAGTGTCTCCAGTGTTTTTTCTGTAAATTACTTTCCCACCTTTTTTTAGCAAGCGCTCACCGATTCGCGCCACGGTATGCGTACCGGCAGCGATACGGGAGTCCTGCATTTTGTGTTTCGGTAGAATTGAGACACAAGATGGAGGGCAAACAATGTTCGGAATGGGTAGAAGGGGGCAGGGAAGACACTTCCTGACCCTCTACGTTTTCTGAGGGGGGCTTAGGACGCTCATATAGGCCCAAAAAAAAATGGAAAAAAAAATTTCGCGTGGGGAGCGCCCGGTACGCGCACCGGTAAGCGAACCGGGGAGTGTACTTTGGTGAAAAATAGTGAAAAAAGTTAGAAAAAGAAAAACGTTTTGAATGATCAGAGGTAGGGTAGCTCTGAAAAGAGCTATTGGGTTCTGTGGCTAATTTAGGTACCTACAAGTAGGTTCCAATGCACAGTTTTAAATTCAGGAGGAATATTCTATTTCCCTCATCGGAGAAGTGCACACCATCTCCTCTGTAGATGTCTTGCATGTTGTAACGCAAGTTATTGTTGTATATTAAACCCATTCTAAAGTCTTGCATGTAAGTAGAAACAGATTTATTCACAAGTTTCCGTGTTTTATCAAATTGTGGACAAAATTGGTTGGACCAGTTCCATTTCTGTCTTCGGCATATATTGGAATATACCAAGGCAGTTTGGGGAAAAAGTGTCATCAATTGATGAAAGGTGTCCTTTAAAAGCATTTCCAGACCAACCCCAGTCAAAGTGCCCAAATCATTTCCACCACAGTGCACTATTAAGGGGTCAGGGTTTGGCAGATGCATAAAAAAATTATATTAAAAAGATATAAAATATATTTTTCCTTTAAAAGAAGAATACATTTTACAGCTTTTGATATTTGCTATTAAAAAACCATTGAAATTCACTGAAAAAAACATAGGTTATAGACCATATATAGTTAAGAATTAGCATTTAAAAAACCTTGAAAATTCACTGAAAAAACCATAGGTTATAGACCATATATAGTTAGGGATTAGCATTTACAAAACCTTATTTTACTCACACAAAACCATTGAAATTCGCATATATAGTTAGTTGCACTAACTATATATCGCGCACCCGCAATCCACTGCTGATGATGTCACATATTACTTCATTCATGACATGGTCAGTGACATCACTGATGACATCACTGATGACAACTCAAATGACATCACTGACAACATCACTGATGACATCATTCATGTGATAATACGATGAAGCTCTTCAGACTCTAATATAACCTTAGATACACTCAGTGTAAACAGACACTCACAGATTGTCACTCATCCATGGAGTTACTCATACACCTAGTCAGTCATGCAAAAAATCAATCACACCTCAATTTCCTCAACTATACAGTTATACACACCTTACTTATTCAAACATATTCTAACACATATTTACTCTCTTATACAATCACTGATACAAGTTTTCAATGATCCATGCAGCCACTCACACATTCACTGGCTCTTATACACAGTAATTTATATATGTCAACTCTCACATGTACTGTGTTTTACATATGTACTTACTTTGACATGTAGCACTGAGATATCCATTCACTCACCAATACACTCATGCACACAGTCAACCACCCATACAGCTGGTTCCACATGTAGTTTTGAACCCATACATCTAGTGAATCAACTGTTCACACATCTATGCACAGAGTCACACACCTCCCAGCCACCCCCACACACACACTCACTCTCCCATACAAATACTTGGGCAACCAATCAATAACCCATATAGTTACTCATATAGCAAATGATCAACACATGCAGCAGTTTACAGAACAACAGATATAATGATGCACAAATTAAGACAGTTTAGTCACTAACCCATGCACTCAGTGAGACACATTTAATCACTCTCTCATACAGTCAGTCATGCACCTACTAAATCCTTCATCCAGACACTTATACATCGACTCATTCTTCAATATGTAAGACATATTTTAACTTTAAAGAAAAGTACAGTCACTGGATGATGTCATCAGTGATG
This sequence comes from Lissotriton vulgaris, assembly GCF_964263255.1. Taxonomy (NCBI): domain Eukaryota; kingdom Metazoa; phylum Chordata; class Amphibia; order Caudata; family Salamandridae; genus Lissotriton; species Lissotriton vulgaris. The sequence continues at coordinate 1,170,900,498 of NC_141689.1, read as the reverse complement.
TCATCAGTGATGTCACTGACCATGTCATGAATGATGTAATATGTGACATCATCAGCAGTGGATTGCGGGTGCACGATATATAGTTAGTGCAACTAACTATATATGCGAATTTCAATGGTTTTGTGTGAGTAAAATAAGGTTTTGTAAATGCTAATCCCTAACTATATATGGTCTATAACCTATGGTTTTTTCAGTGAATATATATATATATATATATATATATATATATATATATATATCCACACGGGCTCTCAGCAAGGCACTCGAAGCATAATACAGCAGCGCTGCCTCAAGAAAACAGCAGACCCAGAGGTATTCCGTGAGTTGTTTTTTATTCCGCAACGAACAACAGCATAACGTTTCGGCCTCTCAAAGGCCTTGGTCACATGGTGTTACACAGGGACATGGCAGAATTTAAAGTGCAAGTGCATATAGTGATAACCAACCAAATTAGCGTAAAATTCAGCAGTATGATAGACATAGTAAAAATACTATGCGTCAACCACATTTCAGACATTAAATATTTGCCTAACATTCTTGTCATTATTAACAGTTTGCCGGTATTGGGATGAATCCCTAAAACACCACCTTCTCCCCCCGCATGTATGTGCAAAAGAATAGATACATTGTGCTATGTCCGGTTAAATCCATTGATGACATATGGTTCAAAAGAGTATAATGATAACTCAGTAAAAAACGACCCATGCATCTATTGGTCAATACCACCTTATGGTCCGAGTATGCAACACTATGCCTGTATATGGCTAAATCCATATTGATGCTTGGGCAACACTGTTTATGATACTAGTTCAATCATTAAGACCATTATAGATGCACATACAAAGCCCATCACGGGGAACAATAACGTAAAATACATTATGCTCTGTTTTGAACCGGCAAACAAAACTAATAAATACGCTGCATTGGTTGCATTACTGAAGTGTGGACATACAATATAAAGTGAATGTGATTAAAATCATGAGACAGACATATCAATCTGATTACAAATATGACCATGGTGTTAAATTAATTGTAGTCAGATCTGTCGAACATAATGATAGGATCACTGAGCATATTCTGCAGACGAATGGACAACACAAAGGTCAGCAGACCTCACTGGCCAAGCTGGAATTACATATACATAGCCATACTGTGGGATCTTTTGAATATGACTTATTGTGTTGTCTTAAGGAAACAGATATTCAAATATACAACAAACATACAGGAAAGAAAAATAGTCTACAGACAGGTATAAAAATCCTCCGATGCGTTAAGCCCATTGGGTGATTTGCTGTCTAACATGAGGATGTATCTCGTTTCTAACCGCCTCAACGCAGCTTCCCTGTTACCACCCCTTCTCATCGGTGCGATAGAATCTATGGCATAGTACCTCAGTAACGCACTGTTGCTGTCATGCTTTTCCCTGAAGCGCCTAGCCACTGGGTACGCTGGGTCATTGGTCTTTATGGCCCTTAGGTGTTGTAAGACCCTTTTATGCACCTGTAGTTTTGAGCTGCCCACGTATCTTAATCCACATGGGCATTCCAAAACATACACTGAGAATTCACTTTTGCAGGTGAGTTTCTTCTTAATCTTGCATGGGGCATCTGAGAAGGGAATACAATACTCTGTCTTATTAACCCCTTGTATGCAGGCCTTACACGAAGCGCATTTTCTAAAGCCTCTACTGCCTGCCAACCAGTCTTGTCTAGCTGCTAGTTCGGGACTGGATGTCACCAGTGCGTCCTGCAATGAAAAGGCTTTTCTGTATGTTATTGCCGGTTTAGCGGGCATATCATTGCCTATGATTGGATCACACTTAACTAGGCCCCAATGCTTGTTTACGATTTTACGTAAAGCGCCGTGTTGGCTGTTGAAAGACCAGATGAGTCTGACAGGTTGTTGGACTGGAGTCAAGATGGAATTACGTGACCCCCTATGTGCTAAAGCTTCAGACCGAGGTATGGCATTAGCTTTCCTGATAGCTGCTGAAACTACCCTTTCATCATAGCCTCGAGCTAGGAATCGCTGTCTGCAAGCTTCTTGCGCTATTTTATTTTGGGCTTCAGTGCTGCACGCTCTTCTAATCCTCAGCATTTCCCCGTAGGGAATGCTGCGGATTAGATGCGGTGGATGATGGCTCTGGGCATGCAGCACTGTGTTGCCTGCCGTGGGTTTTCTAAACAGTGATGTTTGGATCTCTCCATTGATGATGTCAATTGCTACATCTAGGAAGGTGGCGTGTATATTGCTGATGTCTGAGGTAAATGACAAGTTATAGTTATTAACATTTAACTTGGCGATAAATTCTGTTGCTTGTTCAGTGGTTCCCTTCCAGATCATACAAACATCATCGATGTATCTGAACCACCGAACTATATGATCCCTGCAGATGACAGCGTATTCACCACTGAGGACCTGTCTCTCCCAGTACCCCATGTGAAGACAGGCGTAACTGGGAGAGAAACAGGCCCCCATGGCTACCCCTCTGACCTGCTGGAAATGCTGTTTGTTAAACATAAAATAATTATTGTTTAAACAGAAATTTATCATAGACAACAGCATCTTATTGTGTTCCACTAATGCAATCGGACGATACCCCAAATATATATATATATATATATATATATATATATATATATATATATATATATATTACCTACTGGCGGTCGCCAGTAGGTATATATAGTTAGGACGGTTTACCATAGGAAATCCCCAACATTCTATTGGGAATAACTTTGGCCCTGGTTGATGAATCTTTGCAAATTTCTCAAAGAAGATGGCTCGCTCTGCTCCGCTCCTTCCCTGAAAGTTTGGGGGGGATTCGTCAAGTGGGGGCTGAGAAAAAAGGGGGGTCCCAAAACGTGTTTTCCCCATGTTAATTTCCATAGGACCTTTAGACTCAGCTACAGCTTGAACCGCTGAAGGGAATTACACCAAACTTGTCAAAATGGTAGTGTCTGGTATGCAGATCACACTTTTGGTAAAATTGTGTAAATCCCTCCAGTGGTTCCTGAGAAAATTAAAAGTGAAATCAATTATATATCTATAAGCGCGAACGCGTGCGCGCACCCCGCGATTTTTCGCGATTTTTTTGGGGGGGGGGGGGGCTTGGGGGGGGCTTGGGGGGTTTGTCTCTTTCATTTTAATGTTTTTGTTTTAATTTCGAGGGTGCCCACCCCTCGTTTTGGCCCCCGAGATCACCGCCGCCGCCCGAGCTGCCTTAAGATGGCCGCCGCCTGGTTGTGGGCGGGGCCGGCGAAGGAGCCGCGCTCCGATTTGTCAAGGAGCTCTGACGTCATCGCGGGGCTCGCCTCAGGGCCGCGCTGGGATTGGCCCATCGTTCGGAAGATTTCCACATAGGAGGAATGGAGCTAATATCGCAAATACACGTTTCTTTTTCGTGTTTCCCGTTTCTTTTTAACTGCAGAGAAAACATATTCCACTACACTCAACAAATATCAAAACATCCATTCCTTTTCCCATATTGAAAGAGCAGTTACTCCAGCCCCAGTCACAAACGAACAAGCTATCCCTACCTTTTAACACCAACTTCCCACCCCTTGCCTGGGATTTCCCCACATTCTTGAAGGGAAGGGAAATCCACAGTAGTGAATGAATGAATGAATGAATGAAATGGCATTTGTAATGCGCAACTATGCCCAATGGGCGTCAAGGCGCCTAAATCAAATAACTAGCTGTCAGCAGTCAGAAACAGAGCTTACTGGTATGCTTTAATAAAAAGCCAAGTTTTCAATGACTTCCTAAAAAGGTCGAGAGAAGGCAGTGACTTGATCTCAATGGGGAGTGAATTCCACATCTGGGGTGCCAGAATGGAAAAAGCTTTGCTCCCCCATCTAGCCTTCATAGCTCGAGGGGTTACCAGTTGGTTGAGCTCACTGGAGCGTAGGCATCTGTTTGGGACATATCTTGTAAGTAGGGATCCAAGGGCATCAGCCGAACCTGCACTTAAAGCCTTATATGTTAGACAGAGAAGTTTGAACGTGATCCTTGAGGGAATAGGGAGCCAATGGAGATTCTTCCTCGCCAAGGTCATAGATGACAACCAAGGCAGGGCAAGGGCAAAACGCGCTGCCGCGTTTTGTATGATCTGCAGGCGCTGCAGAAGGCCCTTGTTGGCCCCGGCGTAAAGTGAATTACAGTAATCGAGCCTTGAGCCAACAAGGGCGATCACCACCTGTTTCCGTGCCTGTGGGGAAAGATAATGGACAATCCTTTTCAGGGTCCTGATGACGCCCCAACAGGTAGCCACCGTTCTGTTGACCTGGAGCTCCATAGAGAGCTGGGTGTCAAAGATGACACCAAGGTTCCTGGCAGATTGTGTAGGTGTGGGGCAGATGCCTAAAGAGGGAGGCCACCACTCACCTGACCACATGTCCTGATCTTTGCCAAAGACCAGGACCTCTGTCTTGTCCCCGTTCAACTTTAGGGAGTTGGAAATCATCCACTCTGCAACAAGTTGCATGCAGGCCCTAAAGTTTGACGCGGCTTCATTCACAGAGTGGGTCAGGGATACCATAATCTGCGTGTCGTCGGCATACGACACTACGTCCATCCCCTGAGATCTTACTAGTCTTGCAAGGGGGGCCACGTAGATATTGAACAGGGTCAGACTTAATGCCGACCCCTGTGGCACCCCACATTGCAAAGACTTAGCAGGGGAGAGGTACTCACCTAGCATGACACGCTGCTCTCGTTGATGTAAGAAGGAGCTCAGGAGACTGAGGGCCGGTCCTTCTACCCCTGCCTCCCTTAACCTGGATGTTAAAGTAAGGGGAGACAGGGTGTCGAATGCTGCTGTAAGGTCCAGCAGCACCAGCACGGTGGTTTGACCCAAATCAACTTTCCTGCGGATGTTATCCATGACCTTAGTCAAGACAGACTCCGTGCTATGCAGCTTTCTAAAGCCATGTTGGGACTAGTCATGAGCGGATTTTGCGGATTGGCAATCCGCGAATTTGCGGATTTGCAAACTCGCAATCCGCAAAATCCGCGAATTCCCGCGAATTTGCGGATTTTTTTTTTTTTTTGTGTTCGCCCGTGTTTCTGCTATTTCGCGAGGGTTTTTACAATTTCGCAATTTGCGAACTTACCTGTCGGGTCGCAAGTTTTGCGAACTTGTTGTTTCTACGTGTCCAACCTGTTTGGGACACTCTTCTTCATCACTGCCACTCTCTGTCACCACTGCCACTCTCTGACTACTCATGCCACCCTCTGGCCCACCCATGCCACCCTCTGTTTCATCACCACACCCTCTGGTTGTCCAGTGTACATTATTTTCGGCAAAGCAAAGCACACCTTCCCTGCCTCAAGTGACCTGAATTAATTTGGGGCTGATTAATGTGTCACAGAATATTTTTTTAGCTGGCACCTGCTTCCTTAGTGCGCCCTGATTAGTGATCTTTTGCACTTGCTAAGTGCTTTCATTGTTGCAAAATTAGTTACAACACCTGCCCTGCCCCAACTGACAATAATGAATTAGGGGCTGATTAATGGATTTTAACTTCCAGCCTGGCTCCTGCTTGTCTCCCTTAGCTGTAATTCAGGACCTTTGTGGCATATGTGTAACTATTCTGAGGTTCAGAGCAGGGTCACATAATAGTTGCAACTGGCAACTGAACTCTGGAGGGGCCCCTCAGGAAGCACTACAGGAAATGGCTACTAATGATGTGCCTGAACTTTTGAACCTGGTAAGTAGTTACTTTCAGTTTTGCTTAGATCGTATTTCTGCAATTTTGCACTTATTCGCGGGGCGCGAACTCACGCGAACAGTGCGAGCAGTGCGAGCAAAATCCGCTGCTCGCGGATTTGCGGATTTTGCAGGAAATTCGCAAATCTCGCGGATTGCGGATTTCCCGAAAATCCGCAAAATCCGCGAGCGGAACGGATTTTCCGCCCATGCCTAGTTGGGACCCGTCCAAGAAACCTGAGGCATCCAGGAAGTTAGAAAGGTGAAGGTTCAAATGGGTCTCCAACATCTTGGCAGGGGCCGGCAGAAGGGAGATGGGTCTGAAGTTCTTCAATACTCCGGGGTCTAAGGTGAACTTTTTCAGCAGCGGCTTTACAATGGCTTTCTTCCAAAGTGATGGAAAAATGCCTTGTTCCAAGGCTCCATTCATTACTTCCAGCATCGGAGGAAGAATGATATCCCTACAGTTCTTTAGTTGTTTCAAAGGAACTGGGTCCAGTGGGGAAGACGATTTCGTTTTGTCCAACAGGTTATTAAGTCCCTCCAAAGAAAGAGCAGGGAAATGTTCGAGGGACTGGGGAGTGTCTCTGCTCCAAGATTCCAGCAGTTTAATTCGAGAAAAGTCCTCAGAACTCAGAGAATTCCTCTGTGATTGTAGAGCTATGTAGATATCATCTATTTTTTGTAGAAGAAATCTGATATGTTGTTGCATAGCTCCTGTGAGGCAACCACAGGGTCTGGTACCTGGAGAGAGCACAGTGAATCCACTATTTTAAAGAGCTCTTTAGAAGATGTTAGAGAACAGGTTAGGTTGGTAAAATAGTCCTGTTTTTCCTTAATCACTCTATCTTTGTACTCTCGTAGCATGCTCTTATAGACTTCTCGATCTTTGGGATCCCAAGATTTACGCCATCCTCGTTCCTTCTGTCTGCATTTTTGTCTGAGAAGCCTCAGGTCAGTAGAAAACCAAGGGGCAGTTGGCTTCTGTCGAGCTACAGATTTCAAAGAGGGAGGGGCTAATTCATCTGCGGCTCTGGTGATAGCATCAGTGAGTTCTTGAGCCGACTCATCCACCTTCCGCTGAGATGTGATATTGGTGTTAAGAATAAAAGGGGCAAGAGCCTCATTTGTGAAATTTCTGAAGCTCCTTTTAGAGCATTTTTTGCCAGTGCCCAAATCAACATCAGAGCAGGGGATATCTAGGGACAGTGGGACTGCTAGGTGGTCGGACCAAGTAATCGGTACCGGCGTTCCAACAGCTAGTCTGGGGTCGTTAGAAAAAATCCCATCAAGGGTGTGCCCCGCCTTATGGGTCGGGTGGAGAACTCTTTGAACAAAGTTGCACGCCTCCAATGAATTAAGCAGGGAGGAGGTATCTTTCGAGGCCATATCCTCTAAATGGAAATTGATATCCCCCAAAATGGTAAGATGTGGTCTACCAAAATAGGGTTCCAAAATTCTGAAGAGTTCTGGGCAGAAGTTAACTCTGGAACCGGGAGGCCTATAAAGAAGAATACCAGAAAAAGAGCTCGAAGGAGCATGCACAATACAGAAATATAGGGCCTCGAAGGGGTCAGTAGGAACCGATAGGGGTTTTATGGTGCATGAGAGAGTGGATTTAAAGAGAATAGCTATTCCACCACCTCTACAACGTTCTCTATCTAACCTCAGGAAGGTGTATCCTTCAGGTATGGCCAAAAGAAGGTCATGACCAGAGGAGTCAGAGGCCCAAGTCTCGGTAACAAAGACCCAGTCCGGATGCCTCGTGCTAACAAAGTCATGAAATTCAATCCCGTGTCTGATCAAAGAACGAGCGTTGATCAAAAAGCCCTGTTTGGAGTGGGAGATGTGACTGACAGACGCCGGAGGAGCAGAATGCCTACAGGCCTGACTAGAAAAATTAAAAGATATTTTACAGGAAGAACACGCGCGCGCCTGATGCAGTACCTCCGGTCTGAGCCGATGATGACAGATGTGAGCAGGGGGTCTCAGTGACAGCAGGTTGCGAAACAAATCATCCCGGAAGGAGGAAATGGATAAGTCAGGAGTCCCAGGGTCCAGCACGACCTGCAGCCCGTCCTCAGCGCGGACGGGCGCAGACGGGCTGAACTCTGGCGTAACTCCGGCGTCAGTCTGGCGTCCCCGCAGCGCGTATCCGCTGCGCGTCAGCATGACTCACTTAAGTACACGCCTAGCGTCCTACTGGCGACTAGAGCGCTATGCCTACCAATCAGCGCTAAGACTCGGCGCCATCCACACCCAAGATGGCGCTGCAAAGCGGAACTGCGCCGGGAAGCGGACCCGCCAAACAGCGGTGAGTTTCCCTCAAGTTAAGTGCAAGTAAGGGCCAGGTGCTGTCAGCGCTATTAAAAACAGGGGAAAATGAACTTAAGCTGAAATAAGATATAGAACAAGGTTATTTTTAAAACGAGCAGCAGCTCGATTCCTGCAGTGCACAGAGCGCATGCACCGGTCGACTGGCAGCTACGAAGGAAGAACAAGCAATTTTACCTCACTTAAGTACACGCCTAGCGTCCTACTGGCGACTAGAGCGCTATGCCTACCAATCAGCGCTAAGACTCGGCACCATCCACACCCAAGATGGCGCTGAAGCAGTTTTAAACTTGCCAGGAATCTTTTTGTGAATTCCTTGCAGATGTTGTATTCAGCAGGAAATCTATTTTAACATTCGAAAATATATTAGCGAATAGGTCCAACCGTATTTAGAAAGAAAATAAGTCATATTTAAGTGTTTTTAAGGACGGTCTAACAGTAATTACATGCATTGGAAGTGCTGCATGTCATGTTCCATGCAGCTCATGGCTGAGGTTATAGTAACACCTCCTTCGAAAACCTAAACCTTATGCATTTTATCGTCGATACTGAAATTCGGCATACCTTTGACTGTACATACTCTCTCTTACCCTACGATTATCAACAGGTAGGGTTCAGTAATAGTCAGCAATTGCGGGATTACTTTTATATTTTTGTTTGTTTCTGCATAGGTTTCAGTAGTGAAAAGTCTGTGCCTTTTCCTTCTTAATTTTGTCAGAATTGCATTTTGTGTATTCCTAACGCAAATCGCCTAGGACCATTTATAACGTTCTGCTTCGAATTCCACTGTTGAAGGTTGTTGATGAGGGCATTATTCAAAATAGCGGAGCAAAATAGCGGAGCAGCGAAAGTGCATGGAAGCTCTGCGTGGCACCTACTGTTGAGATTCTGCAACATCTTTCTGCATTACAAATTGAGTCTACAGAGTTGCTAATGTCTTTACGACCAACTGCAAATTTACAATATTTGTGAATGAGGCAGAATGAGTGTGACCCAACTAAAAATAAAAAGCCAGAATACTGTGACAAAATAGGGGTATTTCATGAAAATCACAAGCTGGTTTGTGGGTACTAAAGTAGTAAATTTATTGAAATGTACAAGCAAATAATTTTAACAGCATTGTATTTTGTAAAATAATGTGTATGGGGGCAAAATCTATTTACCTTATGCATTTTATCGTCGATACTGAAATTCGGCATACCTTTGACTGTACATACTCTCTCTTACCCTACGGTTATCAACAGGTAGGGTTCAGTAATAGTCAGCAATTGCGGGATTACTTTTATATTTTTGTTTGTTTCTGCATAGGTTTCAGTAGTGAAAAGTCTGTGCCTTTTCCTTCTTAATTTTGTCAGAATTGCATTTTGTGTATTCCTAACGCAAATCGCCTAGGACCATTTATAACGTTCTGCTTCGAATTCCACTGTTGAAGGTTGTTGATGAGGGCATTATTCAAAATAGCGGAGCAAAATAGCGGAGCAGCGAAAGTGCATGGAAGCTCTGCGTGGCACCTACTGTTGAGATTCTGCAACATCTTTCTGCATTACAAATTGAGTCTACAGAGTTGCTAATGTCTTTACGACCAACTGCAAATTTACAATATTTGTGAATGAGGCAGAATGAGTGTGACCCAACTAAAAATAAAAAGCCAGAATACTGTGACAAAATAGGGGTATTTCATGAAAATCACAAGCTGGTTTGTGGGTACTAAAGTAGTAAATTTATTGAAATGTACAAGCAAATAATTTTAACAGCATTGTATTTTGTAAAATAATGTGTATGGGGGCAAAATCTATTTACTAAAAATCAAAAAGATGTCTTAACAGTAAAAATTGCCATGTTACAAAAATAATAAGTGGGCATTTCTGAGGAAATTTACTAATTATTTTAGGTGGAAAGCCAGACAGGGACGAACAGTGTATTTACTGAAATTGACAAGTTGATGGTTTGGACACAAAGTAGTGTGTGTGTGTGTATGTGTATATATATATATATATATATATATATATATATATATATATATATATATATATATATATATATATATATATATATATATAACTCCAAAACGGTGTATATATATATATTACCTACTGGCGGTCGCCAGTAGGTATATATAGTTAGGACGGTTTACCATAGGAGATCCCCAACATTCTATTGGGAATAACTTTGGCCCTGGTTGATGAATCTTCGCAAATTTCTCAAAGATGATGGCTCGCTCCGCTCCGCTCCTTCCCTGAAAGTTTGGGGGGGATTCGTCAAAAACCATAGGTTTTAGGCCTTATATAGTTAGGAATTAACATATAAAAAACCATTGAAATTCCTCCTATATATATATATATATATATATTTATATTAGCATTTAAAAAACCAATGAAATTCACTGAAAAAACCAAAGGTTATACACTATATATAGTTAGGAATTAGCCTTTAAAAAAACCAATGAAATTCACTAAAAAAAACATAGGTTTTAGGCCTTATATAGTTAGGAATTAACATATAAAAAACCATTGAAATTCCTCCTATATAGTTAGCTGGACATTTTATTGACATAAAACCCAATGAAATTCCATATATAGTTAGTTGCAATAACTATATATCGCGCACCCGCAATCCACTGCTGATGATGTCACATATTACATCATTCATGACATGGTCAGTGACATCACTGATGATATCACTGATGACATCTCAAATGACATCACTGATGACATAACTGATGACATCTCAAATGACATCACTGATGACATCATGACACACCAATACCAGTTACTACATATGCACTCACTGATTCCTACGTCTACGCACACATTCACTCATTCACCCATACAATCACTCGTACATACAGTCACTCATTTTTACAACACTGTCATATGCACTCATACACCTATGCAGACACTCACACACTGCCACTCATCCATGGAGTTACTCACACACCTAGTCAGTCCTGTAAAGAATCAATCACACTTCGATTTCCTCATCTATACAGTTAAACACAGAACACCTTACTTTTCCAAACATATACTAACACATACTTACTCTCTTATGCAATTACTGATACAAGTACACATTGATCTGCACATAGTCACTCGCCTCCCAGCCAGTTACACACACACTCAGTATTCCATACAAATACTTGGGCAACCAATCATTAAGCTATATAGCCACTCATATAGCTACTGATCAATACATGCAGCAGCTTGCACAACAACAGACATATTGATGCACACTTTCAGACAGTTTAGTCATTAACCCATGCATTCAGTAAGACACATTCATTCACTCGCTCAGTCAGTCACGCACCTACTAAATCCTTCATCCACACACTTATACATCCACTCATTCTTCAATATGTAAAACATATTTAAACTTTACAGAAACACACAGTCACTGGATGATGTCATCAGTGATGTCATCAGTGATGTCACTGACCATGTCATGAATGATGTAATATGTGACATCATCAGCAGTGGATTGCGGGTGCGCGATATATAGTTATTGCAACTAACTATATATGGAATTTCATTGGGTTTTATGTCAATAAAATGTCCAGCTAACTATATAGGAGGAATTTCAATGGTTTTTTATATGTTAATTCCTAACTATATAAGGCCTAAAACCTATGGTTTTTTTAGTGAATATATATATATATATATATATATTACCTACTGGCGTCTCGCCAGTAGGTATATATAGTTAGGATTTTTTGTCTATGGAACTTTTGAAAATTCTATGTCTAATAACTTTGGCATTTGTGGACGGATTCGGCTGAAATTTTCAGGAAAATGGCACATTTTGTTTCTGAGCAGCTCTTAAAAATTTGGGGGGGTTTCGTCAAGGGGGGGCCGAGAAAAAAGGGGGGTCCCAAAACGCGTTTTCCCCATGTTAATTTCCATAGGGCGGTTGGCCTCACTTTTAGCTCGAACGGCTGAATGGATTTGCACGAAACTTGGCAAAATTGTAGGGACTGTTAGCCCGATGTGCCTTTGCTAGGTCTCAATATATGTGCTCCAGTGGATTTTGAGAAATTAACATTCAAAACAAGATATATATCTGTAACAGCGCTCCGGGCTGCGCTCCGGTCCGCTTACTTTTCGCGAAACGGAACTTTGCGATGCGAAGCTGATTGGCTCTCCGGTGTCTGTCAACATTCTAAACAGTCCGGAGCGGCCGCCATCTTATCTCTCGGTAGGATCGAGAGAGAAGAAGAGGTGAAAAAGGAAGGGGGAATTTAATGAAAGTGGGCAAGGTAGACCCCTCTTGACCCCCTAGGAATGATGTCGGGGTTATTAAAGGGTCCCGTGGGGAAAATAAAAAAAAAATGATTTTTCACGGTATAAGCGCTTCTCGGGCCGCGAACTGGGCCGCAAACTGGTAGCGAAACGGGAATTCGCCATTTTGTGTTTCGTTTTAATTAAATTACTAGGTATAAGGGGGTGCGGGAGACGTATGCTGATCCCTTATGTTTTCTGAGGGTGGCTGAGGAGGCTCATATATGTTAATACATGTCTTCCAGCGGCAGTGCGTGTTTTTTTTTTTTTTTGCTGCGTGACGTCTGTTAACGTTCGATTCGATGGAAATCAGGAAGTGTTGACCGCCAATTTGTCACTGCGATAAAATATTTTGTTATAAATGAATCCTTATTGATAAACATTGTCTGCGCCATCTTGCCTTTTTTCCAATGCCACAATTTTGTCGTGCACGGCAGCCATTTTAGATGCCAGGCCGGTCCCAGGCTATCACCTAGCCCTGCGGATGTAGTTTATGGCCCCAGCTGTAGAGAATCCAGACATACCAACCCTCCCGATTCAGGCGTGAGACTACTGATTTCAGTGCTAGTCTCCCGCCTCCCGATTTCTGCAAGCAAAAACCCGGGGGCATATTACCAACAACTAGCGATAATTTTTGTCTCTAACTTGTTTAGAGACAAAAATTATCGCCGCACATCGGCGATTTTTATCGCAGATAAACCTTGCTATTAGCAAGGTTTATCACAAATGCGATAAAAAACGGCCGCAATGCATGAATATCGCTGAAAAGTCCGCGATATTCATGCATTATCGAGCAAATGCTCTTAGCCATGTTATCCACCTCCCATTGGATAACATGGCTAAGAACTGCTCAGGGCAGGTGTTAGCTTTTGGAGATATTCGCGCTTAGCGCGAATATCTCCAAAAGTTGGTAATAGGAGATAGCGATGTTAGGGACTGTTTCCAGTCGCTAACATCTTGGCACGCCCACTTTGCATGTCATTAGTGATAAATATCACTGACATGCAAAGCGGGGCCCAAGATGGTCGCTATCTCCTTTTAGCTGTCAATAACTGGTGTTAGCGACAGCTTGGTAATAGGGAGATAATTTTATCTCCGCTTTCTTTTTAAGCCAAAAAAGCGGAGATAAACCCCCTTGATAATATGCCCCACGATTCCTCGGGGGTTTCAGGTGACAGGGCTTGGTATTGTGTTACGTGGTAATTCTTCCAGGAAACGTCAGAGGGTCGATGCAGGGGTTCTAGAAGGGGTGATAAACCATTTAAGCCTCATGAACAAGCGCATGGTCTTTTAAAGATCTGTGAAGTACTCGGGGCGGCGGTGTGTGTGTGTCCTCTTTCAGGAGCGGGCGGGGGGGGGGGGCACTGCCAGCAACTTGCCAGGCCAGGCAGTGTTCAACACTTGCATCACCCTTTCTCTGCCTGCTATTGCGCTCCATGCTTCGGAAAGGTAAGAAAAAGAACGTGCATTTGAGTTTGAAATGTCCGATCCTGTAGCAGTACACTTGCAAAGCCCACACATGACAATAACCCGATTCAAGGCCCCATTCACCCGATTTTTTAAAAATATATAGCACTCCAACAAAGTAGGATTATAAAACTTTATTAACTTTTAAATATAACGAACGGAACAAAAACTGTAAATACATTTAAACATTTTTTGACAAAAAAAACAACAATGGTCAGAAGCTGTCTTTTGTGCGAATAGTCCCAAGGCAGCACAACGTGCTGAGTTCTGGACGGCACCCAGGTGATGTCACCTGGGTGTCGCACTGGTTTTTGGTTTCCTACAATGCAGCTCAGAAAAACAGCGTGGGGCGTCCTGGGTGGTGCGGGGGGAGGCCTCGTCAGTAGCGGTCTGAAGTGCGAATAGTCCCAAGGCAGCAGAACGCGCTGAGATGTGGATGGCACCCAGGTGATGTCCAGTAAACTGCCGCACTGGTTTTGGTATCCTACAAAGCTGCTCCGAAAATTGGCGTGGGGCGGCCCGGGGGGGGCGTGGGGGAGGCGGCATGAACGGGCCTCCCCAGGTGGCGGCCATCCAGCTGAGTTGCGCCCGCTCTTGCGGCTACAGCGTCTCGCTCACCATGTAGTTGACTTCTGCCCACTCTTGCAGTGCAGCGATAGGCGGCTGCCACAGGACTCTCAAAATGGCAGACGGCTCTTCGGTTTTGGGCCTGGTCCACTAAAATGGCCCTGGGACACCTTGGAACTCGGACGCTTGCCTGCTAGGGCTTGGGCTCCATTCTCGAAAGCGTCCCCTCAGCCGTGAAGATTCTACAAAAGTCTTGGGGGCCCTCGACTCCTGCAGGCTTCCGGTGGGGAGCGGCTGCCATGATTGCTCGCGGAATGACCACGACGGAGCCACGAGATGGTGGTGCTCTCATGCTGACGCCAGCTTCAGTCTGAAACATCCAGAAACAAGGTGGGGCTTTCATCGTTTGGGAAAAAAAAATGTTCTAAACCAATGAAAAGTGTTATTTTTAGGTCATATGACCAAGCCTTCCATCTTTAGGAAACCAAAAGTAAAATGAACCAATGAAAAGTTTTATAAACAAGTCACATGACCTGTTATGCGGCATAGGGCTACAAAAAGCGTAGAAAACCCGTTGGCACGTGAGGCGGCGTCAGTAGCGGACCGATGTGCGAATAGGCCGAAGGCAGCACAACGCGCTGAGATCCGGATGGCACCGAGTTAGTGTCCAGCAAGTTGCTGCACTGGTGTGGCTATCCTACAATGCCGCGCCGAAAGACGGCGTGTTCAGCTGAGTTGCGGTCACTCTTGCGGTACAGTGACTCGAACGCGCAGAGATCCGGATGGCACCGAGGTGGTGTCCAGCAAATTGCCGCACTGGTGTGGCCATCCTACAATGCTGCGCCGAAAGACGGCGTGTCCAGCTGAGTTGCGGTCACTCTTGCGGTACAGTGACTCGAACGCGCAGAGATCCGGATGGCACTGAGGTGGTGTCCAGCAAATTGCCGCACTGGTGTGGCCATCCTACAATGCTGCGCCGAAAGACGGCGTGTCCAGCTGAGTTTATCCTGCTCTTGCGGTACAGTGACTCGAACGCGCCGAGATCCGGATGGCACTGAGGTGGTGTCCAGTAAGTTGCCGCACTGGTGTGGCCATCCTACAATGCTGCGCCGAAAGTCGGCGTGGGGTGCCCCGTTGGCTTATGAGGTGATGTCAGTAGTGGACCGATGTGTGAATAGGTCGGAACCAGCACAAGGCGCCAAGATCCGAATGGCAAGTCCTGGATGTTGAGTGCCATAGTTGAGAGTTCTGAGCAGTGCTTGTAAGACTGTCTGAAGCTTATTTGCACCTGCTGCAGCTTCACTATTGCCCTGGTGTGGCCAAAGGTCGCACATGACATAGGCGGCCGGCTCCCGAGGTCCGGCGGAACTTTTTTCCTTTTCCTTTTTGTTTCTTGTCCCACAATCCGTTTCAACTGAAGACACGACCAGGTCCCTGAATGTGTGCAGGGGGACGTTATTGATTGAATGAAAATGGCGGCTTGACACAAAGCTGACTCAAGCGTTGCTGTTGATGCTATACAGACAAAAATTGGTTTTCAGTTTGTACATTCTTCAGGATTTTTTTTTCCATCCAAGGCTGATTGAGAGTTTGTAGAAAAATGGCTTCAGATTTTCCACATACTACTCTTCAACATTCTTCCTAAATGTAACAATGTGAGACTCACTAGGAGAACGGCTGTTTATCTTTCCTTTCAAAATGCTGCCAACAATATTTTCTGAATGGAAGACACCATCTTGTAGCATAAAGGGCCGAAAGGGGTTCTGGTCTGGCCGATGGTTGGTGGAGACATTTTGACTATATCTTGGACCTGCCCGGCCTCGCCCAAAATGGCGCCGGTATAAATGGGACTCGTAACTCCTTGTTGTGTACTGGTTGAATAACTTTGATATCACGAGATATGAATGCAGTTTTGATGCTCATGGCGGGCGGGGACGAGAATTGATTGAATATTTTGACATCCCTATTGATATTAAGTTCTGATGTGTTATTGATTACTGTAGTATTGAAAGTTCGAATTAACGTCACCCATGGTACTTGCCCGCAAATGTATATCTAGATGATTTTTTTGTAAGTGGCCCTGTCGTATTTTAATTACAAAATGTACGTCCACCGATTCCGCAACTGTTAGACACCTTAGTTCTTGCAACCTAATGGCCCGCTCGTTACGTTCCTCTATAATGTAAATGTCTCCTCATCATATACGATTTCAGTTTGCTCCGTGGCCGGCCCACGTGGTTATAGGCCCGTATTTGTATACTGACATTTTCACAATAAAGGTTTTTAAAACAAAACATGGTAGTAGTATTTACATTGGTAAAGTTTTTACTTTTAGACACTGTTTTCGAATCAGTAAAAGGCAAGTGAAATAAAGCAGTCCAATTACATGACGGATAAAAGGTATAATATGTAGGAACGCAGTAAAGATAAATGGTCAAGGGCAGTTGTGTTTTCCACTCCTGCAACATAAAGTGATCGATAAGAATCTGATAATCAGGCGTATCGGCGACTAAGACAGCAGGCCGAGTCTCTTTTACTCAACGGCTCCGTCATGGAACGAAGAAACGCCCTTTTTCTCGAAAAAGGTATATATTCTACTTGCAGGACAGTTGTAAATTTTCCGGGAAAGTACATTAGCCTGGAATATTATAATATATATGTTTAAAAAAAAAAAGTTCGAAATCAATAAAAAGCGTATTTTTTAGGTCATATGACCAAGCTTTTCATTATTAAAATAACAAAAGTAAAATGAACCAATAAAAAGTTTTATTAACAAGTCACATGACCTGTTATGCTTACGTTACGGCTGCGCGCCGCGCCCCGGATCACTTCCGGGTGCGCTAACGCGGCGTGTCATATAACGCATTACGCGACAACGTAGGTCAAGAATATAGTCAAAATGTCTCCACCAACCAGCGTTCGGAACACAACCCCTTTCAGCAGTCCAAAAAGTTCTGTAAAATGACATCAGAGGGGACAGGCAACAAGAACCATCAGTCAAAGAGGGGAGGGCAAGTTCTTCTCTACCGGGTCATGTTGGGGCTATACCGGAACTGATCGAATTGGTAGTCTACAGTGTTTCTGGATGTTTCAGACTAAAGCTGGCGTCAGCATGAGAGCACTACCATCTCGTAGGTCCGTCGTGGCCATTCCACGAGCAAACATGGCAGCCGCTCCCCACCAGAAGCCTGCGGGAGTCGGGGGCTCCCAAGACTTTTGTAGAATCTTCACGGCTGAGGGGACGCTTTCGAGAATGGGACCCAAGCCCTATCAGGGAAGCGTCCGAGTTCCAAGGTGTCCCAGTGCCATTTTAGTGGACCACGCCCAAATCTGAAGAGCCGGCCGCCATTTTGAGAGTCCTGTGGCAGTCGCTTATCGTTGCATCGCAAGAGCGGGAGCAACTCAACTACATGGTGAGCGAGACGCTGTAGTCGCAAGAGCGGGCGGTAAACAGCTGAATGGCGGAAGAGGCACAGTGTAGCAAAAGCGGGCGGAATGGCAACTAAAACGGGAAAGGGGTGCCCCACTACAGCGTGTCTTCAGGTCAAACGGATTGTGGGACAAGGTCCAGAATAGAAGAGTCATCAAAAGGCAAAAAGTTCCGCCGGACCCCGGGAGCCGGCCGCCTATGTCGGGGGCGATCTCAGGCTAAACCGGTGCTATAAGACTTGGGGAGGGGGTCGGAGCCAAGCGTCTTCTCCGAGTCCGTGCCATCACACCGCCCCTCGGGGGCCTCCGTCAAGCGGTTTAGGGAGGTACCATATCACATTGTTTTCAAATGCAGTCAGGTCCACAAACGACACTCACTTACTTTGAGAATAGTGAAACTGCAGTAGGTGGAAATAAGCTTCAGACAGTGTTACAAGCGCTGCTCAGAACTCTGAACTATGGCACCCAACATCCAGAACTTATGCCATTTGAGAATGGCAGTGACATCGAAGCAACTCAGGGACCAAAACCATTAACGTACTTTCACGTATGAAAATCTTACTTGGGGAGGGGGCAGGAGCGAAGCGCCCCCTCCCAGTCCGCGCCACCACACCGTATGTTGAAAATCTGAAGCCATCGTTCTACAAACTCAACCAACCTTGGATGGAAAAATCTAGAAAAATGTACAAACTGAAAACCAGTTTTGGTCTGCATAGCATCAGTAGCAACGCTTGCTATCAGAGTGCATGAGTTTCATGCTCGATCGATTGAGCTAGCCGGATCGGGCAATAAAAAGTATAAAATAGTTATGTAAATAGTTATTTAATAAAATGTTTTACCCTGTTTCTTTGCTGGTGTGTTGTATATATTTTTAATATTTGCATAGGGTTTGTCGTTTTTTTTGGGCGGGGTGGGTGACGGAGCCGAGCTGTCTTGCAGCCCTCATGGTGTGGAGCTCAGTTCATCTCACTATTTTCGTATTTCTCATGAAGGGTTGTTCCTAATATTTCTATTTTAGCGAGGTCAAAAAGAGATCCAATTAGTGGCCTACTGATTTTGCTCGATTAATTTTATTTTTTTACACGATTTTTCACGATTTTTCACTATCTGCAAAGACTAAACAGAGTATTGCGACTTTGTGCTTGTTTGTAAATAGAGAATGAACCAAAGAGAATCAATTGTAAAACAGTAAATGCTTGGATAACAATCAATCAAATGGAGAGACAAGCAGGCACGACGGATTACAACGGGGGTAAAGGCCTGCGTTAACTACTCTTCACTATCTGCAAAGAGAGAGTACTACTAAGAGAAAAGAGGGGGGGGGCAGCGTTCAAAGCACATCAGCGTGCATAAACATGAAAAAGTTTTTACCTATCACGTACTTGACATTTGACAGCTTTTGATATTTGCTATTAAAAAACCATTGAAATTCACTGAAAAAACCATAGGTTATAGGCCATATATAGTTAGGAATTTGCATTTACAAAACCTTGAAAATTCACTGAAAAAACCATTGGTTATAGACCATATATAGTTAGGGATTAGCCTTTTCTAAACCTTATTTTACTCACACAAAACCATTGAAATTTCATATATAGTTAGTTCCACTAACTATATATCGCGCACCCGCAATCCACTGCTGATGATGTCACATATTACATCATTCATGACATGGTTAGTGACATCACTGATGACATCACTGATGACATCTCAAATGACATCACTGATGACATCTCAAATGACATCACTGATGACATCTCAAATGACATCACTGATAAAATCACTGATAACATCTCATTTGACATGACTGATCACATCACTGATGATATCATTCATGTGATAATACCATGAACCTCTTCAGACTCTAATATAACCTTAGATACAATCAGTGTAAACAGACAGTCACAGACTGTCACTCATCCATGGAGTTACTCACACACCTAGTCAGTTATGCAAAAAATCAATCACACCTCCATTTTCTCAACTATACAGTTATACACACCTTACTTATTCAAACATATACTAACACATATTTACTTTACTCTCTTATACAATCCCTGATACATGTTCACAATGATCCATACAGCCACTCACACATTCACTGGCTCTTATGCACAGTTATTTATATATGTCAACTCTCACATGTACTGTGTTTTACATATGTACTTACTTTGACATGTAGCACTGAGATATCCATTCACTCACTAATACACTCATGCACAGTCAACCGCCCATACAGCTGTTTCCACATGCACTTTTGAACCCATACATATAGTGAATCAACTACTCACACATCTATGTACAGAGTCACACACCTCCCAGCCACCCATACACACACACTCAGTTTCCCATACAAATACTTGGACAACCAATGAATAACCCATACAGTTACTCATATAGCTACTGATCAACATATGCAGCAGTTTGTAGAACAACAGATATAATGATGCACAAATTAAAACAGTTTAGTCACTAACCCATGCACTCAGTGAGACACATTTAATCACTCACTCATACAGTCAGTCATGCACCTACTAAATCCTTCATCCAGACACTTATACATCCACTCATTCTTCAATATGTAAGACATATTTTAACTTTACAGAAACATACAGTCACTGGATGTTGTCATCAGTGATGTCATTTGAGATGTCATCAGTGATGTCATTTGAGATGTCATCAGTGATGTCATTTGAGATGTCATCAGTGATGTCATCAGTGATGTCACTAACCATGTCATGAATGATGTAATATGTGACATCATCAGCAGTGGAATGCGGGTGCGCGATATATAGTTAGTGGAACTAACTATATATGAAATTTCAATGGTTTTGTGTGAGTAAAATAAGGTTTAGAAAAGGCTAATCCCTAACTATATATGGTCTATAACCTATGGTTTTTTCAGTGAATATATATATATATATATATCCAACAAAACCTCCCTTGTGGCACGCAAAGAAGCACGCAGCAGACCGGACTTTGATGATAACAGGCGCTTTAATAATGCAAACTTCCAAATGGCAACAGATTCAATCCTGACGCGTTTGAACTCTTGTGGAGTCTTGTTCACAGGTGAGCCAAGTAGATAATGAAGGTGTGACTTAATTCAGTCCACTTTTAAAGGGCTACAGCGTCTCTCCGTAGTCTCTTATTACTGCAATATCCACAATATCTGGTAACTGTGGTGGATCCACGAACCCTCCTGAGCACGAGCTTCATTCTGATTGGCTGCCAACACTCCAAACCAAAAAGTGTTGGCAACCATTTGTGGCTCGGTTGAACTGAGTCACAGGAAAAAGGTAAAAAAAGGTTAATAATAAACAAAAGGGGGTAGGGTAGAAACACCCTGAGCCCCTGGGCCTGGTCAGGGGTCCCACAGGGACCCCCAGGGCCCAACATAGCATTATACATTTTTTTAAGCCGGAATCCCGCTGAATTTTTTGAAAAAAGCAAAGCTTGTTTTCCCCCGCTTTGTTTTAATGAGCCCCTGGCTGGGTTAGGTCCTGGGGGCAATATTGTTAATATTTGCGGGGGCTCCAGAGACCCCCCAGCCCCGGGGACTGCCACCTCCCTGGGACTTTCTAAATATTACACGTGGCACGCAGCCCCCACAGCCCTAGGGAACCCCACTGGGGCTTCTTTGTAAAATATGTGGGGGGGGGGCTGCTGCCTCCCCATGCTGCCCCAGGGACCGCCACCTCCCTAGTGCATCACTGATTATGGTGCTCGTGGGCCCATCCAAGCCCCGGAGACCACCACCTCCCCGGGGCTTAAATTTAAATAAGAAAGTGTAGGGGGCTCCTGCCCCTCCCCACACTGCCCCGGGAACCACCACCTTCCCGGGTCAATTTTAAAATAAGGGTGGGTATCCGTTGTGGAACCCAAGCCCCAGGGACCACCACCTCCCCGGGGCTTCACATCAGTTAGGAGGGAGGCCGCAAGGAACCCTCCATGGCCCTCGGGACCGCCACCCCCAAGACTAGCTCCAGTAATATCTCAGGGTTCCCACCCCTGGGACCTTGCAGTTTGCAATGGCAGGGCACGAGCTGTGCTCCGGCCCTGCCATTGCAAACTTCTGCTTCACTTCATGGAAGCGAGAGCGGGAAATCTGCTCTCGCTTCCATGAAGCAAAGCAGAATTGCTTTTGGACAAGGGGAGCTGCATGTTAGCAACTCCTCTTGTCCAAAAGCAATGCGAGCTCCCACTGGAGGCGGGTAGCCCGCTGGGGCCGTGGGGGCATTGGGGCTTACCCTACGCCCCCAACGTGAGAGCATGTCCCGGGAATGTGGTCCCCAGGGCGGATACCGAATAATGAAAGTGGGGTGGTTTTTTTTCTTTCGATATTGGAGTTGCGACTCCATCATGGCTCTCAGCGCGCCCAGTGTAAAAAGATACTTCCAATCATTTTGAAATGAAAGGAATTCTATAAAATACTTAGAAATACAGTCAAAAGCTAAGATTACAATAGTTTTATTCTTAAGATTTAGCTTTTAAAAAACCTTAGAAATTCACTGAAAAACCAAAGGTTTAATGGGACATTATAGTTAGGTTGACATTTCACTCGTACAAAACCAGAGAATTTCGGTTGTTATAGTTAACTGAGCTAACTATAACTTGAGCCCCGCAATGCACTGCTGATATCGTCACATGTTACATCACTCATGACATGGTTAGTGACATCAATGATGACATAACTGATGATATCACTGTTCACAGCAATGATGATATCATCCACTTAATCTCTGATGCCCTTACTCACACCCCAATATAACCTTTCATATACCCACTCCAAATATCAGACTACCATTCTGGAAACTATTGACACACCAATACCAGTATATGCATACCTACTCACTGATTCATCAGGTTACATACACATCCACTCACTCACCAATACAGGTACTCATAAAGCAAATCACTTACCAATACAGATGCTGATATATCCACTCATACACCCATACAGCCACTCATGCACCATTAGTCAGCTATAAAGCTACTCACACCCCTACTGACTCACCCAAAAACTCAATCACACAGCCACTTACTTACCCATACAGAAACACACACACACACATTCACTGCTCATAGAGATACTAACAAATAATTGCTCTCCTATATAGGCGCTAACACAAGCAGACACTCAACCCTATAGCCACTCTCACACTCACTCACTCACACATTCAGTCACTTAAATACTCCAACACCCACATATACTGCCTTTCACATATGCGGTTACTCACCAATATACCACTGAGACATTCATTCACTCGATGACCCAGCCATTCAGTCCCTCACAGACACACTCATGAACCCATACACCCAGGGATTCACCCACTGATACATCCATACACAGAGTCACAGAGCCTCTCACCCACCCACACAGACAATGAAGTTGTAATACACTTACTGCAGTAGACTCAACCAATGGTAGTGACAGTTGGGTACATAAAAGCTGACGATTGCAATCCACTCACTTTGAATGCATTGAAAAAGACATATTGATGTTGAAACATGTTTGCCTGGGAATTTAAAGAAAACAAGATTCATGGTAACCCGATCTTGCTCGTTGTTCCCTGGGAACTTTGGGGGTGGATAATATGACGTGCAGTCACTAGAACGTATTGATGCACTTTCTCACAAAAAATGTCTGCCGCATTTTTGTGACATTTGGTGGAATGTTAGAATGCATGTGGCTAGAACCATCCTGTGCCAAGATGGAGTGGCCCAGGAGCTGATACCAATCATCATTCACAAAAATGAAGAGCACTAGTCAAAGAACAAACGCCTGTGAGTGTACCCTCCCAATGGGGCAATTTTGGCTAAGTGAGGGGAACAAAGTACTATTTGTTGAGTGGCATTTCTCCCTGTGTAATCAAGTACTGACTAAAATCTGGTTGTACTTCACCCAGTGCAGTGCATTTTCGTAACTTCTGTACATTGCAGTTGTAACACACTTAAAGCAGGAGAATCAACCAATGGAAGTGACAGTTGGATACATAAAAACTGAAGATTGCAATCCACTCTGAATAGCTTTGAAAAAGACATGTTGATGCCAAAACACATCTGCCTGGGAATTTTATTAAATTAGATTCATTTTAATCTGAGAGGGCTGGAGTGATGGTGGTGGAGATTATTGCATGCAGTCATTAGCACGTATGGATGCAACCACTCTGAAAAGTGTTCAACCCCATTTTAGTGACATTGTGTGGAATGTAACATATACATATAAACACATATATTTTTATATATATAATGCTATATATTGCAATGCCAGTCTTTTTAGTTTTCATTGTTTAGATCATGTTTCGATGCTTTTACTGTGTTGTCAATATTATAGGTTTCTATACGTTTTTAGTTGACATTGTAATATTTTCTTTTCAGTGTGCAAAGAGTTAATATCAAGGGCCCATTTCACAAAGGTAAACTTAAACCTGAAATCAAAGTTTAGACATGAAATCTAAGGACTCAATTCACAAAGGTAACATTAGGCCTGTCATGTAAGTTTAGACCTGTATTCCAAGTTTAGACCTGAAGTCTTAGGGCCCAATTCAAAAAAAGGTAAACTTAGAATTCAGGTCTAAGTTTATTTTTGTGAATTGGGCCCTTAGTCTTCAGCTTGAAACTTAGATTTTAGGACTAAACTTAATTGGGTCCTCTGTTTCTCAATATTTTCTAAACAATTATTTTTTGTTTTTTTATATTTCTGCAGTCAATATTACGTCATTGATGCTGTAACACAGACTCAGAAAAGTATAAAATGCCTCCTAGTAGTGGCACATATGGTGCTTTTTTGTTGCAGGAGTAGTCTCTTGTCTCTAAGTCTTGATGGGGGCACCTATTAAGAAGCTGTTCAACAGTTTGCTGGTGTTGGTGAATTGCTGCTGGACAGATTTGCCTACTGGACAATTATCTCATTGATCCCTCCTGAAGGACATAAGTATTTCCATGTAATGAACAAAGAATAGTGACATGTTCTTCTGCCACCAAGCTTGTGAATTTTATGACTGCGTGTGTCATGCAGGAAATGTCATTTTGATAGGCTGTTTGTTCAGCAAGATCCACCAGTCTTGCTCCTTCTCCTGAGCTTAAGGCGTGACCACCTAAATCCCTGTGTTTGCCCTAGTATAAAGCTACAATGCTGTTACTGAAATATGCCTATCTTTATGAGGAATGGGCTACTGCTTCTCAATTGTTTTAGTTAGTTGATAATGAGATTGCTTTCAGCTCATTTGAATTGTTTGTTTTTCAAGGCCTCAGCAATAGTTATTAAAGAAAGCACAAGGATATCTGTTTCACATTTATATGACTAATCATAACCAAAAGGTAATTCCAGTTGCTTTCACAACCTTCCATATTGTAGGTGTAGGAAAGTTGATTATTTTTAGGTGGGGATATAACCCTCAACTAGTATTAATGTCACAATCACAAATAGGTCCAATCAAGTCTCAGTAAATCAATCAGTGCTCACCCCTTGGTAGCTTAGCAAATGAGCAGTCAGGCTTAACCTAGGAGACAGGTATGCATAAAGCATTAAATACTTCCAAAACTGTAAATAAGTGGAGGATACAACACAGTAAAAATCCAACACCAATTTATAAAAATAGAGAATATTTTCGACAACCCAAAACAACTAAAATCCAATGCAGGAACGGAAAATATGACTTTTTAAAGATTGACTCACAAATTGTGCATTCTAGCTCCAAAATGCTGAAACCACCACTTGCAGCTATCTGGTCCCTCTGGTCTGAGACAAAGTCAAAGTTTTAGGCCAATGGCAATGGAGCGAGAGGTGGATAGGCTGAGGGCTAGGTCCCAATCAAAAGTTTACCTTCGGACTTAGTCTTTTTCTTGGAGCTTTTCTTTCAACGATGAGTCCTCAGATCCAACATTCCTTTCAACGAAGGCAGCTTGCTGCAGCACAATGCCTCATTGAGCCTCTAGAAGAATTTGTCCTCAACGGCAAAGAGCTCCAGAGCTTTCAGTGGGACAAACCAGTTAGGCCAGGCTGATTCTTGAGTCAACAACTGCGGCTTTGCTCTCGGCGTCGAGCCAGTCTTCTCGTGGAGATTTTCTGCAAACCTTTCCAGAAAGTTCCCAAACTTTGAAATCTGGTTGGTTCCAGCTTCCTTTGGGGGAGAATAAGTGTGCAGCAGCACCAGCAAATAATTAAGAAACTCTGGATTGCCTCTTGGGGGCTAAGACTCACTTGGGGGCGTGATCCACTTTTTGGTTGGGCAGGTGAATTTTTCCTGCTCTGTTGTACCTGCTGCTGATCAGGAAGACAACGTCTTTTCCTTTTAGTCAAACACAGTCCTTGCTTGTTGGAGAAATGTGGGTGTAGCAGGTGCTGTCTTTCTGTGCGAAAGCCTACTGTGGTGCATTCCAAGGGTCCTGACAGTGTTCTGAGAAGCTCCTGTAGCTCTCCCATATTTATACTTTATTCTGGGTTGGCAGGTGGGGGACACCCTAACACATAGGGTGAAAGCTATCTGCCTCTACTATCACCACTCCCTGTGAAGTGTGGCATATTTTGGACCAGGAATGCACTATTCTCCCAAAAATTAAAATGGAGAAAATCTCTCCTTGGTGAGAGTGTCTGTCTAACCCAGCCCAAAGGAGTGGCTAACAACTAACTACACTCCCCTTCCAGCATGTCTCCAAATCCAATAAGGGGAACAGCCATCTGGCATGGGACAAACAAAGTGGGGACTGGTCTGGGTCTTATGGCATCTGTTCTCCTGCCTTTAAAGCCCAGCTTATTCCCCAAGCACCTTACTCTCCCTGACCTCTCCAGGAAGCAAACCTTCTCCCACAAAATGGCTGCATTGCCACAGCCCTAGGCTTCTTTACACCTTCTCAGGGGGCATCTTGGCTCAGGCTGTCATAGGCTGACCAATTGGATGAGGCTGCTTCATTGCAGTTTGAGGTAACTTCAGGACAGTAAGTTCTAAAACGTATGTCCTGTAATAGTTATACTACATCCAACTTGGCAAGTTGCCAGATTTAATGTCACCAATAATTTGATACTGTGAATGGTACTGTGCCCAAGCTCCAATGAAACAATAGACTTTATTGTATTTAATAAGCCTTCCCCTTGTTAGCCTATGGGGCTAGCGGCACTACATTAAGGAAACATGACTTTGGCTGTTTTTCCTTACCAGGGCTTATAAAACCTCTTTTATATTGTCCTTGCATTTTATAACAATGAACCCTACCCTGGGGGCACCTAAGGCAGACCTTAGGAGTGACTTATGCATCATACCCATGGTAGTTTGGTATTTTGGGACTTTTAATTCCAAAGTCAAATTTAGACCTAGTTTCTTGAAAAACCAACCTGCAAGGCACGCCTTGCTTTCAAATGACACCAGATACCACAGCAGTGCACACATAAGTGAATTAAGTCCACTGCGGTTTCTAAACCTACATGCCCTACCATCTAATAGAGACTTATAGGTAGGTTGTCTTTGCCCATTAGAATTATACCAATGACCATATACCTTTAGAGGACAGAACACTGGCGCTGGGCCTGGTTAACAGACCCTATTGTACTTTCAGAGTGAGTAACTACCAATATCAGGCAAAAAATGGGGGTCATCGGAGAGAAAAGGATGACTTTGATTCAGTAGGTATTATAATAAATGCCCTTAAATCTTTCTTGGAGGTATGCCCCATGACTTTGCTTACGGGTTCACAACTTTTAATGACTTTTATCTTTTATACCACTGAACAGTTGACAAGTGTTTCACACACTCCGAATGATGGGCCTGAGGATTGTTCTGAGGATTGTTCTAGGCCTAGAGCATTTGTTTAAGTAAAGCCGTGTACAGAATTTAGTGAATTCCACTCTGTTTCCACACCTCACATGTGATGAAACCCCGATGCTGTGAATAGTGGTGAAGTGACTTATGATCACACTTGTGAGGGAGATGATGACATTAAAACAATTTCCCAAAAAATATTTACATTGACAAATTAATGTGCATCTATTTAAACATTGCTGTGCAGCATAGGAGCACTAGTCCACACTTTCAATGAACTTTCATATTCATCTTAACCACAATTCTGAATCATTTGATGTGTTTCTTGGTATTTATATTGTGAGATTTTTTCTATGTGAGAACTATAATAGGATTAGTCCATAATCATGTATTTCTGAATAAAAACGGGTGATGAATGGCTTGTTCAGATACATATCTTTTGTTATCAAGGATTCTTTGATATTCATCCTATTGTTTGTATCTATCTAATTGGTCTGATTCCGATAAATATATAATTTTTGATTTTAATATCTTGAAGTCTGAGAAGTGGTGGAGTATATATAATAACATTTTGTGCTGTTTTGAGTCACAAATGTGACGCAAATTGACGCAAAATCATTTTTTACCAATTTACTTTCCTTCTGGAATATCACATGAAAGTAACGCAAAGCAGCACATTGCACGTACAGAACGAGGAAAAAGCCTCCAAGGATTGTTTTGTGGAGGAAGGTGACATTTGTACCAGAGTGTGCGCCACTGAGATTGTGGTCACAGGTGATTGGATGTTTGCAGAAAAGGTTGATGTTCCTCACCGGATGAGCTAAACTATATGTCAGTACTTTCATTTGTTTTTCCAATAGGCTCATCTTCAACTTCCTCTGTGACCCCATCCATGGCTACATCCACAGTACTTTAGAATGTGGATGCTGACAACAGTGGTTCGGTAATGGACACGGTGGCTGCATTACTGCTTTACAACATAATGTTGTAATGGTCACTATTGCTGAGGCAGGCTGGTTTGGAGTAATTGTCTTTTTGGTTATAGTAGGCACAGTGATTAAGGGCACCGACTAAGATTCTGTGGGATGCGGATTTGGCAATATCTGTGCAGCATTAGCAATACTGCCACTTGCAAATTTCGCAGATTCTATCTTTGTTTGCTTTGAAAGGGGTGGGATAAGAGAATAACTCATAAAGGGCTGCTCAGTGTCTACCTCTGATATGCGTTTTGGAAAGACATAGATAAGCCATTTCTTAATTCTTGCTGTAAAAATAATTTTTAAACATATTACACTTATATTTTTACACCATGTTTTTCACTATTCATTCTTTTTTGTGTAAGGATAATAGTGCCTCTGAATCCTTGAATCTTGCATCATTTATCACATTTAATCCAACATTCTCATATTATTGCCCTGTGGAAGCCAATGAATGCAGTTTTCTTTCCAATTTACCAGCTGGAAAAATTGTATGTCGTAAAATTGCAACCAGAAAAATCTAGCGCTGTCAAATCTCACACTGTAAGATCCTTTTCACAGGATCCCAAACATATTCATGTTCGAGTAATTACTTGATTGGCCAACTCATAATCAGTGACTAAGACCCAGATTTACTGATTACATGACAAACTGAGCTGATTGCTGTAAAGTGCTGGGCTCTGGGTGCTATATCATACTGGCCGCTGCACTATAACTGTGTAAGTGGTATTAGTATGCATTTATACTATAAAGAAACTGGAAAGCAAACTACTCACCTCTACTGGTCTGAAGACTCTGGGATTGAACCGTGAGCCTAAATTGTGAGCTCAGTGCTGTAAAGTGATGTGCTCTGGGGGCTGCCAGCATACCTGTGGAAGTAGTGTTAGTTTGTGTTTATACAATACAAGGAGTGGGTACCGAACTAGGCACCCCTATCTCTGATTGGGCAGGGCTCCCCATCCTCAAGATGACTGGAGCCCGGAGTTGTGCTTCACCTCACCTCTCCCACCTGAGAGGGGGAGTTGGCACAGGCTGGCACACCCCCGTTCCTTATGTAGAGTTTCGCCAGTCTTCCCCCCAGAGTGGGGGTTAGAACCGGTGGAGGCCAGTTGCTGAGTACAGCAAGTGGTCTGGAGAAGAAACAAAGGCAGCATGCCTTTGCAGCTGCCCCCTGGGGGAGGAGACCTAGCACCTCGTCCAGGATGTGCACTCCAAAATTTCAAGGTTTTTTGCGTTGTGCTGAAGAGCCCTTGTCTTAGTGAGGATGTATCTACTCAACACAGGATTGTCGGCTCATTGAACCATGTCATCCGAACTCTGATAGGATTTATATTTTTAGAATTTGGGCTTCCTCTGCCTTTTCAGTACACTCTGGTCGCTGTACTACACGTGTGCAAGTAGTGTTAGTATGCGTTTATACTAATTCTGTAGTTATGCAGTAACCAATGCATCATGGTCCTAGGGAGCACCACCTCCCAGGCGCAGCTCACACAATGTTCCGGGGTGTGCATCCGCTGGACATTTATGTTTGCTATTACAGGGCTGGTGCATGGCTTCCACCCTGTGATAGCAAATCCTTGTTTGCCTCGTTGAAGCGAAAGGAGGAAAACCTTGTATCACTTTAATAGAGCTGATGGTAAAATAGAGAAAAAAAATGAAGCGTGGTCTTACTCATTCATGTAAAGAGCCCCCTGGTGGGTAATGTTCCGAGGCCAATCCTAATATTATATTGTGGGGTCTCTGCAGCACTGGGGACTTTAATCTCACATGTAAATTAGGCGCGGGAGGCACAGAGACGTTTTGCAGCTTAGGGGATTGCCACGTCCCCGGGTATTGCTTACTAATTGTTCGGGGGGCTTCGAGGCCAACTGAAGTGCGGGGATCGCCACCCTCCGGGGCTTTACTTAAAAATGCAGGGTGGGCCTTGCCAGTCCCTGAAGCCTCGGTGGTCCTAGGCAGTGCCTTATTGGTTCTGTAATCCCAAGGGCAGTACTCATGGTGTTATAAAGTGATACACATATAGAACCCTTGCAGTTGTAGAATTACGCAGGCTTCATTTAAGTAATAGCCTGTTGGTTTATATTTGGTAGGTGCACCGCAAAATTACAAATGTTTTCCCTCATAACCTCCTATAAACAGCCGATTTTCACAATAAACTACAGACAAGTGTTGTCAGAAAAAGAACAACTATACACTCACTTATTTATTGGTAAAAAAATAACCTTTATTAAAACAACACAATTAAAAGGAAACACAAGTTTATTAGAAGAAACAACAGTATAACATGAAATAAGTGGGTGCGACTCCTCAGAAAGCAGCACACAAGACCTGCAAGTCAAAAAAGAAACATAAGTATGTGTGCCATGTCTAAGAGAAAAAGAAAGGTAGTGAGAATGAAAGGAAGATAGTGTGAATGGGACAGAGAGGGAGTGGGTGAAAGGGAGAAGAGGAGGGAGAGTCAAAAGAACAGAGGGAGGAGGAGATAAAGCGTCGGCCTTTTGCACCCAGCCATCACTGTTTAACTCCCATCACCTGTGTGTCTAGGACGCTGGGGTCCACGAGAAAGAGTGTGGCGCAACAAGTCCTTAAAATGAAACAGAAATGAATGAGGCCAGAGATTACATTATTATCTACGGCAACATCACTTGCCTACTTGCACCCAGGCTGCTGCACCCCAGCCACTTCCCTCGCACTGTGCTCAATTGCAGCTGCTGCGCACCCAGGCTTCACTGCTCACCTGCAACCACTGGTGTGTCCACCAACGTGCCAGTGCAAGCTCCGACTCCGGGGTGCCCCTCTAGGGTGGCACAGCAGGTCTCCGGTCGGTGACGATGTCTTGATACCATGATGGAAGGCATCAGAATGCCCAGGGCATCATCATGGGGTGAGCACCTGCTCCGCCCATTTCGGAGCAACTAAATCAGTGTCTGAAAAGGGAGAAATAATATAATGGTGGAAACGTCTGGAGGTAAATGAAGGTTTATTTCAAGCTTAATAGAGAACACCAGTTGAGTGCATCCTTCCTTCTTGGAGTACGATCTACCAACTGTTAGTGGTAATCGTGGTTCAAAGAGGAGTTGGGGTGCACCAGAATACACTAGGTTAAATAATAATATGCTATGCCAACTTTCACATACAAAGGAACAGAGCGCATGCTAGAAGCATAATGTGCATCAGTAATGCAGTGGAGCAAGCCTGTGCACATGTACACTTCGTAATCAGCTCACTACAGTGCCCCAAAAGCCAACGCCACATGTCTGTAGGGCAGCGCTGCCCGCTGGCTCAGGCCTACAGTACGGTCCAGCAGGTCCTTAAAATGAGACTGAGATGTGACTAAATGAGGTGAGAGGTCACATCATTACGCACGGCAACATCGCTTGTTCGCACCTCCACACCCAGTCTGATGCACTCTACCCCTCCAACAGCACCACACTCAATTGCAGTCCCTGTGCACACAGGCACCACTGCTCACCTGCTGTCATTGTTGTGTGATGATAAACATAAAAGTGGTCCTAGACCTATAGTTAACACTCAAAATAAATCAATTATTTGAAAAGATATTATTACATAGGAATTAATCCTGAGCAGAAAAAGGGAAATGTTCTTGTCTATACATATATATACAATGTACCCATCAAATGTTCCAAAAGATGCTCATATCGAACATCAACATTGATTTACATGGCGTTTTCTGGGTTTACAAATAGAACATTTAAAGAGCCTAACGAGAGACTGCCCAAGATTTCCATATACATTTTTGTTAACCTGAGGCTATTGCAATTGTATGCCGGTCGGTTGACGATCTCCAACAGAATCGATGGGGGAAATTAGTCTTTCTTCTTTCCTGCTGTAAAAATCGTGTTGAGTGCCTTCCAAATAATACACTCATAAGCTTTTGAAAGTGAATCTCACCCAACCTCGTCATTGATAGACTTGAGGTGATCTAATACATATATCTTCTGCTGGTGGAGCACACCATTGACTGGTGGCTCATCTAATTGAAGTGCTGCCTTCTTACATCTTAGGTTCCCCTGTCCATCCCAGTCCTGATGAAGACCCGCAGCTGAGGTGCTAACCCACCCACCAATGCGCCAGGGTCGAAACGTCGACATTACTGGAAATCTGAACCCCCCCCCCTCCCACTCCGTTCTTTGTGAAAAGAAATTGTTTTGATTTAGTTGTTAGGGTCAGGTTTCTGTTATAAGGAATTGTACCTTATTTCTTTAATGTGAATTATCTAATCTTTTTATCAATCTTTTTTTTCACACAAGCACTTTCTTTGCACCTTACTAATGCGCCTGGCAGTATTTTTCTTGATGTATGTACAAAGAATTTTTATGCAATTGTAAATATTTAATAAATGTTGATTTTCGATATGAGCATCTTTTGGAACATTTGATGGGTACATTGTATATATATGTATAGACAAGAACATTTCCCTTTTTCTGCTCAGGATTAATTCCCATGTAATAATATCTTTTCAAATAATAGATTTTTTTTAGTGTTAACTATAGGTCTAGGACCACTTTTATGTTTATCATTTGATACCCAGGTCCTGTGACTATTTTGGGCGATACCCCATTTCTTAATTGTTGTGTGATGGGCAGCAGTGTTCACAATTCATGTGCAGTGTTGATTGCAGGATAGTGTACACCTCATGGATCCATTTCAAAACACGACATCTAGTAGGGTTCACAATTCATGTCCAGTGTTGATTGCCAGGATGGTGTACACCTCATAGATCCCTTTCTTTTTGCGCATTGTGATATGCGAGGTGGATGCAGCCATATCATCTCAGGCAGTGTGGAAGAACTGGGACATGTGGCATTGTCGTTATCCTATTTATACCTACCCAAATTGGGCTGGGCATGCGTACGCCAGGCCAGCATAGGGGTGTGAATAATTGTTCCGGGGATCTGGGAAATGTTCAGTTCCTGCCTGGCCAGGAAGTGTAGTTATATGTGTTTCTGTTGCAGTTTTGATGTAGCAGAATGCGCAATTTACATTAATGTAGAATGTCCCAGGAGGGCTGCAACTATAGCGAATAGGATGCTGTTCAAAAACATTGAACGGACAACATCACATGTTGTTGTCAAGCTTCTGGATATGCGCAGACACACAGTGTATCATAATCATAATAAACATGGTAGCAGTGTATATGTCTAGATGTAAATATCACAACAGCCATCCTAGAATGGTACATTCTTAATAAATTGCTATGAAAGGAGACTGGTATCTCTTAAAGGAGAGAAACCACAAAAATTAGAACTATTTTCCATACATAAAATGACACCAGATCAAACATCAGACACATAGGATCAGTGTCTGTATCTAGATGTAACAGTAAAAGCAGCCATCTTGGAATGGTTGTCATCTAGAAATAGTGCATTGTTACAAATTGCTATAATATTAGTAGCTTACTACCAACCAGTACTCATATCTACAAAAAAGCTTTTTAATTATCAATCCTATGCACGTCCTGCCTTATGCGTTTTTCCAGACAAAACTTACTGTAGGTTGACCAGAAACAGTCACTGTTCCTGGACCCTCAAACACATTGTTCTTATTTCATATTTAGTGCAAGCCCTGAGAACACTTGTAGTAAGCCAGACTTATATCATAGGGAACGCCAGATCAATGCCATATCCTCATGCTTCCACATGCTCCGCCTGCTTCAAAAGACTTTCACATATTCCGATAGAAAGAGGCTGTAGCCAGGGGTGCCCATTGTCCCTGATGCTTTTTGTATTGAACCTGGAACCACTAGCTTGCCTTGTAAGAGCGCACCCAAAGGTGAAGGAGTTCACGGTTGGCGGAAGGGAGGAACTTGTTTCGCTTTACACTGACGATGCCCTTTTGTATGCCGCTGATACCTTACCACAATTCCGACCCTTTTTCAAGAGTTAGGGACATTAGGAAAACACTCAGGTTACAAAATTAACTGGGGTAAATCAATTCTCTACCCGTGTGAAGAGCCACCGCACTACAGGATCTCCCCAGGGAATCGCAGGTAACCACACAAGGTTTTAATATCTGGGGATGTGCATATCTATGGACACCTCACACGTAACAACTATATGGTGGTGACAGAATTCAATGCTGATGTGGAAAGATGGAGAAGATTGCCCCTCACATTACTGGGAAGAGCGGCAATGTACAAGTGATTACGCTCACCAAATTTCTGTACATCTTGCAAAACACATATCACAAGATACCGGAGGATATTTTCGAGGCAATAGACAGAGTGGTACTCAGGCTCCTATGGGATGGGGGCAAACACGGATCGTGCTATGCACGCATCAGTGCAACCAGTACAACAGGGGATAGCCCTCCCGTACATCAGATTGTACTACAGGGCAGCACATCTGATAGCAGTAAACGAATGGGGACACCTGCCGAGATCACACCCAACTTATGCACTGGAACAAGACCAATTTGGAATGCATTCTCGCTTACATTACATATATGGGGGAGAGAGGTCAAACATTTGCTGCCGGCAACTCAGAGGGCAATGGAGGCCTGGAAGGGCACTGAGAAACAAATTGGCTGGCATAAGAAAGTAACGAGGCAGACCCCACTATGGAAAGGAATGAGTCTTCCAGAAATAGGGAAATTGAAAGGGTTCAAAGAAAGCGACTTGATTGAAATCTCCACAACTGGGAACCTAATAAAGGGAGGCTCTTTGATTTGTTTGGAGCCCTGCAGCAAGATTTTCAGATGGTGGACAGGCAAAGGTATAAATATAGGCACATAAAACACGCATGGGGTGCCGAGGCAATGGAAGCGGCAGACATCCCCGAATTTGCACTGCTAGAGGGCAGACTCCTGCAAGGAAAGATACTAGAGAAGGCTGTATCCTTGACCTACAAGACCCTCATTAATAATATCTCAGATAACCTAGTGGCCCTGAGGGAGAAATGGGAGGATACGTTGGGGGACTTGGAGGACATAGA
This sequence comes from Lissotriton vulgaris, assembly GCF_964263255.1. Classification (NCBI taxonomy): domain Eukaryota; kingdom Metazoa; phylum Chordata; class Amphibia; order Caudata; family Salamandridae; genus Lissotriton; species Lissotriton vulgaris. Next base: position 1,170,865,032 of record NC_141689.1, on the reverse strand, counting down.
TAGGGAGGCAGCTCTTATGTACCTGAGGGAGGTAGCAATCAAACTGAGGTTACGTTGAATTTAACTTAAAATCCAACATAGAACATATGTAACTACATACTGTCTTCACAAAATGGGAAGGGCAGAATCCCCCGGGTGCCTAAACTGCAAGATATAAAGAGGCACTTTCATACACACCTTGTGGAAATGCACGCATATACAAAGATACTAGGCCAAAATAATGAGGGAGCTAAGTGGGATATTGGGGGTTCAGCTACCAAATGATGCTAAATATGAGTTGTTGGGTATACCTTCTGACATAGACCTACCCAGATGAAACCTTACCCTGTGCAATCTAGGTATGGTAGTGGCAAAAAGAGATATAGCCAAAACTGGGGAGCGCCGGAGTCCCCGACCTTGATAGAGTGGAAAACCGGGATGGACGTGTACATGTGGGTGAAGCAGGTGACATATAAAATGAGAGTTTGCCCACGTAAATTCTGCAAGTTGGGGCATCTTTGGCTTAAGTATTATGGGCTCGAGCTTAATGACACACAGGGGGAAATGCAGAATATGATAGCACCCCGGGAAAAGGACGGCCTTAATAAACAGTCACCTGTGGGGAGAATAGAAGAAGAGCCCAGTGGAGGTCAAATGCCATGTCTATAAGCAGTAACACATCAATGCTGCGAATTTTCTGTAACCAAAGGAGAAATCTGTATTGCCTGACGGTCATACTTGTACCAAACGTGAAATCGGTGTATTTTGCCATCTATGAAAAAGTATCAATAAAACTATTTATTAAAAAAATAAAAAGACTTTCAGATAAAGTACAACCAAAGAGAAAAAGATGGCCACCTATGCACTCATCAGCAGACTAGACTATGGCAGCACACTCTACGCCGGCATCATCCAGAAACTCCTCAGGAAACTACAGAACATTCTAAATGCCGCAGCTAGACTGGTCCCCCGCCACAGCCACTTTACTGAAACCTTCGAGAACTCCACTGACTCCAGTCAATAAAAGAATCACCTTCAAGCTCCTCACAGATGCCTAAAAAGGCATCCACGATGCCGGGCCAGGATATCTGTACCACCTCCTCTCATTCCACGTACCCAACAGACACCTCCGCTCTGCTCAGTTAGCCCTGGCCACCGTCCCACAGACCTGCAAGATCAGAACCATAGGAAGATCCTTCTCCTACCTTGTCGCCAAGACTTGGAACACCCCGCCCCTCCACCTAAGGCAATCCCTGTTGATGACCCAATTCATGAAGGATCTCAAGACCTGGCTCTTCGACCGAACCCCTGCACTGAGATGGATTAGTAGAGCCTTGAGACCCTCGCAGGTGAGTAGTCGTGCTATACAAACACCTTAATTTATTGATTTTTTGATTGATTTGCATTTCTCACTGAGAGATAGCCATCATATACCTAAAACAAAATTGTCACTTATATATAGCATCCAAAATAAAGAAAGCATTGAAAGTGATAACTTGGATGTATTCTACATTGAAGCAGAGAAATCTATGTTAAAAAAGCAGAAAAACATAGCTTTAATGGAATAAGAACAACAGACAGAGATCAGGTATATTTGCATTTGAAACACTATCAATGGTGCACCAAGTGTGTTAGCTAGTGCAGTTATATTAGTATGTTCCTAGGAACTATCCTCAGCAGATTTTATATAGGCATGGTGTCAGTCACCCAAAAATAGAGATCAAAAACATGAGTAAGTCAGTGATAGAAAATGATGGAATCTGTGTTCCTTGTTAAGACTGAACTCAATCTTTCGTAAGTGTGATATCCATTTCTCTTCACATTGACTGAGGGAACATTCTCTATCCCCACCTCAAACTTCAGCAGTTACAACCTCTATCACATGAAAATTAAAAGCATGTTCATTAGCTCTGTTGTATATAAGAAGATAGAGGATAGGCAGCATCTCTATTGTGGCTTGCTCTGGCATGTTCCACTATTCTAATCCTTAATAATCTAGTAGTACATCCTATGTATACTTTTTTGCAAGTACAGATTATAGCATACACTGCAAAAATCATATGACAATTGATGAATGTATTGATCTCATATGCATGTACTGTATTGTAGTTAAATGTAGTTGTTTTGTTCAAACTCAGCTAGCACATTGTACAAGTTGTACAGATGAAAAAACCTTTAGGTTGTGATGAAAGCCAGTTAAGACTGATTCTCCTCCATTGTGAGGTATGTTGTTGGGACTCACAATATCTTTTGTGGTTTGGCCCCTTCTATATGTGATCACTGGTTTGTTTTTAAGATAATTTGTAAAACAAACCTGAAACACCAGCTAGAAGATGTCAGTTTAGTATTCGCCATATCTGATGGCTGGATAAGTTATATGTAGTACTGACTGCTAGACGACCATTTTTTTCTCTTTCTTGTTCTTTTTAGTCAACAAGGTGTCTCATTTTTACTTCATCACTTTTTTCTGTGTACCTCTAAGATGATTAGCATTATATCCTCTATGCACCATCCTTTGTGACATAGGTTTGAGGTTGCACAAACACTCACTCTCCTTGCTACAATTCCTCTTAATGTGCAGCATCTCTCTAAAAGGAATGGCTTCGATAGAATTTGAGGGATGTGCACTACTTGCTAGAAGAGTGCTATTGCAACCTTTGGGTTTACGCAACAGTGTACTGTAGATTTACTGTCTTTGATATAGAATGTAACATCCAAGAAGTTGATCCTCTTTTGGTCACAATTCGTTGTCAATGTTGCTTTCCAGTTGTTGTTTTTAAGACATTCAAAGTAATTCTTTAATTGTGTCAGGGAGCCTCTCTAGATGAGTATAATATCATCTATATATTGTCCACAAAAATGTATATGTTCTGTCCATTCTAATGCCGTTCTGGCCCAGGCATGCCCCCTCTCAAACTAACCCATAAATAGGTTGGCAGAGGAGGGAGCAAACCTGGACCCTCTGGTACTCCCTTGCAGCTGTTGGAACCAATGTCCGTCATGCAGAATAATATTTTTAATTAATATTAAATCAGACACTTCAAGCAGCATATGGGGAGTGCATACACCAGTTGGCATGTCTAGTGTACAGATAAAATTCGAGAGCCCTTAAACCAAAGCCTTAATACAGGTTTATAGGCTCTCTATATCCAGTGTTACAAACATCATCCTTTCTGGATCCAAGGTAACATCCTCAAATTTGCTGAGTATGTCAGTTGTATCTCGTACACAGGATGGTAAATTCCCAACAAAGGGCTTAGGAAAAATATCAACAAATTCCGCAGTATGTTCTGTGGGTGAACCTATACCTGAAATGATAGGTCGGCCATATGGACAGGTCACCTCCTTATGTATTTTGGGGAGCACATATAAACACAAGTAGCTGGGGAGTCAACACTCAGGTACTTAAACGCCAGATCAGAGGAACATACTAATACTAACTAATACACTTGGTGCTCCGTTAATAGTTTTTTTAATGCAACTAAACTTCTTCCCTGTCTGCTGTTCCTATTGCATGCAAACATTTGTATCTGCTTTTTTAAGATAGATTCATCTGCTTAAGTGTAGAATACAATGAATGTATCACTTTCTATGATTTCTATATTTTGGATGCTATATACAAATGACTTTTTTTCTTTAGTAATATGATGAGTACCTCTCTTGGAGAGGATTGTGATATATGTTTGGCTCACTACAAGTTTACTCAGGGTTTTAAAGGTTTATATAGTACTGGCTAGACCCTGGGGTATCAGAGCGCTTTACAGGAGCAAGAGCAAGGCAAATATCAATGGAACAAAAAGATGCATGCAAAATACAATCGAGGACGTAGGAATATCCAACATTGAATCAGGAGAAAGGCAAAATAATTTGTGATCAAAGGATTACATACATTTTGAAAAATATAAGGGTGGTGTGACAGAGGAACACGCTTAATTAAATTTATTAAACACAAAAACTACAGAAATATAGTTAGGTAAACAGTCAAAATATCGAGTAAAAAATATCGATTGGACATAATATCGAGTTTAAAATATAGAAAGGACAAAATATTGAATGGACAGAATATAGACATCAAAAATATCGTTTTTAAGGTAAGTAATGTAATATCGAATATTAAAAATATAGAAAGTTAAAATATCGAAGTATATAATATAGGTTATTAAAATTATCAAATTTTTAATAATATTGAATTATTTATAGTGTTTATGTTATTATATGTGTGAAAAGTGTATTTATGTTATAATTAATTTTAATTAATGAATTTAGTTTTTTTAATTTTTGCGTAATTTAATTCTGTAGCGGGTTGTGGGCTTATAGGGGAATAGAGTGGGAAGTAATTTAATTATACTAATTAAATATATACATTTATTTATTAGTATTAATTTTTAATTATTAGTTAATTAATTTATAATTGGTAATTATTTAAATTTTAATTGGCAATTAATTTTAATTAATTGATTAATTGATAATTACGTAAATTTTACTAATTTATTTTCTGTAGCGGGTTGTGGGTTTATAGGGGAATAGGGTGGGAAGTAATTTAATTATAATTAATTAAATATGTAAAATGTATTGGTATTTATTTAGAATTAATTGTTAAATAATTTTTTAAGGGTAACAAATTAAATTTTAATTGCCAATTAATTTTATTTATTTGATTATTTGCTAATATTAATTTCACTAATTTATTTTCGTTAGCGGGTTGTGGGTTTATAGGGGAATTGGGTGGGAAGTAATTTATTTATAATTAATTAAATTAATTAATTTTATTTAATTGTATTTCATTTGAATTAATTGTTAATTAATTTTTATTTGTTAATTAATTAATTGTTAATTTGTAATTATTTGTATTAATAGGTAACTAATTGTAATAATTAATTTAAATTTGTAATTTTAATTGATTCATTATTATAATATATTAAATTGGTAATTACTTTTAATACATTTTTTATAGATATTAATTTATATATTTTTAAGTAATATATGAAGTATTTACTTTCCCTACTGTTGCACTTTCTGGAGTGGGAATAGGAATTTTTACCCCTACGCTATCCAACGCTTTCCCTACTGTTGCACGCTTTGGAGTGGATATAGTAATTTTAACCCCTATGCTGTCCAATGCTTTCCCTACTGTTGCACTCATTGGAGTGGGAATAGTAATTTTAACCCCTACACTATCCAACACTTTCCCTACTGTTGCACTCTTTGGAGTGGGAATAGTAATTTTTACCCCTACGCTATCCAACGCTTTCCCTACTGTTGCACCCACTGGAGTGGGAATTGTAATTTTTACCTCTACGCTATCCAACGCTTTCCCTACTGTTGCACTCACTGGAGTGGGAATAGTAATTTTAGCCCTACGCTATCCAACGATTTCCCTAATGTTGCACCCACTGGAGTGGGAATAGTAATTTTTACCTCTACGCTATCTAACGCTTTCCCTACTGTTGCACCCACTGGAGTGGTAATAGTAATTTTTACCTCTACGCTATCCAAAGCTTTCCCTACTGTTGCAATCACTGGAGTGGGAATAGTAATTTTTACCCCTACGCTATCCAACGCTTTCCCTACTGTTGCACTCTCTGGAGTTGGAATAGTAATTTTTACCCCTACTCTAGCCAACGCTTTCCCTACTGTTGCACTCACTGGAGTGGGAATAGTAATTTTTACCTCTAAGCTATCCAACACTTTCCCTACTGGTGCACTCTTTGGAGTGGGAATAGTAATTTTTACCCCTACGCTAACCAACGCTTTCCCTACTGTTGCACTCACTGGAGTGGGAATAGTAATTTTTACCCCTACGCTATCCAAAGCTTTCCCTACTGTTGCAATCACTGGAGTGGGAATAGTAATTTTTACCCCTACGCTATCCAACGCTTTCCCTACTGTTGCACTCTCTGGAGTTGGAATAGTAATTTTTACCCCTACTCTAGCCAACGCTTTCCCTACTGTTGCACTCACTGGAGTGGGAATAGTAATTTTTACCTCTAAGCTATCCAACACTTTCCCTACTGTTGCACTCACTGGAGTGGGAATAGTAATTTTTACCCCTACGCTATCCAACGCTTTCCCCACTGTTGCACTCTTTGGAGTGGGCATAGTAATTTTTACCCCTACGCTATCCAACGCTTTCCCTACTGTTGAACTCTTTGGAGTCGGAATAGTAATTTTTACCGCTAGGCTATCCAACGCTTTCCCTACTGTTGCACTCATTGGAGTGGGAATAGTAATTTTAACACTCTTGCTATGCTACGGTAATAATATTGTATATTTATTAATAATATTATGTTGATATATATATATATATATATATATATATATATGTTTTAACAAATATAATTGTATAATTTTTTTAGAACTTAAATTTATTATTTAATAATTTTAAGGTTATTTAAGTATTTTTAAGTATATTTTAGTTATCAGTTTTTTATATTTTATTAATTTTACATTAATTTTAATAAATTTGATATTTTTACAAAGTACATATTTTTAAACGATATTTTTGATTCAATATTTTTGTACTTACCTGTTTGTAGATAGGACTTCGATATTTTGGTAGTCGATATTTTGGAGTTGATATTTTAAATGCCTATATTTTTGTAGTCGATATTATGTCAGTGATCCTATAGTTATTAATACATAAAATACATGGGAGACCATGGAAAGCAAGGCAGGTGTAAACAATAAGGAAAACACAAGGAAAATAAAAGGCCTGCTGATTAGCAGAGATATGACCTGAAATAGGAAGCACAAGATATCAGGTTCTAAAAGGATCATGAACTCCAGTATGTATTGAGGAGATGGCTTTTAAGTTCTCTTTTGAAGCCATGGTAAGAGGGGTTACAACGAAGGTCCCTCGGAAGGGCAATACAGATGCGAGGAGCATTTCCTGAGAAGGATCAAGACTGGGTAGATTTCTTTTTTAGTAACGAGGGAGCGAGTAGACGAGCATTAGAGCTTCTCATTGGTCTGGCAATTCCAGCTCTTATGAGTTGATTTGATAAGTAGTCCGGGGATTGAGAGTGAAGAACTTTGTGGGTGATGCAGTCGGTCTTATAGAAGCATCTTCCTTCGATGGGGAGTCAGTTAAGGGACTTGAAGGCAGGCTTGATATGATCAAACGGTTTGCAGTCTGTTATAAGCTGGGCAGCCATGTTGAGCACAGATCTGAGGGGGTTAAGTAGGCTTTTGGGGTTCCAGGGAGAACAGCATTGCCATAACCATGTTTAGAGAGGACTAATGATTGAGTGACCCATTTGAAGTCCTCTTGAGGGATGAAGGGTTTGATTTTTTAAGGTGTTTAAGTGTGAAAAGAGCTCCTTTGGCTGAGTTATTGATATTTTCCTTCAGTGTCAAATTGTTATAAGTATATTAGAGCTCTTTATTATTGGAGGTTTTTTGCTGTCTGTTTTTTGTGCAATCTTATTGGTTCTGGTCATGTGGATGTATTGTTGTAAAGATACGTGCTGGAATAAGGCTGATTAAAAAGCTTTCTGGTAACCAAAGTTACAGGGTGCATCAATTTATTTGAAAAGAATAGTTACTTGAATTATTACGTCCTTGAGTACATGCTATTTTCAAGGCCTGCAATATGTAATTATGACATGCTCTCCTAGCTTTTGTGTCAACTTACTGTGCAGTACATTGTTGACAATTTTATTGCAAGGGTGCATGTGTTTGGGTGAATTATTGTTTATGTGCAGTAAGGTGTCTCTTCCTGCAGATAAACAATCTTATATGGCAATTCATAACTTCTATGTGTGCTGCTTGTGCAGCACACATAAAAGTTGCAACTCATTTTTAAAATGATTGTTTGTGTACAGAAAGGGCCATCTTCCTGCACATAAACAATCATGCATGGCGTTTTGCTGCTTTCATGTCCACTTTCGAATGCAGCACACATAGAAACAGCAAAAACAAGGAGAAATAAAACATTTCTACTCGTTGCGCCTTGGTGAGACCAGGTCTTTATTGGTCTTAATTTTGGTGCTTCCCCATATTTAAAACCACCCTTGCAAACATGGGCAGCGTTAAAATCAATGGGTGTTGTGACGGAACGCTTACCGCAACACCCATTGCCAACCTCTTTCACATTAAGTATTGGGTGAAAGGGTGCCTTATTTACAAGGCAGTGTTAAACCACATTAAGTTAACACTGCCTTGTAAATAAGGCGAAGCACTATCGCCACAGGAGTGACGAAAAAAGTGACGTTCCTGTGGCAATAGGGACTTGTACCTATGTCCCAATGTTTGTAAATCTGGCCCTTCAGCTCTAATAGTGGATGTTCAATCAGTTGCAAACGGCATTCGTACCTCATTACAGATTGCACTTGGATGCAAGCTTTTAACCATGCAAATTCACTGAGGCATTACATGGAGGAATATGCGCAAGGATAGCTGTTTGAAAAGCGAATGGAGTGCAGTTTTACCATTGGTAAAACCAAAACAGCATTTTATTCCCCATTTTGCTGGGAATCTAGGAATTGGGTGGTACCAGGGCCTTGGGTAATATAAGTATTTCCCATGTGTGATTTAGCTGCCTACAAGTTATCTCACAGTGATGAAAAATGACGTGGTAAAGGCGACTGTAATCAGAGAAATTGTGAAAACTTCATACAGAGCCAAAATTAGCGACGTCCGAAAGCTTCACATGGGGTTAATCTCCCACCCACCCCCCCCCCCCCCCCCCGAAATGTTAATACCGGAAGTTAGCATCACACTCTATTCCGAACTTTAAATGTCTTTTCATACCTGTATACTGAGGACAATACTTTCAAAAAGTGTATTATCATGTTTGATTCAATAAAGAATAAAAACGTTTTAAAAACAATACAATGGATCAAAAATTGAATCCTTAAAATAGTATTAACAGATTTATTCTATGCGGTTAGAAAATATATCTACTGTCATTTATTATAAAGCAAATAAACAATATTTTCCTCGTTTTTTAAAACAGGAGGGGACTTTCCTACCTTGGGAAGGAACCTCATGTTGGTGGACGCAGCAGTTGTCTTTGTTTTGCTTTTTTTCAGTGACAGCTTTGATAGTGTGCAAAAAGCCTAGGACCAGCCATGCGTGAAAGACATTTCAGTTTGTGCTGTTAAAAGCTATTAACACCACCTTGCTCCATTACGCCAATTTGTTCTTAGGTAAGAATGTGGCGGACTACTTAATGTGTGTAAACACTGTCTAAAGTGCAGGGGTCATCACGTACAGGTCAATTTGTGTGCTATAAACAATATACCCAGAAGCAAAACACTAATATTTTCAAGAATGGCGACTGTGCAAGGTGGAAGGGGTTACAATAGCTCCTTCAGTTACATTGGCATTCTCTGTGACCTTTCGGAGACGTTACATTAAATTGCTTCACACTTTGTCTACATCAGACTTGAAGCCCTGGACTGTATTAAACATAGGGCACACTATCCCATTCGATGTCGTGGCACAGACTTACCGGACATGCAGGGCTCAGACTGGCATAGTGCGCCCTATTACAGCATGTGTGATGTTCACAATGCAGTCTCAAGCTGGCACCTTCACTTTGAACAGCGCATTAGAGAAAGGTGGACTGGCTTTTTGAAGCCACCAGTCGGCCCTTCACAGCAAACAGAGTCCGGCCTCAGTTTCCAAGCAGGACAGGGATCCCCCCACTGATGGGTGGAGTGAGTGGCAGCACCCACTTGCAGGCGGATGCCTCTAGGTCCCTTGGACTCATGTATCCCTCTTCCAAGAGGGAAGGAGTAATCCAGGAACACACTATCTAGGTGTTCTTGGAGAGTTCAGGGACATTGAGACCATAATTGGTTTCTTGGGCAGGGTCACTTAACCAGGTGACGTCTGTGTGAGGGATGGTGTCAGGTATGTGACTGACAGCTCTTTGGGACAGTGCTTTGTCCTATGACATATGCTCATGGGCCTTACAGAGGTCTGGCGTACAGAGCTTTCCCTTGTCTCTCTTTTGTTGAATTTGGCTCGATGGCAGTGTTTGAAAATACTGAGAAATAACTTAGTGGAGCGTGTTAAAGTAGCACATGGCATTCATAAACAAATAATTATGTATTTAAACATCATTTACCTTGTTGTACCTTCGAAGACAACTGAAATACAATTAATTCTCCTTGTTAAAGGAAAACTTAGCTCATGTGACCACCTCTGCATTTTTTGTTTAGATACATTGAAGTGTTAGGTTACACAGAAAAGGTTTTGTTTTGTCTTGAAATGATTGAGCAACGATAAATTACCCATTGGCATAATATGACAGAGGCACTATGAAAGAAAATGACTCTTAGTGCATGATCATTCAACTTTAGTTTGACTGGTGCTGCTGTTTTTCTTACTCTGTGCACTGGGACTCTGATGACCAGGTCCCTGGTTCTGAGGCTGCAGGCATCGCCTGGGTCGTTGAGGAAGGTCCTTGGGCACTAGATTCAAGGTCAGAAGCGCCGGAGGGACATCCTCAGGGTCTTTGTTCACTCAGGCACATGCCGGGCTCGGGGGGTGCAGAGTGTGCAGGATTCGTGGTTCCTGGCTGGCACCAGGGGTATTGTTGTTCGAGCAGAGCCTCTGCTCATGGGAGTCTCAGTCTCTAAGACGGTCAAGGCAGGCAGGTGCTCCGGGGTTCTCGAGGTTGCTGTCCGCAGGAGACCCCGGGATTTAGCAGAAGCAGGTTCAAGGATCAACAGGCCTGTAGGGCTGGGGCCAAGTCAGTTGGTGTTGTCCTCTTGTTAACAGCTGCACGGAAGGTCTTCTTCTTGGTCTTCTTTCTTGTTTCGAAATCAGGCTCTGAGGAAGGAACATTCAGGGTGCCCCTAAATACTAAAGTTAGGGGCGTTACAGGTAGTGGAAGGGCAGGGACCAATAGGTCCCTGTCCTGGCGTGAGTACACCCCCTATCCTGCTTCTCTCCTGTGGGAGGGGGCAGGAGCCTATCTCTGAATGGGCAGGGCTCCCCATCCTCAAGATGGCCGGAGCCCAGAGTTGTGCTTCACCTCACCTGAGAGGCGGAGTTGGCACAGGATGGCACACCCCCTTTCCTCATGTAGAGTTTCCCGCCAGTCTTCCCGCCAGAGTGGGGGTCAGAACCGGTGGGGGCCAGTTGCTGAGTACAGCAAGTGGTCTGGAGAAGCTCACAAAGGTGGCATGCCTTTCCAGCTGCCCCCTGGGGAAAGAGACCTAGCACCTCGCCCAGGATGTGCATTGCTGCATGCCCAGGAGAGTGGGGGTCTTTCCACCCAGGGGTCCAGCAACATGTCTGCTGTGTGGCAGCCTAGGCAGCCTCTCAGACAAGACGTGGATTGTAGGTTAGGTTTCAGGGGGCATCTCTAAGATGCCCTTTGTAGTGCATTTTACATTAAATCCCACACTGGCATCAGTGTGGGTTTAATGTACTGAGAAGTTTGATATCACACTTGTCAGTCTTCAGTGTAGCCATTATGGTGCTGTGAAGTTCGTAATGACAACCTCCCAGCACCATATACTCTTAATGGCATCACTACACTCACAGGGTCCATGAATGGCCCTGGGCACTGTAGGAGCACAGTGTTCATGCTCCTGTGCCCCCACCACTGGCATGGGGCACCCAGATGGAAGGGTGACTGATGTATGCCAGGGCAGTGGGTTTGTGGGCATGGCACACATGGATGTGTGCCATGTCAACTCTTTGTTTAGTTCTGCACCAGGACACTCAGCCTGCAAAGGCATGTGTGAGTGTCAGGGTGCAGGGCTCCCAAGGGTGGCACAATAAGTGCTGCAGCCCTTAGGGGTCTTCTCTGGTCACAATGCCCTGGGTACCTAGGGTACAATTTACCAGGGGCTGACATGCGGCCTGAGATGCCGATTGGGTTTTAGCTTCAACACAGTTTTAGGGAAGGAACACAGGCCATGGGCACGTGATTGGCAGGAGCCCAGGGCACACTCAGTCAAAGCACACCAGCAATTCAGCAAAAAGTGGTGGCATACCATGCAAGAAAGATGGCACTTTCTCACAGGGTGGAGATAGGATAGAGATGGGATGGAGATGGAGATGAGATGGAGATGGGATGGAGATGAGATGGAGTAGGGATGGAAATGGGATGGAGAGATGGAGATGGGATGGAGAGATGGAGATGGGATGGAGATGGGATGGAGAGTTGGAGATGGGATGGAGAGTTGGAGATGGGATGGAGAGTTGGAGATGGGATGGAGATGGGATGGAGAGTTGGAGATAGGATAGAGATGGAATGGAGAGATGGAGATGGGATGGAGAGATGGAGATTGGATGGAGATGGGGAGATGGGATGGAGATGGCATGGAGAGATGGAGATGGAGATGGGATGGAGAGATGGAGATGGAATGGAGAGATGGAGATGGGATAGAGATGGAATGGAGAGATGGAGATGGGTTGGAGAGATGGAGATAGGATGGAGATGGGGAGATGTGGATGGGATGGAGATGGGATGGAGAGATGGAGATGGGATGGAGATGGGATGGAGAAATGGAGATGGGATGGAGATGGGGGAGACAGATAGAGGACAGAGAGACCGATGAACAGATGGGGAGACAGACGGGGGAGTCAGATGGGGAGACAGATGGGGAGACAGATGGGGGGACAGATGGGGGAGACAGATGGTCAGATGGAGGAGACAGATGGGGAGACAGGTGCACAGATGGGGAGATAGATGGGGAAAGGTTGGAGAGGGAGATGGGAGAGAGGGTAGAGATAAAAAGGGAGATAAAAGGGAGACAGATAGGGGAGACAGATGGGAGATACAGATGGGGAGACAGATGGGGATTCAGATGGGGAGACAGATGAGGAAACAGATGGACAGATGGGGTGACAGATGGACAGATGGGGAGAGGTTGCAGAGGGAGATGGGGAGAGGGTGGAGATGGGAAGACTGATGGGGAGACATGAGGAAACATATGGGGAGACAGATGGGGAGAAGGAGATGGGGGAGGTGGCTGAGATGGAGGTGGGGGGGACAGAGGTGGGGAAGACTAAGGTGGGGAGACAGAGGAAGGGGAGACAGAGATGGGGAGATGGGATGAAAATGGGATGGAGATGGGATGGAGGTGGAAAGGAGATGGGGAAATGGAGATCGAATGGAGATGGGGAAAGGGAGAATGGATGGAGAGATGGAGATGGGATGGAGATGGGATGGAGATGAAATGGAGTGATGGAAATGGAATGGAGATGGAATGGAGAGATGGAATGGAGAGATGGAGATGGGATGGAGATGGGGAGATGGAGATGGGATGGAAATGGGATGGAGAGATGGGATTTAGAGATGGGATGGAGATGGGGAGATGGAGATGGGATGGAGAGCTGGAGATGGGATGGAGATGGGGATGGGATGGGGATGGGATGGAGAGATGGAGATATGATGGAATGGAGAGATGGAGATGGGATGGAGATGGAATGGAGAGATGGAGATGGGATGGAGATAGGACGGAGATGGGGGAGACAGATGGGGAAGACAGAAGGGGAAGACAGATGGGGAAGACAGATGGGGAGAAGGAGATGGGGAGAAGGAGATGGGGAGAAAGAGATGGGGAGAAGGAGATATTGAGAAGGAGATGGGGTGAAGGAGATTGGGGATTGGGGATCTGGGGAAGAAGGACATGGGATGAGGGAGATGGGGAGATGAGCGGGTGGGGAGGGTAGAGAGGGTGGACAGGGGTAAGACAGATGGGGAGACAGATAGGGAAGATGGATGGGGAAGACGGATGGGGAGAGGGAAGTGAGGGAGACGGAGGTGGGGGAGACAGAGATGGGGAGATGGAGATGGGGAGACAGAGATGGGGAGATGGAGATGGAGATGGGGGAGATGGAGATGGGGGAGAAGGAGATGGGATGGAGAGATGGAGATGGGATGGAGAGTTGGAGTTGGGATGGAGATGTCTGGAGAGATGGGATGAGATGGGAAGATGGAGATGGGGAGATGGAGATGGTATGGAGATGGGATGGAGAGATGGAGATGGGATGGAGACGGAATGGAGAGATGGAGATGGGATAGAGATGGAATGGAGAGATGGAGATGGGATGGAGATGGGATGGAGAAATGGAGATGGGATGGAGATGAGATGAAGAGATGGAGATGGGATGGAAATGGAATGGAGATGGGAGGGAATGTAGAGATGGAGATGGGATGGAGACAGTATGGAGAGATGGAGATGTGATGGAGATGAGATGGAGATGGGATGGAGATGGGGTGGAGATGGGATGGAGATGGGATGGAGATTAGGGGTGAGCGAAATTTGCATAATTGCCTTACGCAAATCTCAGTGAAACGGTAAAAAATTAAGCATGGGCGGAAAATCCGTTTCGCTCGCGGATTTTGCGGATTTTCGGTAAATTCGCAATCCGCGAGATTCGCGAATCTCCCGCAAAATCCGCAAATCCGCGAGCAGCGGATTTTGCTCGTACTGCTCGCACTGTTCGCGTGAGTTCGCGGCTTCCCAGTACAACTTCGCGCCCCGCGAATAAGTGCAAAATTGCAGAAATACGCAAAACTGAAACTACTTACCAGGTTCAAAAGTTCAGGCTCATCATTAGTAGCCATTTCCTGTAGTGCTTCCTGAGGGGCCCCTCCAGAGTTCAGTTGCCAGTTGCAACTATTATGTGACCCTGCTCTGAACCTCAGAATAGTTACACATATGCCACAAAGGTCCTGAATTACAGCTAAGGGAGACAAGCAGGAGCCAGGCTGGAAGTTCAAATCCATTAATCAGCCCCTAATTCATTATTGTCAGTTGGGGCAGGGCAGGTGTTGTAACTAATTTTGCAACAATGAAAGCACTTAGCAAGTACAAAAGATCACTAATCAGGAAGCACTAAGGAAGCAGGTGCCAGCTAAAAAAATATTCAGTGACACATTAATCAGCCCCAAATTAATTCAGGTCACTTGAGGCAGGGAAGGTGTGCTTGCGTTGCCACAATAATGTACACTGACTGGACAACCAGAGGGTGCTGTGATGAAACAGAGGGTGGCATGGGTGGGCCAGAGGGTGGCATGAGTAGTCAGAGAGTGGCAGTGGTGACAGAGAGTGGCAGTGATGAAGAAGAGTGTCCCAAACAGGCTGGACACGTAGAAACAACAAGTTCGCGAAACTTGCGACCCGACAGGTAAGTTCGCAATTTGCGAAAGTGTACAAAACCCTCGCGAACTGGCAGAAACCCGCGCAAACACAAAAAAAAAAAATCCGCAAATTCGCGAGAATTCGCGGATTTTGCGGATTGCGAGTTCGCAAATCCGCAAAATTCGCGAACGCGAGATTCGCAAAATTCGCCCATGCTTATAAAAAATCTCCGCAAACATGGAGAAACTCCACGAAGACGCGGAATTGCCTGTTTGCAGTGCTTTTCTCCTGTTCACAATTGCTGTTTGCGTGCTCGGGTGGAAATATCTCATGAACACGCATTTTGAGAACACAAACAAGCAAAAAATGTCAGGAAGTTGCGGAACGCAGAATTTTGGGCAATGTCACGTTTTCCGTGGGACACGAAATTACCCAAATTCCCGAGCGGAACAGAATTTACCGCCCAGGCCTAATGGAGATGGGGAGAGGAAGATGGGGGAGACTGAGATGGGGGGACTGAGTTGGGGAGACTGAAATGGGGGAAGTGGAGATGGGATTGGGATGTGGAGATAGGGTGAAGGAGATGGGGAGATGGAGATGGGGAGATGGAAATGGGGAGATGGAGATGGAGAGAGGGAGATGGGGAGACAGAGATGGGGAGGTGGAGATGGGATGGAGAGATGGGAAGAGATGGGATGAGATGGGATGGAGATGGGATGGGGTGATGGAGATGGGATGGCGAGATGGAGATGGGATGGAGAGATGGAGATGGGATAGAGAGATGGAGATGGGATGGAGGTGGGGCAACGGAGATGGGGAGACATATGGGGAAAACAGTTGGGGAGACAGATGGGGAAAACAGTTGGGGAGACAGATGGGGAGACGGAGGTGGGGGAGACAGAGGTGGGGGAGACGTGGGTGGGAGAGACGGATGTGGGGGAGACAGAGATGGAGAAGACGGAGATGGAGAGATGTAGCTGGGGGATGGAGATAGGGAGATGGAGATGGGGGGATGGAGATGGGATTGAGATGTAGAGATGGAGATGGGATGGGATGGAAATATGGAGATGGGATGGAGATGGGTAGATGGAGATGGGATGGAGAGATGTAGATGGGATGTAGATGAGATGGAGTTGGAGATGGGATGGAGAGATGAAGATGGGATGGAGAGATGGAGAGATGGGGATGGGATGGAGATGGAATGGAGATGGGATGGAGATGGAATGGAGAGATGGAGATGGGATGGAGATGGAGATGGACTGGTGAGATGGGATCGAGATGGGATGGTGATATTGAGATGGGATGGGGATAAGATGGAGAGATGGAGATGGGATGAAAATGGGATGGAGATGGGATGAGATGGAGAGATGGAGATGGGATGGAGATGAGATGGAGATGGGATGGAGACGGGATGGAGAGACGGAGATAGGGAGACGGAGATGGGGGAGTAATGGGATGGAGGAGACAGATATGAGAGACAGATAGGGGAGGCGGATGGGGAGACTGATGGGGAGACAGATGGGGGAGACATGGCGAGACGGGGAGAGATGGAGATGGGGACATGGAGAGATGGGGACATGGAGAGATGTGGATATGGAGAGATGGGGGAGTGGGGGAGATGGGGGAGTAGGAGAGATGGGGCAGGAGGAGATGGGGGAATGGGAGAGATGGGGGAGTGGGTGAGATGGGGAGATGAAGATGGGGAGTGTTGGACCCGGCCCTTTAGGCAGGTTCACCCCAATACTTTTTGCTTTTTCCTAGCCTGTTTCTGTGACCTGGTGTTGGTGATTTTAGGACTCTGCGCACTTTTTCACTGTGGTACTGTGTAAAGTGCGTGAGCTCTCTGTGTATGTGTGGTGAGTGACCTGCCCTCCCATAGGAATGAATATGGAATATGTATGCCCATGGTAGTTCCTGATGTGTGGGGAGTGCAGGGTCGAGTTTGGTATGTGCGAATCGTGAGATTGAATGCTGCGCAATGGTATATGCGGCATGATTGTGTCTAGTGGAGAAGTGCCACATTTAGAAGTTGGCATATTTGTTTAATTTGTGTCTGGCGTATGATTGGCTGAGGCTGGCTGGTGAGCCTGGCTCCAAGAGTCTGGGAGGGTCTGCCCCGGTGGTGAATGGAGTGTTTAGCATGCTGATGTGAGGGGAGGAGTGAGCCTGGGCCTGCTTGTGGATTGACCGTCTGGTTTGAGGGTCCTGAGTGAGGCTGGGTTTTCCCCACACAATGCTGGCTCCACCCCCTGGGGTGCGTCTGATGTCCCTAGCCTGGCCAGTGAAAGGAAGTCCCTATAACCAGTTCTAGCTGGTTCTCACACTGCCTGCACCCTGCTAAACAAAGGATTTCATAGTATAAAAAGGGGCTGTGTCCCCTTACAATTTGTTCTTGTTTCCAACTTGAATCCTCCCAGAGCGTGCTGCTGCTTGGGCTCAGGGGAAGGCTTGCCTCCCTGAGCCCTACCCAGCCCCTGGATACCTGATGGACCCGGTGCTGGGAACCCTCTGCTTTGCCTGGGGGTGGAGGGCTTTTTCTTTGCTGGAGCTTTATCTGTCCTTCTAGCGCTTGGGAGCGCTGTTTTTCCTGCCCAGCCCCTGGACTGCTGAGGTCCTGGACCCTGAAGGACTTTGCTGGACTTTAGATTCCCTTATAGCGTGGGGAGCGCTGTAGTTTAATTCTTAGCGCTGATAGCGCTTTACTTTTAATCCTGGCGCTTGAGGGCGCCTGTTCTTGCCCTGTAGCGCTAAGGAGTGCTTTATTTCGCTTATAGCGCTGGACGCGCTGAGATTTCTTGCCCGAGCGCTTAGTAGCGCTTTTATGCCACGATCGAGTGCCTACCTCGATTTAAGTAATTATTTAAAGCCGGTGCCCACCCGGCATTGCCCCGTGTCCTCACCGCTGCAGCCCAGGAGTGAGCAAGAAGCCGCCGGGCCACTGCGCTGCCAGCGACGACCCAGAAGTGCCCCAGCCTGCCCCGGAAGTCCCTCCCTCGCCGCCGCAGCGCGAGGAAAGGAGAGGCGGCTGGAGGTACCGGCGGGGCTCCAGTACCGAAGAGGAGCCCCGCGCTGTCTGAGGAGACCCGGTGAGTGCATAGAAAGGGAGGGGGGCGTCAGGGCACATTGCCGGTGCCCGCCCCTCCCCTCCAGATCGATCACCTGAGTGCAAAGAGTCCCGGGGGGGCCTCCAGTGATGCCGAGTCCCCCGAGAGGGACTCCGCCTACCCCCTACCTGGAGTCACGAGCCCATGAGAGGCCCTTAGTGGGGCATTGGTTGCGAGCCCTGAGAGGCTCAGGGCCCAGATTGTGTGTAGAGCCCCGAGGGCTCTGGGGGGCCATTATCTCTTGAGTCCCCAGAGCGGGCCTCCAACGATTGGGCAGGATTCTTTAAGAGCCAGAGAGGCTCGAGGTGCCATTGTTTTCAGAGCCTGAGGGCTCCATGGGCCATAATTGTTTACAAGCCTGTGTGGCTCCAACGTTTGGGGCATGTGTGATGTCCAGAGCCTGTGTGGCTCCAACGTGCGTAGTTCAGAGCCTGTGGGGCTCCAACAGAGGGCGCAGATTTATTCTAGGGTCTAGTGACAGCCCCTGTCGCAGTTTGTTTCCCAGCTGCCTAGCAATTAGTGGGCAGCTGCACCGTTTAGGTCTTGGGATGTTCCCAGGTGCCCAGCAAGTAGTGGGCACCTGCAACATTTAGGTTTTGCACCAGTGGCGCACCCCTGACTGGCGCTGCATTGCCAGCGCGCCCTGACATTCTGGACACAGGGCTCTTTAGTCCCTTTATTAGATAGGGGCTGGTATGTGACTTTATGTAGGCGCAATGTGATTATCTATGTGATGGTAATTGCCTAATGTGAGTTTGCGCAATGTGATGTGGTGCTAGGAAATGTAATGCATTTATTTTGATTACGCACCTTGATCTTACAACTCTGAATGTTTTTGGGCATCATGTGTTTTTGCGCTATTGAATTATGTTCTGGCACCTCTGAATGTTTTTATGCATCATGTGTCTTCCTTGTTTTTACACATCTGATTGTGTTGGTTTATGCATCATGTGTTTTTCCTTCCCTGCACCTCTGAATGTGTTTTTGATGCATCATGTACCTTGTTATTACACCGCTGAATGTATGTTTTATGCATGTGTTTTCCTTCCCTACACCTCTGAATGTTGTGATGCATCATGTGTAATGTGTTCTTGCTTATACCCCTAATTGTATTGTGATACTTAGGTGGTTGTTCTTTCTAGTACAGGTGATCCTAGTGAGGTCCTGGTTCCCTGCGTGACATTCTCCTAAGGTGTTTAGGGTTGCGTAGGTGGTACTTACCTGTTACCAGTAGTTACTGGTTGTGATTTATATTTGCTAATTTGTGCTACAGTGATTTTATATCCTATATTATATTTTCTACTAAGTGCTGATTCTGACAGGCGCCCACATGGCCCTGTCCTGTGTAAATAATCCCTTGTGAATATTGCCCGTGCCAGTTGGCACAATGTACATGTGTGATTCTATCTGATGTGTTTTGACAATACAGAAGTTATTTTTATATAACCTTGTGTGGAGTTCCTTTTGTGGTGTGCCTAGGATGTTGTTGCTGTTGTGTGCTGGCGCAAATGCTTTACACATTGCCTCCGGGATAAGCCTGTCTGCTCGTGCCAAGCTACCAAGGGGGTGAGCAGGGGTTATCTTGGCGTGTGACTCCCTTTCCCTGACTAGAATGGTGATTTCTGCCTAGCTTTGGCGTCAGCCTTAGCCAACCAGAAATAGCCAGTTCTAACAGGGAGATGGAGAGATGGGGTGATGGAGACAGTATGGAGAGACTGAGATGGGGAAATGGGAAGGGGGATTTGGGATGAGGGATATGGAGATGGGGATATGGAGATGGGGGATATGGAGATGGGATATGGAGATGGGGATATGGAGATGAGAGATGAAATGATGGGAAGGTTTGAGAGATAGGGGAGATGGAGAAAGGGAGTTGGAGATAGAGGAGATGCAGAAAGGGGAGTGAGGAGAGATGAAGATAGGGGAGATAGAGATTGGGGAGATGGGGAGATGAAGAGATAGAGAGATGGGGTGACAGAGATGGGCAGATGGAAATGGGGAGACGGAGATGGGGAGACAGAGATTAGGGAGATGGAGATGGGAGATGGAGATGGGGAGATGGAGATGTGGGAGACGGAGATGGGGAGATGGGGGAAGATGAGGGAGGTGGGGAGATGGGGGAGATGGTGGAGATGAGGGAGATGGAGATATGGAGATGGAGAGATGGATCAATCAATCAGGGAATTGTAAGCACGCTACTCACCTGTGGGGGCTTTAAGGCACTTAGGGGGGTTTTGCAGATCTGTTTAGCCAAAGGCCCAGGTCTTGAGGATCTTCCGGAAGGTGTTCAGGGAGGGTGAACGTCTGATGTCTGTCAGTAGCTCGTTCCAGGTCTTGGCTGCAATGTGAGAGAAGGACCTACCGCCTGCTCTGCCTCTGTGGATGCGTGTGGTTTCAGACAGTGCAAAGTTGGAAGATCAGACGTTTCTTTTGGGTATGTGGAAGTTGATTCTGTTGAGGTATTTGGGTCCATTGTTGTGTAGGCATTTGTAGGCGTGAGTGAGGATTTTGAAAGTGACTCTTCTCCACCGGGAGCCAGTGGAGACTTCGTAGGTGTTGACTGATGTGTTCTTGTCAGGGGATGCCGAGGGAGAGTCTGGCGGCGGTGTTCTGTATTGTCTGTGAAGTAGGGACTTGTTGATGCCGGCGGAGAGTGAGTTTCTATAGGTCAGTTTGCTGGTGATGAGTGCGTGGATGGCTGTCTTCCTCGATTAAGAGGGGATCCACTTGAAGTTCTTGCGGAGGATGTGAGGGTGTTGAAGCAGCTGGAGGTGACAGCTTTGACCTGTCGGTTCATGGTGAGTGATGAGTCAAGAACGATACTGAGATTCTTGGTGTGGTCTGAGGGGGTAGGTGCGCTACCGAGGGCAGTCCGCCACCAGGTGCTTTCCCATGAAGTAGGGGTGGAACAGAGGACGAGTACTTCTGTCTTCTCTGCGTTGAGCTTCAGGCAGCTGTTGGGTCATCCAGACTGTGATGTCTTGCATTAATTTCTGGAAGTTGAGTTTGGCAGTGATGGGGTCTTTGGTGAGGGGGAGGATGAACTGGGTGTCATCAGCGTAGGATACGATGTTGAGACCGTGTTGTTGGATGATAATTGCGAGGGGGTCACGTAGATATGGAAGTGGGTTGGGCGCAGGAGTGAACTCTGTTGGATTCCGCATGTGATTTTCATGGGGTCGGAGAGGAATGGTGGGAGTCTGATACACTTGCTTCTTCCGGTGGGGATGGATGGGAGATAATTGAGAGATAAAATGGAGATATAATGGAGATAAAGTAGCAATATAATGTAGATATAATGGAGATAAAGTGAGATATAACAGATATAAAGGAGATAAAATGGAGATGAAGCAGAGGTAAAATGGAGATTACATGGAGATACAATGGCGATAATTGAGAGATAAAATGGAGATTACATGGAGATACAATGGCGATAATTGAGAGATAAAATGGAGATATAATGGAGATAAAGTAGCAATATAATGGAGATATAATGGAGATAAAGTGAGATATAACAGATATAAAGGAGATAAAATGGAGATGAAGCAGGGGTAAAACGGAGATTACATGGAGATACAATGGCGATAAAACGGAGATATAATGGAGATGAAACGGAGATAAAATGGAGATAAAGTGGGGATAAAGGAGAGATAAAGTTGAGCTAAATTGGAGATAAAGTGGAGATATAAAGGAGATAAAACAGAGATATATTGGTGATAAATGAAGATAAAAGGGAGATAATAGGGAGATAATAGCGGGAAATTGGGGAGACAGATGGGGAGATGGATGGGGAGACAGATAGGGAGACAGATGGGGTAGACAGCTGGACAGAAGGGGGAGACAGTTGGGGAGACCGATGGGGAGAAGAACATGGGAGGAGGGAGATAAGGGAGATGGGGAGATGAGGGAGCGACAGAGAGGGGAGAGGGTGGAGAGGGAGATGGGGAGAGGGTGGAGATATGGGAGACAGATGGGGGAGACAGATGAGGTAGAAAGAGAGATGTGATTGGGAGACAGATGGGGAGATGGAGATGGAGAGATGGAAATGGGATTGAGATGTGGAGATGAGATGGGATGGAGAGATGGAGATGGGATGTCGATGGGGAGATGGAGATGGGATGGATAGATGGAGATGGAATGGGGATAGAGAGATGGAGATGGGATGGAGAGATGGAGATGGGATGGAGATGGGGAGATGGAGATGGTATTGAGATGTTGAGATGGAGATGGGATGTAGAGATGGAGATGGGATAGAGAGATGGAGATGGGGAAATAGGATGGAGAGATAGAGATGGAATGGAGATGGGATGGAGATGGGATAGAGATGGGTAGATGGAGATGTGGAGATGGAGATGGGATGGAAAGATGGAGATGGAATGGAGAGATGGAGATGGGATGTAGATGGGATGAGATGGATGGAGAGATGGAGATGGGATGGAGAGATGTAGATGGGAGGGGGATGGGATGAGATGGGATAAAGAGATGGAGATGGGATGGAGAGATGGAGATGGGACTGAGATGTGGAGACGGGATGTTGAGGGGATGGAGACATGGGGATGGGATGGAGAGACGGAGATGGGGTGGAGATGGGATGGGATGGAGTGATGGAGATGGGATGGAGATGTGGGAGACAGAGAGATGACAGAGAGATGGGGGAGACAGATGGGGAGACAGATTGGGAGACAGATTTGGGATTCAGATAGGGCGACAGATGGGGAGACAGATGGGGGAGATAGATGGGGAGAAGGAGATGGGGAAAAAGGAGATGGGGAGAAGGAGATGGGGAGAAGGAGATGGGTTGAGGGAGATGGGGAGATGAGGGAGGTGGAGAGGTTGGAAAGGGGGGGAGGCAGATAAGGAAGACAGATGTGGGATTCAGATGGGGGAGACGGACAGGGGAGATCGATGGGGGAGACAGATGGGGAGACGGATGGGGAGACGGATGGGGAGAAGGAGGGGGGAGATGGAGGGGGAGATGGAGATGGAGAGATGGGATGGAGATTGAGATGGGATGGAGAGAAGGAGATGGGATGGGATGGGGATAGGGAGATGGAGATGGGATGGAGAGATGAAGATGGGATGGAGATGGTGTGATGGAGATGGGATGAAGATGAGATGGAGAGATGGAGATGGAATGGAGATGGAATAGAGAGATGGAGATGGGATGGAGATGGGATGGAGAGATGGAGATAGGATGGAGATGGGATGGAGATGAGATGGAGAGATGGAGATGGGATGGAAATGCAATGGAGATGGGATGGGATGGAGAGATTGAGATGGGATGGAGATGAGATGGAGATGGGATTGTGACGCTATGGAGAGATGGAGATGGGATGGAGATGGGATGGAGAGATGGAGAGATGGAGACACTCTGGTAGCAACCCCAAATCCTTGGGGTGTCTCCCTGGGCACAAGTATAAAATGCTATATATACAGCCAGTTTCGACCGGTCGTGAGCTTCGGTTCAGACTTACGGAACATAAATCCGCAATCCAAACCTTGAAAGAAAATGCACCCTTCACAGCTTATTTCAATCAGTACAACCACAAATGTGATGACTTTTGGTGGTTTATTCTAGAAAAAGTTAAGTTCAACAGGAGAGGTGGTAATATGGACAAGGTTAAAAAAATGAGAGAGCAATGGTATATTTGCTGATTGGACACTATCAATAAGGGCCTCGACTCTAGAGAGGAGTGGATGTCTTACATCACTTAAACATCTCTTTCTAAATAAAAGGTTGCAGTTCATTCCGAGTAATAACCTGGAGAAAAAGCCAGTTTTTAAACTTGGTTTTGAATTAATAAGGTAGGCAACTCCCCCGCCTCCTTTATGATTAAAGTGGAGCTACACAAGGTCTTGGGGGTGCTCCTATCGGGAGTCTATATTTAATAGAGATGCCAGAATTATCTGGTGGAAATGTGCGGGAATCAATTGCAAGAAAACCAGTAAATATTGCAGGATCCTTGAAACTAACCTCAATCGTATCCCATATTGAGTTAGACATTGAAATTCTATGAACTTTTTCTATATCATCTCTGATGACTGAATAGTATTGACGAGTGGTCCTAACCCAATATATGACCTTATTTTTCCGAGACTCATGGTTTTCAACTTGGCCAATAGATAGTTTAGGCACTTCAGTAAGAAAGAGTACTGGCATGTAAGTTTCCACAGCATCGGGTCTCTGATAGTCTCCATCTCTAACTGACCCTTTAACATAAGTCTGGATGTCTTTGGCGTTTTCCTGTCCAGGGTCCTTAGTGGCTATGCTGCAGTTGTTATGACCCCCTTTGTCAGATTCCATAGGGGAGCTCATTGGTGGAGTTCCCATGGTGAGAAAATCATTCTCTCCTCCACTACCCTTCTGAGGGTTGGATAGCCTCCCCTGACGATTTTCTTGGTATATGGTACCTTTACTAGAAACCACCCTAGTACCTTCCCTACTATTTATCTCTTTTTCTGGTATGGTATCTTGTTTGGATACCATACCAGTCTTGGGGTGGCAGTCAATCCTACCCAACAGGCCGGTGATGGTATCCTTCAGTGAGCATACCTCAACTCTAAGGGATTCTATCAGATGTTTAAGAGTGTTAATCTAACCCAGGACATTTGTATCAGTCCCCGTCAGGTTTGTCAGGTTTGTCGGATCTATCGGCTCTTTACATACCTCCCCCTGTTTTTTCCACCTCCAGAGCAGCAAATCTATTTTGGCACACAATCGTTGGGGATAGGGATTTAGTAGGGTGAGTATGCATCTGACTACCATTTCTGTGACTTTGGGCATTTAGCCCTTTGTTAATACTTCTAGTTTTCTTAGATTTACTCATTTTCTTTTTGTTTGTTTGAGGAGATGGAGTGACCCTCTGTATTCCTTCAGCAACAAGAGGTTCTGTTGAGGTAGCTATAGGGGATTCAACTACCTGAGCTACAGAGCCCCTTTTGTTAGTCCTTTTAAACATAGAAGGAATTCGTTTTGCAGGTTTTTGCACTGGGGTGGTCTATGAGAGGGGGAAGCGGATGCTGATTCACAGGGTGGGGGACTTTCACCGAGGGGATAAGGTGTCTGAGAATCTAAGTTCGCTATTTCCTGACATTCCTCCAGGATTAATTCTATTCTATCCATTACCTCATGGCAGACAGAGCTAGAAGATCTATTCGGGCCCAGGGCACATTTTGCCTTCCTTTTCTCCATACCTGGGAAAGGTAATTATCAGATGGTTATCAAATGCCGGGGACCGGATTGTAACTTGGTTTTCCTAGCTGAATAGTGAGATAACTACATTTACAAAATATCCCCTATATATTTTATCCCAGGAGGATTTACAGAGTGGCGCAGATACGTAACAAGGATATATAAAGAACCAAAAATAAAAAAGAGGACGGTATAAAAATAATAAAACAATCGATCTAAATATTCGTTACAAGAATACTCGTGTTAATACAATATATTAACTCATGAAGAGTGGAATAGAATTATACATTAAAAAGAGGTATCATTAGTTGATCCTAAACATAATATGACACCCTTACACAACTTCGGTAAGAGTGCAACATAAAATAGATATAAAATGTTATTGGCATTTTTTATGTTGCTCACCAATTAATGTCCTGATAGTCCTCCAGCTTACATGTATATCAAAAAAGGTGGTTCTTCAGGAGGAGCAGCAGCAAAATATAAAAATATAACCCAAATGGGGGTGGCCTTGCCCTGCCTCACACGGCCTCGCCTGGGCGCAGCCCGGGCGCGTCCCGCGCTGTGGGAGTTGATGGAGCACTCTTAAAGGGCAGACAGGCTCTTCCCCACACAGGTGTAGATACGTGGGTCAGCGCTGGGCACCATGGGACTTGAAGTCCCACCAGGGTCAGCGCGCTCCCCTAGAAGCTGGAAACACAGGGTCCTGATGCAAGCAGTGATGTCCTTGGGACAACAGTCCCACCAAGGCATGCAAAATTAACAAAGTCTGGCCTGGAAAGCCGCATTTCCGCCTGACGCGTCCCACGCTGTGGGAGTTGATGGAGCACTCTTAAACGGCAGACAGGCTCCTCCCCACACAGGTATAGATACGTGGGTCAGCGCTGGGCACCCTGGGACTTGAAGTCCCACCAGGGTCAGCGGCCCCCCTAGAAGCTGGAAACAGAGGGTCCTGATGCAAGCAGTGATGTCCTTGGGACAGCAGTCCCACCAAGGCGTGCAAAGTTAACAAAGTCAGGCCTGGAAAGCCGCAATTCCGCCTGACGCATTCCGCGCTGCGGGAGTTGATGGAGCACTCCTAAAGGGTAGATGGGGTCCTCCCCACACAGTTGAAAATGCGTGGGTTAGCGCTGGGCACCCTGGGACTTGAAGTCCCACCAGGGTCAGCGTGCCTCCCTAGAAGCTGGAAACCGAGGGTCCTGATGCAAGCAGTGATGTCCTTGAGACAGCAGCCCCACCAAGGCATGCAAAGTTAACAAAGTCTAGCCTGGAAAGCCGCGATTCCGCCTGACGAGTCCCCAGAACCTGTTTCCTAAAGAATATACAAGTTACAAGGTCGAATGCTTTCAAGGCATCCAGACCTATGATTGCCAATGGAGAATTATTTGTAGCGGCCATATCTATAGAGCCGTAACCATATGTCAATTCATGCAGGGATCATCCTCGTATAATACATTTATGATCTTCATGTACAAGTTCACTCATAATGCCATTAAGCCTTTCAGACAATATTTTGGCAGAGATTTTATAATCAGTTTAATAATGACACCGGTCTATATGAGTCGCAGCTCTTTTCACACTTCTCAGGTTTCAAAATGAAAGTAATAATGGCCTCCTTCCATGACTCATTTCTAGATGACCTTTTTCTGAAAATCTCATTAAATAGTTTTATCAAGATTGGCACTAGGACTCCTAACAGGAGTCCTAGTGCCAATCTTGATAAAACTATTTTTAGTCAAGAATAGATAAAACTATTTAATCAAGAATAGATTTCATAGGTCTGGACCGCCTCCCGGTATGCCCGCCTAATAATAGCCGACAGACTAACAATCCTTCCTCCTAAACAAGCCTTGCAGGGGTCCCATACTACTCCCACAGGGGCACAGCCTAGATTAAACTGAAACAATTATTTTGTTTCTTTGTACAAAACTTCTACCAAATCCTGGTCACGTAACAGAGTACGGTCCATTGTCCACCTAGTCTGTGTATTTCTATCTGTTAGGGTTAAGTCTAATAAAACGGCGGAGTGGTCTGATAAATGGGCCCCTATATGTTTGATATCCTGTACCTGATCTTTTAAACAAGTATTTCATAAAAAATAATCAATCCTAAATTGATGCCAATATTTCCTATTATTGTTGGTATATCCTCTTCCAGCCCCTACTTTCTGTCACTATATATTGCATAAATCCATTTGTTCCATGGCCATTTTTATCTGTGCCACCATCTTTTGATTAACTATTGCTCTATTTTTAGTTTATCTGTCTAAGGTACTATCCAGCCCTGCATTAAAATCTTCAGCTATAATATTTGGATCTGGAAAATTCAACAATTCTACTAACATCTCTTTCAAATGGGTATTTAATCTTTATTAGGCCCATAATACCCCACCAATGTAAAACCTTGGCCACAAGGAGTCATCCCAGGCTGAAGGGTTGGAGCCCAGGATGAGGACCTCCGTCTTGTCCAAGTTCAGCTTCAGACGGCTGGTCTTCATCCAGTTGGCGACGGCCTTCATTCCTTCGTGGAGGTTGGCTTTGGCGGTGATGGGGTCCTTGGTGAGGGAGAGGATCAGCTGAGTGTCGTCGGCGTAGGAGATTATGTTGAGGTTGTGCTGTCCGCCTACATGTGCGAGCAGGGCCATATAAATGTTGAACAGCGTCGGGTAGAGGGAGGATCCCTGAGGTATGCCGCAGATGATCTCGGAGGCTTTGGAACCAAATGGGGGAGGCGGACGCTCTGGGTTCTGCCGGAGAGGAAGGAGGTGGTCCAATCCAGAGCCTTGTCTTGAATCCCTGCGGCGTGGAGACGGGGGCCTAGTGTGCAGTGGCAGACTGTGTCGAAGGCGGCAGAGAGGTCTAGGAGGATGAGTGCTACGGTCTCGCCATTGTCCAGCAGGGTCCTGATGTTATCGATGGCTGCAATGAGGGCAGTCTCGGTGCTGTGGTTGCTGCAGAACCATGACTGGGAAGGGTTCAGGATTCTGTTTTCTTGGAGGTATCGGGTTAGCAGTTTGTTGATGGTTTTCTCGATGACCTTTGCCGGGAAGGGGAGCAGAGAGATGGGCTGGAAGTTCACAGGGCATGCGACGGCGGGATGTCGTTGGTGTTGGAGCTGGGGTTGGGGCTTCACGATGTTAAAGAGATCCTTGCTATTGTGTGCGTTGTTGTCGAAGCGGTCTTTGAAGGAGGTCCTCTTGGCTGCCCTGATGAAGTGGTGGTGGTTGCGGATTGTATCCTTGTGTGATGTGTGGCTGTCTGGAGGTTGTTTACTGTGCCATTTCTTCTCTAGTTTCCGGCAGGCTTGCTTGGAGGCAAGGAGTTCTCGGGTGAACCAGCTGGCCCTCTTGCTGGTGTCTCTGTGGGGGTTTCTTCAGCAGGGCGAGGGTGTTGGCGCAGTCCTAGATCCAGCGTCTGAGGCTGTGGGCAGCGTCATCGGTGTTGGAGATTTCGGTGGGTGGGCTGAGAGTGAGGTTTGCATGTAGTTGGTCTTCGGTGATTTTGCTCAAGCAGCGGCGGGGGATCTGTTGGGTGTGGTGGTGGTGGTGGGCTTCTAGAAGGTGAAGTGGATGCAGTGGGGGTCGGTCCAGAAGAGTTCAGTGGTGTAGCTGACAGAGATGTGCGGGCTTGAGGAGAAGACAGGGTCGAGCGTGTAGGTAGCGGAGTGGGGGGGAGTTGTGACGAATTGCTTTGCTCTGAGGTTGGCGAGGTTATCGATCAGTGATGTGGAGTTGTTGTCGTTGTTGTTCTTAAGGTGAATCTTCAGGTCTCCGAGGAGGATGTAGTCAGTGGAGGTCAGTGCATGGGTGCTGATCAAGTCGGCGATGGAGTCGCTGAATTGGGGGCGAGGGCTGGGGGCGGTAGATGAGGGTGCCTCTGAGAGTGAAGTTAGAGTCTGGGTGGATCTGGAAATGCATGTTTTCGGCGGTGCTGAGCGCGTCGTCGGTGCTAGTCGAGACCCTAAAGCTGTTCTTGTGGACGATGGTGATTCCAGAGGTCAGAAGGGCACAAAAAACGAGTGGAACAGAAGGCAGAAGGTCACAAAAAACAAGTGGAACAGAAGGTAAGAGGGGCACCAAAATGAGGGAAAAAATGAGTGGGACATGAGGCAGACGGGCACAAAAAACGAGTGGAACAGAAGGCAAAAGATGCACAAAAATGAGGGATAGACGAGATGCACGGAAGGCAAAAGCGCACAGAAATACTGGAAAAACAAGTGGGCCAGAGGCAAAATGCAGAACACAGAAATACAGGGCAGCTAAGAACAGAAGACAGACGGGCAGAGAGACACAGGGGCAGCGAGGTGTACAGAAGTAAAGAATGGGCAGAGAGAGCGCGGGGACAGCGAGGGGAACAGAGGGAAGAAAAAGGGGTACGGACCACGTACAGGCAGTGGGCGAAGACAGACAACAGCAGTCACAGACACAACAATGAAAATACAGGCAATACAATAGAAGCAATAAAGCGGAGGATGAAGAAACCTACCTACGGCCTACCACTGGCCGCCAGGAATGAGGCCCAGGTGGTAGCCTGCCGGTGGTGGGGGGCCTCAAACTTCCTCAGCAGCGGCAGCTGGGGCAGGGAGACACAGGCGGAGCTGTGCAGAGGGGGAGCGGCCTACCTGGTGGGGTCAAGGGTCGCTTTGATTGGATTCTGAGGTCTCAAACCTGCTCTTAATTTCTAAGGAGAGAGCCATTAGAAGGCCCCTACTGCAAGTCCTTCGCTGTTCATAACAACATCAATCCTTGCAGGTACTCTAGTGTCCCTCTCCTCTGCGAACTGCTGTGTGCCAAGTAGCGATTTAGATGTTTGAGGGGGTGAGGGTACAGTATCTTTTTTGTGCTTCCTTTTGAGGTCCCTCCAGACCCGATATGTCTGACTAATGATTATATAAACCTGCCTCTGAAACTACTGGATCGTCCATCGTCAATACCTGAAATCTAGTTGGACTAGTGACCTTTGCCCAGTCAGACATGGCATTCTCTCCTGAGGAGTCTAACTGTGCCCCATCCCCCACCCTCTTTTGACCTCCCTTATCCAGCATACCTCCTTCACTTAAATCAATGTTTTTGAGAGAATTTTAATAAAAGGTTCTAAGGGAGGGGGAAACGTAACCCTTTGATCTGCCTTACATTGACTTCGTTCTATTCCATTCAAATGATGCTTCTTAGTGGAGACCATTTTTTTCACAATTGGAATTATATTTTCAGGTTTTCCCACACCAACCCCACCTTCGAGAATCTTTTCCTCCTACGTAATTTGATCAAACAACTCCCCTCCTTTTCTCGTAGTCCTCAAAGAATACCTGGAATTGCTTTTCTCTCCCCTCAGTCCTCTACCATCCACTTTCTCCAGAATAACCTCACCTCTTCTTTTATCTTTTTCTGTCCTATCGCTTTGTTTTATCTCCTGAGCAGTTCTCTGCTGTTTATCGGCTCCTGGTTGCTCCTTTTGATCATGGTTCTTTTCTCTACCATCTGCTCTCTTCAAAAACTCTTCAAACGCTGTACATTTCGTCACTCTTAGAGGAGCTCCTGCGTCCTGCCTCTAGCCTGCCACCGTGTTCTATGACCCTCAGCTTCCCTATTGCTTAGAGTGATTACTGTGTATACATTCTCCTCAACATTCTGTACTTTGTTGACTAATCTAGTAGTAAACATTCCCCCTAACGTGTGACTACACCTTTTACAACATCCTATCTGGATGAGACAGAATATCACACAAACAGACAACAAGGCCTTATATAGTCCTGACATCCAGGATTGTGCCCAAATGGACCACCCTATAAACCACTCATTGGGGGCACCCCCTTCATCAGCCATCTGTTTTTGCAAGGTGTGCAAAGTTTGTATGGCTGCTGTTAGTGTTCTGTTCTCGGCATCGTTGGATGGTATTTACGTCCAACAGTCCGTTTGAATCTTGGCACATAATCCTCCTTCCATAGCCATCATTAAATCTAATACATATCTATGTTGCATAAGCATTATTCTCATGGCTCGCAATTCTTCTTTGATGGCATTGAATCCATCCCCAGTGGCATTCTTAACCTTCATTAACTCTCAGGAGTTTATCCGGAGCCAGCGGGCAGTTGCTTTTACTTGAATGAATGGAAGATTACTCCTGACAAAGATTTGGGCATCATGGAACTGTTTGTGCTCCTGCGGAATATCATTCTCCAGGCTGTAGTAAAATAATAGTCTGCAGCTCTCTTTTTCCAATGATGATGCAGCAAGGTCGTTGGATGGTTGTTGGGATGATGATGCAGTTCAGAGATATCGATTCCAAGAATCACCAGGGAGGAAAGATTAGCTAATGGGGGAGAACCAGGCGGCCGCGAGTTAAGCTGCCGCTTGCCGTCGGAGGCAGCTGAGCCCTACCTACTCACCAGCGCGATGTGAGACAGGGAAATTACCTCCTCTGGCTCTTTTGTACCTCTTGGATATTGTTTTGGGGGATTCTCTTCTTGTTTAATCTTGCTTCCTCATTCGTTTCTACGAGAGGCATCTCTCAGCGGCTGAATGTGCAGCGATGTATCGGGGGACCGTTGGACTGCTACCGCCCTGGAGTTGAGGCGGGGTCGCAGAGCAGCGGCGCACGTTTCTCCGGGCGGAGACCAGCAGAGGCAGAGGCAGCACAAGGCGGTTCCTTTCTCCACAATGCTGCATCAACGAATTTTGGCCTCCCGAGGACAAAGTGGAGGCGGAAGCGGAGACTGACGGTGCCGGAGCCTGGGACTCATCACTGCAGGTGCAGGGGAGGCAGGGGGAGATTCGCGGTCAGGCACTGCTCAGGGATTCACACCAGGGACAGAGATATTGACCATGAAGGAAGGTAAATTAGTGGTCTTGGCAGCACAGATAGCGTTCCCCAAACCGCTTAAACCGGCTCCGGGGCTCTAGGAAGATCTAAGGTCCTCAGACAATTCGCCTGTTAAGAGCAATGGCAAGAAGGGGAGGAGAAGCAGTGGGGGGATACAAGGGGCATCCAAAAATATTAGTAGAAGCAAAACAACGCCCAAGCCTAAGCCCAAGCCCAAGCCCCAAGCTACTAGCTGACGGGGGTGAGGGAAGGGAGAATTAAGGTCAGAGCACACCCTCTGTACCAAGGAAGGGGGCATTTTCTGCACTTTCCAACACGGGGAGGTAAAGGGTAGGAGTATCAAAGTGGTGAAAGCAAAAGGCCACGTTCCAGATAACAGGCTCAAGATTACTCCTTCTCTTAGGTCATATTTCAAAGTCCAACCTCTTGTATTAGACATTATTTCACAAGGGGAAGTCTCGAGGAAAAACCAACAAGGTCGGGCTGAACCCCTTTTCCACTCAGAGTACACAGAATAAAATCTGAAAAGACTGAAAGGATGGATTTGGTGGGCAAAGAGCAGAAGACTAATCCAGATTGTCAATCTTCAAACACACTGAATAGTGAGGTGGTAACCCAGAAAAATGCTGGGGAGCAGGAGCAGGACATTGGAGAGTTCTCATCGACTCCCGTGGCTGCACAAGCCCCAATGGAGGCTCTTTTTTCCCCCTGTCGGCTGATTTAAAAAGGGGTTTTTCCGTATCTGAAGCCAGCCAGGGTAAAATCCGTCTTTTTATGTGAAAATTTAAATTAAAAAATCGATCTTTTAAATTCTAGGACGATTCACTGGAAAACTCCGTGGATGAAATCAAGGAGTTAGAGGTTACTAAAATTAGTGTTGCCATATTGAAGGAAGAGGAGACAACACTCGGGGAAAGACTGGAGGTGCTGTTGTACAGCTAAAATTCCCCGCACAATTGAAAGTCATGTATAATATTCAGATGCACAATATTAGAACAGTGCAGGAGGCAGACCAGTTGCTTGAAAGTCTGAAAGCCTGAATATAGAAGTGATAGGCACTTATATGGGTCCCTTCTTCTTTCTTTCTTCACTCTTTTCACCTTTTCTTTTATCGTTTTAGGCGTCCCTTCACATTAGTACACATTAGGGTTAGAAGTAATATACGTTTATTTATGATATGATAAAAGGGCACAGATAAATTGGATTAATTCCAACTTTGAATAATTTAAGATGAAACTGGAGAGTATTATTTAGCCTGCATTAGAGAACGCTTAGGCTAAGAGTAGGTGGGGTGGCCTGCCCCGACAGGCAGACACTGGACTATTAGTCCAGGTAAATGGGGATAGGGTTCTCCATGGGTGAGGTAGGGAAATGGGGTTGAAGGGGGGTTTTAGGGGGGGTCACAGGGGGGGAGCAATGGGGAAAAAAATTGTCCTCATTCACCTTTAGGCCACATATATTTGCATTGTTCACCCTTGGTCTGGGCCTTGAAATCTGGTATATTTAGGTCCTTGTTTGCATCTTATTCTCTGTTGATTAGACCGCCATGACTGTGTCCCAGTTTCTATCCTGGAATATCAATGGCCTACGAGTAAAGTCAAGAAGAGTGAAAATCTTGCAGTATCTCAGGGATTCGCCTGCACAGGTTATTATACTGCAAGAAACGCACCTTTTAAGAGGAGAACTGATTGAGTCCTTCAGTAAGTTAAGATGGGTGGACCACCTAGTGGGCACTACCCAGAGCACAAACATCAGAGGAGTAGCCATTTTGGTAAAAAAACAAGCCAATGTGCGTATTTTAGAGTCCTTGTCTGATCCCGGAGGTAGATGGGTGATCGTAAAATTAGCAATTCAAGGTTCTGTTTTGACAGTGGTAGGCTAATATGGTCCCAATCAGGACGATCCCGCTACATTGAAAACCATCTTTGCTAACTTGCTGGATTTTCCGGAGCCTGTGATTCTGGCAGGCGATTTCAACATAGTCCTAGATCTTGTCTTAGATAAATCCCCTAATAGCGGAGCGAATGTATTGTCCAAATCTTGCACCTATTTACAAACCATGATGACACAGATGGGCTTCTGTGAGCTATGGAGAGAAAGGTCGGGTGTACAACTAGGCGTATCCTACAATAATAATAAATATGGTAATAAATCAAGGATAGATTATATCCTGGTTAGTCACGATCTTAGGGGTAGGATTAAGAACATGGGCTATTTGACGCCTCACCTATCGGACCATGCAGCGGTTTGGATGGACTTCTAGACAATTTGGAGGTTACACATTTATCGCAAGAATCGGAATGGTTTTTTCGGTTGAACATCGGCACTGCAGCGATCTCAACGGTTTGGGATTCCTGGAAGGCATTTTTAAGGGGGATAGTCATAAGCAGAGTATGTCATAAGAATAGGCAATACAGAGAAGAACTGACACAAAAAGAGTCTGCTATGAAGGCAGTTGAGACTAGGTTGAATATGGAAATAGATGCAGCTAGAAGACAGGAAGCTATATCAGAACTACAAACCCTTAAAGATCAGCTCAATACTATCATCCAGCAAAGGGTCTTGAGAAGATGGGAAGCCAGTAAGAGGGCACATTTTGAATATGGGGAGGGAGCCAGCAAACTTCTGGCTTGGAAGGTCAAGCCAGATAAGACACGGAACTTGATAAAACTGATAGAAAGCAAGGATAATTCCTCTTCAGTGTCGACGGATGAAGAAATTGGCGAGGCTTTCCTTACCTTTTTCCAGACACTTTATACGGAGGATAATGAGGTGGATAAAGCCCTTGTGCAGGAGTGGTTAGGGAACTGTATATTAACTCCCCTAACTCCCCTTCAGGGATATAACTTGGAGCAGGACATATCCGAGCAAGAGGTTAGGAAGGCTATCACCGCTTGTAAAGGGAATAAGGCAGCTGGGCCCGATGGGCTTCCGGCGGAACTTTATAAATGTTTGGGAGATGAAATAATACCCACTATGAGGGAATTGTTCAACAAAATATTATCTGAGGGTATTATACCTCCTGCCTCCTGGGGTCAAGCCACCATTTCATTAATTTTGAAATAAGGAAAGAATCTGGCAAGCTGTGGGTCTTATAGGCCGATCTCTCTTCTCAATAGGGATTATAAAGTATTCACAAGGATCCTGGCTGACAGGCTGGGAGGTGTAGCAGGTATTATGCTACACACGGACCAAAATGGTTTTGTAAGGGGCAGAAATCTATCAGATTTAACTCATGATCTTATAGGTGCAATCAATCTGGCCTCTACCTTCTCATTACCTCTGGCAGTTATGATGTTGGATGCTACTAAGGCATTCGACATGGTCAACTGGACTTATTTATTAGCCGTTATGGAAAAGTTCAATCTATGAGAAAAATGTTGTCGAGCTACACAGCTTATGTATCAAGATCCCACTGCAAGACTCCTTGTCAATGGGAAATTGACCAATTCTTTTAAGATCTCAAGGGGCACTAGACAGGGCTGTCCACTCTGCCCGCTCCTTTTTGACTTGTACATTGAGCCCTTTGCTCATCGTCTGAGGGAACATCGAAGTATTATACCGTTTAAGTATGGAGCGTGGGAGAGGAAGGTCGCCCTATATGCCGATTACATTATGATCTTGTCATCAGAGTTAGAGGTGTCTTTACCTCAGGTTATTAGATTAGTGCAAGAGTTTGGTCAGATATCAGGCTATGAAGTGAATGCAGAAAAAACAGAGATTATGGTATGGAATTTGTCCGGGATTGGGTACCAGACCAAGGGTGACATGAGGTATCTAGGTGTTAGGATCGTACAAGATATAGATAGAATAGCAGGGACCACCATTGCAAATATTACTAGAGATTGTCAAAAGCTTATGAAATCCTGGGTATATCTTCCTCTGACTATTTTTGGGAGAGTTAATTTGATTAAAATGGTTAAATTACCTAAAATTACTTTCCTCTTCAACACCATCCCTCTGCATTTTGAAAAAAAGTCAATAGATAAATTGCAACAAGCCATAAATTCATTTGCCTGGGCATATAAATCCACAAGAATAGCTTGGAAAAAGCTAAGGCGTAGAAGGGAGAAGGGGGTTTTTATGCTGCCTGACCTTCAGTATTATGCCTGGGCCTTTCAGGCATCTCATTCTCGGATGTTGTTGAAATCCCCAGACGGCTCGGGAAGAGGCTCTATGTTTGCTGAGATGCTGAAAGAGACTTGACTACCACTTGAGGGTTTTCTTTTTAAGTTTGTGGATCAAAAGTTCATCAAGAAGATCAGGTTGAAGATCCTCTTGGCGGCAGCACGAATGTGGTCCAGAATTAAGCACTGTATCGGGCTCAATTATTTTTCTATCCTTGCTCCCATTTGGGACTCACTGGGAGCCCCAGCATGTTTAAAGGATAAACTAGCAATCCCACTTAAAACAGCAGGGTTGACAGTATGGAAAGATCTGGCCTTTTATGGGTCCCTTTTACCTTGGGAATTCTTTCATAACACACTGGAGAATGGTATGTCCAGGTTTAAGTATATACAATTCCTGAGCTGGTTGCAGAATCTTAATAAGCCGATAGGGGTAGGAAACACCTTAGAGGATCAATTGGCCTCTAGGCCTGTAGGGGGGAAATAAGTCTCTTTTTTCTATTGGTCTCTAGTTGGAACCATTGATGGAGAGTTTAAATTGGCAGAGCAAAGGTGGGGAGCCTTCATGCCAGATGTGTGCTGGGAGGAGGTGTGGCAGACCTCCTTCCAGACACTGTTCTCTATAGTGAAACCTGCTTGGTTGCACAGGAATCACTATTTTACAATACACAGGGCCTACTTATCTCCAGCTAGACTCTCTAAAATAGAAAAGGGTCCCTTTGTTAGGTGCAAGAAATGCGATTTGGTAAATGCAACAGATGTACACATGTTCAAAGAGTGCCCAGCAATAACAACATTATGGGAAAGTGTAGTGGCATCCCTATCGGATATCATAGAGATTCCAATCAAAATTTCTCTTACCCTGATTATATTCGGCATAGTTAGTGAGGTTTCAGGTCCTGCAAGGGGATTCCTCTTGTATTCAATTCTTTTAGCTAGGAGAGAGATCTGTAGGAGATGGTTAGAGGCTGTACCCCCAACATATTCAGATTGGTTATCCTCGCTCTATAAAATGTCCAAGATAGACTTGGATAGACTACAGAATAGTAAGAGGAAAGTAATTTGGGAGGGGTTGCTTAATTGGTCCCAGCATTAGGTATTTTGTGGTTAACTTGTAGAGATATAGGGTGTATGTTGGTCATGTGTTCGAGTCTAAAATACCATCTCTGATCCTATGATTATGCCTCGTTGGACACTCTCTGACTGGATCGGGTCTTGCTGGGCGACCAACTTACCATTTTACATAGACCTTGACCACCAGTCATTCGTGGGTCTTCCATTGAAGAGAGTGAGACCACCCCATTCCTAGGAAAGGGGCAAGTGACTTTTGGTTGGTTTGTCATATACCAGTAGGCGGGCATGGTCTTCTTTTCCTTTAGGGCCCTTCGATTTCCGGTGCCTACGATTATTGGTATCAAATCACAGTATAGACATCCTTTTCCTGGTCAAATGTGGTCTGAGGCTGATGAGGATAAGAAAAAAAAAAAAGAATCACCAGGGAGGGAGTGTGCACTGTCACCAAAGAGCAGAACCCATGCCAACCTGAAGGGATTCGTGTTCACAGCCTTTTTCCACAACTACATTAGAAATCATTACACTAGAGGTACCCCATTGTATATGAGTGTTGTATTTTATGACATTGAAATTGAAATTGAAATTGCATCCCAAAAGGACTGTTCCATTTCCCCTGAAACACAAATAGAAAATAATGGGTTTTCTACCTGCTCAAAGAGTTGTAGGTGGTTCTACACATGTTAACCTAGATATGTTCTCATTTCAGACTGCCTGACACTTCTGTTGTATGCTATTGTCAGTCAGATTCCCCTTCAATAGAGATAGGGCTTTGCACCCAAATGTAGTGCCATGGTGCCAATGATCCTGAACGTATACTGACCCATTTACTCTGAGATATGACCTTTCTGACAATCGTGGGGCCTATGTGTTGTGCAGTAATTCTGGCAGAAAAGCATTTGTCAGGACACTCCTAAAAATCCTGCTGCAATATCTTAGCTCTCCGTGTTCCACCCTTGTACCTCATGATTCCTGTCTTGACCATTGCATCTAACTTCACTAGTAACAATTTGTCATCTTTTAGAACGTTCATTACATCGGCTAAGTCTTCTTCATATTGCGTTGTGTTTACTAAGAATATTCCCTGTCTGGCTGACAGTGGTTGCATCTATGCTCGCATCCTACAAAGGAGAAGGTAACAGTGATATTTCGCAGTACCTCCTTAGATAAGTGTAACCTCTCTGAGTCAGTGGCCTGTGGAAGGAAAGAGCAAACAAAACAGGAAGTATTAGCATTCTGCATGTGTTGATACATATTATCTAATAAGGCAGCAAGAACACTATGAGATATATTTTCTTGCTCAGGTACTGCTCTCTGCAAACGATTAATACTGTTGCATAATATATGAAGTAAAATACCATTTTAAGGTAGCTGCCAGCATCAGAGGGCATAAAAAGACAAGCAAAACAACAAAACATACATGTCCACTAGGAAAGTCTAAACAAATACTCCACTTGTGCTTAAAGGGAGACAGTATTACTCTTGTATCTTGCTTTCCCTTTCTTGTTCCCTTTCTGTCTGTGAAAGTGTCTGGGGCAAAGTAGGATCCAGTCGCACATCAGTCCTGTGAATCCATGGTATTCAGCCATCCACTTTCACTGCAGTGAGAGTACTCATGGTCACCGGGAAGGGACCATAGTATCTGGGATCATTCCATCTGTAGATGAAGCTCCACACAAAAACTTGCTGGCCATCAGGTATCAGACTGTCTGCTGGGCTAAGGTGGCCTTCTCCTTTCGCAATACCTGTTTAGAGAAGAACTTGACAGATTCCATTACCTTGACCAAATAACAACTCAATTCATCCCCTAATACCTCAGCTGTCTTATGGACATCTATTTTTGCCGTACAATCCTTAAAGGGTGGGCATGGGCATGTGGCGCTAAATGATGATTGCTTCCTGGATTATTTCTGAGGGTGTACAAGGCTAGTGGTAGGCAGTACATCCATTTCTTTTGCTGAGTGGCACATAATTAGAATATTTTATTCTTGATCTTGAGGAGGTCGTTCAAGCGCTCCACTATTCCAATACATTGGAGGTAATAAACAGATGTTGGTTTCTGTTTTATTCCAAAGTGTTGCAAATGTTTTGGATTACCAAATTCACAAAATGAGGTCCATTATCTGAGCAGATTGCTACCAAGACACCTAATCTTGTTATCACTTCTCTTATCAAAAAACTGACTGCTGCTTTAGAATCATTATGTATACAGGGTCCTGCATTAATCCTTTCTGAGACTGGACAAACAATCATAAACAGATACCTGTAATTATTACATCTTTCTATCTTGTTGACAAAATCTAGATATAGATTTTTAAATGGACCTGTTGGGCACAGTATTGTTGAGGTGATCTCAACTTTGAGGTCGGCTCGGAGCTATACTGTTGGCATACTGCACATTCTGCAATGTAGATAGCAATCATTTCAGATAGTCGTGGAATACACCAATCTGCCTGGTATGTTCTAAGAGGACACTCTTTTGTGGTATGTGCTGGGAGGTGTAGTTGCTCTACAGCCGTGTACAACAGGGCTTGTTGCATTACTGGCTTGCCTGCACTCTCTTGCCTGTAAATAAAATCTGTTGCTGATGGAATGCAACCTTGCTGTACCCACATCTCCCTTTCATGTGATAATGCCTGTTCTTTAAATTCACGCAAATGTAATTTTGATATCTCAGTATATAGGGGTGATTTTATATTCCCGGGTTAAGCCCATGTAGCGAAGCAGCTTATCTCTTACATTGTCCTCACAATAAAATTTCATCTGTGACCTTTTGCACATATTTACGTGCACGACAATGTTAGATTAGTTTCCCTGAAACTAAACTTATTTGCACGTCTAGCTTCGCACAAGATTATCACAACGCCCTGAACATTATGTACAAGGTCTCTTTTCACACTATGTACAAATGTCATCTCTATCTTCATCCATGCGGTGACAGGGCTATCTACATATCCATAAAATCACTCATCTATACGCACATAGCAAGGCAGCTTTCTTAAAAGATGAGCATTCCGATCAATTAGTAGAGGAGGCACTTCCGCTGACTCTGAGGATCCCTGCATGCTGAAACTTCACCACGCAGCAGTCTGACATCTTGTGAGGGGTGTCCAGTTTGTGACCAAGACTGGGTCCTTCATTCTATCCCATCAGGCAATGGGGTCGGATTGTCCCTGGGGGGATTCTTGGCTTTATACCTACACACACTCTAGGATACACTTAGAGTAGTGACCGCTTTGTAGGAGTAGGCTTGATTATCTCCTTGTTTTATATGCTTGCATAAAAATTCACTGTTTTGGCACTATGGTACAACTATAGCTGCTAATTATGCTTTTGGTGCTTGTAATCACATTTATCTGCTTCTGTCTATTAATCATTGCAGCACAAGTATTTAATACAAGAATAACGTTAGTTCAATAAATGTATTGAAAATGTTCCACTGTGTATTCTCTGTCTACTTCTCTGAGAAGCAGTGGAACAGGGTTCAATCAGCAGGGCAGGCCTATGAGGGTTCAAGATAGGCTTCAGGCAGAAAATCACCCCTTCCAGGTAAAGTAAAGCTGTCTTGTGGAGAACAGGCCAGAGCAACAGGCAGTGTTTTGAGAGTCCTTCTGCAGGTCCAGAAAAAAAAACTGAAGAGTGGGTCTGTGAGTCTATTTTTTTTACCTGGTGCCTTCTTTGAAGTAGGAG
This sequence comes from Lissotriton vulgaris, assembly GCF_964263255.1. Classification (NCBI taxonomy): domain Eukaryota; kingdom Metazoa; phylum Chordata; class Amphibia; order Caudata; family Salamandridae; genus Lissotriton; species Lissotriton vulgaris. Next base: position 1,170,823,995 of record NC_141689.1, on the reverse strand, counting down.
AAGTTTCAAAAGCATTCCCTTTGAAGTGCTTGAAGTTTCCTTTAACAATGTGGGCATGACACTTCCTTTATGAGAAGACAGAGCACAGCCTATTCAGTTGCAAAGAGGGGTATATCTAACTCTGCCCCCATACTGACAGTAATGGCATAGCCAGGCATACCTAATCCCTTTATTATGTGATGTCAGGGAAGAATAAAAAATCCCAACTACTAACTACACCCATTCATGTGACCCAGAAACATGCGCCAACTAGTGAGGGTAGGAAAATGGTAAGTTTCTAAAAGTGGATTTGTAAAAATTGCAACTTAAAATCCAACTTTATAATGAAATACGTTTTTAAATTATAATTTTTCAGACACCAAACTTGACATGTTAACCTGTTATAGGCCTCACACCACTGAAAAATATATTTAGGACTTCTTCACTACCAGGACATGTAATACTTACAAGTACATAGCCAACTTTATCATTACAATGCACCCTGTCTTATGGGTGGGCTACCTAGGGCCTACCTTAGGGTTGACTTATATGCAATAAAAGTGGAGTTTAAATTCTGGCAAGGAGGTTATATTCCTAAGTCAAATTGACAGTTTAAAACTGAATTCAGGCTGCAATAGCTGACTTGGGACATGCTTGAAAGGGCTATCTTTTTTTAAAACTGGTTTTATTACAATTTTCAAAAGAGAAACATAAGCCACGGCACACACAGTATGTAGCATGTTACCAAAGATTATGGACATGCAAATAATGAATCCTGATAACTCAATTTGTTGCAATTGGCTAGCTGTCACATTAGTTGTTTTTCTTAACAATGGGTGTGTTGTGAAAGTCTACGCATTGTAGAGCTAATTTTTGGTTTTATTGAAGAATACAACCTCAGCTGAAGGGCAGCACACTCTTCATCCGTCAACGTATTCTCTGTGTTCATATTCCAAATTACCTCATAGAATTACATAGAATTACATCATACAATTCTAAAGTACTAAGGAGGCAGAGAGGGTATAATACAACTATAACATTCTAAACAATGTAAAAGAACTAGCAAAAACGGAACACATCTCCACCCTTAATAGAACAAATAATTAAGATGTCACAAAAAAACACATGCTGAAAACAACAGCCCATTTCCCCTGGAACAGACATAAAAAACAATATAATAATAATTTACAAATGACATTTTTCAACTTTTCTGGTTTCCTAATGTTCCTTCGCAAACAACTTTCTTGGAAACCTGAATTGTTGCGAGTTCCACTAGAGGTGGAAGATAACTGACCATCTTTTACAGCATCAGGAAGTGTGCTATGTCAAGTAATAACATTGGAAACTCTATTGGTAATAAATTAGTAGGTTCATCATCGAGCAACCAGTTAGACTTTGAAGTATTATCTTTTCTTTTTTTTTTTTAACTTTTTTTATTGAACAAAACATTGGTACATTAAGTTCTTCATAATTAGACAAAAATTTCCAGACATTATAGAAGAGGCAACACTAGACTATACAATACCACCAAAAAAGTACAAAAACTGCAATAGTGTACGACTGAGTGTACCGATATTTAAGTGCTAGTACAAAAGAACCAGCTGATATTATACTACAAAATTTCTACTATAATTCATACAAACCTACCTGCATAGTGTAACAAAAATATCCAAAGATATTTTTGCCATTCTTAAAGTGCTAGTGCAAAGACGTGCTAAATTGACTAATATAAAAACAGCTGGTAAAAAAACATCAAGATTACTATACGGTTCATAAAGTGCTAGTGCTACAAGGTACGAGAGCCGCCGATTTAAAATGGCAAAAGTATTATTGCAATTCTTAAAGTGCTAGTGCAGTAACGTGCAAAATTGGCATATATAAAGTGACTGGTGCAATAAAGTGCAAAAACCGCCGATATAAAGCAGCAAAGATATTATTACATTTCCTAAAGTGCAAATGCAGTATCGCGCAATATTGGCTAATATATACGATAAAGTGCACAAACAGCTGATATAACACAGCAAATATATACTTGCAGTTGTTAAAGTGCAAATGCAATAACATCTAAAAATTGACTTAAATAAAACAATCAACTTCCTTTTATCGATTCAAAGTCCTCAAAATATTTCCAATTCCTTTCAAATCTTGCAATTGCACCCACTCTACCTGCATAAGCTCTCTCAAAATTACTTATGTTTTGCATCGTAATATAACTTACTTAAATCCTTAGACTTGATAAAATTCTGCTTAATTAAAGAGGGGGTCCATGCTCTCTTTTTAGTACATGTTACCCATCCAATGATGTTATGGTGTAAGGGATCCTCCCTCTCATGACTTCAAAAGGACTAAAGCCTGTAATGCATGGAGTTATTCTGTAGGACAACACGGTCTTCCACAATTCTCTGATCCAATCAACACCAGCCTCTTTGGCTAACTGTATGGCATTTTGAGCACTCTATTAAAACGCTCAACGGCGCTATTACCAGCTGAAGTCAGTTTGAGTGATATACCATTTCTGCATAAAAATTCCTTGAAAGCATTGGAAGAACATTGAGGACCATTATCCGTATGAATGGTGTGTGGATGACCCTCTCTTAAAAACAACTTGTCTAGGAAAACAATTACTGTGTCAGCATCACTTTTGTTAACTACCTTGATTTTAGACCATTTAGCAAAGTGATCCACTAAAACCATGAGGTTCTTACAGCCTGATTCATGATCGGGCCGTTTTGCGAGGCTCAAATAGCGAATCATAAGGAATCGCTATTTGAGACTCGCAAAACGGTAATCATGTAGGAATCGCAATATTAATTGCGATTCCCACTGATTCCTTATTTGCGATTAGCTAATTGCTAATCGCAAATAAGGAATAACTCCCCATGCATTCCTATGGGCCAAAAGGCCCATAGGAATGCATGGGGAGTATTCCTTATTTGCGATTAGCAATTTGCTACTCGCAAATAAGATAGCGATTTAAAGGGTGCCAGGGGTGTCCAAAGGACACCCTGTAGCACCCCTTAAATGCAAATTGAAACAGGTGTTGCGCACACACATGTCCAAAGGACATGTGTGTGTGCAACATGCAACTTAGAAAAATGCTTTTAAAAGCATTTTTCTAAGTTTTTGCTATTTACCGAGAGGTCTGACCTCTCGGTAAATAGCGGCCCAAAATTGCATTTTCGCAATTTTCAAATGCTTCATGAATTGCATTTAAGGAATCTCAAATAGAGATTCCTTAAATGTAATTCCTCGCAATTTAGCGATTTAGCAATTACCGATTTTTGCATTTGGGATGCTGAATCCCAAATGCAAAAATCGCACTCGCAAAGGGCCGGATTCTCAGAATCCGGCCCTTTGCGAGCCGATTTAGCCTTCATGAATAAGGCTGTTAGTTCCGAAACCATTTCGAATGGGCCCTAGGATATCAAGACTAAGTTTTTCCCAAGGCATGTTCGGACAACTAAGAGGACATGAAGGTGGTTTGAAAGTGACTAAAGTTTTCTCCGAATTATTACATAAATTGCATTTCCTCATTTTTCGCTCTATTTGCAAATCCATGCCATGCTACCGGTAGAGTAATTTCATGCAAGATTTTGTTTTTGATATACCTAAATGTCCTTCATGGCATAAGTCTAAAAGTTCAAGTCTTACACATTTGGGGGAAATTATCCTCCCTGCACGGATAATCACACCATTTTCAAAACACAATTCTTGTTGAAACTCCCAATATGGATGCAGGCTGTTTTCAAATGTTCTTTTTGTCAGGCCACCTGATGAGAATGTGTACAACGAGTTTATTTAGTGTGATATCATCATTAGTACCATTGATCCATTCAGATTCATATATACCCCCATTGACAATCTCAGCAACACACAAATCCTCTCACACAGTACTAGGTTCATTAGCAAAAGCTAAAGGTGACCTCCTTAAAAAATATGCAATCTTATTTGTGACACCTGGAACATATACCACATCATAGTTGTAATTCAATTATTTTAAAGACAATCGAGCTAATCTGGGAGAAGCTCTTATAAAACCATTTGAGGTTACAACTCTTGTCGGATGCTTATGATCACTATGCAGAGTGAACCCTGAACACAAAAACAAAAGTCCTAAAATGCTACAACCCCAAGTACAGGCAAGTGCCTCTTTCTCTATTAATGAATAATTGTATTCAGTGGTGGTAATGGCACGTGAACCTAAAGCAATAACAAATTCATTATACATTTTATCAACCTGGGTTAGAACTGCCCCCAAACCCTTCCAACTGGCATCAGTGGTTATAATGCTTCTGAAACTAGGGTTGAAACCTTGTTAAGCTGGAGCAGAGCAAGTACAATCCTTAATCTCTTCAAAAGCGTTATTACACTCAGCAGTCCAAATAAATTCAGATTTGATTTTCAGAAGCTGTCTGAGAGGAAACGTTTTAGTGGAAAAATGCATTACATACTTGGCATACAGCTCCGCCATTCCTAAAAAAGATCTAACATCATCTTTATTGGGTAGCCAGGAGCATTTTCGACTGCATCAACGAGAGATGATTTGGGTGCAATACCATTTCCACTAACCTCATGACCCAAATACGTGACTGATTTACAAGTAAATTTACATTTAGAGAATTGTGCAGTGAAGCCCTTCTCTTGTAAACGATCCAAAACACCTCTTGGAATAGAATTGTGTTCCTCATCAGATTCCACAATTTCCAAGATATCATCTTGGAAAAACACAACTCTTTTAAAGCCCTTAAAAATTTGAAACATTAAAAGCTGGACCATTGCAGCAGCTGAAGCTAACCAGAACTGTACCCTTAGAAACTGAAAGCATCCGAACGGATTGGTGAAAGCAGTTAACCATCTGCTTTCAGGATGTAAGGGCACCTGGTGGTAAGCCGAAGTAAGACTAATTGTGGAAAACCACTGAGCACCCTTTGTGGAAGCAAGTAATTAATGTATCCTTGGAAAAGGAAATTGATCTACAAGGATATTCTAGTTCAAATCTCTCAAATCTATGCAGAGTCCGAGTTTTCCGTTGGCTGGTCTTGCGATGACCAAGGGAGAAATCCAGTCAGGCGACTCAACAGGCTCGATGATGCCTGCTTCAAGTAATTTATGAATTTCCTTTGAAATATCCTCTCTAATGAAAATAGGAATATTCCTAGTTTTATGGATACATGGTACACCTTTTTCCTTCAGGATGATGCAATGTTGGAAACCTTTTAGTACATCAACAGCCTCAGTATAAACAGAACAAAATTTCTTAATAACATCATGTGCGCCACCTTGGTTATCATTAACAAGAAGAACTGGTTTAGGGCTGTTCAGAGGTAAAACAATACCCACATTTGCTTGGTCCCACCATCCCAAAACGGAAGGACCAGATTTTGAAACATACAATTTATATTCAGCTTTGCAACCCTTGAGCTCGAACAACAATTTCCTGTAACCAAGTAAAGGTATGAGTTCACCAGTGAAACGTTTGGGTAAAATGTCAGGTGACTCAAACTTCACACCAAGACTAGCCTTACATTTTTCATCCCAAACAGATTTGTTAACAATTGTAAGTGGCAAACCGGAGTCAGCGGTAATAGTGACTATGACGCCTCCCATAAAAATATCACATTTCGCTTTTTTCCTCGTGTCTTGTATATCCAAAATAGTACAATTTGAATGGTATTCAACGCCAAAGACGCAAACATTAAAGTCATCATTGTCAGTGTCAGATTCAGAAATTTGTTTTCACATCTTAATGGATATTTTATCCATAACCTTTTTCTTGAAAACAGATTGAAAATGGCCCATAACTCCACAAGCTGCACAACGTTGATTCCTAGCAGGACATTTTTTAGCGTTTGCCAAATGCGTAGGTGAGCCACATCTGAAACATTTAAAAACTGTGGTATTTCTCTTTTTAGAGTCTGGAAATTTGCTCTTAGAACTTGGAGGAGTTCATTTTTTACTGCTCTTTCCTTTATTCACTGTACCAATGGTGGACGCTCTCTCAGGAGTTTTATTTTATCATCTGTAAGAACAGCTTTGAATTTAAATTTTGAATTTAAAAACATTTATTCAGCGCACTTTTACCCAGCGGTTTCATGGCGCTATGTGTAATGCAGTGGGCGACAGCAGCTGGGAGAGGTTTAGGCAGTGTAGGCTTGCACAAATAAGAAGGTTTTAAGATCCTTCCGGAACTGTGGGTAAGAGAGAGATGTTCGAAGGGCAACAGGTAGGGAGTTCCAGAAAGCTGGAGCAAGGGCAGCGAACTTTGCTCCGCCCGCCCTCTGTTTTTTGAACCGAGGAGTGGCTAGAAGGGCCATGTGAGAGGAGCGAAGCTCTCTGCCTGGAATATAAGGCTTGATAGCAGAGCAAATGAACTCGGGGGCGGTGCCCGACCTTGCCTGGAAAGTGAGGCAGCCAAGTTTGAAAAGGGCGCGCTCTTTCACCGGCAGCCAGTGCAGTGCTTTAAGCAATGGAGTGGCCCGATGGTATTTAGGTAGGCCATGAATCAGGCGAGCAGCCTGATTCTGTACCAGCTGCAGGCGGTGGATCGCATAGGCAGGGGCCCCATTATAGATTATGTTGCCATAATCGATACGGGATAGTACCATGGCCAACACAATCATTTTTAAAGCAGAAGGGGAAAAGAAACGAGAGACTTTCCTAATTATTCTGAGGGAAAAAAAACAAGAGGAAACCACTGAACCAACTTGTGAATGGACAGAGAGTTGTGGTTTTAAAAAAATCCCAAGAGTTTTAACTTTAGGTACCGGGAGTGGAGGGACACCAAGGGACGGGGGCCAGAAGGAGGGGGACCACCGACTGCAACCACCTCCGGTCAAGACCAACTCGGTCTTGTCTGGGTTGAGTTTGAGGTGGTTGCAGTTCATCCAGTCCTGAATGAGCTTCATGACTGTCTGGACATTCAGGGCAGATGAAGGTGAGTGGGAAAGGTTAAAGATTAGCTGGAGGTCATCGGCATAGTTAAACACCGTGACCTCCAGCTGCTGTAACATAAAAATGAGGGGGTAGATGTATAGGTTAAACAAAAGAGGGGAAAGTGACGATCCCTGGGGGACCCCGCACTCTACCTTGCGGGAGGCCGCGGCGAAGCCAGCCAATTGGACCGCTTGAGCTCTCCCAGCTAGGAAGGACTCGAGCCACGAGAAGGCCAAGCCCTCTATGCCCGCAGCCCTGACACGGTTGAGGAGGATGGAGTGGTCCACCGTGTCAAAAGCGGCGGACAAGTCCAGGAGTATCAGGGCTTGCGGAAGGTTGATGTCAATACCTTCACGCAGCGTGTCCATTACTGAAATCACCACCTTCTCTGTAGAGTGCAGGGGACGGAAGCCAGCTTGACAGGGAGAGAGGCAGTGATTTGCCTCTACGTGAGTGCTCAGAGTGGTTGTGATATGAGTTTCGAGGACTTTTGCTAAATAGGGCAGGAGGGAGATCTGACGGTAGTTGGAGTTGGAAGATGGGTCGGCGTCAGGTTTTTTCATGATAGGAATGACAACCGCGGATTTATGAAAGCTGGGGACAGTGCCATGTGTGAGCGAATCATTAAGAAGGGTCAGGGGCGGGTTCGGGCAAGCCAGATAGATTTTCCTGAGGATATGAGCAGGGGCGAAATCCAGGGGGGAACCTGATTTAACCCGGCAGAGCAGCGGAGGAAGTGTGACGTTGGTTAACAGCGGGAAGGTGGTCAGTTTAAGGGCCGTGGGGGGTGGGGAGGGATTGACAAATGTAGGGGAGGGCGGGGGAATGTTAAGCTTGATTTAGCAACTTTATCAATGAAGAACTCGTTGAGCGAGTCGCAGAGGGACTGGGAGGGGGGGATGGTGGCCGTGGTTCTGCTAGATGATGCCAGTTCGTGGACAGTAGAGAAAATTTCCTTCGAGTGGGACTCTGCTGCCATTATCCTGTTCGTATAAAACTCAGTTTTAGCCTCGAGGATGCCCTTTTTGTAGGTTTGTAAAACAGACAGATAGGTAGTCTTTAGCTCGGGGCTGTAAGTTCTTCTCCAGGCTCGCTCGGCTCTCCTTGCAGCTAATTTCTTTACTTTTAAGTCTGGGGTAAACCAGCGGTTGGCTGCATGGGCCCGCTTGACTGTAAGTCGCCTTAGGGGAGCGAATTTGTCACCTGCCAGGGTCAGCCAGTTGTTAATGGCGGTCAGCTGGGAAGTAGCTGCAAGGCCTGAAAGGTCAGGGCTGGTTTTGGCCAAGGTCGAGCAGAGAGAAGGCATGTCGGTTTTGCCCCATTTCCTAACCCAGGTGTTCTTGGGGAGCTGTGGTTTGGCCATAGAGGCTAAAGCAAGGGAGAAAGTGACGATGGAGTGATCTGACCAAGAACAGGGGGATATTATAGGGGATGTGGACGGGACATTCAATGCCCAGATTTGGTCTAGCGTGTGACCATGTGTGTGAGTGGGACTGTGAACAAGCGAAGAAAAATTCAAGCTGATCATGAGGTTGGTGAACTCTTTGGACTGGGGGCTCTCGGCAGGGTCATTGGGCCAAAAGTTGAGGTCCCCTAGGACTAGTACTGATGAATTGTTAATCACCAGGGTAGCCAGGAGGGTCTGGATGCTTGAGAGGAAGGAAGGAGTAGGTTGGGGAGGACGGTAAATTAGAACAAAAGTGAGGGGAGCCTGGTGAGAGGTCGAGCGGGCTACAAGGTAGTCTACGTCAGGAATAGGAGGGGAAGGAAGAATTTTGAAACTGAAGTCAGTACGAGCTATTAGGGCCACTCCTCCGCCCCACTTGTCTTCTAGGCGATCCGCCCGAATGGCGGAATATGTAGGTGGTAAGGCGGCAAGCACATTGGGCAGGGAGTCGGCCTTGAACCAGGTCTCTGTCAGAAATAAGAGATCTGGTTCGTGGGAGTCGATGTAGTCAAATAGCTCGTATTGATGATTGACCGCAGACCTGGTGTTAGGGAGTGTGGCCGAAGTGCTAAATACTGAAGGTAGGGGGACAGAAGGTAACGGGGGAGCAAGGGGGAACATAGTGGGCGACGAAGCAAGGTGAGATACAATCCTAGGAGGTAATTGAGGAGGGGAGATTAACAAACCAAGATGCATTAGGTGGGTGGTTGTTGAGGGATCAATAGTGCCTGGGGACCAATACGAGCAAAGCAAAAAGGGTAAATACGTGGTTAGACGGGCAGCATCTCGTGCCCCTAGCCCCGGCTGGCCGCGGACGGGCGCAGACGGGCTTAACTCAGGCGCAACTCAGGCGCGCCTTCGTCGCGCCCGCTGCGCTGCCTCATACCGCCTGTTTAAATAGGGGTGGAGCGGCGGGGGAGTGGCAGGGCTGGGATAGTGAATTCAGCCCAAGCTAAGATGGCGCCCGCTGCCGCTGGGAGCCCGCAAACACGATCAGCCCCAGCCGGCAGCTCACCCCTAGGAGCAAAAATCACATCAGCACCTGCATAATTTTAAAAGGTTAGTGACAATTTTAAAAGGTACAATGAGCAGCGAAATAGCGCCTCCGCTCGCAATCAGCGGGGCGAGATGCGTGAGATAATAACAAGCTCTCCAAGCGTTGACCAGTTTGCCCACTGCCACCGGGCCACTGGCAAACACGAAGGGAGAGGGGAACATGCTCCTAAATAGGGGCGGAGCGGCGGGAGAGTGGCAGGTCTGGGATAGTGAATTCAGCCCAAGCTAAGATGGCGCCCGCTGCCGCTGGGAGCCCGCAAACACATTCAGCCCCAGCCGGCAGCTCACCCCTAGGAGCAAAAATCACATGAGCACCTGCATAATTTTAAAAGGTTAGTGACAATTTTAAAAGGTACAATGAGCAGCGAAATAGCGCCTCCGCTCGCAATCAGCGGGGCGAGATGCGTGAGATAATAACAAGCTCTCCAAGCGTTGACCAGTCTGCCCACTGCCACCGGGCCACTGGCAAACACGAAGGGAGAGGGGAACGTGCTCCTATATAGGGGCGGAGCGGCGGGGGAGTGGCAGGGCTGGGATAGTGAATTCAGCCCAAGCTAAGATGGCGCCCGCTGCCGCTGGGAGCCCGCAAACACGATCAGCCCCAGCCGGCAGCTCACCCCTAGGAGCAAAAATCACATCAGCACCTGCATAATTTTAAAAGGTTAGTGACAATTTTAAAAGGTACAATGAGCAGCGAATTAGCGCCTCCGCTCGCAATCAGCGGGGCGAGATGCGTGAGATAATAACAAGCTCTCCAAGCGTTGACCAGTCTGCCCACTACCACCGGGCCACTGGCAAACACGAAGGGAGAGGGGAACGTGCTCCTAAATAGGGGCGGAGCGGCGGGGGAGTGGCAGGTCTGGGATAGTGAATTCAGCCCAAGCTAAGATGGCGCCCGCTGCCGCTGGGAGCCCGCAAACACGATCAGCCCCAGCCGGCAGCTCACCCCTAGGAGCAAAAATCACATCAGCACCTGCATAATTTTAAAAGGTTAGTGACAATTTTAAAAGGTACAATGAGCAGCGAAATAGCGCCTCCGCTCGCAATCAGCGGGGCGAGATGCGTGAGATAATAACAAGCTCTCCAAGCGTTGACCAGTCTGCCCACTGCCACCGGGCCACTGGCAAACACGAAGGGAGAGGGGAACGTGCTCCTAAATAGGAGCGGAGCGGCGGGGGAGTGGCAGGGCTGAGATAGTGAATTCAGCCCAAGCTAAGATGGCGCCCGCTGCCGCTGGGAGCCCGCAAACACGATCAGCCCCAGCCGGCAGCTCACCCCTAGGAGCAAAAATCACATCAGCACCTGCATAATTTTAAAAGGTTAGTGACAATTTTAAAAGGTACAATGAGCAGCGAAATAGCGCCTCCGCTCGCAATCAGCGGGGCGAGATGCGTGAGATAATAACAAGCTCTCCAAGCGTTGACCAGTCTGCCCACTGCCACCGGGCCACTGGCAAACACCAGCTTTGGCACATCTGCCAGAATGTTCAGCACCTTTAACGAGTTCAATGACATCATGTAAGGGAGACTCTCCTTTTTCCCACAAACTATCTTGAATTGAAGGATGAGCAGTGTGCATTACAATTTGGTCTCTAATAAACTCATCATGGAGTGTGCCGAATGGACAATTAAGATGAAGATTTTTAAAATAGGAACATATTCTTGCACAGACTCCTTCTTAGATTGCTTCCTGTGGAAAAACTTGCAACGGTTAACACCAACACATACTGATGTTTAAGTGCATTTGCAAAACCATCAATTTGGTCATCTGGCTTTTTCTCTAGGCGAATGTATACTTTTAATACTATGAGGCCAAGAGAATGTAATAGAATCTTTTTCTTTTTAACAGCAGAAAAGTCATCATCTTCATCAGTTGCTGCCAAATATTATAGAAAATATTCTTTCCATTCAATCCACTTTTGGGATTCTTCACCATGTACAGGTAGGAAAGGTTGAGAAGGAGTTAGATTCAAACCTGAAGCCATATTAAATTACTACACAAAAGAAGGATAAGAAACAAATATAACTGACTTACTGTTCGGCGAACACATACAGCAAGTTGATCTTGAAAATTTGAAGTGGACTGAAAAGAATAGCATCAAATAAAATACTTTAAACTGGTAAATGTATTGGCGGCAAAATAAAAATAGATTTCCTCAATAAGAAAAACATAGTTTTATAGCAACTTGACTGGCGTAATGACGTGAACACGTTACGTGCAAGGAGCATCGTGTATGAGAAGTAGAGCGCACGGGACAGCGCTTGTACAAGAAGAGACAGTGCACGCAGAGGAGCAGCGCGTTCGTGAAGGTAGAAGCAGAAGCTGCGTGTGAAGAACACAATGGGATGGCACTGAAGTAGAACACCACAGGCGTTCAAACTCAACCATTGAGTTCAGGTAAAGCAAACGCTGAGTAATGAAAGTAAAAAAACTTGCCTGGATGTAGATCAAATGGTTCCAAAAAATTTGCTTTCGCGAAAATCTGAACGAATCTCAGCAAAATTTGTCTAAATATTTAACAAAATGCACAGCTGGTGATCCCGTAGGTCCGAGGTTGGACTGCCATGTAGGAAATCAGCACACTAGTTTGAGGCTGAGGTTGCTCAGTTGCTCATCGCTTGTCGCCAAATTTGCTGTGAAAGTCTAAGCACTGTAGAGTGAATTCTTGGTTTTATTGAAGAATACAACCTCAGCTGAAGCGCAGCACACACTTCAGCCGTCAACTCCTTCTCTGCCTCCACATTCCAAATTACCTCATAGAATTACATCATACAATTCTAAAGTACTATAGAGGCAGAGAGGGGACAATACAACTAGAACTTTCTAAACAATGTAAAAGAATAAGCAGAAACACAACAGGGAGATATATCAGTCAGTGATGCTCAGGGTGGAGCAGCAGGTAAGAACGGAATGACTGCCAAATATTTTTGGAGGTAAAGGGCGGCAGGGACGTATAGATGCCGCTAGTAGTGTCGCAATACATCATGTTTCTCAACCAGGCTTTCACCAACGGTGGTGCTGATCTGCTCAAATGCCCTAGAATACCTCTCTTTTGGCCAGCAACAGCACAATGGCGGTAAAGCATCTAATCCCAACACTCAGGGGGAGAACATACTCCAGCAGCGCCGGCAACAACGAGAGCGTAAGTTCGGTCTCAACCATTCGTTTCAAATGTTTAAATACCGCCTCTCAAAATGCAAAACAGCCAGGTGGTTCAATGCCAGATGGATAAAATCAGCATGCCTCGCTTCGCATCTCTGACAAACGTCCGGCTTAGCGCAGTCCATCTTTGCAAGCAGCGTGGGGGGTGACATCATCTCTATGTATATATTTAGAATGTAACAGTTTATGTTTATTGGTCTTAGATATATAGGGCGTTTGCTCACAACAATAGGTCCTCATCTTGTCTGTCAAAGGGTGTGCCATAACACACTCCTAGGCCGCCCTCAAACCCCGGCCCCCACCGTTCGGAGGTTCTGTGTGAGATGATACAGTCGGGAAACTAGATGTGTGCCATCGGGTGATGTGATTTTTGTGGTTAGGTGTGGGAACCCCGGGGCCTCTACAGCCAAGGTGCGAAGCGCAGCAGCCTGCACAACTTGCGTTCTGTGCACAAGGGAACGATCTAGCATGAATATACTGCTACCCTCCGTCAGGCCTGGTACTGAGCACATCTATCCATCATTAAACATATCAGCCATGGCTCGGAGCCGACAGCGGGTGAGTGAATGTTGTGTTAGAGCTTCAGTGGTAGGAGGCAGCTTTGGATTATCAAGGATTGGCAGGTGTGGAGAGTACAAATGATCAGTCTTTCAATATTTGTGGAGACACACCCAAGGCCAGCATGTGGTTTGTAATGTATTAATCTTAGCAAGAGTCCTAGCTAGCCCAAGCGTGAGAACAGTGGAAAGGGGGTAAGGGCAGGCCTGAGTGTATTCAGGCTTCAGAAATTGCAGTCACGCATCTGAACGGTACCAACAATAAGCATAATGTGTCTGTGCCACCAAATAGTATAGATAAAAGTTGGGTACTCCGAAGCTACCTCGATCAAAGGGCTGGGAAAGCGTCTGCCATCCCACTCGTGCCTGTCCACTGGCCCAGACCAGCCGAGTTAGCATGCCACTAAGGGTGTTAAAAAAGGTGACCATGAGCGGTATTGCAATGTTTAAGAACAAATAGAAAAGCCGGGTTAAAACCACCATCCTAATGATCGCAATTCGGCCAGCCATTGATAGTGGGAGTGCCATCCAGCGATCAATCTGCCCAACAAGTCGATCAATGGCAGGACCATAAATAAGACGAATGACCTCCAAGGCCTTGCAATGCAGAATCACACCAAAATATCTGGGGGGGTCATCACACCAGCGCAAGAGGAAGACCAATGTAAATGGGAGAGTGGTGTCTGTTAAGGGAAAAAACCTTGGACTTGGTCCAGTTGATGACTAGTATGGAAAACCGCCAAACTGCACCACTTCCGGTATGATCAGGGAGAGATTTGTGGCAGGTTCCCGGACAAACAAGAGAATATCATCAGTGTATAAGGAGGCCAGGAAAGTGCCCCGATGGAACACAATCCCTCGCTGAAGGTGCCGCTACTGTAGATGTCGCACCAGTGGGTCCATCACTATGATGAATAGTAGGGGCAAGAGTGGACATCCCTGCCTGGTGCCGCGTGATACTGAGAATTTATCCAAGAGTACCCTATTTATTTTAAGCTGGGCAACACAGTTAGTGTATACAAGGGGGGTGGGAGCACACTGCCTCTCATCCCATCACAGTTTACCCCATTGCATCCTGGTAAATGCAGTACGCTTACTTTCAAAGTTCCTGTAGTCTTTTACCAAAGTTGGTGCAGGTAGTGCTGTTATCTCTAGACACGTGTTTCTGGGTTTAACCCGTCATCAGTAGAGAGCAAAAAGTATTAAGAAGCAGAAAACAGTCATCAGGATTTGCTGAAATGGTGCCCAAGTTTTCACAAGTAACAGTACCTCTCCACAGGCACACAGGTGCATCCCAGGAGAGCTTGTCAGCTCGTTGGCTCAAGGGAGCCTTTTAAACACAGGGGGGGGGGGAGGGAGCACACTGCCTCTCATCCCGAGACAGTTTACCCCATTGCATCATGGTGAATGCAGTATGCTTACTTTCAAAGTTGCTGTAGTCTTTCACCAAAGTTGGAAGCCGTGGGAATCAACATTAGGGGCATGTACACTAATGATAAGTAGTTATTTTGTGCCCAAACTACCCCTAACAAGAAAATACTGTCCCTCGGGATCCCTAATCACCGTCTGAGTCGCAAAGGGGAACGCTTTGTGAATCAGCACACATACTCCATGGGAGTAGATACTATAGCTAGCAAATAATCTGTTGCCACCCCAGAAAGCAGAAAACCGGTTGTCCGAGATTGGGGCATAATGGGTCTTCTGTAGTAGGGCAATATGAATGCTGGGGTTTGACAGGCCTCTCATGTTCCATGTCGTGCATCTGAGCTCCAGCCCTGCCACCCCCCCTCCAAAGCCCCTTACAGTGGACACAGCAGCATGTGGTCCGAAGTGTCTCTATGTATAATTTGGCGCAGCTTGCCATTGCATAAAATAATGACTTGCCCAATGCATACGAATTCAAACTCAATCAACCCAGAATCCCAACCCACCACCCCGCTCCCAAATCAGATAACCGCTCACTCTGTATCCGCTGAATCCCAACCCATTTCAACTTAAAAAAGAGAAAAAAAACTGCCAAGAGTAAGAGGGAAGCAACACCCCAAGCGAGCAACTTAGAGTGAAAACAATTGTTTGTGCATTGATATGCAACTGCGTTCAAATAGGACTAGGACAGCAATTATTTAACCAATAATGAAAAGGAAGAAAAAGAGATCTTGTCACATCGTCCTTTAGATGTTCATGGATCTGTGCCCAATGAGTCCACACCATACGCCTACTGTTTGACTTTCTGGTAATCATGTAGCTGCAAGCAACAAAAGATAATTTTTCATTTGAAGAGCCTCTGTTCGATTTGTGGCATTTCCAAAAGTCAGTCGCATCAGCAGGTGTATCAAAAATTGAGGTTTTTCCATTCATCTGGATCCGGAGGGGCACCTGGTACAGCATGGCTTAACAAATATTTTCACCCTTTAAAGTTTGTTTGATATCCTGGAATTTGCGTCTGGCATCCTGTACTACTGGTGTAAAGTCCATGTAAAATGACAGCGACATTCCCCGAAACTGCAGATTTTCTATCTCTCTGGCCCTGTGTAGGGTGACGTCCCAATCATGATAATTGAGCAATCGTGCTATGATAAGGCATGGGGGAGCACTAAGGGCTGATCTGGGGGACAGGGATCTATGTGCTCATTCCGCAGCAAATGTGGCAGAGAAACTAAATCTGCCAAACAGTTTGAACAGCATTCGTTCCACGTATGCCTCCATGGGGCCTGTGATGGTAGTGTCAGCAACTCCGGCAATGTGGATATTGTTGCGGCACGACTTTTCCTCCAAATCTTCTGCCTTTGCTGCTGTTGTTTTTAAGGAGGAGCTCCATGTGATCCAGGCATTTGGCTATTGCTGCTTGTGCATCCTCAATGTCCTCAATGTGCCTGTCAGCAGTGTCAATGCTGGCCTCATGTTGCTCCAATCGGTCATGCATGGTGTAAATACGCAAACCCAGATCAGCAGAGTGTGCATCGATAGCCTTGAAGACTGCCTGTAATTCTGCCATTATGGAAGTGGCGCCCTCTAATGCAAGTGGTTGAGAGTCCAGGGGAGTCCCCGTGATCCGGTGGATCCCCATGTGCAGCATCGCCTCCACCCTACCACCTTCGATCCTAGGGTTCTGGAAGGAGAGCTGTTGTTGCTTAGGGTCTCAGTGACCCATATTGAGAGGGGACACTACAAGACGTGTTAGAAGTGAAGAGAAGTAGCCCCTATCTGCCAAGACAGGGAATCACCACGACACCACCAGTGTTAGGCCCAGGAAGGGGTACCAGATAGATCTGCCTCTTTGTGTCTTCAGGCAATTGCTAATAGCGCCACACCCTTCTTTCATGCATTCAGCAGGGTTAAGAGGGGAAATCAGAATCTGGGGCATCCTGCCACTATCGCCGTTATTTAGCCTCAAGATTCAGGTGCATGTATCTGCTTCAAAATGACCCTACATTGGGCCTTCTGTCTGTGGGGCATCAGTGTCCTCAATGCTGGGATCTAAGTGAAGGGGGGTCCTGGGTGTCTATGGGTGTTTGAAACTGACTGTGTGACTCACCGCCACCCTTGATATTCAGCCCCACAGGAGCCCACCCACTCCACTGCTCTGTCTCACCAGGACACCGAGCCATGGCCTCGATTTTTCCTGTCAGCTGTCCTCCACAGCAGTGGCCAACCCTCAAGCTTGCCCGCGACCCCTGTCGTCACAGGGCCTCAGAGGGCCGCATCAGTCCACTGCAGTGGCAGCGCCATATTTGGAAGGCAGGGGTATCTCCACCAACAGCACCACACTCCACTGGTGCCACGAGGTCTCAAATGACTGTGGCAGCATTCAGGAGCTCAGACCACCAGCTTGGGAAGCCGCAAGGCAGTTCAATGATCGCGGTCGCTCGTAAGCTCCTCGATCAAGCCACCATCTGGGTGCTCAGTCAGGTCACGCCCCCCTTGAAAGGGCTACTTCAGTGGGTAGCACAATACATGCTGTAGGTTCACTAGTAGCATTTAATTTACAGGTCCTGGGCATAGGGAATACCACTCTACAAGAAACATATAAGTAAATTAAATATACTGAAATAGCACAAGTCCTTTAGCACTGGTTAGCAGTGGCAAAGTGTCCTAGATTCAACAAAAATTAATTTCTGCAAAAATAGGAGGGTAAAAGGCTAAGGGCCCGATGTAGCTAAAATTGATTTACCGATTTTCAATTACCAAATTTTACCGATTCGGTAATTGAAAATCGGTAAATCAATGTGGTGGACATGTAGGTATTTCCAGATGTGTAAATACCGACTCTGTCACATTCGGTATTTACCGATTCTGTAAATACAGAATCAGTATTTCCCATTGATTCCTATGGGCTTTGAAGCCCATAGGAATCAATGGGAAATACAGATTCTGTATTTACAGAATCGGTAAATACCGAATTTTGCAAGGGTGCAGGGGGTGTCACTTTGACACCCTCTGGCACCCCACAAATAGGCATGTGCGCCATGTGGCACACAGACATGCCCTAAGGGCATGTCTGTCTGTCACATGGCTAGGTGTGCATGCACACATGTGCATGCACACCAGAAATCGGTATTTTACCACACAATAGGATTGTGTGGTAAAATACCGATTTTGTAGGGCCTTTGGGACTCAGAAGAGTCCCACCTACATCAGAGATTTACCGAATCTGTAAAAATACCAATTCGGTATTTTACAGAATCGGTAACGTTACCGAATCGGTAAAGTTACCGATTCTGTAAATTTGTGCCCCTACATGCCAAATCATGTATACCGGTCGGTAACCGACGAAAATACCGATTTTCGGCCGTTACCGACCGACCTACATCTGGCCCTAAATGTTTGGGGGAAGACCACCCTAAAGCTGACAGCAGTCTATTTTTCCATTACGTCTGTATGTCCTATGCTCATGTGAGTGTTTACGACACAGTAACCAGTGCTCAAGCAAGCTTGATTCTCACATTGAACACGTCCCAAAGCTTCATGAAACTGTGCGGGGAAGATTTCCTTACTCTCTTCCTTTTCAACAGACCCACCTTGAGGAATGGAATTAATTTCCCACTCCACTGAGGTTTATTTTCTGAGCAGTGATTTTTTGACATTGCTCATCCCTTCCATACCAGCTGTGATTGACTAGCAGATCATCTGGCTATACTGGCCAAGTAATACTTTATTGTGAGGTATGTGTATAAATGTCCCCCCTTTTTTTATTATTGATATATCAATTGGAATAGATTGTATTCCTTCTCTATCAATTTTACAGGATCCCTTTTGGCACTCTTTGAAGTCATCTGGAGTTTAAATATTGTCACCCCTCACTTATACACACAAACCACTCATGGTATACTTATACATGCTTATGGGGCCGTTTTGTCTTTACATTTCAGGTACTTCTATAGTGATTCTCTGGTACTGTGGACCTGACCTCATATAATATATTCCTTTTAATTTTGGCTGATTTAATTCATGGGGTTAATTCTTTTAATCCTCCTTTCTCTTGTAGATACAGACTCCAGAATTTTTCTCTCTGTCTTTATGAGGACTGTTAGACCTGGCATCTTGTGGCATTTTTCCCCTATCTTTTTGCCTTTTGACCTCCTGTTTTTGATTTTATGATGGACTTCACTTTTGTTGTTGTAGTGTCTCTGCACACTTTTGCACTGCTACTCAGTGCTAAAGTGCAAGTGCTCTTACTGTAAATTGTGTTATGATAGGTTTTCCATGATTGGCATATTTCATTTACTTGTAAGTCCCTAGTACAGTGCACTGTGTGTGCCCAGGGCCTGGTAAATCAAATGCTACTAGTGGTCCTGCATCACTGGTTGTGCCACCCACACAAGTAGCCTTTCAAAGGTGTCTAAGACCTGCCACTGCAGTGTCTGCACGCAGTTTTAACTGTCATGTTAACCTTACAAGTGCACCCACTTGCCAGGCCCTAACCTTCCCTCTTACTACATGTATGGCACCCCTAAATTAAGCAAAAGGTACCCCCCTGGGTAAGATGCAGTGTATGTGAAAGGGTGGACATGTAGTTCTTTGTTTTCAAGGTCCTGAAAGTGTCAATTACCTTCTTTGTTGTGTAATTTATATTTTTGGTCATATCCTATATTGCTTTCCATTTGTTGAACTTTTGGCCATGGTACAATGCACTCATCAAGTATTGCTAAAATACTAAGTATGTAAACCTTGCCTCTCAAAGAGGACAGCACTTCCAACAAGACAGGGGCTGTGAAGACATGTCCCCTGCAGATGAGAGTGGTAAGATCCTCATATTCTGTGGGCTTCGAAAATTCAGCTTCACCCCCTTTCTCTACCATGACTCATCCAAGGTAGTGTGCAGCCGTCTCTGAGCTTATGTGAAGTGGATTCACCTGCTCACTCCACAAACTGTAGAAATTCTTCCATTTCATAATTTTGGGTTAACTAAAAAATTCTCTGGTGCTATACTGCACATTTTCGGTCTATATAAACGTAACAATTGAACTGCCTGTTGCAGGGCTGTTATATGTTACAGTAAAGAGCAGATATTCTGACTGCTTGTTTTTTTGGCTGACTATCTAAAAACCGTTCGTGGCACTCTCAAAGCACACTGCATCGTTGTCATCTGTTCATATTTTGCCATTTGCTTTTTCACTTTATCCTGACCCACGTGCACACCAATGTTAATAATAATAAAGATCTTTATTCGGCTTATTCACAATGGAAAAACCATAAAAGAGACAGATAATATCATACATTGCATATTTGCATGGTAAAAAAGTACACGCATTACATGACATTTCATATAAGAATCACTGATCAGTTAAAAAAGAATTAGCTAAAATATGGGGAGCCGCTCAAAGTGGACTTAATAAGGACTTTTACAGGTTTTTTCTATGTTTCATAATGCATTTTAAAAAATTACTAACAAAATAACAGACATTTTCCGTTTCCAACATTTGGAGTCTTAAGAGGGCGGGTCTGCATTGTCTCAACCCCCAGGTCCTTAGTATTGGTAGTAGCCAGATCTTTCTATGGACTTGATGGAATTTACAGAGCATGATCACGTGCAAATTGGACTGTGTTGATAAACCATCGCACGGGCAGGGCGGGAGTGTAGCATTCCAACAGTTTTTCAGCGGGAAACTGGCATTGGCCAGTTGTCATGTCGATAAAAATTTGTGTTCCGTATTTAATTGTATTTGGCTTTATTCTCAAACATTATCTTTAAATGGCTGCCACATTTAAATTTAATGGAAAAAAATCTGGATATATTTTCTATTCCATTGATTGATTCCTATAAGAAATTGTGATAGCTTTGTTTACTCTGTTTATGGAATGCCAAATCGCATATTTCCCTGAATTGTCTTTCTGTTTATCACCACCATAAAAGCAGGCATGGCATATATCTATTCGCTACTCCAACATAAACAAAAAACAAACATGTATTGTATAAACTGAAAGGGCATTTCAGAAGTTTGTGGCAAGCGTAAGCTCAAGCAGGGTTGGCATAGTAGAGGACTTATATCAAAGTAAAATAACATATATAAATATAGCCTGCAGCGAAAGAGAAAAGATCGCAGATCCAGCATCTTCCACAATGTACCGTCATGAAGCATGGTAGCCTTCTCATCATTAATAACATTATTCTAAATCTATAAATGCATTTTTCAGTACTAGGTCGGACACCTAATAAGGGCAGGGCCTGAAAAAAAATGCCTCCTCTGGCCACCCCCTTCTGTCAGGCCTAACTCCCTGCTAACATTTCACATTTGTACAGACCTGGAAACCATTTTTAGTTAACTGGGCCATTTTTCAACTGGAGCAGCGTAATTTTATCCCCCAATTTATATATGTCATGGTTATATATTTATATGTAACCTGTATACTTAGCAAGTGATTAACTTTTCTAACGTGTGAAATGTTTTTACACAATAGTAGGACTTAGTAATTTTAATCGCTAAGAGTTCCCAAACAGTTGTATTCGATTGGTAAATAAACAAGTGTAACCCTATTTACAGCATATGGACTTTTCTTAGGTTGCCAATGGTTAATAATATTGTAATATGCATCTATTTTTATTCACGTGCTAACCTACCTTGACATTCATCCTTAGGTGAACATATTTGCTTTAAACATTCCCAATATGCTGTATTTATCTTCTCTGTGGCTGTGTTACTGTGTTCCTTGTTAGCTAGAGAAAAGGCTTATTGTTGTGTACTAGATTGATAGTGAGGCTGGATAAAATTGAGTTGTTGGCAGACGATGAGTATGATGGTGAAAGGGGTCTTCTGCAACTGTCATACCAGGAAGAAGCAACATTGAAGAATGGCTGGTGTGCATCTAATGGGTGAGAAGACTCACCTAAGATGTGGTTATGTGTTTGGCTACTGATAGTGGAAATGGGGTATGGATGCTCTGTAGCCTTCGGTTGTGTTTTTATCTGATATTGCAGCTAGATAGAGTAGACTTTATTCTGGCTTTGAGATTGAGCAGATCTCTCCCCGTTAGGTTACCTGAGTGGGAAGCTCCATGATGAACATTCTTTCATTTTTCTTAGCACTTCTATTGAAGATTGAAACTATGCTTACACCTTCAATGCGTTCTTCTAGAAATCGCATGCTTATTCACGAAGTTGAAAAAAGAAAGCTTTATTTATTTATTTTATTCAAAAGGTTTTATATAGCACTGGCTATACCCGAGGGTGTCAGAGCGCTTTACAGGAGATTCGATGATGAAATAATTACAATATAGCATTTGTATTGTATTGTAATTGCATTTATATAGCACTTACTGCCCCAGACGAGGCGACGAAGCGCTTTTTCAGAGGGTAGCACGCTACTCCGGGACCCATAGAGGACTAGTGTTGAATAAGTATAGTGAAACATGCAAGTACATTTTAAGTGGTGGATAGGTTAGTCAGTTATTTGGATTCGGAATGAATGCAGAAGGATAGAGGAGGAAAAAAAGGTTTCTATTTATATAGCGCTTGTTACCTCTGATGGGGTGTTGAAACATGCTATTCAGGAAGCTCATAAAGGACTAGTGGTGAATTAATATGGTGAAATATGAAAGTAATTTCAGTGGTGGATATTAGTCAGTTATTTGGAGTGATAAGGATAGCGGAGGGATAAAAGAGGAAGAAAGGTTTGCATTTATATATCACTTGTTACCCCTGATGGATGCTGAAGCGCTTTTCTGGCGAGTAGCACGCCACTCCAGAATTCATAAAGGATTAGTGTTGAAAACTAGTGTAGTAAAATACGAAGTAATTTGAGTAGTGGATATGTTATTCAGTTATTTGGGTAGAGAAGGGTAGGTGGGGGATAGTGAAGGGAAAGAGGTTTGTATTTATATAGCGCTCGCTACCCCTAATGGGGTTTTGAAGCACAAGTAGCACGCTACTCTGGAACCCATCAGGATTAGAGTTGAATTAGTATGGTGAAACATGAAAGTAATTTTAGTGGTGGATATGTTAGTCAGTTATTTGGATTAAGAAGGGTTGGGGAGGGGTAGAAAAGAGGGAAGAGTTTAGAAAGGTTTGTTTTGGGGGATCGGTATAGTAAAAGAGGTGTAAGATGATGCAAGGAGGGGTAGTGTAGGGGAGAGTCTACAAAGGGGTATTTTGGGGATCATAGTAGTGGTATGAGGTTGAATGAGAGAGTGGATGTAGAGGATTTATTGAGCGAAGTATAGGCTGAGAAATAGGGAAGTGCATTGGAAATGCTAAATTAGAAGAAAGTGACAAATATATAGATCCATAAGTACATTGAAACTATATAGATGCATAATGGCGGTATGTATATTGGGTAGTATTTCTGGCCATGGCCCAGGTCAGTCTCGAACAGGCTCTAAAAGGCAACTGCCCTTGTCCTCTCCGCCCGAACAGGCTCAAACAGGCAACTGCCCTTGTCCTCTCCGCCCTTAGCCTCGACGACCCGGCTGAGACGCCCTATCCCTGGCCTTTTATAGCCCTAGTAATCAGGTGACCCCTACAGCCAATGGGAATCGTAGCCCTAACGCTATCCAATCACAACACTAGCACTAAAATCTAGAACCAATAGGAGACCAGGACCATACAGCCAATCTTAGCCCTATCCAAGCACCCAATCAGTTCAAAAACCTTGATCTCTATGTCCAATAAAGGTCCAAGTCCTACCAGTAGTCCCAACCCAAGTCCAAGCAACCAATGGCACAGGTAGCTCTAGTCCCTACTTCCAATAGAAAGCCTAACCCTACTCTTACAAAAAATGGGGTAACCCGATCATGTTGGTACATGTGTACACTGATTGGTGGTTGTATCTGGTGTTTCTATTGAATTAGGGTTAATGTACTCATTGGTTGGGTGTTTGAGGGTTTTTATTGGTTTCTGGGTGTGTGATTCAATCATTGTAGGGCTGGGACTAGGGCTAGGGTTAGGATTTCTATTGGAAGTAGGGACTAGGTCTTCCTATGCTATTGGTTGTTGGGAGTAGGGTGGGGCTAGGGCTAGGGTTATACCTTTAATTGGAAGTAGCGATTAGGGCTTCTGGTGTGATTGGTTGCTGGACTAATTGTGGGACTAAGAGTAGGGTTAATACAAAAAACAATGGTCCTAGACCTGGTTTTAGAGAGGAATGAATCAATTCCCTTGTCGGTCTATTTATCGACTATTTTCAGAGCTATTTTAAAACAATGCAACAGATCCTTAGTACTTAATACATCAATCACAGTAAAGTAAGAGAACATGTGCAACTCCCGTTGTGATTGGTCTGAGTGCCGTGGATCGGTGTACAGCCAGTGAATGGGGGCCTGGGCATGTTATCAATGCAGGCTGTAATGCAGCCTGGGTGGAGAACAAGCAAAGTGCACATTAATGTTTGGCTGCCCTAACTATCAGGTGCACCTACAAAGTGCCAATCACTCCTCCCCCTGTGACCCCAGCCCTGCCCACAAACTAACCCAGCCCCGCAGCTACCAAAAATAAAATGATAATAACAAAGTTATGTGACTATGACTGCAACCTTCTAGAGTCGAAACTGTATCACCCATTAAGGTCCATTGCAGATTGGTATAGTATGTTCATGAACAAAATTCAACAGCTTGTCCAAAGATCAGTGGCATAGCAAGATTACCATGGACCTCAATGCTAGCAAGCATTATTTGCCCGTATTCATATAGCACTTAAAAAGAGCCATAATTGGACTGTAGACGCTCCCTCACCAACATGGGCCCCAGTGACACCTCACCTGCTGAGCTATTTATAACTATGGTCCTATCGACGAAATGGAGGGTCAGGTATGACTTGTATGTGCAGCAATGAAAGTACTAAGAGTTTCGGTCAACGTAAGCTGCTGCATCTACTTTCTACACAGATTTCAAAGCTTTGCTTCCTTATCAACACTTTTTCGAGCCTAGCCCACTCTTGACAGCTTTGTAAGCGATGATTCAACACATTCTATCAGTTCATGTTTTTGTTTCTCACATAGTGCAGTTAAAGCTGACAAGTACATTGTGAGAGCATAACATTAATTACAGTGTTCAAAGGCAGTCAAAAGGAAGGAGATGATAGGAATTATGGGGAGGACTATTGAGAGCTGGGCTGAAGTTGCTTCTTTTTACACAGCTCGGAAGCCAAAAGTGAAGGTCCAAGCTACAAATTAGACGCAAAGATGGTACCATTCCAAAACTTAGGGGCATATGTACAAGCCCCTAGTGCCATCAGAGCACCACTATTTTTTACATTCCACTGGTAATATGCCCTGCATCATATTTAAAAAGTGACGTTAAGCGCACTTTTTTGTGGCTTAACCCCACTATGTAAATAGGCTACCCTATCATGCAGGTATTTGCAAGAAAGGGGTATGCAATGGCTGTTGCTGTGGATTTTCTAAAATAACATCCATTGTTTTTTTTATGCTGCCCCATATTTACAAGGGGGTGTAAACCTGTGGAAGTGCCAAAAACGAACTTCATGCAAGAGCAGGCGTTAGAATGGTGCACAAGTAGAAATGCTTTTATTTCTCCTCCTTTTTGCTTTCTGCAGCACACATAGACAGAGAAATACGCCATTAATGAATGTTTATGTGCAGGAAGGTACGCTATAGAATGCAGCACACATAGAAGTAACAAATAGTCATTACAGATTGTTTATATGCAGGAATGAACACATTCATGCACATAAACAATCATTCCCTGCAACGCAAGCACCCTTGTAATATGGCGCAAGGGTGCCTTCAGTGGCCCTAGGCAGCTATATTTGGAGTGGGCCATTGCCAAATTTGGTGCAGCTCCTTGCTCCAACATTTTCTTGTATATATACCCCAAAATGTCTTAGTGAAATGTTCGAAGAAGCTTTTCAAATCACCTTAATCAAGTCAGGCTTGATGCGCAATTTGCAAGTTACATACATTAAAAATAATATGACGCAAACGTGAAAATTAAAAGATGAAACAACATGATTAAGCCAATAATAAATCCCAGTGCAGATAAGTCTCAATTTAGTTTCCCTACAGACTTCGAACACACTCACCACAATTATTCTTCATGGAAAAGATTATTTCCCACGTCTTTTAAAGCCGTGGACTGGCTATGGGTCACATCTAAGATACTGGTATAGTAATACAGATAACACGTGAAAAGAGAACCTCAGAAATATCACAGAAATTCGATTTGTGAAACATAATACAGCGCACCTAAAGCAGGCAAGAAAATAAGTCTAATAGAAACCACCCCAACTCAGAAGATTCAGGCACACCACCTATCGAATAATTAACCATATGGAGCAGTACTTGGACTACAAAAAAACTGAAAAAAATCAGCCACCAAGCAGAAGAACAATCATCAGCAGTGAGAGGATGAGAGTGAGGTACTCAGCACCAGGGCAGTGAGAGGATGAGGATGGGGTACTCAAGCACCAGGCAATGATACTAATTCACCCTATGTTTCTCCATGTACTGATGTGTACCCTTATAATCTCTTCTATTGACCCTTCAATTTCATTCAGTACTACTGGCTCTCAGACTATAGATCAGCTCAAAACCTTGCCTCTCAGACACGCCCCATGTGCTGTTACAATGCCTCTCTGTCCCTGTCCACCCTACCAAGTGGCAAACCTAACCTCTGGACATATCTAGCACACTTGTTTTCCTTATTTCCATACCTCTCAACACCATTTCAGTTCACACTGACTGTCTCAACCTCAATGGCCCGATCCATCCTTACAGGTGCTCAAACATCCTCCTGGCCGATAGAAAAGCCATGATACTACACAGCATCTCTTTCCCCTTGTGAACACACCACTTTATTGAAAGAGGGAGGCATAAATTGCTGTGCTTACGATGAAAGTTAATCTATTGATCAGAAGAGGACAGGTCAACTTGGCTTGCAAAGTAACACGAGCACATTACTTAAGCAAGAGATGGCTCATCATCGATTTAATGGGAAAGTAGATCACAGACAACTCAATCGCCATACTGGCATAAAATCATCCCAAACATATGAGAGAAAGATAAACAGAGGGAGGGCTGAAAGGGCAAGTTGAGAAGTTGGCATGCGTGAAAATCCATTTACGAAAGGAAAACTCATTAATTTAGGAAACAGAATCCTATGTATTCTTCAGCTTATGCTTTTTCTCAAGTATTATCAACTATTTTCCCACTTTACCTCTTTAGAAGTTAAATGCATATGCTACTATTCATTAAAACTGTAGTCTAACATCTTTCTTATTGTTTCATGCTAAAATAACTAAGTCATTCCTTGATTTCCCGCTTTCACGTTTCCCATTCTTGAGCCAGTGCATTTAGGTTTTTCTAATGGGCATGCCACCGAATTGGTGTCAGTACCAGTGAGGAATGATATTCAATCTCATTGAACAGTGGTGCATCGGCTGTTGTGCTCCTGTTGGCTTATCCACCCAGATGTATGCTGTATCATGCACCGTTCAGTTATTGTATGTAGAAGAGTTTGGGCTACATGATGGTGTTTTAAATTGACTTAATCGCTTTACGTCATTTCTATCTAATGGCTCATTTCAGGTACATGCCCCCCTCTATCTGTCTAGCACATTCCCTCTCAGCTGTGGTGTTCCCCAAGGTTCAGCTCTAAGCCCCACGTTATTCAACGTGTACGTCCACCCGCTGGCACTTTTAGCGAAAGCTCAGAACATCAGTATTATGTCCTACATGATAATACTCAGTTGTTATTTACCTTTTCCAACAACCCGGATCAGGATCAACTAAAATTCTGTGAAGACATCCTGGCCATTTCTGCCTGGATGGCAGATAATTACCTACAACTCAACTCTTCTAAGACCGAGCTGCTGCTGGTGGGCTGTGGCACCCAAAAGTGGGACTACCATTAGGTTTGGGTTTTTATTGAATAAACACTGCTTGTGATGAACTCGTCATTAATCGTATTTTGACAAGAGGTCCGGAGGGGCACAGTTTGAATATAAGAAATCTGGAAAAAAGCAATATTTTCCGCGTGTGGATTAGCATATGAACAAGTGAACTGAGATGTAACAAAGTTAAAATGAGAGTATAAATGATGATTGAAAATGAATACATTGATTATTAAGAAGAACTAAAAAGATGGTACCATTACAACAATGGTACCATTTAATAGTGCATCTGGCTGGGGCAAGAGGTTGCTCCAGTTCATGGTGTTTATATTGATTCCGGTGGCTCTTGGGCATGCCATCTTACCAGTTTGCATGCAAACCTGGATAAAAGCATAAGCTTGATCATTTTGAAGATAAGGCATGCATCCCACTCCTATTACACTACCATTAATGGCCCACGGCACTCGGATCTCCCCCACAACTGAAAAATGCAGTTAAGAACTTAGGGGTCCTTATGGACAACACTCTTTCCTTTGAGTCATATGCAAAAAAAGTGGCAGGGACCTGTTTTGACCTCTTACGCAGTTTAAACCCCATCTTGGGGTTCTTTGATGCTTCGACGTGCCAATTAATTGGGAAATCAAAGGTGCAATATTGCCTACACTATTGTAATGGATTTTTTCTGGGTGTAAATAAAATTGTCACTAAAAGACTCCAATGGACACAGAATGTGGCGGCACGCATCCTCTTTGCCCTGCCAAACCACTGTCGCACTTCCAATCTTCTCCGTCGTCTCCACTGGCTGCCCATTGAACAGAGAGTCCAGTTTAAGACCCTCTACACCACCCATAAGATCTTATATGGGCAGGGTCCCCAAATCCTGGAGGGGCTCTGCACACCATATGTCCCATCCCGCGCCCTGCACTCTGCTGACCTGCATTCCTGTTACACGCAGATGTAGAGCAGGGCGGCGCTCTTTCAAGACGAGGGCACCTGCTATATCAAATTCCATCCCACTTATGGCCCAGAGCAACACAGGACCACTGGGCCTTCAGGAAATTGATCAAAACCTGTCTCTTTTCTACCATCTAGCTTCCTCTATTTGGTTACTTGGTCTGTCACACAGGAGACACACCATGTGCACCCCTGCATGTATACCCTGGTCCAGAAGCACAAGGGGGTCCTACTGTTTCCTCATCACCAAACTTATCACTGTAGGTTCACTGCTGTGAAAAGTGAGGCAGGGACAAAACTTGAAATATGCTTGGTGGAGTTGCAGCTCCCCTGCCAAGCAATTGCAGCCTCAAAATTGTGGCAAGACCGCCAGGGATCGCGGATCCTCGGTGGCAGCAGGTGTCCCATGGTGGTCCAACCACCCTACTTGTAATAGGGTGGTCAGACCACAGGTGTGGCGGCTACCATGAGTTTGGCGGTCCATCGGACCACCAAACTCATAATAAGGCTCTATATGTTGCCACTAGCATTTTTATGAGATCACATACATTTATTTTATTTTGCTATGCAGATGATGCACTGCTGATTTTTACTTTTCAACAGAAAAATTCATATCAGCTACAAGAAAATGTATTGTAGAATGAGAACAATGATAAAGAAGACATTCTTGTCTTTAGAGACATGCCTTCCATTTTTTATGGTGTATATTGGCTCTCTTCTTTTGGAGACTTGCCGGCTCTGTCTTCCAGGATAGAAATCTTGGTATGTCAATGAATGGCAAACGTTTGTTTCAACCCTAAATTTCCAGGATAACTTCTGCTTGTTTCCTCCTTCTGCTTACAAAATATATTTCTCATTCTTACTATATTTGTGTAGGAAAACATTTGCTCATGCTGACATCACATCAAGACTGAATTACAGAAACACAGAGTACTTGTTTACCAAAATATCTTCTACCCGATATGCAAGTTGATTTAGCATTTCATAACAGGACTGATGCTTTGATTTCCTTTATAGGAACATATCTTAGAACATCATCTCCAAATGAGGGAATAAGCTTAATGAATACCTACATGACCTCAAACAGGCAGTATCTTTCCCTCTTAAACTTCTCGAAATCAAATGAATTGTATACTTGTACCAAAGTAAGTATTTCAAGTCCTAATGCCTTGAGTTTGACATTTAATATTAGAAAATCATGAAGTCAAAAATAATTATTTTATAGAAAATGTAGTTTATTCAAATTTGTTGGAGTATAATCCAAGGACAGGGAGGTTTCCTTATGGGATCAAAAGCTCTCTCAACCCTCTTAGAGAAATGTAGCCTATTTTACAAGGAGTAATGATTTCAAAATCAATTGTAATAAAACGAAATAAATGATTTTTAGTGCCAGCAAAAAAGTTAAGGTTAGAGTATATCTAGAGGGTGAGCAACTCAATAGTGTCTATGAATTCAACAGGGTGCAAGAATCAGTGATTCTCATAGCTGGTTGCCCCAGATAGCTAAGAGTAAATTGGCCTTAACATTAAGGGTTGGATCCATTATAAGGCATGCCCACAGGGCATCACCTTTTGCTATTTCTCCCTCATAGAGATGTATGAAATTCATGCTCGGGCAACCTTGTATGGGGTGGACTTTTGGGGATATTGTAATCTTTATTTGATTGAAAAAGTGGGAAATGTATTCCTTAAATCTCTTCTGAAACTTCTCATCAGCAACCCAACTCTTCCACTTAGAATTGATCTAAATTTTAGATTAATATCAGATTTTGCTTCACTAAGACCCATCCAATATTGGATAGGCCTAGTTCAATCACAGAGTTGACTCCTGTTAAGGACTATGTTTAGGAAGTATTAATTGAACATTCATCCAGCAAACTTCCATGATTACTGCACGTTTAAACCTGACTATATAAGCTTGGCTTAAATGATTACTGGTTACACCATAGAACAATCTCGAAAGGTGTAAGTGAAGAGATAAAAACTCATTATCTGGACTTTGTCCTAGGAGACACGATATCTGTGGTAACAGCAGGCAGAATTGTAGATTCATACTTGGGGGCAGATATACAAGTCCCTTGCGCCTCTTTGCGCTGCCATTGCATCACTTTTTGTGACGCAACGGCGGCGCAAACAATGCGCCCTATTTACAAAGTGAGGCGAGAAAGCAAAAGACACACAATTGATGGACGGAATGCAGAACAAACCAAAACATTCACCCCCAGTCAAGAGATCTGGGTTAAATCCATGATTATTTTGCTCACCATGCCACCCCAGTTTAGACCTGGCCATATGCAAATCAGTGCCTCATGAGAACAGTCCAACACAAACAATTGTGTGTCTTCTGCTATTTACAACGTTGCGCATCTAGGGAGATGCGTCACGTTGTAAAGCCCTGCATCACATTATACCTACGTCAGGTATAATGTATGCAGGGGCGGCGTTCCTATGCTTGAAAGCCTTGTAAAAGTGACGCAGTGAAATCTACAAGATTGTCGAAAAACAATACAAGTTCCCTTTTCATCGAGTCAGAAAGGAGAGACTTGCGTCTCTGAGAATTTACAGAAGGCGCTTGGGAACCTCAGCATTAGGGAAATAAAGTTAGAATAGAGTACCAGACTACCCAACAGAACAATAGACTATGTATGGTGAAATATTACCCAACCAACAATCAGCCCACAGAGATCTAAATAAAGATTTAAATAATCACGTTGCCTTATAACAGCAGGAAATCACTGAAACATTGTTATACTACAACCATAAATATAACAAATGGATAATATTTTCACCCTGAAACCCTAACTGGGTTAACATCCCGGTAAAATTAAAATAAAAAGAATGTAGCATAACTAAATGCCAACAACACTACCTAAACATTAAACATGGCAAGGTATGATAGTGTGTAGCATGGCGCTGAGCGCCAAGAACCCAGAGCGGGTAATAAACATATAATAACCCAGAAACGGACTTATGAGTAAAGCGCCAACCATAGAAAATTAATACTGCACAAGGCGCAATCTAACATCGCTAAAAGATGGCCGCCACATTCTACCAGCATAAGGCGATTCTTGCGTACAAAGATTAACATTAAAATAAAATCTACATAAATAACTTTGACCAAGACTTTGAGCGCCACCAGTAAACAAATAATAGAGAGAATTATTTGTAAAAAGATAGCGCAAGGGATGCCAGGACTAAAACGGTTTTAATATATGATCACTAGAAAAAGCGGCATAACCAAACATCTTTAAAGACGGCCGCCTTTTTCTCCTATGGTTGCTATACCTTCCGCCAATGTACTCAGGTACGTAAAAAGCGGGACAAATTATGTTAACGTAATAAACATTGCATGATTAAACACCAGGTCCGCCAACGAGAAATAAATACGTCGAACCGAAACTAGGAGATTACGAGTGTAAAATAACACCCTGGTGTAAAACTAGCATAATGCTCGATCACGCAAACAAATGTTAAGATGGCCGCCACATAAAACATAAGCTCAAAACCAGCGGGATAAAACACAGGTGCAACAGTTTTAGCTTAATTAGTCCCCCATGAGACCTATATAAACTTGTAAACGGCACAGTGGAAATTAGAGACCACTTGCAAGACGGCGGAGGAGAACACCCGGAAAACTCGAGGAGATTTGCCAAATGTAAGTACGAAGCCTGACCCCCTAAATAATAATAACTATCACCTCAATAATGGTTTATTTTTTAACGGAACGTATTCGAACTAGTTATTTTCGCTATCCCTCTATTTACTTTACAGTAGAAAGACAATCCCTCCTTGAATGCGCCAGAGAAGCTTTGCTCCTATAATGCGAGAGCAGGCCCCCTAAAGACATATTGGGAGGTAAGAATAATTAACTGAAACACAGGTCGGTAAAAGATAGAAAGCCCTGTGCGTATTCATATTAAAAAAAAACCTCCATCCTCTGGGTTTCTGTCATCCAGTTTTAGGTCAGAAATAAAAATAATGTGACTGAAATACCGGGTTGTGGAAGGTTAGACCGTCCTCTGCACAAGATTCGCCTGCCAAACATTCCAGGTACCACTATTTCTACCTTTAAAGTTAGGGCGATAAATAGAGCTTTAATTATGACATGTTAGAAAATGAGTGATAACCACCTATGTAACAGCTAACATAATGATTTGTCCGATAGGCAGACTGTTTGTTTATTTATATCTACGGAGCAGCGGATTATCATTGACCAACTCCAACCAAGAAACAGTTTGATTAAAGAAAGGTAAAAAATAAATCCTAAATGCATGTTGAGATCACTTAGAAATTCCACTAAGAGGTGAAGTAATGACTCAGCTTATTTCTGATAAAATTTACAGAAATTGAGAAAATCCAGATATGGTTATATATCGCCAATTCCCTAAAAAAAGCGATTAACCTACCAACAGCTCACATCTAAGGTATGTAGAATTTCAACACACCTGATTTTAGAAGTAAAAATACCTAAATTCATGATAATATGATAGGAGGTTCTCAAAGCCCACCGGGCTCCTCCAAATGATTGCCTTAAAACTACCTGGCACATAAGGACGCAACTAAAAGGGTGAGACCAAACAGAAGTTGTGGGATTCACGAATATAGCAGAGGTCTGTTTTTTGGAAGAAAATAATGTCTCAGAGCTAGTCTTTGTTAAACTATGTAATGAATGTTTAGTAAATGCAGAGTCTATACTCAATGAATAAATTTGCTTTGACAATAGGATGCAATGTTTAGCTAGAAAATGAGGAATACTGTTCTGCCGCAAAGATAATACATTAAGTGCTAACATATTATCTTCATTCTTTTTAAATTTATAGTGATTTTAAATAACATACTGTCCTGAAGAAGGTGACGACATAATATCACCGAAACGCCGCGTCAACAATTTCTGTTTGTGTGATAAATTTGTTGTATAGTAAAGTGTACCCTTTTTTTAACTATTCTTTGATTAATGCCAGATCATGTGTTTTTAACATATAATTTTTTATGAATTAAATGTATGTATATGTTCCGCAAGTCGGTTTGAACAGAGAACAATTTATAATAAATAATACATTTTCTTTTTTATACAAGTCACAGTTGAAGTGTTTACATCCTTACTATTTTAAGTCTGTTAGAATGATGTCCACTAAGGGGTAGTGAAATAGATTGTAAATTCAGTGATCCCATTACAACTTTGTGATACGTGGTTGGCTCACCCCAAGCGCCTTCTGTAAATTCTCAGAGACGCAAGTCTCTCCTTTCTGACTCGATGAAAAGGGAACTTGTATTGTTTTTCGACTTTTAACCCCCTCCCTTTTCACTAAGGGTTTCTCCTTCCCAATTTGAATCTACAAGATTGTGTCACTTTTAGGATGCCACTTCCTCAAAACTGCTTTAAGCAGGCGTAAGGAGTGACGCAGTGTAGTGGGAATAGGCCACAAAATGCATTGCAGGAGTTGGGTCGTGCTTTCGTCACGACTCCAGCAATGCGTGACTTTTGCCCCAACAGATGTGTCAGAATTTCTGACGCATCTTTCAATCCTTCCGTCATGGTGCGCTGCATTGTAAATATGGTGCATCCATGGCGGCGCAAGCATTTTTTAGGGTGGCGCAAGGAAAGTGATGCATCTCTATAGATGCGTCACTTTCTAGTAAATCTGTCCCTGTTTGTTTAATTATGTATCTGATTTTGAGTCATTTATGAATATTTTAAATGATCCGTCTGCACGAGCACGTCATATAAAATTTAGATTAGGCTCTTTACCCCTGACTACTTTTACATGTTCGTGGAATAACAAAGCAGGGTCAATTTTATCCTATTTATGTCCAATGTGTTGTCTGGGAGCTGAAATGATGAACATTTCCTATTTTTTTGACCAGCTTATGCAAAACAGGTTTCGTATTGGATAATCTCCCTTTGCCATCTCTTTGACTTCAGAGATCGATCCAATGTCTTGAGAGTATGTAAAATTGTATTATTTGTGCAGTCACGAGCTATTTGTCATCAATTTGGCATATAAGAATGAAAGCTCTAAAACTTAATAGCCATTATGTGTAGAACAAGTATTTCCTTGGGACCTTGAACAAAACAAGCCATCTTGCACTTTTTGCATTATTTGCACATATAAATGAATCCATATTTATTGGAATTTGTATTGCTTGTGGGCTATTTGTATTTAATTTAAGAACTGCTTGGAGGATTTTAGGTTTTCAACCTTGGTATATACACTGCAAATATTTTATCCTCCTTGTCTTTTTGAATGAACTAATATGTTATGTGAACTTTAATTTGTAGTGTAGTTCCTATATTCCCAATAGGCTCTGTGCATTGGAATAACATAAACGATAGCTTAGACATAGGACTGAGGTCGACTAGGTCTCTATTGAATATGTTAGACTTAATTGTGTGTGCCAGCTAGCTCAGAGGTCACTAGAAACTTTCTCGAGTAAACAAGAAGGCGTTTAGCTTTCCTGAATAGACAAGAAGGGATTAGCTTCTGACAACCATATCACATGACAACTTTGTTCCCCCTGCAATAAGGAATATATCTCTAGAGTCGCGGAAACAATAGATAGCTATTTTACTCAGTCAATCGTGCATGCTTCGTTTCACCAGAAATGCAGAGAAATAGAGAGAAGGGCGTTTTCAATGAAAGGGTTATTTATTGAGCAGTCTTCTTTCTCATGCAAGAGAAATGAAGTGCCACAATTGCAATACTTGTCATAAAGTAAAGTGCGTACAGTAAAAGGAGTATTATGAAATAATACTGTAAAAGCATTTATATAGTTTCTAAGCCATAACATACTTAAAATGGATAAAATACATACAATGATAAAATAATGATTAAACGTACTCAACTGGTGTTTCTAAGATACGCCTACCCCAGTGTACATAACCTAAGCCTAGTACAGGGAAGGAGTAAATGAGTTACAGTTTTTGCCAAGAATCTGAATCAAGAATTCTCTATGGGTCTAATCAATTTTGTACCTTGGGTATAGAATGAAGGAGGTCTTGTATCTCTCTCTCAGGACTCGATCTCCCAGAAACCCGTGAGGGTGTCAGGGAAACACTGGAGCTGGATTTTCTCGGCAGGAGAAAAGACAGCGTCTCTGTCAGTGCGTCAGCAGGGAGTGTCGGCTTCCTTCGGCACTCGCATCAGCTGGGCGTCGGGCAAGTAGATAGCCGATCTGCTCTAAACCACCGTGTGTTTCTTAAAGCAGATGCTGGTATATTTATACCTGGAAGGTGCCGAGTTTGACATAAGGTTGGACATAAGACGTCACTAAGAACTGGCAGTTCTTTCAGGACTCTCAGGAGTTCTAGGACAAATCAAGTAGGGAAAATTCCCGGGCTGGTGGAGGCTTGGTTTGTTTAAGAACGCGTTGTACTTTCTAGGAGTCTGTGGGAGTAGCCTTGCCGTATTTGGACTGTATTGGCTATGACTTAATATGGATATGATTCTTATGTCTTTATCAGGATATGATTTAAATTATTATAACCACACACGGGCATAAATCGGGAATATCTAATTAGGGTTCTAGATACATTCACAACACCCACTCCCGTATAATGTCAATCATTACTAAATACTAAGCAATACTAAACATATAACGATGCATGTGTTTTTCAGCCCACCCCAAAATACATAGTTTGCATTTGAAATGGTGTATACCCGAAAAATGAGTATAATACTGTACATTTTCAAGAAGTGGTATCATTCAGAAGATGCATATTTTGTTCATTTAGAAAGTTGACTGAATGAATCACGAAATGTACATTTATGAAATGGCTCTTAATACAGAAGAGAAGGTCGATACCATTTCATCACATATTTATACAAGACTGTACATGTGCTAGAGGCTATGTCAAAATATTGTCTCTAGGTATTTTAAAAATAAAAATCTTGTTCTCTAAGAATAGTTCTACTTTAAGCAGAGTATTATGTGCCAAAAAAAGTAAATATTTTGGGAACTGTAGAAAAATAATTTCGCTTTCGGGAAGAAAAATAGTCCCAATGTTTTTTAGAAGTTCTGTTTATCAAAACTGAAGGCCGAATTCAAAGTTCAGGGGACGCTGTGTGCTCGCTATTTCAAATATTATTCCCGTTGTTAATAACACCTTGGCTGCTAGGCGTTTTCCCCCTCCTGTGCTGAAAATTGCCATTTTGCTGGTGTCATGACGAGCTCAGCTCGTCATCAGCACAGCTCAACTGTGCATCATGACGAGCTGAGCTCGTCATGAGCATCGAAAGGGTTAATAGAGAACATTACCTCAGATAGGCCGGCAAAAAATTTGTCTACAACAGTAGGTGATAGTTGGGCCAACTCCGAAAAAGTAGAAATAGTGCATACATGCGATGCATTGCCATCATCGGTGTTTAGATCAGCAATGGTCACAGAAGGTTGTACCTGTGTGCCGCTTTCATCTCGTACCTCACCGCCACCTAATCGTAATGGTGAGGTCTCAAGGAATGACATCATCAGAATGGGTAGCCGCTGGGGACAACATGTTGCATGAGCCGTTACCGAACCAAGCAAAGTATCGACATCCATAGGTACTGCTGATGGAAGTGTGAGACAGACGTCTAACAAGCATTCTTCACCGCAAAGCAAGCATCTTAGAACAGGTTGGATGCAATCTTGCCAGATTGGTCTGAATGAAAGAAACCAGGTAGTATTCAGATCTCTTAGCCGAGACAAGCCGAGGACTTTAGTGATCCGCTCTGGGTATTGTACTGCTAGGATCGTGTCTTCCATTGTAGCCTGAGCTTTGTCTGTGACTTGACTTGCCATATCGGAGCAGAAGGAACAAAAATAAGATTCCGGCTATGAGTCCCAAGATGAGAGGCAGGCCGTTGAACACAGAATGCACAAAATTCGGGAAGATGCCAAGAACTGCTTCGAAGGGTGTTAGCAGTCCCGAAAACATTGTCTTAAATACATGTGCGATGCCGCTGGTATCAGACATGTTTAAGATTTGACTTAACATTTCTACGAAATGTACGGGGCAATTTGTTGATAATAATGCATGTATCTCTGCTGCTGTCCTTGCAACTTGCAGATCATACGTTTCTCTAGACGAGGTTAAAGGCACAGTTGTTTGTAAAAGAATAGACTTCATTCTGCTTAAAGTATCAATTCGAATAGAAGAGATATTCAAAGAAGGCCATATTGCCGCCTCCATGTCTGGTTTGCTGTTTGGATACAATACTTGCATACAACAAGTGACCATGAAAGTAACGCTCACGAGATAGGCTTTTCCTGGCACCATGCCACAACAGCTGTGGTCACTTATTATAATGTAGCTGCCGTTAGAAAGCTGTCTGAAAAAAGGCTCTATCTGTGTAGCTGGGGTGCCTTGCTGGTGACATGAAAGATTATTTGAAGAACCTTTGCAGGCTCCATGCAAGTTAATTCCTTGACACAGAAGTGTACCGCTTAGTGACTTTTTACAGTTGTTACCACTAAGAAATATCTCTTTCTTGCCCCCACTCCAACATCTATATGTATAAGGTAAATTCCAGGTTGTCTTGATGTATCCTTTACCCAACCTTTCATACAGGCCTGCTGGTATATACTTTTGGCAGTATTGAAACTGAAACGTTGTTATCGGGATTGTAATGGTGCCATGTATTATCCATTCAATGACCGGTCGTTCTGACATTGTCAATGGTAATATTTCTAGTTTTTCAATGCTCAGCACCGTATAGTCTGCCCCTCTCTTTGTCAAACAGATTTGTCTATCAGTAAGGTTATAGATAGAAAATAATGACGTTGTGTTGATTAGACGCCATTGCACCTTGCCTGAACGCAAATTTTGTAACGTACAGCCTAACTGTACAATAGAACGTAATTGGGACTGGCCATGTTGTAACAGTAGCATATCCTGTTCTATTATATCAATAGCAGAAGATACAATGCTGTCCAGTGAATAAATTCTGGAGGACAGAGTCGTTAACACATTGTCCACTACAGAAAGTTATTTTTCAAAATTAATACGATCAATTTCTCGTATTTTTTCTGCAGTTTCAATTTGTGTTATTTTCCAAGCTTCATTGTAAGCCACGTATATACCGGTGTATATGAAACGTTTTTGGCGCTGTTTGCGAGGTCCCAGTAAGAAATCTCGCAAGTCAGCACCTTCTTTAAGTAAAGTTAAGTGTTGCTTACTTTCGGGAAGTGTGGATCTCTGTAGCCATTCGAGGCATAATTTTCCTACACTGTATGTTGTAACTATCCATGGATGTTGTCTCTGGGAATATCTTCGGTCTGGCCTATTCTGTTTGAACCCCTGTATTTTGTTCAGGAATCTATCTTGACAGTTATTAGTGTCTGTGGGCCAGATCAACCATTTGTTCCAATTAGGATTTGTTCTGTTTTGTTTTAAAATATGGGACACGTCTAACCCCTCATCTGTAGTTTTGTTTCTATCAGGCATAGGCTTTGGTATAGACGGGTTATTTAAATCTTTTATCTTGGCTAGACCAAGACAGGTTGTTTGTTGAATGGTGTCATTCAGGAACATTATTCGTTCTGGGATCATGCAGGCTCTGAATAATGATTCTAAACCTTGTACCTGCCATTCTTTTGTACCCCGGACAGTTTTTGTCTCAATGTTGTTTTTCCAAAATTCAAAACCAAATGTATACATTTTTTCATAAAATTTTTCAGAATAAAAATGTTTAGTGTTTGTCAACATGTTTTTCATTCCTGTCTTATTCATAATTTTAAAATAAAAATTTTCTGGATCAGTGACATTAAACCCTGAGAAGTATGGGAATTTTTCATAAAATGTTTTTGAACTACCTTTTGGTGGAGTTGGACAATGTTCCCATTGATCATGACTGAACACATTTCTAGGATTAGCAGATTTATGAAAATAATGATGCCCAAAATGATTGAAGCAATACATTTCTTCATAATTCGATGAACCCTGTAAATAATCCTGTTCTGTAAATTTTGCTGACATTTCTAAATCTGACATCATGTTATTAATATTTTCAAAGTCCCAATCATCAGAGAAAGTACTAGGTGATACAAAGTCATTTAAAGAAATCTTGAACTGATATGGATATTTCAAGAGTTCAACCCGGCCATAGATTTCGTAATCAGTATATTCCCATGCTACACCACCAGGTATAAGAATGGCTGTGATGTTCACTGATGATAGTTCTCTTTTTTCAACGTGAGAGGATCTGTGAGGTTTTAGAACTAAGTTGATGTTCTGACTTGCTGTGTCCATTGTACTGTATTTTCAATCAATCATTCTTCCCAAGCTTAAAACTAGGATGAGCCAGAGCAGGAGGAAAAGTACACCTAACACAATCCACAGTTCAATCCAGGGTGAAATCAGATATGTCTCTCCAAGTTGATGAAAAAGCTCTGTAATTTTGTCTTTGAAAGTTTTGTTTGCTGGCTTGTCTCCATGTTCACTTGGATCATCGGAAAAGTCATTGAAATTGATAAAGTAGCCAGATGCAGTTCTGTCAATTGTTTGGATTGTATCAGGATTGTTATTAATCTTTGCAGTTGCTTCATCCTTTTTCATATTAGAATAGTCCGAGGCTACATCATTGTAGATAGGTGTTTCTTGACGAACTGTTGCAATTTGGGTTTCAAGAGGCACAAGTTCCATGGCTTTGTTGCATAGTCCTTTTTTATTCACTGCAGGTTTATCAAATGTGATTAGTCTCTCAGTTTGAACCTCTTAGATTGTTGCAAGGTTTGGTCTTCTGCTACTTCTTGGGATTCCACTGGGCCTACTACTTATTATTGGCCACATGGTTGTGGTTTTACCAGGTTGATTGATACAACTCGGTTTTCCTTTTTACCAGCAAGAGGCAGTAGTAATACTGATCTTGTTCCGCTGATAGATAAGAAAGGTACTGCTTTTCTGTAAGAAGGCCCAAATTCCTTCTTCACCGCGATTTTTTCTCTGACCAGATCCCCAATCTTTGGAATCCAGATAGGTCTTGCTGGGACAGGTGGTTTCTCTTCAGTGGCTGTTGGCTTTAGTTTTGTGTTACTTAGACTTCTTCTTGTTTCATTCAAGTTCTGTAAAACAGCCAAACGATCTTTGATATCAAAAGTTTTTTGTTCTACAACTGAAGTCTGATTATCGAGATCTTCCATAATCATTCTTGTACCAAACAAAAGTTCATACGGAGTGATTCCACCCAGAGAATTTCTTGGCAGATTGTTAAGACTACGTTGGACACTTACTAGATGTTTGACCCACCCATCACCCGAACCTAATACCCTCGCTGTTATAGATCGCTATATGTCTTGGTTTTTTCCCTCCACTACCGTTCTACCCTCAGGCTAAAAGTGGATTAGAGTACCGCAACGCAATGCCCATGCTGGCCATGGCCTCCTCGCAAGCTTGAGAGCTAAACGCAGGACCCTGGTCAGAATGTAGCAAGCCAATTGCTTATATGCCATAATAGACTTGCAGTTCATGCGATAACCGTTCTTGCATCAGCCGAGTGCTGGGGTCACATCTAATTGAATCTTGTCCTAGAAGTTGTGGGACCACATACGTCCGTTGGGATGCATGTGTGTAGACAGTCTAATGCTGTCTAACAGAGGTGTCTGTGCTGGACTGACTGTGCTATTGTCAGTCTCCTGGTTCGGTTCATGACTGCGATCTCTATTGCAGTCCTGACAATCCATTGCAAAGTTATATATTTGCCGCTCATTCCCGGCCACCAGTATCGTGATTGCAATTCTATTAGTGATTTCAGGATCTCTTGGTGCCTCAGACCCAATCCCATGTGTGCTTCTTGAATCAAGAAGACTCTCCGGTTCGTGTTTGGAAATACTCTATCCCCCTCTCCAGGGATTTGAGCAAACGGAACGGAGTTCGCATCAATTATGTATGTATTTCCAAAAGGATAGTTTAGAGGTAACGCCACATAATTGCCTTCCATGGAGGGTTTTACTGCAAGCAGCGTTTCACCATCTATTTGTTTTTTAGAACCCTTTTTTGTAGCTACGGAAGCCGAGTGACCAGCTGCCGCTGTAGCTTTATTAGCCAATTAATTCCCTGCAACGTGAACGCCATCACGTTGAAGACTCTGCGTATTTATCACGTGAGTCTTTTGTAGTTCTTTCTGTAAAAGAACTACTTGTTCCCATAGTTTTTTATATTTTATTGTGCCACCTCTTTCATATTTGTAACCATTTTTAATCCAGGTCTGCATGGAATTATTGTAAGATTCGACGCAGTAATGCGAGTCGCACACTATTAGTGTGGGGAAGTCGCGATCTGCATTTTCAAGCGCCATCTTTAAAGTTTGTAGTTCAGCTCGCTGAGCTGTACAGTTTCCAATTGATTCAGTTTTGGTGACCATTGGTCTGAATTTACCTAAGC
This sequence comes from Lissotriton vulgaris, assembly GCF_964263255.1. Classification (NCBI taxonomy): domain Eukaryota; kingdom Metazoa; phylum Chordata; class Amphibia; order Caudata; family Salamandridae; genus Lissotriton; species Lissotriton vulgaris. The sequence goes on along the minus strand of NC_141689.1, from coordinate 1,170,782,270 downwards.
GCCAGCCACCTTTAACAATCGCACACGCTGAATTGCAAAACTTTTTATCCACAACGTAATGTTGTGCAAATCTATCAGCGTATATTACACAGGTGTACTGTTCCAGAGGTAGAATTTCGATCGACAGAGGACATTCTTTTTTGTATTCTAGATGTTCTAGCTTTTTCATTTTTGGATCAAATTCGTATACTACGTCTGGTGCAGCAAGAGAATTAACCCATTGTATCCATCTCTGATGTAATGCTTTAGCATTTGGAATGCTTGCTCTCGTTACTGCTTCTAAAGCAGGTACAGGTGTAACGATTAATAAACGTTTACCTCGTGCGAGGGCTCTTTCTTTTGCTACAGCAGTTTGTACCGCAGTTGGAATTTTTTCAGTAGAACTGAATTTCATTTCAGCTTGTGTGTACAAGTGTGATTTGTAAGCTATTGGTAACGTTTCTCCCTCATTGGAGGTCAGGTATGTAAATCCGCATCTTCCTGGGATGACTCGGATATCAAGGTTGCGTTCAATTGCGCGTGTTTGCAGTTTTGTTTTAGTTAACATGTCTGTTTGTAATGATCTTAAAATTTCTGTGTGTTTCTGAGTCCAATTAGTTGGTTTAAAATCAGGTTTTATTAATTCGTAGAGTGGTTTAACCCTCTCTGCATAATTTAGAATGTAAGTTCTTCCAAAGTTCAGGAAACCTAGAATTGATTGTATGTTTTTCAGCGTTTTTGGAGCTTGGAGTACTGCACACTTCTCTAGGAAGTTGTCTGCTAGGCTTTTGCCTTCACTTGATAATTCATATCGTAAAAATAGGACTGCCTGGTGGGCAATTTGTGATTTTTTAAAGTTAAATGTGTACCCTTCAGATGCGATCCCAAGTATGATGGTGTTCACTCTTTTCAAGTGTGTCTCCAGGTAATTGTCTGTAAGATAGATGTCATCGACATATGATAATGCCTCATCATCAAATATTTGTAGTAACTCTGTTGCCCTAGCTGAAAATAATCCTGGGCTGTTCTTGAATCCTTGTGGGAGACGACAAAATTGCTTTTGGGCCCCCATGCTGGAGAAATCGGTCAAGTACCTGCTTTCTGGTGCAATGTTTTGACAAAAAAAAACCATTTGAAATATCTAATGTCTTTTTATATTTTTTGCGCACAATATTTTTCATTAGTGCTGCACTGTGTGAGTTTTGCACTGCAAACGTTTTGCAACAAGAGTTTAGGTGACTGTAGTCCAAAACTAGATGATATGAATCGTCTGGCTTGGAGACAGGAAACAAAGGATTGTTCATTTGTGAGGTACATGTTTCAATCACCCCCTGATATTCAAGTTGATCTAAGATCTCCCTGACTTGTTTTTTAGCTTCTTGCTTAACAGGATACTGCCTCTGAGCAGTTGGCTGATTTTTTAACTGGATTTTATGGTGAGGAGAATCCTCATCCCATCCTACATGATTTTTATATAATGCAGGAGCTTGGGCCACTACCCATTTTCTTGCATATGTGTTTTTTTATGTATTGGAATGTGATTTGAGAAGGCAGGCATAATCATTTCTTCATCATGTGGGCACTCCCTGACAAACTCTGGTGGCCAGTCTTTTTCTGCTAGAAAGATATCATAGCCTTTAGATAGGTTGTCCCAGAAGAGACCTTTTATTTTCCTAGTTTTATCTCCCTCTATACGTAATGTTATTTCATATAGTTTATTGGGCACGCTAACTCTGGTGTCTGCAGTTTCCACTTGAATGTATTCGTTTGTGTCCACTGTCTCCAGAAGATTCATCAGGATCTTGCGAGCTATTGTCACTTCTGCTGCGCTGTCTAGCATTGTTTGGGCCCACTCTCCATTCTTGAGTTGTGTCCACAGGATCCTCAGCATGTTTTATTTTAATACTGTCTACCTTCTTTTTGGGAAATTGTAATTTTTTGCTGTGATGAGCAGCTTCTTTGTCTTTGGACTTGACGCGCTCTTCTTTATGTTCTGACCGTCCTCTTCTTTTCGATTTCTGTGAGGAAGTCTGAAAAGATCTTGATATCTGTCAGGTTTTCTCAAATTTTCCCTATTTCTAAGGTTATATCTTTTTTCAGAGGGCTCCAGTTGTGGAGACTTGCCCCCCCCCCCCTTCTGGAGATCTCTCTCTCTTCGTTGGGGAGACCTTCCTCTGGTCTAAAAATGTTTTTCCCTGGGATTTGTTTGCTTATTACCCTCCCACTTCTTTTGAAAATTGAGATTATTTTTAATGAAAGTCTTTTCAGGATTTTCAGTTAGTTGTGGTTTTAGTGGTTTCCCACCCAAACTGTCTCTACCTAATTCATAGGATTTTTCAATTATTCTGGCAAGTTCAAAAGATTGGTCTGCTATATCTGTTTCTTTTAGTTTTTGGTGGTAGGTTTTACCGTCAATTGTCAATTGAACTAGTTGCCTATATGCATTTGTTAATTCTATATTCGAACTAAAAGTTCTTCGCTAGACATTTTTTCAATGTCAGGATGTGGTGTATAGCTGGCTAGAACTGGCCATGTGGCTCCTGGTCTACCTAGTGGACCGAGCCTGGTAATGTGATTTTGATGTTTTAGGGCGCCATTGAACCAGAGCTTATGCTCTTGGTAAGTTATTGGAATTTCAATTTCCTTGAAAGGAGTGTATTCCGCTGGAGGTTCCCCTACTTTGTAGTAGTGGAACTTGTGTGTTACAGCATTTGCTGCTGGAAAATGTATCCATGAATAGAATGCCTCTGTCTGCCGATATTCATGTGCCTCGGCAACAAATATTACTGTACCACCTATTGATGATACTCTGTTTTCTATAAGTTTTATAGTTAAGTTTTTCCTTACATTTACCTGGATGAGTATTGCATCCGGTTCATCTTGTTGAAGACTTGTGTCTTCCGTTAAAAGTTGAGTTGCTAGTCTAGCTCTCTCCCTTTCGTCGTCACTCTCTAACATTTTGGTGACAGAAAGTTTGCAGAACAAGTTTCAAGGAAACAAAGATTAGGTGCACACTATTTTGGAACACTGTATCCTTCAACATTGACTAAACCAAAAACTAATACATAGGAAGCTCTTCCTACTAGGTTTTGGCAGATATTAGCCTTTTACCCACTCCAGACGTCTATTGGAGTTTTTACGTGAAAAGGGGTCCGTGTGAAAAGCAGACTGAGTTACTCTAGTATCTAGCGTTAAATTATCGCCTTACCAAACGTTGGGCACCATGTAGTGTAGTTCCTATATTCCGAATAGGCTCTGCGCATTGGAATAACATAAACGATAGCTTAGACGTAGGACTGAGGTCGACTAGGTCGCTATTGAATATGTTAGACTAAATTGTGTGTGCCAGCTAGCTTAAAGGTCACTAGACACTTTCTCGAGTAAACAAGAAGGCGTTTAGCTTTCCTGAATAGACAAGAAGCGATTAGCTTCTGACAACCATATCACATGACAACTTTGTTCCCCCTGCAATAAGGAATATATCTCTAGAGTCGCGGAAACAATAGATAGCTATTTTACTCAGTCAATCGTGCATGCTTTGTTTCACCAGAAATGCAGAGAAATAGAGAGACGGCCGTTTACAAAAAAAGGGTTATTTATTGAGCAGTTTTCTTTCTCATGCAAGAGAAATGAATTGCCACAATTGCAATACTTGGTATAAAGTAAAGTGCGTACAGTAAAAGGAGTATTATGAAATAATACTGTAAAAGCATTTATATGGTTTCTAAGCCATAAGATACTTAAAATGGATAAACTACATACAATGATAAAATAATGACTAAATGTACTCAACTGGTCTTTCTAAGATACACCTACCCCAGTGTACCTAACCTAAGCCTAGTACAGGGAAGGAGAAAATGAGTTACAGTTTTTGCCAAGAATCTGAATCAAGAATTCTTCATGGGTCTAATCAGTTCCGTACCTTGGGTATAGAATGAAGGAGGTCTTGTATCTCTCTCTCAGGACTTGATCTCCCAGAAACCGGCGAGGGTGTCAGGGAAACACTGGAGCTGGATTTTCTCGGCAGGAGAAAAGACAGCGTTTCTCTCAGTGCGTCAGCAGGGATGGTCGGCTTCCTTCGGCACTCGCATAAGCAGGGCGTCGGGCAAGTAGATAGCCGATCTGCTCCAAACCACCGTGTGTTTCTTAAGGCAGATGCTGGTATATTTATACCTGGAAGGTGCCGAGTTTGACGTAAGGTTGGACATAAGACGTCACTAAGAACTGGCATTTCTTTCAGGACTCTCAGGAGTTCTAGGACAAATCAAAACAGAAGCAGGGGAAATTCCCGGGCTGCTGGAGGCTTGGTTTGTTTAAGAACGCGTTGTACTTTCTAGGAGTCTATGGGAGTAGCCTTGCCGTATTTGGACTGTATTGGCTATGACTTAATATGGATATGATTCTTATGCCTTTATAAGGATATGCTTTTTTATAACCACACAAGGGCATAAATCGGGAATATCTAATTAGGGTCCTCGATACATTCACAACAACATTTGATAGCATAGATGAGCTGAGCAATGCACACTGAATTGAATTGTTCGATGTTATTAGGTACCATGAAATATAACCCATGTGACGCTTAATGTTTAATCCTATACTGAATAAGCCTTTATGCTGTCAAATGTAATCCCTCTGTTAGGTTTGTTTTAAAATGTGTGCTGCCATATTTATTGCAACTCTATATGTAAAGAATGTGTAAGGAAATGTATTCTGTGCCAGTTATATGTGTTTATAAATGTGCTTTTATGGCCTAGATAGGCCAAACAACGAGATTGATGATGATGATGTGATCAGAAGTCACAAGAAAAATGAACACCAACACGTTACACAACGTTTCCGTCCTTTTTTTCAGGGCTTGAATACCTAACAATCAATAAATCCTCAAAGACTTCATATATTAACAATTTAGCAAATGTTGCTCTAGCAGCTGAATATATGTATCTGAATCCCACAGAGACAAGTAGTAAGAAAACTTGCATTGTAATAAGATGGTCAAAAAGAAAAATAGAAAGCAAATACAACAAGAATACCAACACTAAAGTAAAACAATGAATAAGCAACCTAATGTAAAAGGGCTAATGTTTATTTTTACATAGAAAACAATCTAAAAAGACCTAAACGTCATGCGGAATTATATGACTGTCCTGCTCTGGAATGCCTTTAGTCCACCAAAGAGAGCACCATCCTCATATTTACTCTTTGGGATTCATCCCAGAAGTAACGTTTTGAACAAGCTAAATTTAACAACTGAAACTACAAAATGTAGCGACCGAGTAAAACTGCACAACTATTTTCTCAAAACTGAGACTTTATTGCAAGCATGTGACTAAGAAGTAAGACAGTGACCTGAAGAAAGTGAATAATTCCAGCGGGTCACACACTAGCTGCGTGTCAAAAAACAGCACATTTCTCCAAAGTCTATTGTAAGAAATTGCTTTATTAGCTGAGTAGGGTGAGAGTTCCAATTATGTAATAAACACTGTGGGGCAGATTTACATGCCCCCTGCGCCACCAGTATGTCACTTTTCGTGACGTACTGGTGGCACAGGGAGCTCCTCCATATTTACAAGGAAAGGAAAAGCCATCCTGGGTGACTTTTCCTCTGCTTGTAAATACGGCCCCTTCACACGCAGCACTTTGCGGTGAAGGGGCATTCCATGGGTGTTGCTGTGGGTGTTCCCACGCAACATTCATGGAACAAAACACACCTCCAGATTTATGAGAAATCGTAAATCTGGAGCTGCGTCTGAATGCTACGCCACCCTAGAGGTGGCGTAGGGAGGCGCAACGAGGAGAAGTGTTTTCATTTTTCCTAATTTTTTTCCTCTGTCAATTCGCACTGCATTCTACAGCACACATTGAAAGAGGAAAAAGCCTTTAGTGATTGTTTTTGTGCAGGAAGGTGCCTCTTCTTGCACAAAAACAATCTCCCCATGGTGCAAGGGTGCCTGCGCCGGCGCTTGGCAGCTGTTTGAGCGCCAGCGCAGGGGAGAGCACAGGAATGCGACATATTCTTGTAAATATGTTGCATTCTTGTGCTCTGAAAGTGCTGCAGCGTGGCACAGCCAAAGGGCTTACGGTGCCAAGCTGCGGCACTTTCTTGTAGATCTGCTCCTGTGTTTTTCCGGGTGAAAATCAAAAGGCACAAAATAAACCTGTGCTTAGTTAGCCCTCTGGAAACTTGGAAGTAAAACAGTCACGCTTAACTTGGAGGCAATGTAAGAAGTATTTGTGAAGCTATCAAACTGTAATAAAGTACAAACACAACACTAGGATAATAGAGTGAATATTGATCAATAAAATGACACCAGAATGACAAAACTCCAATGAGTAGATGGAGTACTGAGTTTTTAAATTGTTAGGAAAAAATAGCAGCAAGAACCACAAAGCACCAAGGACCACAAAGCACTACTCACATATATCTGGTTCTGCTGGACTTGGCCAAAATAACAAGTTCTCATCAACCCCTAGAAAGGGTGGGTCAGACACAGGGATTAGATTTGTCCCAGTTATGGTTTTACCTACTAAATATTGAAGTCCAAGTGAGGACCCTCGTGAAGGGCTTCATGCTGGTGGGGATTGCAAGGAGGTTGTTGCCAGCTCTAGAGCTTTGCTTTGATGGGAGATGCAGGTGGTCGCTTTTTAATGTGGAGAGCAGGTCACCATAGATGTTGGCTTTGGTGGGAGAACCAACTGTTTTATATCATGTTATGCAGATTTGTGAAGGGCAATATCACCCAGAAGGATATCATGGTACTGAACAGGTGTGAGTCAAGCCAACCTAGGGCCTAGAGGGACTACTCAAAAATTAAGGTCTTACTGAGCTCAATAAATGAGGAGAAGGCTCCCATGTGTAGCGGCCAGTCATTCAACCCTTTATAAGTGATGTAGGAGACAGATCAACTGCCGGATATGGCTTTCTGTATGCATCATGCAAAGAAAGAGGACATAACAAGGAGAAAAATATATTTTCCTCCTAGTTCTGCATTCCTCTGAGAAGAGTACCAATTTGATGCAATCCCAGGTTTACAAACGTTTGTAAATCTGGAAATGCATCATAGCCATGTATCCATGGACGAATGCATGTAAACGTTCATGCTCCACCCATGAAATGTAAGGAACTAGGCTAATGCTGCTGGTTTATTTACTCTAAGAGTGCACTGAGGCCTGCTAATCACACCTCAGTGCCAGTGGCTTGACCCCAAAGTGTATGTTGAATTGGCTGTACCAGATCGGAAATGGCTAACTTACCTACAATTCCTCATTATATGGTACCCAGGGCATGTAAGTTAGAGGGGTACCTAAGGAATTGCTGCACTGTTAAATTAAAGCAAGTCCCCCAGTCCATCACTGCAGACTGGTTAAGCAGTAGTATACTGCTGGCCCAACTTTGCCATTGAAATCAGTGGCAAAGCCTCAACTTCCTCTGTGAATCCGTGTAAGTCACCGTTCTGGCAGGTCAGCAGAGTCTTAAGGCTGGGTATAACACATGACACCAGTAGGGCATGTAGTTTACATGTTCTGACAGTAAAAATGAAGGACTGCCATTTTTACTGTGTAAAATCTTGGTCTCCCAATTGGCAAGTGAATATAATTTGTTGCAGTGTAAAGTTTTTACAAAGCTGCTAATTTGTTGCCTTCCTGGGCACAGATGGAGCCTGTTCCATGGGACAACTTTCTGCCTTTCTGGGGAGACGTCCCAATGACTCTCAGGAAGGGGAAAATGAGGGGTTGCCGGCCAGGGAGGAGTTAGCTCCTCCAGCAGGAAGCTAGGGGACAGCCTCATTGAGCAGGTGGACTGGCTTGCATGGGGAGCAGAGAGGGGAAAGCAGTTGACAAACCATTATCCCCAGGAGGGTGTAGCCCTGAGGTAGGCACATCCCCAGGGGTAGGCTAGTGAATCCTACACATTGAGAGAGGGGACATGCCATCTTGAGAGTGGGCAGAATTGTACATTCTGGGTTGGCCAATTGCCACACTCCAGAGGAAGTGGTCACCAGGTGTAAGGGAACCAGGTAGTCCATTGGCTACCAACCACATCCTGCTCTGAAGGCATTTTCGGAGCCACTGGCACCCACAGATCACAACTGACCTTGAAGGAGGACTGAGAAAGGACTTCCCTACTGCAAAGAGAGGCTGCACCTGGTGGCTAGGGAAAAGAAGGACTGTGTTTGCCGTGTCCTGCTCAAGGAGACGTTATCTCCAGAGCCCAGCAAGCCTAGAAACTCCAAAGGCCAGTTGATTGCAACAGAGGGACACAAGTAGGGGTTGGTGAAACTCTCAGAATGTGACTCCTCAGAATTAGGCAGAATTATATAAAAACTCAATAAGATTCTGCAGAGTTCTGCCAGCTGGTGGAAATAGGCAGTTTGCTCTTCTCAGGCTGTGATTTATTCCCAGGAGTGTGTTCCATGCTAAAAAAATCAGCACAAACGGCACCACGCAGTGCACCAGAGGGTGCAGCGATTTTGCTTATGTTTGAAAAGATTTTCTATTTGAGTGGCTGCCTTCCGAATGTGAATCTTGCTGAATGCCACCCTAGTAATCATAAATCATGCTAGGGGACACCTAATCTCACTCAAACCCACCAATTTACCGTCCTGGAGCCACGCATGAGAAAACATTCTGCCACATGGCGATTGGCGGAATTTGGCCTGAACTCCGTGTTGCAATACTAACACAGAGTCACCAAAATTCCATCAATTCTGCAGGTAGAACAAATATTTCACCCGCCCCTAGACCCAACAGCTGATGATGTCTGCTGGGGCAGGATGGTATCCCAAAGTTTCAATCCACTATCACCACTGTAGTGCAGCACCGGAGACCAGGACCCCACACACAGAGTTGTTCCTGAGTTGGCTAAACCCAGGAGTGCCATCGTAGAGCTGCTGGAACCATCAGAGGATGACCTATCGACCCTGGAAGGATTGGCCTGTGACCAAGACACCAGGCAACTAGTAGCCCAGTGGCAAATGGACTTCTGCCACCCTGGAGAGGATTTTGGGGAAGCAAACCCTGTGATCAGGACTTCCTCACCCAGCTAAGTGGCCAAGTAGTAGTTGCAGCAAGACCCCATTGACCATACCGCATCCAAGCACTTGTGGAAAATCTTCATCATCCTCCATTCCTTGCAACAGGACCACTCCATATGAATCCATTACAAAGCAGATAAAGTGTCAGGAACTGCTGGAGGACTGCTTCTTCTGTAGGGGTAACTGTCTCTGAGGACTTGCTAGTCCCTATAACTAGCTTCCAGCTGGAGTTGGTTGCCCCAAGGAACTCTACCTGCCCACATAGGCACTTGCCCAAGTTTTCTTTGACAGCGTTTCTAACTTTACCCGACTGCATTGACACTTGCCCAAGTTTTCCTTGAAAATGACTTAAAGTATCACATTTGTTGAATTTGCCAATGCTTGTCACGGCTGAGTGAAATGCATTGATTTGATATTTCTTGTAAATTCCATATCTCCAGAAACCTCTGGGAATAATTTTTATGCCATGCTTTCAATTGTTGTGTTTACTATGTTCGCCATAAGTGGCTAAGAGTCTGCCCAGACGTGGGCCTCTTGCTTGTTATGCCACTGGATTCAAGCTAGAGTGGCTGATGAGGGGTGATACCCTGAAACCAGTCCCAGGATGAGTGTTTCTGGTGAAAGTAAGACCTGGCCTGGCAGTTTGTGCTGGACTGTTCCCATGGGCAGCAGGTCAAGACTAATTGGGATATGGCTGGGTCCATCTGGGGTGGCACAGTGACCAAAAGAATGATGGATTTAACCCATAACTTTTGACTGGAGGTGAATGTTTGAAAAAATTCAGCACTCCGTCAATCATCTTGTGTTTGCTATGTTCCCCCTAAGTAGCCAACGGTATGCCAAGACATGAGTCCCTTGGTCCTTGTGCCACTGGATTCAAGCTATCCTGCCTGATGAGGAGTGATACCCCAAAACCAGTCCCAGGCTGCTTGTTTCTGGTCAAGGTAGGACCGTGCCTGGCAGTTCTGGCTGGACTGTTTCAACAGGGAGGAGGGTTGAGACTAATTTTCATATGTCTGGCTCCAAACTGGGATGGCATGGTGAGCAAAAGAGTGATGGCTTTAACCCAGATCTCTTGACTGGGGGTGAGTGTCTGAAATGTTTCAGCACTCCACTTATCATCTTGTTGTGTTTGCTATGTTCACTATAAGTGGCTGGGTCTAAACTGGGGTGGCATGCTGAGAAAACGAGAAAGGGATTTAACCGGATATATTGACTGGGTGTGAGTTTTTGAGAAGTTTCAGTACTTTGTCCATCATCTTGTTGTGTTTTCTATCTCCACTCTAAATCTCCAATGGTATGCCGAGACGTGGGTCCCTTGCTCTTTGTACCACCAAATTCAAGCTAGCCTGCCTGATGGTTGTTGATACCCCAAACTGTTTGCAAAAGACTTTTTTCTTGTCCAGAAAGGACCTGGCCTGGCAGATAGGGCTGGACTGTTCCCATGTCGAGCAGGGTCAAGACTAATTGGCAAATGGAGGAGTCCAAACTGGGGTGGCATGTTGAGCAAAGAACAATGGATTTAACATACATCTCTTGATTGGGGTGAGTGTTTGAAACGTTTCAGCATTCCTTCTATCATCTTACAGTAACGTCGACAATGAAAAGCAAATCCAATATAACCATGTTGTCAAGGTGTATCTACAGATAGCACGAGCCATGGTAGAGGGAACTAATCACTAGGGCGAATGAACGTTTTTTCAGCATAAGTATGACCTTATATGCAGCCTAATAGGATTAATGTAATATGCAACAACGTGTCCGAAATATTCCATTTTTTTTTAAATAAAGGAGGACTATAAATAGTAAACAATGGGAGTGGGTACAAAGGTTATAATAAGGAAGTAAGAGTACTAACAATCACCTGAGCTGTAAACATAGTCCTGATATATTGGCCACAGCGAGTACGTGATGGAAGGATAAAATTAGTAATAAGGCAATGAAGCAGAGATGAAGCCTATACCACAATGGTGAAATATAGAATATTATGTGGTATTCAATATTTTGAAGCATAACAGAAACAAATTAAGTTTTTAGTTTCCATCATAGAACGCAACCCTTGGATAATTGACTAACCCCAAGACAGAGAAACAAGAGGGTTGCCTCAAGCTCTTACTGTGAACCACATATCTATCTTAACAGTGAAGGAAAACACCACGTATAGCAGGATCCCATACAGCTTGCACAGCGTCCCATCTGCCTCCTGTGTGCTGGTGCCTTGTGGTTGCACATAACCCCCCCTGAACAAGACGATTCTACATCACCCTCCTCCAGGTAGCCATTTCCTTTTCTACCTCCTTCGATCTCTCCTTGCGTCCTCTAATGATTCTGATCTTGGACGATGCCCCATGGGAAGAAAGGGATACTGTTTTGTACTTACCTGCGGATTTAACGGATATAGATACCTACCGCGGAGCCCGAACAACCTTTGCGGATGCCCGGTGGAGCTGTCCTATGCATCTATAGAGGAGTCTGGCCCCGCAGCCGTCACCTACCCGGTCGGATATTTCACATTGTTTTCCACGTCTCCCTGTTTGATCTCCTTCCCTCCCCCTCCTCTCTGATTCTCTTGATGCTAACTGCTGTAACTATGTATCCTGTAACTCCCTGTTTCAACTCATGTAGATTCCTACAGCGGAGCCTGAGCAACCTTGGCCGATGCCTGGTGGAGCTGTCCAATGCAGCTATAGAGGAGTCTGGCCTCTTGGCCGTCAACTACCCAGCCTGACATCTGACATTGTTTTACTTGTCTCCCCGTTCGGTCACCTTCCCTCCCCCTCCTCTGTGATTCTCTGGATTCTAACTGATGTAACTATGTATCCTGTAACCCACTGATTCAACTGATGTAGATACCTACTGCGGAGCCTGAGCAACCTTGGCCAATGCCCAGTGGAGCTGTCCTATGCAGCTATAGAGGAGTCTGGCCCCTTGGCCGTCACCTACCCAGCAGGTCATCTGGCATTGTCTTCCTGTCTCCCCGTTTGTGTCTCCTTCGCTCCCCCACCTCCTCCCTCTGTTTGTTTGATTCAAACTGTTGTAACTTTGTGACCGGTAACTCGCTGATCCAACTGATATAACTATGTACCCTGTAACTCGCTGATCCTCATGTAAAGCGCTCTGATACCTCCGGGTCTAGCTAGCGCTATATAAAACTTTGCAAATAAATAAAAATAAAATAAATAAATTAACGTATTTGTGGATTGAAGGTTTTGAATTGAGACCTAACAGCACCAATTTTAAAAGCAGCTCCTTAAAACATTTATTTTGGATTAGGTGGACCGTCTATGTGAATAGCTTATAAGGGAAGCAATACGTGCAGAATTAAAGGATGACTGGGCAGTGATATATGATTAAATGTAAATGTATTTGAGCTTATATAGCGCACAGCTACCCGCAGTGGGTTTCCCGGCGCTTGCTTAGGGAACCCGTCCTGGTATTCCCCTGTGAGATAACCCCGGCAGGGTATCCACAAGGTGAAAGCCAGGCATCCCGCCCGGAGGGGCCGTTGTGGAGATTAAGCAAGCTATTGCCCAGAGTCGCAGAGTGTGAACCCGTGAGTCGAGAAGGCACCGGAGCGAGAATTATCGAGTCCGTGGAATTTTTAGCCCAAGACCCGCCGAGGCGGGGAATTGAACCCTGGTCCAGGGCCGATCTCAGCTTCCGGGTCTGCCGCCTCTAACCCCTGAGCCACACTTCTCCACCCTAAACACCTTATTTAAGGGTGAGTACATGATACGATAAACGTTAATAGACATACCTATTTACGAAAAACCATACATGTAATTATCTGTTCCTTCAGTCTCATAGAAAAAACAACGGCGAAAACTGACTGCAGTTTCTTTGAAGGAAAGATCAGGGAATCTGTAGAAGTGTCTAAAGGTATGCACATGAGATGCTCAATAAATGAGGACTGGATAATATTGGGGATGAATCTAAACAGTCTAAAAAGAGCGTAAATGAAAACTGGGTTATGCTCCAAGTATAGATAAAGGGTGTGGAGTAGATGTGTTTTTGGTCTTAAACTATAAGCGGGACCCACAAACAGCACAGGATGAGATGCTATTTCTATTTCTCTCTGAAAATGAATTATGAAATCTGAATAGTAAATACATTTATGTAATAATGGATACATTTTTGTTCTGTAACTTTTGCCAAGGTACATTATTGACTTTATTTTTTTAAAACATTTCTTCACAGATTATTGTGTTTTTAACTGTCCTGAGGAAGGTGGTGCGAAAGCAGGATCCACCGAAACGCGTCGACAAAATAAACCTCTTTGGTTTTAGTTAAATCATTTATGTATATGTTTCTAATGAAATACTGATGTTTTTGATTTTCGAATTGTATAGTGTGACAGGGTACTATATGTGTGCTTTGAATATAGTGAAAATTCTTTGATTAAATCACTACAAGTAGCATATGTACATTTGACTGATATATTCAGGTGTTTTTAAACAATTGTAAACAATTTTTAAAAAAACTGAGTATAATGTACATCTTGGCACCGTAAGGCTGAATAATTTCTAGAATGTGAAGTGCCTTTGTGGTTCTACTTATACTAATGGGGTTCGAGCAAAATGCAGTATGACTGGAAGAAGATTTGATTATGAGTCACTAGAATGAAAGAGGAGTTATAGTTGATTGAATAGAGGATTGGAGCAATCAGAGTGTGACCAAGGGAACCTTCTTGTTTTAGTGCTGCAGATTCAATGCTATTTTAGACAATTTCCATGGGCGGGATTTTGTGAATTGTGCAAGGGGTTATTAAATCCTATTTTTCAGTGATGGCACAAAGCACCTGTTAGGAAACTGTAACAAGTTAACATATTAGCTGTTATTCAATGTGTGTCTTTCTAAATGTTAATTTTAATGTTGGTATCATTACAGAGCATCTCTTCTGTAGCTCCCAGGGCTCTGAGGGCCAGGATTCTGGCATCTTTGAATCTTTCCTCAAACTAATCAGATATACCATTCAGAGGTACCTAACTTAGTTTTTGGTTACTCTCTCTATTCCATTTCTCCCTCTTTACCACTGTACTCCTCTATTGGACTAACGGTTGTTCGATCACATGGGCTCTGAGTATACCTGTCTTTTTTTCTCTTTACTTCACATTTGACTTATCATTAAAGATAAATTCCGATTCGAACACTCCTCCTTCCTTTCTGTACAGTATATCCTGTCCAACAATGTTGTGACATTCTGTAACGATAATGATTAGGTCTATCGGACTACTTTTGTAACTAAGTTGGAATTTGTCCTGAGTATTGTTGTTTATGTCAAATGGTCACACAGCTGTACCATTTTTTTGTGGTGTCTACATACTTTTCCACTTGGAGGCCATGTTGGTCTTTGATATTTGGCTCCTTATTCTTATCAACAGCTCTTTATGCACACTATGGGGTCGATTCCAATTCGGGAAAAAAAACGGCTGTACTATTTGTATCCGAAGCCCTCTCCGTACGAATCGTACCCGTCCGTCTGAGTCGCGTAGTACGATCCGTATTCCGTGATTCCATCCGAATCGTCGCAATCCATACGTATTGCAAGGCTGAAACCGTGAACCATACGACTCGTACACATGCTGTACGACCTGACGAGTACGATCCGGACCGGGGTATGAGGACACGATTCTTACGGTCCACGTCAGGTAAGCGCGAGTCGTACGGAAAAGCACAGAAACACATACACACCGTAAGGTCCATACCCCCATGATCGTAGGGGTACGCACCGTACCCCTGCGATCATGGGGTGTACGAGCAGTACCCCATGTACGATGGGTGTACGAGCCGAACCCCATGTACGATGGGTACACCCATCGTACATGGGGTACGGCTCGTACACCCCATGATCGCAGGGGTACGGTGCGTACCCCTGCGATAATGGGGGGTACGCACCGTACCCGGGGGGGGGCGTTCCGTACCTCTTTTGGCACAAACTTTGCTTTTACAGCTGTTTTCAACTCCCATAGAAAAAGGGTCGTACGGTGCGTACCCGACACATATCGTACTTGCTGGGTCATAAAAACCAGCCGCAAACTGTACAGATGTCGTGTACAGCGGATTCGGAGGGAGAATCGTACGGAGATTAGAGTCGTACGGACCTCTGTACGACTCGTACGGAGTACGGCTCCTGGTACGAATCGTACTTCGTCGGACATACGGGGGACGTTGCAGGGTACGATTCGTACGGGAAAAACGCTCCGAACGGCTATTCGGAGCAGTTTTTCCCAAATCGGAATCTGCCCCCAAATGTTTGATTTTCTATCAAACCAACCTGTATGAAGAGATACAACTCTAAGGGCCAGATGTAGGTAATTCATATTTACCGACTCTTAAATATCGAATTTTACCGATTCGGAATTTAAGAGTCTGTAAATATGAAGGGGGGAGATGTAGGTAATTCGAATTTGAGAATTACCGAATCGGTAGGATTCGGTATTTACCGATTCGGTAAATACCGAATCGGTATTGTTCATTGAATCCTATGGGCCATGAAGCCCGTAGGAATCAATGGGCAATACCGATTCGGGATTTACCGAATCGGTAAATACTGAATCCTGCAAGGGTGCAGGGGGTGTCACTTTGACACCCTCGAGCACCCCAATTCCGGACTTGTGTGCCATGTGGCACACAGACATGCCCTAATGGCATGTCTGTGTGTCACATTGCACAGGTGTGCATGCACAGATGTGCATGCACACCTGAATTCGGTATTTTACCACCCAATTGGATTGGGTGGTAAAATACCGATTCTTAAGGGCCTGTGACACTCTTAGGAGTGTCACCTACATGTGGATTTACCAAATCGGTAAAATTACCGATTCGGTATTTTACAGAATTGGTAAATTTACCGAATCGGTAAATTTGCCGATTCTGTAAAATGACGGCCCCTACATGCCAAATCCTAAATACCGGTCGAAAACGGCCGAAATCGCCCGTTACCGACCGGTATTTTCTCTCCTACATCTGGCCCTAAGCATTGTTTATAATTTGTTTCACTTCATAGATTTGAAAAAGTTGTTGAGTATGCCGAAACACATGTCAGCTGTTGTTTTGAATTTTATATGTACAAGAATATGAAATAAAAGTGATTAGAATTATCAAATTGTTGTACTTAGCTTATGTGTATTGAAACCCATTCCTACATGCATAGAACTGCTAGAGTGACAGACCCTTTATTTCTCATTTTGTTGGTGCTTTGGACATTTGTTTGATACTCTTTGTATATAGGGTGTTTCCTTCTGTGCAATTGACACTATTGGGATGACATAGTGTTATCCGTCTTCATTGACAACACTTGCATTGTATGGATGTTAAAAACAATTTCCTGAAACCGTGTACGTGCTAGCACCTCTATAGACCACTGTCATCCTTCTATCTTTATACAACAAGTTAACAACATACTGGCACATATATTCAAAACGGGCGCACCTTTCCAGATAAATCATTTTATTTTAACAGAACATAATCCACCACTCTACTACATCACTTTCTGACATGGTCAAAGGCAAGCCTGCCTTCCCTAATGCTCGACTATCTCTGCCATGGCTTGAGAGATGCTGGGAAAATGCAGTCGCTGACTATGGGTAACACATTAACAACCAACTCAGTCAGCAAAATGCAAATATTTGGGAAGGATTTGACAAACCTTAAATATTCTTGTAGGAGGTTCTTCATCCTGTTGATTAACTGCTTACTCCTTCATTACTTATCGCAGCTTCACTGCAAGCCGAATGAAGTTCAATGTGTGCAATGTGATCTCGCTATGCAGTGAAATAAATCCATGCTTTACCACTATTCAATTATCTGCCATATTTGTTTTTATGATTTTTGTCATTTTGTTGTTGCATGATGGAGGATGTTTGCATCTCTGTGCACCTGCATGTGAATGCCGATGGTATTGTTAATGGGATCCCTGTGGAACTCCACTGAGTTTTTTGATAACTCTGGGGAATTCCACAGAGTGGAACTCATTGAGCCAAGGACTAATATTTAATGCCAGCTTGTACATATGCCGCTTTCCTCCGCATTCTTCTGTGGCAGAGGGGCGTACAGTGGGTGTTACAGTGGGTGTTCCACAGCCACACCCATTGCTTTTTGACACTGCCCCAGATTTACAAGGCTGGGGCAGTGCCAGCAACGAATGCAAGGGAATACCCGGTCTTAGATTGGCAATACAAGGAGAAATTATTAATTTCTCTTTTGTTTTTTGCTCTTTCTGCAGCATGCATAAAAAGAACAAATCGCAATTGTTGAATGTTTATGTCCCTTTCCGCACATAAATTATTGCCCCTACAATGCAGGCACTCTTGCAACATGGTCGCCTGACTACCACCCCTGGCAGTAACCAGCCCTGGCTCAGGCACTTTTTGGTTCTGAAATACAGGCGGAAAATTTCAGCAATTTTTCCTTGGAATCGGGGAAATCCACATAGAAAATGAACTAGTGTTCCTGGGTCTCTGTGATTATGCCACATTCCATGGACAAGACTTTTAAACTATGGAGTGTGGTGCGAGGACAACATAGAAAATTGGTAATTTGGCCCTTTGGTAATCATCCACTAAAGCATGAAAGCTCACCTAATCATGAAATTGCTGGCCACTGTCCTTTTGCCTCTTGGATCGAAAATCATCCCTATGTTAAATACATGCTGGTTTTAACTATGATTCTCCTCAAGTAACTACTCCTAAGGTTCTCTGCTCCTCATTTGCTATATTTTGACTCATGGCAGTGCAGCAAGCCATCCCTGCTCCACTGCACCAAAATAAAAGGGCAGGAATGCGCATAAGTATAGGAAATGCTGCATTCTTGTCCTTCTCCACTTTGCCGGTGCACAAAGAGCTGCTGTGCACCAATACAGGTACCATTGAACCATGGTGCATGAGTGCCTCCATAGCGGGGATGATTGTTATTGTGCAGGAAGGGACACCTTCCTGCACAAAAACAATAATTAATGGTGTTTTGCTCCTTCAATGTGATGCAGCACACATAGACAGAGCAAAACAGAGGAGAAATCAAAGTATTTCTCCCTGCTGCGCCACTCCTATGCCTCTCCGGGGCAGGCGTAGGATTCTGGCACATTCCCAGGTTTATGACACTTTGTAAATCTGGGAACGTGTCAAGTTCCATGGATCTTGGGTGGGAATGCCATGGGCAACATCCATGGAGCACCCCTTTCACGCATAGTAATGCATGAAAGGGGTCCATATTTACAAGTCCATAGAAAGTCATGCAGTATGACTTTACGTGGCCTTGAAAATATGGACAGGCACACTGCACCACCGGTGCGTCTAAAAAAGTGATGCATTGGCGGCGCAATGGGCTTGTAAATGAGGCCTTCTGTGTTCATGAAAGTGTAAGTGTAAATGTATAAAAATAGATAAGTGTCACTTCCTCTAACCTATACCTGAAGTTGTACTTATGCATCGAAAAGTCATATGCCTACCTTCCCCTCTACTTGCTCCAAAGCGAAATTAAATTGCCCAATTTACCACTTCTTTATGCGTATGTTAAGAGCTCTAAGATCATAACAGATTAAGATAGCACTATAAACAAAACTAAACATAAAATAAAACAATACTATCACCCACAAATAACACTAACCAGCAATGGTTAGAACCAATACCTTAAAACACTATTTAATGATTAACTACTTATTTTTTAAATGAGACAGTTTAATCTCAAGAAATCATCAAACGAGCCTGGCTGTAGAGCACTTGAAAGATACAGCATGTGAAATACAATAGACACAGGGTAATGATGTTGGCATTCCAGTATCACTGGTAAACACTTAAAATACGATGTAACACTTCTATTGCTAGCCTTAGTAAGAGACAAGAACAGTAAGAGACAGGGTGGCAAATGTAGCATCTTTCAAGCAGCACACCACCTTGCTGAGCTGCATGAAAGTGAAAGGGCAGGAATGCGATGTATTTACCATTATACAGTACATTCATGTCTTTACCTAGTGCTGCTGCTCTTTTGGCCCACTAGCAGCAATGCAGGCACCCTCGCATCATGGTGCAAGGGTGCCTGCATTGTAAGCACGGTAGTTTTTGTATAGGAAGGGCCAACATCCTCCACAAAAACTATCCCGAGAGGCATGTTTCTCCTTCTATGTGTGCTGCAGAATTCAGCACTTGTAGAA
Source organism: Lissotriton vulgaris (assembly GCF_964263255.1). Taxonomy (NCBI): domain Eukaryota; kingdom Metazoa; phylum Chordata; class Amphibia; order Caudata; family Salamandridae; genus Lissotriton; species Lissotriton vulgaris. The sequence goes on along the minus strand of NC_141689.1, from coordinate 1,170,763,109 downwards.
AGAGGAAAAAACGAGTAACGATAAAACTTGACACATTCCTAGGTCTACCACTAATGGTAAATCTAAGACTATGCCATATCCATGGGTGGATACGTGAGAGCATCCACCCTATGGAATGCCTCCCTGCGGCAGAGAAATGAAAGGCAGTGATCTGCACTGCTTTGCAGTACTCTAGATGTATCAAGGCATGCAGGGCCACACAAAGTGGCCTTGAGTGGCTTGATGAATCTCACATAGGTTTTGTGTCACCCTTCAACCTTCTTGCGTGGTGCAAGAGCAATGAAAAACCTTCATAAATCTGGCCCAGGATCTTTAAAGAAGGTCCTATCTCTGTCCAAACATCTACTCAGAACAAGCTCTGGACCATATTTTCTCCAAGCAACAGTAATTTAAACTTTCTATGTAAAGCCCAAAGACAAAGTTAAAATTGAATCCAAGCAAATTAACCCCACATTGAGCTGAGTATCAGTAACCTGTTATTAAAGAAGTAGAATAGACAAAAAAGAATGGATGCTCTATTGCTTTTCTTTAAGAGCCTCATCTGCCTTATGCTGATTCTTTGAAGCTATTCCGGAATAAAGTAATTTCTTTTAATTTCCCTGTAGCACAATATAGAAAGAATGGTGTAGCAAGACATTTTCTACAAGCCCATAGCTACTGATGACCTGATTCACATTTAGGATAACGAGAGGAGATGGGTGTTGCTGGTTTTCACCCCTGGCTCCCCTGTGAAGGCTATGATTAATATCTACACTCCAGCTTATGATGACCTTGATTTTCTTCAATTTTTCAAAAAGGTGAGGTGATTATGCTCATCATTATTTCCTTTTCAAAGGGAAATGTAACTTGCCACTTGATCCTGTGCTGAAAAGGCAAAGTCTTGCTTTACATTCGAAAATCTGATCGTACTATTACACCGTTAATGAGGTGTCAGACTTTGATGGCTACTTGCAGACTTTAGAATCCAATTTCATGACTATATCATACTTTTATTACAAATATTCCTATTAGTAATAGTTGTGTTACGTTTTTGCCACTGAAGCTTCATGGTTTCTCTCACTAACCATATTATTGGAAAGATAATTTTATCAGATATTCTTCTATATGAAGCGTAAAGGCCTTGAGCTGCATATTCACCTTTCATTGAAATTAATTTTAGAGTCCTAACAGGATTATACAGAAAAACCATGGCACAGTTCTTTTAATTAAAGCTTCTATGGTGTCACAAATTGTCTTTCCCTTTCTTGGTAGCGGCTGGGCCAGATTTACAAAATGGCCATGCAATGCAACACAGCAGCCAAAAATGGTGTGCTGATGCAGGCCCTTTCACACGGGGCTTGACCCATGTGAAAGGACGCATTGCTGGAGTTGCGTCACATTTGTGACACACTCCAGCAATGCGTCACTTTTGCGCTTACAGATAGTCAGAAATGCTGACGTATCTGTAACTCCTTGCGACATGATGCGCCATACACTAAATATGACGCATAAGGAATGTCGCAAGGAGGGCGCACTGGGAAGTGACGCATCGCTGCTTTCACACAGCGATGCGTCATTTCTCATAATTGAGGCCCCTGGTTTGCATCACTTTTGTGATGCAAACACAGCTCAAAAAGTTTGTAAATCTGCCTTGCTGTGTCTAAAGGTTTCAGCGATCCCTTTCCAACTAAAAACAGAGGTGAAAGAGGAATTCTTTCATATAAAACTCTCAACAGATTACTGTAAAACAAATATGTTAACTTCATGCTATCCCACCATATGCTGCAAAATCTAGTCCTGGACCCCTCCCAAAACGGCTTCAGGCCAGGACACAGCACCGAGTCGGCCCTTCTAACCACCACCGAACACCTCCGAGGCATCCTAGATGCTGGTCAAAGTGCCGCGCTGATCCTGCTGGATCTCAGCGCGGCCTTCGACACGGTATCGCACAATATCCTGTTGAAACGACTCGAGGCCATTGGGATCAGTGGACTTGCCCTTGACTGGTTCCGGTCCTTTCTTAAGGACAGGTCCTTTCGAGTTTCAGCTCCACCCCACATCTCCCAATCCCATTCCATCGAGCAGGGAGTCCCCCAGGGATCGGCGTTAAGCCCATCCCTTTTTAACCTGTACGTCCAGCCCCTTGCAGTAGTGGCTAAAGAGTATGACCTTACGCTGGTGTCGTACGCTGACGACACACAGCTAGTTATCACACTCTCTGAAGGTCCATCTCCCTCGGCTACTAAATTCAGGGATGGCCTAGCCGCAGTTGCACAGTGGATGACGCGCAACTGCTTGCAGCTAAACGCCGGGAAAACGGAGGTACTTCTTCTTGGCAAAACCCCAAGCCTTTGGAGCGATCATTGGTGGCCCTCTCTGCTTGGCCCCACCCCCGCCCCAAAAAATGTAGTCAAGAACCTAGGTGTCTGGCTGGACTCATCACTCAATTTTCAGTCCCACACAAAGAAAGTGGCAGCTACGTGTGTGGGGCTAATGAGGAGCCTTAGCCCGATACTAGGTTTTTTTGACGCCAGAACCCGCCAGCTAATCATCCAAGCCATGATTCTTGCCCGGCTGGACTATGCCAACGTTCTATTCTTAGGGGCAAACAAAGCAGAACTGGCAAGACTGCAGCGCATTCAAAACTCGGCTGCCAGAGCCGTGATTGGTCTCCCACGCAGGTGCTCTGCTAGAGCCACCATTCGTAACCTTCACTGGCTACCTGTTGAATCCCGTATTCACTTCAAAACCCTCACAATGGCATTTAAAATTCTTAATTCTGAGGACTGCCCCGAACTTCTACGCCCGCTCCTTGTACCCTACACTCCCCAGCGCACCTTGCGCTCACTAGGTCAGCACCTCGTGACTGTCCCCCGAACCAAGCTCTCTAGAATGGGCGGACGCTCATTCAAAGTCCTAGGCGCAAAACTCTGGAACTCCCTGCCTCTACACATTCGCACCCTAACCAATCTGACTGTCTTCCGGAGGGAACTTAAAACCCACCTCTTTTCTGTCATCTAGTTTTGTTGGTTATCCCACCCACTCCTCTGGTACTGGTTAGGTTAGCGCCGGGACGCTCCGTTGCTGGGGCAGCTGTTTGCGCTTCAACAAAGGGGTAACATAACATAACATAACATGCTGCTGTCTAATAAAGAACAATTTGCATTAGTGTGCGTGTCATATGTGTGAAAGTGGATGCCTTGGTCAGTGTGATGGTATGTACATGATTTAAGTATGCCTCATTGCGTGTGTGTATGGTCGATAGTGATGGAATGTGTACCTTTACAACGCATTTTTTACACCGCAACATCCATTACAACGCATTCCATTACAAGGCATGCCATTTCAATTAATTCTTTGAAACTACCTTTACAACGCATTCCACTACAACGCATACTACATTTACAACGCATACCATTACAATGCATACCATTACATTGCATGTATGGTAAGTATTGGATAGAGTAGGGGTAAAAATTACTATTCTAATTCCAAGGGGGTGCAACAGTAGGGTAAGTGTTGGATAGTGTAGGGGTAAAAATTACTATTCTAACTCCAGGGGGTGCAACAGTAGGGTAAGTATTGGATAGTGTAGGGGTAAAAATTACTATTCTAACTCCAGGGGGTACAACAGTAGGGTAAGTGTTGGATAGTGTACGTATGCATTGTAATGGTATGCGTTGTAATTACTGCGTTGTAATGACATGCGTTGTAGTGGTATGCGTTGTAGTGACATGCGTTGTAATGGTTGCGTTGTAATGACATGCGTTGTAGTGGTATGCGTTGTAGTGACATGCGTTGTAATGGTTGCGTTGTAATGGCATGCATTGTAATGGATGTTGCGTTGTAAAAGTTTCGTTGTAAAAGGTAGTGCATTGTAAAAGTTGCGTTGTAAGTGTTGTTTCCTGTGCTACTGTGTATATGATAGCATGAGTGTCTGTTGTGGTGATCAATGTACTAGATTGTATGTGTGTGTGTGAGTGAGTGAGTGAGTGAGAGAGAGATGCTGTTGGTGATACAAGCTCAGAAGCTGTTTTCCTACCCTCCTCCCATTTACCACCTTTACACACTTGTCTTTATAATAGTTAATAAAGCCAGAGGTGAAAGGGTTTTCACGATGTACCCGTCTTTGGCTGTGCACCCCCTCCGTCGAGGGTCTTGCAGAGGGACGGTGATAAGCTCTTGCACCGAGCTGCTGCAGCCCAAGACCCTGTCTACAGTCAAGAATCACTGCACGTCTCAGAACCCAGACTGACACCTTCAAGGACCCAGCCCTTTTGTTTTATGTGCCGGCCAATATCATAACCAAAATGATGGTGTCCGCAGCAGGAAAATGCCACGAGGGTCCCGGCGTCTCCCAGAGCGCGCAAACATTCATTATTCTTGGACTCATTATTGCCCCCTACGCCGCAGAGGCCTGCATTACGCCCCTGCCTTGGAACTATGGACATGGGGTACCTTTTGCTGGGCCTCTGTTGGCCAGAAATATTACATGGACACTATTGCTTTTCTGTTTCTTTCTACTCAGGAAAGTAGAGTGGCATTCCCGAGCGTTTAAATGTTTAATGTTCCATGTCATTACACCCATTCTGCCAGGCCTGCAATGGCATGACTTAGGGGCTGAAAGGGCCCCCACAAAACAAGGAACCCTGAGCCCCCCTCCCCAGCACGCGAGGGCTGCAGGGACCTCCGATATGCCCCTCCAGGGCCCCAATTTAGCAGTTTGCCCCCAGCAGTGACATAGACCATATCCCATCAAGGGCAAATGGACAGAAAAGCATGGCGCTCTGAGTCCTCTAGAGTGGAAATGCACTACAGGTAGGGGACAAGGAGCGGATGAAACTAGTAAAGCTGGGACTCCTGCCATTTGTTTCACAGGGATGGTGCCATCGTAGGATCAGCAAGTAGGAGAGGCATCAACATCAGCCAGACAAGGATGCAGCCTGCTGGCTCAACCTTCCTCTTTCATGTGTGCAGCTACACTACAGCAGTGGCAGAGGGTCACATGGTGTGCATATCTGCTACTGTTCTCTGATGCAAGCCAGCTACCGGTAGTTCAATATACTTTGCAGGTCATAAATATAAGAAAAACCTTCTTATGTTGTTTCAAAGACTTAAGAGACAGGTACTTAGCAAGTATACCCCTTTTTTTCCTATCGTTAAGGCCACAAACATTTTGTGAGAAAATTACAAAAAACAATTTGAAGGACAGAATGTAGATCAATGTCTTACATTCACCCCAGTACAAGGATCTGGGCCTAAATCCATCGTTTTTTGCACTCCACACCACCCTGGGTCAGATAATGGCTTTATGCAAATCAGCTCTGACCCTGTGCCCCATGGGAACAGTCCAGTCCGAACTACAACAGCTATATCTTTCCCAGACCGGAATCAAGCATCCGAGGACCGGACCGGTTTCGAGGTAACACCTCTCATCAGCCCGGCTAGCTTGACTCCAGTGGTGTGGAGGCTCTGGGACCCACGTCTGAGCTACCCCAGTACACTCAGGGAGAAAATTACAAAAAACAATTTGATGGACAGAATGTAGATCAATGTCTTACATTCACCCCAGTACAAGGATCTGGGCCTAAATCCATCGTTTTTTGCACTCCACACCACCCTGGGTCAGATAATGGCTTTATGCAAATCAGCTCTGACCCTGTGCCCCATGGGAACAGTCCAGTCCGAACTACAACAGCCATATCTTTCCCAGACCGGAATCAAGCATCCGAGGACCGGACCGGTTTCGAGGTAACACCTCTCATCAGCCCGGCTAGCTTGACTCCAGTGGTGTGGAGGCTCTGGGACCCACGTCTGAGCTACCCCAGTACACTCAGGGAGAAAATTACAAAAAACAATTAGACAATTTGATGGACAGAATGTAGATCAATGTCTTACATTCACCCCAGTACAAGGATCTGGGCCTAAATCCATCGTTTTTTGCACTCCACACCACCCTGGGTCAGATAATGGCTTTATGCAAATCAGCTCTGACCCTGTGCCCCATGGGAACAGTCCAGTCCGAACTACAACAGCCATATCTTTCCCAGACCGGAATCAAACATCCGAGGACCGGACCGGTTTCGAGGTAACACCTCTCATCAGCCCGGCTAGCTTGACTCCAGTGGTGTGGAGGCTCTGGGACCCACGTCTGAGCTACCCCAGTACACTCAGGGAGAAAATTACAAAAAACAATTTGATGGACAGAATGTAGATCAATGTCTTACATTCACCCCAGTACAAGGATCTGGGCCTAAATCCATCGTTTTTTGCACTCCACACCACCCTGGGTCAGATAATGGCTTTATGCAAATCAGCTCTGACCCTGTGCCCCATGGGAACAGTCCAGTCCGAACTACAACAGCCATATCTTTCCCAGACCGGAATCAAGCATCCGAGGACCGGACCGGTTTCTAGGTAACACCTCTCATCAGCCCGGCTAGCTTGACTCCAGTGGTGTGGAGGCTCTGGGACCCACGTCTGAGCTACCCCAGTACACTCAGGGAGAAAATTACAAAAAACAATTTGATGGACAGAATGTAGATCAATGTCTTACATTCACCCCAGTACAAGGATCTGGGCCTAAATCCATCGTTTTTTGCACTCCACACCACCCTGGGTCAGATAATGGCTTTATGCAAATCAGCTCTGACCCTGTGCCCCATGGGAACAGTCCAGTCCGAACTACAACAGCCATATCTTTCCCAGACCGGAATCAAGCATCCGAGGACCAGACCGGTTTCGAGGTAACACCTCTCATCAGCCCGGCTAGCTTGACTCCAGTGGTGTGGAGGCTCTGGGACCCACGTCCACCCGCCATAAGTGCGCTGGGGATGCTCAGACGTGGGTCCCAGGCACTCCACACCACTGGAGTCAAGCTAGCCGGGCTGATGAGAGGTGTTACCTCGAAACCGGTCCGGTCCTCGGATGCTTGATTCCGTTCTGGGAAGGACATGGCTTTTGTAGTTCGGACTGGACTGTTCCCATGGGGCACAGGGTCAGAGCTGATTTGCATATCGCCATTGTCTAACCCAGGGTGGTGTGGAGTGCAAAAAAACGATGGATTTGGGCCCAGATCCTTTGACTGGGATGAATGTGTGACATTGATCCACATTCGGTCCATCACCTGTTTTGTTTGCAATTGCCGCCATAAGTGCGCTGGGGATGCTCAGACGTGGGTCCCAGGCACTCCACACCACTGGAGTCAAGCTAGCCGGGCTGATGAGAGGTGTTACCTCGAAACCGGTCCGGTCCTCGGATGCTTGATTCCGTTCTGGGAAGGACATGGCTTTTGTAGTTCGGACTGGACTGTTCCCATGGGGCACAGGGTCAGAGCTGATTTGCATATCGCCATTGTCTAACCCAGGGTGGTGTGGAGTGCAAAAAAACGATGGATTTGGGCCCAGATCTTTTGACTGGGATGAATGTGTGACATTGATCCACATTCGGTCCATCACCTGTTTTGTTTGCAATTGCCGCCATAAGTGCGCTGGGGATGCTCAGACGTGGGTCCCAGGCACTCCACACCACTGGAGTCAAGCTAGCCGGGCTGATGAGAGGTGTTACCTCGAAACCGGTCCGGTCCTCGGATGCTTGATTCCGTTCTGGGAAGGACATGGCTTTTGTAGTTCGGACTGGACTGTTCCCATGGGGCACAGGGTCAGAGCTGATTTGCATATCGCCATTGTCTAACCCAGGGTGGTGTGGAGTGCAAAAAAACGATGGATTTGGGCCCAGATCTTTTGACTGGGATGAATGTGTGACATTGATCCACATTCGGTCCATCACCTGTTTTGTTTGCAATTGCCGCCATAAGTGCGCTGGGGATGCTCAGACGTGGGTCCCAGGCACTCCACACCACTGGAGTCAAGCTAGCCGGGCTGATGAGAGGTGTTACCTCGAAACCAGTCCGGTCCTCGGATGCTTGATTCCGTTCTGGGAAGGACATGGCTTTTGTAGTTCGGACTGGACTGTTCCCATGGGGCACAGGGTCAGAGCTGATTTGCATATCGCCATTGTCTAACCCAGGGTGGTGTGGAGTGCAAAAAAACGATGGATTTGGGCCCAGATCTATTGACTGGGATGAATGTGTGACATTGATCCACATTCGGTCCATCACCTGTTTTGTTTGCAATTGCCGCCATAAGTGCGCTGGGGATGCTCAGACGTGGGTCCCAGGCACTCCACACCACTGGAGTCAAGCTAGCCGGGCTGATGAGAGGTGTTACCTCGAAACCGGTCCGGTCCTCGGATGCTTGATTCCGTTCTGGGAAGGACATGGCTTTTGTAGTTCGGACTGGACTGTTCCCATGGGGCACAGGGTCAGAGCTGATTTGCATATCGCCATTGTCTAACCCAGGGTGGTGTGGAGTGCAAAAAAACGATGGATTTGGGCCCAGATCTTTTGACTGGGATGAATGTGTGACATTGATCCACATTCGGTCCATCACCTGTTTTGTTTGCAATTGCCGCCATAAGTGCGCTGGGGATGCTCAGACGTGGGTCCCAGGCACTCCACACCACTGGAGTCAAGCTAGCCGGGCTGATGAGAGGTGTTACCTCGAAACCGGTCCGGTCCTCGGATGCTTGATTCCGTTCTGGGAAGGACATGGCTTTTGTAGTTCGGACTGGACTGTTCCCATGGGGCACAGGGTCAGAGCTGATTTGCATATCGCCATTGTCTAACCCAGGGTGGTGTGGAGTGCAAAAAAACGATGGATTTGGGCCCAGATCTTTTGACTGGGATGAATGTGTGACATTGATCCACATTCGGTCCATCACCTGTTTTGTTTGCAATTGCCGCCATAAGTGCGCTGGGGATGCTCAGACGTGGGTCCCAGGCACTCCACACCACTGGAGTCAAGCTAGCCGGGCTGATGAGAGGTGTTACCTCGAAACCGGTCCGGTCCTCGGATGCTTGATTCCGTTCTGGGAAGGACATGGCTTTTGTAGTTCGGACTGGACTGTTCCCATGGGGCACAGGGTCAGAGCTGATTTGCATATCGCCATTGTCTAACCCAGGGTGGTGTGGAGTGCAAAAAAACGATGGATTTGGGCCCAGATCTTTTGACTGGGATGAATGTGTGACAATGATCCACATTCGGTCCATCACCTGTTTTGTTTGCAATTGCCGCCATAAGTGCGCTGGGGATGCTCAGACGTGGGTCCCAGGCATTCCACACCACTGGAGTCAAGCTAGCCGGGCTGATGAGAGGTGTTACCTCGAAACCGGTCCGGTCCTCGGATGCTTGATTCCGTTCTGGGAAGGACATGGCTTTTGTAGTTCGGACTGGACTGTTCCCATGGGGCACAGGGTCAGAGCTGATTTGCATATCGCCATTGTCTAACCCAGGGTGGTGTGGAGTGCAAAAAAACGATGGATTTGGGCCCAGATCTTTTGACTGGGATGAATGTGTGACATTGATCCACATTCGGTCCATCACCTGTTTTGTTTGCAATTGCCGCCATAAGTGCGCTGGGGATGCTCAGACGTGGGTCCCAGGCACTCCACACCACTGGAGTCAAGCTAGCCGGGCTGATGAGAGGTGTTACCTCGAAACCAGTCCGGTCCTCGGATGCTTGATTCCGTTCTGGGAAGGACATGGCTTTTGTAGTTCGGACTGGACTGTTCCCATGGGGCACAAGGTCAGAGCTGATTTGCATATCGCCATTGTCTAACCCAGGGTGGTGTGGAGTGCAAAAAAACGATGGATTTGGGCCCAGATCTATTGACTGGGATGAATGTGTGACATTGATCCACATTCGGTCCATCACCTGTTTTGTTTGCAATTGCCGCCATAAGTGCGCTGGGGATGCTCAGACGTGGGTCCCAGGCACTCCACACCACTGGAGTCAAGCTAGCCGGGCTGATGAGAGGTGTTACCTCGAAACCGGTCCGGTCCTCGGATGCTTGATTCCGTTCTGGGAAGGACATGGCTTTTGTAGTTCGGACTGGACTGTTCCCATGGGGCACAGGGTCAGAGCTGATTTGCATATCGCCATTGTCTAACCCAGGGTGGTGTGGAGTGCAAAAAAACGATGGATTTGGGCCCAGATCTTTTGACTGGGATGAATGTGTGACATTGATCCACATTCGGTCCATCACCTGTTTTGTTTGCAATTGCCGCCATAAGTGCGCTGGGGATGCTCAGACGTGGGTCCCAGGCACTCCACACCACTGGAGTCAAGCTAGCCGGGCTGATGAGAGGTGTTACCTCGAAACCGGTCCGGTCCTCGGATGCTTGATTCCGTTCTGGGAAGGACATGGCTTTTGTAGTTCGGACTCGACTGTTCCCATGGGGCACAGGGTCAGAGCTGATTTGCATATCGCCATTGTCTAACCCAGGGTGGTGTGGAGTGCAAAAAAACGATGGATTTGGGCCCAGATCTTTTGACTGGGATGAATGTGTGACATTGATCCACATTCGGTCCATCACCTGTTTTGTTTACAAACATTTTGTGAGCAAATCCGAATTTTACCCATCATCCTTGTTTTGACAATTCTCAGTATCACATCTCTCCATCGAAAACATAAAATTATGATTGCTCATAGAAATCATCAAAATCTTCCTTAAACATATGTAAACATCATGACATATATTAAACGACAACTGCTTTAACCTTTGCTTACTCCCAGCACCTTCCCTCCCCTTCTCCCCCTACCCGAAGCCTAACTCTCATGACCCACACACTTCCCTTGTGCCTGTGATGAAAAGGGAGCCCTCCCTCATGCCCGCTCCAGTCAAAAGAGAGAATAAAGGAACACCACAAACATCACTGCAAGAAAATCCAAAAACATAATTAACTCTCTTCCACCTATGTAGAGTTTACTCAAGGGTTTGCAAAAATTCTGTAGCCAAAATCTCTGATGAGAAAAAGTGGAGGAATTCCCTCCAGATTACTTTAAGTTTGCCCCGATTCAATAGAAACTCCTGTGCTCCCTTATTCTGAAACGGATATATTAGCTGGTGGAGTCGCCTGCGGCGTTCTACTGTTGAATGACAATAATAGGGCCTTACAAAAAGGTGTGGCCATTAAAAGATTGTTGTTGATCCGGGTGGGCAAGATCATAGATTGCCTGGCGAAGAAGGAAATTCCTTCATAATCAAGATAGCAATGGGTTTATTCCCAACTGAAGATGAAGGTTTCTTCTGCTTGAATGGGGACCTATGAGCATGCTGTATTTCTTGAGCCCAGTCCCAGTTCCCCAACTCCAGGAGAACCCCTTTCAGAAGGTCAATAATGTATTTTAAAACATTGCCCCCCTCAGCCCCTTCTGGAATGCCCAAGACCCTCAAGGTATTGTGTTGCATTACATTTTTGAACTTCTCCAACTTCCAGCGATTGTCTGACATTTGACCCTCCAGTGACACTGTCAACTCCTTATGGGTTATGGCTTCATTTTCCAACACACAGACTCTACTTTCAACCTCGTCCATTCTCCCCAGAAATTCATAGCAGGTTTTTGAAATCTTTCATATGGCCCCCTGCATCTTCCAGCATGCTGTCTGGACCCTCTGACTTTCAATGTGTGTTTCTTCTCTACGGGCCATGATGCCTTGATATATAGAGTCTAAGAAGGCAGCTTCAATTTCACCTATATTGTCTTCAGCCGTAGCCGTATTACCTTCTAAATCTGGGGAGACAGAGTAGTCCCAAATAAGACCCCAAGTTTTCTTTTCCTTTTTGCTACCTCTGTCATGAGGATTTCTTCCCTTTATAACTGTGGCCGAAGTTTTGTCATGCCCCCATTGGAGTTACTGGAATCCATCAATCAATCAATCAGAGTACTAGCAAAAGTGCACTACTTACCCGTGAGGGTCTCAAGGCGCTGAGGGGAGGGGGTGCTGCTCCTGCTCGAAGAGCCAAGTCTTGAGGAGTCTTCTGAAGGCGAGTAGGTCTTGGGTCTGCCGTAGGTGGGTAGGGAGGGTGTCCCAGGTCTTGGCGGCGAGGTAGGAGAAGGATCTGCCACTGGAGGTTGTTCGTTGGATGCAGGGGACAGCGGCGAGGGTGAGGCTGGCAGAGCAGAGCCAGCGGGTGGGGGTGTAGAAGCTGAGTATGCTGTTCAGGTAGGCTGGTCTGGCGTTGTGGAGTGCTTTGTGTGCATGGGTGAGGAGCTTAAAGGTGATCCTCTTGTCGACGGGGATCCAATGTAGGTCTCTCAGGTGGAGGGTATGTGGCTGCACGCGGGGGATGTTTACGATCAGTCAGGCGGAGGCGTTTTGGATGTGTTGTAGTCGTCGTAGGTGTTTAGCTGGGATTCCTGCGTAGAGTGTGTTGCCGTAGTCCAGTCTGCTGCTGACGAGGGCCTGTGTCACCGTTCTTCTCGTTTAGGTCAGGATCCACTTGTAGATCCTGCGGAGCATGCAGAGGGTGTTGCAGCAGGAGGAGGAGACGGCGTTGACCTGTTTAGACATGGAGAGGGAGGAGTCGAAAATGAATCCTAGGTTGCGTGCATGGTCGGTGGGTGTTGGTGCTGTTCCCAGTGTGGTCGGCCACCAGGATTCGTGCCAGGCTGAGGGGGTGGTCCGAGGATGAGGACCTCCTTTTTTGAGTTCAGTTTCAGACGGCTGATCTTCATCCAGTCGGTGACGGCCTTCATTCCCTCGTGAGGTTGGTTTTGGCGGTGTGCGGGTCCTTGGTGAGGGAGAGGATGAGCTGGGTGTCATCGGCGTAGGAGATGATGTTGAGGTTGTGTTGCCTGACTCTTCCTATCTGACTTAGACCAGTCTGAAATGTCAGATAGGGAGAAGAACTTATCTCTGCCCCACAATTAACAACTATCTCTCCTATTGCCTCATCATGTTTAGCAAAGGGACCATCCAATTTAGATATTTCAATTCCTCTAGCCCTTAATACCTCAGATCCATTCTGTTGCAAAGGTGCCCCCCATTACCACCCAAACTTTCCAAAACATGCGCTGTCACTTGCCCCTCTACAGGAGTTAGAATCTCGCTATATGCAGGAGACTCATATACCTTGGAGCAAGCGCTGGTGGCTAAGCGACTTAGGTTTTTATAGCCTAGCATGTACTCGGCAGGGAACAACCACAAGGGGGGGGGTTACAATCCTAGCACAACATGGTTTGGGTCTGTGTAAGAGAGTTAGGGAATATAGGCTGGGGCAATGGGCTATTGTTGAGTAAAATGCACAGCTTATAATGACTCTATTACAATCTGTTCCATTTATGAGTCTAACCTAGATGATCCCGATGTATTACATTTTCTAAGAATCGAACTTGCCCTATGGCTACGCCTCCTGGTCCTTATTGGAGATTTTAACATTCATTTAGGCAGTAATTTTAATATACATGCTGATTTACCATAGCAGGGCAGAAAAGTAAAGGTCTATAAAGCCTTGCAAAGCTTAATGAGAGAACAGGGTCTGAACGATAGCTGGCACAAGTATAGAACAGTGGATCCAGGATTAACTTTTTACTCGGCCCCCTACAATAACTTAGTTTGGCTAAAATTGTTGTTTACTTCTGTCCAACTAGTCAAAATAACTAAAGTGGAAACTTATTCAAGGACCATTTCAGATCAAAACGCTTTAGTAATTGAAGTCTTATTGTCTGGTGTTACTAGGGTTTGAAGGCCTTGGACTTTCAAAAGGAAACTTCTGTGTAATCAACTTTATCAGGATCATATGACAAAATGGATTGTTGAGTTCTTCAATACTAACAGAGATTCATCCGCCAATACTATAGTATGGGGCACCTTTAGGGCAGGGATTCGAGGCGAGACCCTGAGCTTCTCCATTTCCTGACAGAAAGTTCTGCAGAATGAAATAGGGAAATGGTTCAAGCAGTTAGAAATGGCGGAATTAGAATTCCTGAGAAGAGTTAGCAAAGGGTTTAATAGTGAGGAGTGCCAACCAGAAATCGCAATTGTCAAGTCTGTAATATATCAACATTTAGGCTCAGAGGTGGCTGCTAAATATGTACACCATAGGGCTGAGTTGTATGAACTGGGGGAGAACACCAGGCGGATCTTGGCAAAACGCCGTCGACTACGAGAGTTGTTGAATAGAATTGTCAAACTCAAAGATCACTTGGATCAAATTCAAGAATCCGAAACAGAAATACTAAATGCTTTTTAAAAAGTATTATGAGCAATTATATACTGAGGGAGGGACCCCATTAGATGGGGTTCTGTAGCAGTATTTTTGAAAGATCTAGAAACTAAGCAGGTCACAGATGCACAAAATCAAATCCTTGCATCACCGATTACCTTGTAAGAACTAGAAACAGCTTTAAACTCTTTAGCCCTTGGTAAGGCCACTGGCCCCAATGGCAATACCCTGGTGTTTTATAGGGCATTCTTTAAATCATGTCAGAAGGAGATCCTGCAAATATTTCAATTGGCTCAAAGGGGATATGAACCCTGTTCATGGCAGAAGACAGCTATAGTTGTTTTTAAAATAAAGGGGGAAACCCGACTCGATACCAGCATCGCATCGACCCATATTATTTATAAACTTTGATAGTAAAATCTACTCTAAAATACTTGCAACTAGACTAGGCAAGGTCATCATCCCTCTAGTCTCACTCCATCAGCATGGATTCATTCCTATCAGGGATACGACAGACCATGTACGCAGAGTTAAATGTAAATGTAAATGTATAGGCATTTATATAGCGCACTACTTACCCGGAGGGTCCAAGGCGCTTCGACCGCTGCGAAACCCTTCCTGGCTTCCCTGAGAGATGGTCCCTTAATGGGTATCTCCAGGGTGGGACCAGGCATCCCCGGCGGTCTGGTGGGGCCGTTAGTGAAGATGAGGCAAGCTAATGCCCAGAGTTGCCGAGTGTGATCGCTGATCAGAGTGGTCACCGAGGCGAGAGAATTATCGAGTCCGCTGACCCTGGTCCAGAAACCTGCCGCGCCGGGAATCGAACCCTGGTCCCGAGCCGTCCTCTGCTCTCGGGTCTGCCGCCTCTAACCAGTGAGCCACACTACTTCACTAGAGTTACTCACGGAGTTATAGCCATCCTAGACTGGGCCAAGGCCATGGAATCACCGCTGGGGGTAGTCCTGTTGGAAGCTGAGAAAGCATTCGACAGGGTCTCCTGGCGGTATCTGTGGTCTGCCTAACAGTGGAAGTGATTCTATGGAGAGTTTATCTAGGCGATCAAGACATTATATTTCTCTCCAAAAGCTGTAATCCGCATATCAGGTCAGAACTCAAAGGAGCTTGATATTAGAAGAGGCACAAGGCAGGGCTGCCCCTGCTCACCTTTGCTCTTTGCCCTTTATATAGATCCTTTTTTAAAGAAAATTGAATTTGGACATTAATATTAAGGTGGTGAAGGTCAACGATATTTACTATAGAGCATTGGTGTATGCTGACAACATTGCAGTGCTTACGACAGATATTGTTTCAGCAATTCCAGAGTTAAAGCTCTTAGCTGAACAGTTTGGAACCTTTTCAGGTTATAAGTTAAAAATTGAGAAGACACAAATTCTAGGCTCTGGACCCGCTCAAACTTTAGATTTTCCGATTGTCCAAGAGGTAATATACCTGGGGGTTAGGATTACAGCCGCAATAGAAAAAATCCCTGATATGAATATTTTTCCAATAATGAAACATGTGAGTTAAAAATTGGAAAGGCCAGATCATCTTCACCTCTCTTTGTGTGGACGAAGAAATGTTATCAAAATGTCAGTCCTCCCAAAATTTTTATACATTTTTAGAATGGTTCCTTTACAATTTTCCTCGTCCACCTTAGCAAAGATTGATAGGATATGTCAGAGATTTTAATGGGGTAACCGTAAACCACGAAGGGCGGCCAAATGGATGACTCTCTCAAAGCAGCTGGAAGGTTGGGCAATTCCAAGCTGTTTTCTTTATTACTGGGCGTCTGTGTTACAACACATGGGTATCCTCTCATTCGGGGATTAAGCTGGAATTTCAGAGGAAGCCAGATCAACAATATATGAAATAGGGTTGGGGTCTGAAGTTAAGGGTTGTTTGGATAAGATGCTTGAACCTAGTTATTATTAAAAAAAAACCATGTAAAAGCAGCTTATGGGGTTTTGAGACAAATGCGGTGAAAATTGGAGATCTCAAATATGAATGCATATACTCTACTTTCCGCTCCGGGTCTACTTCCACCAAACTTTCAGGACCAAATTACTTCTAGATGGAGGTAAAAAGGAATTGGTGTCCTGGCGGATCTGTGTAGGGAAGGCTAGCTTACGTCATTTATAAATCTGCAGGAAAAATTTGGGGAGGATAAAAGGGATTTTTTTAAATATATTTGGAGATACAGAGTTTTCTTGCTAGTAATGAGAGTAGGATAAAGGGGATATCAGAAAGGATTCCCTTGGTGGAGATAGTGAGGAGCAAGTCCAGGATTGGGAAGATCTATCAAAACTTAATCCAATCCTTCCTGGATGATTTGGAAGTCCAGAATGGGAAATGGGAAAGTAGATTGGGCAAGAATGCAATATATATAGAGGATTCATTGGAGCTGGCAAATCAGATGTTATTAACAGGGAGTCTTTGTAGCCAACACTACATGTCAGTTTTGATTTGTATTATACTCCAGCAAAAGTAGCTAAATTGGCTGAAGGAGGGAGAGAGGAGGAAAATGCAACAGATGTGGTATAGCTGCTGCTGACACTCTACACATGTTTTACTCTTGCCCAAAAATGGATATCTTTGTGCAGGACCTAGAAGTCTTCCTAACTAAGGTCTTAGGTTTCCCTGTTTTAATCACTCCAACTCTATTTATTCTGGGGATTTTAGATAGCATAGAAATTAATGAAAGAGCTACACAAGAGATAGGTTTCTTGTTTATTGCTATGGCCATTGCTCACTTTTGTGTTACTTCACAGTGGATAAGCTCTGACCCTCGTACCTTTTCCAACTGGAGGTCTAGGATGTGGGCTATTTATAATATAGAATCTTCATTATATATGCTAAAGGGTAGAAGGAAAGGGGAGTTTGGGCAAAAACTATGGGCCCCAATCAGGAATTTGGTGAACTAGTAAAGCTGCAAGTATTACCCTATTTATTGCACAGGCACTTTTTGTTATACTATCAAAGGTAACCCATAGGATGATCCGAGCGGCTATCTCTGGATGCTTTTTGTATATTCATGAATTAATTTTGTCCTTTTATCTGTGCTCTCTCCATATATTTGAGCTGTTTTTACTACGTATTCAGAAAATGTCATGACAGGTTTTAATTAGATTTTTTGGGTCAAATAAAAAAAATACATTATAAAAAAATAAAAAAGACTTAAGAGACAGAACTAAAATTCAAGTGATTGCCAACATTGCAAGAGCAGTATTGCTGGAGAAACATAAGTACAAAAAGACCTAAGAGACAGAACTAGCATTCAAGTGGTTGCAAACAATGCAAGAGCTGTCTTGCTGGAGACACAATTGCAATTGTGTTATATCAACATCATCATAATTATATTTTCGATCACAGAGATCTTGTAAAGTGCTATTCAGAACATACATACAGGACAAAGATTTAAAAAATGTTTAAAATAGCGAAATTGCCTTTCTGAAAGCAAAAGGGCAGATTAAAGGAATAGGAGTGTGCAATTTAGCTGTATAGGGGGATATCCTATTAACACCATATAATCCCATTTATACATAAAAACACATACAATAGACAATTCATTTAGTTTCAAATAGATAAACAGTTAAGAACAAATCAATACTAAAAATAGAAGAAGAAACACATTTATGCATAAAAACAGTGGCTAAATAAATAAATTACCTATTATAGTTCGAGCGTCTGACCCATAGGGCCTTCAGAAATTTAGCTAAGCCAAAAGCCAATATTCTCCTAGTACCTGAACTAAGAATTCTGAGTATTTCCAACTAATGCTGAGGGCCAATGTGCCTGCACAGAGAAACAATTCACTTAGACCTCAAATTCTTACAATGAGGGCAGAAGAATAATAGGTGGACCAGAGATTTGGGGCCTCATTTACATGCAGGACAAGTATCGTCAAGAGGGGCTTGGCTTTGTCATCTACTGCAGGACACCTTAGTGGGGAGGGTCCTATACATAAACTGAAGAAACAATTTAAGCAACAGTGTTGTGGAAATCTCATCAATGGTGTCTTCAAAATATGATTTTCTTTATATGTGTATCTCACTTACTTTGTGCTACATCACAGAACTCATTGGTTGATTCCATTAACCACTTGAGATTAGAGTGAACCATCTCTCCTAAAGAGTACCAACATGTGGAAAAAACATTGAACTCTTTGGAGATATCTTACCCTTTTGCAACCATGTCTCACAGAGAGGATTAGCTATGGCTTCAAAAGAAGGTGGCTGTCTCCCCTGATCAAACACAACGTAAGGTTTACCAACTTTGAGCACTGACTATGGAGCCATGAGACACTCCTGCTGATGGAAAACATTTTGTAATCCCTAGGAGCAGATACTCAATATTGTGTGTTGCCCCCGGCCCTCTGGAATACAGGATGTGATAATATCCCATCCCAAGGCGTTAGTGGTAAAAAACGTATCAGTGGTATTTAAAATCCTGACTGTTACTCAAGATGCTCACAAGAGCAAAAGGGACACACCCTTAGACCAAACTGTTCCTGGAACCAGAACAACTTCCATGTAGGATATTTCAACCAAGCACCGTTTACTATACTTTTCATCATAAATAAAATCCTGACACTGTTTTACAGAAAGGGTGGTCTTTCCCACTTTATTATGCTGCAACCTTAACTCTGACAGTGACTGCAGTCACCTGTAAGGGAGATTCCTGTGGAGTCACTGAGAACCTGTGCTTTCCTCCCGGTGGGACCTAGGGGCGCATTGACTGTGGGCCTCCTTTATGTGGTGAACAGCCAGTTTACCTCTACAATCATGTCTGTAATATTGTTCTAGTACAAAGGATTCCCTTTTTTTTTTCATGGGGTCATGCCACTGTGAAAATGAGGGCACATCTCTTTGGAATTACACAGGTGCCTATTTAGCAATGGTGTGATCCAGCATTTTTGTCCTCTTGTCTATTACAAAAGGGCTGGGGGATTCAAAAAGTACACACAGATGCCTGTTGCACCACAGGGCACTTTGTATATTATGGCCTCTGGTACACTACACTTGGGTGCAGCATAGTTTATACTTTGCCTACATGGTGAGGCGAAGTCAAGAACCTTAGCCCTTTGTCAAAGCAGACTGAATTTAAACACCACCTAAGATGCCTTTTCCTTCTCCAGAATGTCTATAGTGTGGGATATCTTGAAGCAGAATATTGTGTCTGTTGCAAACTTCTCTATGTTTCCCAGGTAAAAGGTGTTAGGAAGGGTGACAAGTGGCAGTGCAGAGATTGGAGCTGAGAAGTGTCAAAGTATGGCTGGGTAGCGCCTCCAGACTGGGCCTGGGAACGTGAAGGTCATATCTGGAGACATATGGGGATCAGGATCACCAGTCTGGCCAATTTCGCATAGGAGTTAGACCCAGATTTATCAAATTAGTGTGTTGCCCTTTTGTCAAGCAGGGTGGCACAAGCACAACACAATCCTTAACCCCTTCGACGCTAATGACAAAGCCAGCTCGTCATGGGCGTTACCTGCGCTACGCGGATGACGAGCTGGCTTTGTCACGAACCACGCGATTTTTAGAGTTCAGCACACAGCGGGAAAACCCGCTAGCGTGCATGCGGTTAAGTCAGATTTAACAAGCCACGTAAAGCCACCTAGCATGGCCCTGCACTGCTTTGTAAATCTGGTGTATTGCAAGGCAGTGCAAGGCACTGTCTTGCATTATTCTGCATTAGGAAGGTGTTACATGGGTGGAGAGTTGGTGTTCCCATGCATCCCCCCATGTATTTTGGTGCATTCCCAGATTTAAAAACACAAATAAACTTGGGAATGCATCAAAATTGAACGCCTTCCCAACCGAGGCAAGCTCAGCTTAACCCCTTCACTGCAGCGGCTATCCCGCCGCAGTGCTAAGGGGGCGGAGCGGCCGCGCGGCGGCCGCATGCTGGTGACGGAACCGCTCCGTCACCAGCGTCGGCTGAGCTGTGCTTGTGACGGAGCGGTTCCGTCATGGCCCGCCCCGCTCAATAGAACTTCCAGCGCAGGCGCGAAATTCGCGCAGGCGCGCCGAGCGGGCCATGACGGAACCGCTCCGTCATCAGCACAGCGCACCCACAGCTGATGACGGAGCGGTTCCGTCATCAGCGTCCAAGGGGTTAAAGCGGGCGGGGGAGAAACAATCCTTTGTCCTCATTAAAAAAAAGTGCTGTTGAAGACTTTGCTCCATATTAAAGACTTTTGTGCATATTTATATTTTGATATGTCCTTGTGGAAGTCCAGGATATAGAATACTTCACTGACCCTCTTTACGGCAGACCTAGCTTGTTTGGCAGCTGAATAGCCATCATGCTTTTTCAGATTCAGTGCAGGGAAAGCAACTGACTCCAGAACATGCCAGCCTACTGTTCACATATGGCCAAGAAAAAAGAGACTTTCTAACAGTCTTATTTTGGTCTGTTACTGACATGTGTCTGCAGGCCATTAAGCAGTGTTTGGTATCTCTTTGGCCTAAGTTCTGAATGACTCTACCCTTTAAACCTGTCTCTCAATTACACCTCCCCATTACTCTCTACCCACACTACTTTCTTCCCACCCAACCCCTTTACCTTCCACTTCTCATATAATCCTATATTTCTGTCACCACCAGGTCACAACTCGCACAGGTAAGCACAGTGGGGCAGTGAGGTTAGGCAGGGTGGGGTGGTGGAAGCCGACATACGACGGGATAATGAAAAATAAATAAATATATAAATAAAACCACTTACCTTGTGCTCACCGCATTGCTGACTAAATGTTAATTTAAATGATGAATGGCATCTTCAAAATATATTTTTCAATTAATACTGTTGGATATTTATATGATATATAATATGAATGTTCCCGCGTTTAAGAAGTGACATACAAAGTGAGGTCACAGTATCAATATGTGTCGGTCTTCCGTAAGCATGGAAACCTGCAATTAAAGAACTATCCTCTTTTACATAAGCATATGCCATTTATCCTCAGAAGAAAGCATTTATACACCACTGCACTAATGGAAATATTCCCAGTACTCTTGGGGTTAACAAGAATAAGCCTGTATCTAAATAAGCGTCCATTAAATGTGCCTCATAATATACAATCACAAAAGAAGCTGCAGAAGTATGCTGCAAAGGACTTTTAGATTGCTTTATACCATTGTCATGCCCTTGGACTATGATGTAGATAGTGTTATGCATTTGCAAATGTTGGCAGCTGCCTAACATGTTCTGCATGCATTCCCCTTCTAAACTTGACAGAGCACAGGGCCTGATGTTTACACTCAAATATCTGCATCAGATTCGTATGCCCTTCAGTCAAAAGAGAGATCTCGATAGAAGTCACACATCATAGAAGTCACACATCTAGGTCTGGGAAATTGTTATTTACGCTGATGAAGTTTGTTTAATTTCTGAATTTCACATTATGTGAAATTAGCAAAAATTTTTTAAACATCATGCAGGAATCTCCTCTAGGCAAAAAGTGTCTCACTGAGAGATAATTTCTGCTTGAACTAATCTACTACCGGTATCCTGCAATACATTTGACCACAAAGTGCACGCATGAGTGAAAAATTCTCCAGAAATACCTTCATTCACTTCTAATTCCACGACTTCTGTTCCACTGTTCTACTGAGGTTTGTGTTGTGCGTTACTTCCCTGATGTAGCACTTCTGTCACTTTCTTTGTGTGCATCACTTTGTGCTCCCCTGAAGAGAACCTTGTGTGTGTTTGCAGTATTTTACCTGATTTCATCAGAACACTGGTCTGTATATTTTAAACCATGTATGTTGGCTTTAGATAAGCATGGGAGATGTGCAGTTGTGCATGCTCTTTGTGTGCTTGCGTAAAATGTGCATGTATGTGTATGCACTATATTAAAGTCAAACCAATTGTCTTTGTCAATGATTGCTCCAAAATCTCAGCCTATTTAAGAAAATTGTGTTTTTGTAACATATCTTTCAGCACCAGCTGGCACAAGGATGATGGCACAAGGATACTGGCACTTTGATTCCAAGTTGTTCTAGCGTCTCCTTGAACACTGCGGGATGAAAGGCTGATTGCCCTTTGTTAAGATATTCCAACAATTAATATATTGGGCTCATCCTTTTTCTTCCTTCCTCTTGCCTCCCTCCATCCCTTTTTTTTCCACTCTGCCAAACATTGTGTCTGCTCCTGATTCCTTTTGGTGGAGAGGAATTCACCACACAGCTGACCATTTCAAGTGTGTTGAGTTAGCCAAGCATTTGACACAGTTTGTGATCTGTATAGTGTAGGCACCCCTATGGGGATAATGTTCAAAGTAACATCAATATATTAAAATGACTTTATCAAATGCACAGTATTTGAATAAGAAATGGGATGGCGTAGGCAATTTTTTTTGTGGGAATGATATTAGTGGCTTAAAACATTGATAAGCACCCCTAGAATAAAGTCTGAGTGGAGTTCAGAAAAAGTTGAGTTTTAACTTTGAAAGGAACTCCATTTATGTTATATATGCCCCACTTTTGCCAACCGTAATGGATCATACCCTTGCTTCACGTAGAACAGCATGGAAGGTTACTTATTAAACATATAACCACATTTTCTTTGTTTACCACTATAAACCTGATATAGTCCGTATTACAGAAACCTGGGCAGATTCAGCCTCAGGTCCGGACTTGGTTTCTGCTATCCCATAGGGCTATTCGATTTTCAGGGCTGATAGGACACATAAGAAAGGTGATGGTCTAGGTTTATCAAGACCATATGTCTGCAAAATGTCAAGTGATTTCCTCTGAAGTATGTGAGGCTTTGTCTATCAAATTTGAGATATCTAACACTGAATCATAGAATGGCATGCTAGTTTACCGCCTGTCCAGCCCGAGAAAGGCGTTTAATTATGAGATCACTTCTCTCATAGAAGCTGGCCTAGCTTCATGCTTCTAGGCAATTTTAATTTTCATTTGGAGGCAAGCACGAGCAATGACCCTAAGGGACTTTTTACGATGGCATTCAGATGAGCATCCGACCAACATAGTTTCGGGAGTGGAACGGCACGACAAGTAGCCAGCAGTTCCACTCCTGATATTATGATGTGACTGCCAGCACAACGGTTGGAACATAACCTTTACCTTTGCGGTTTGTGCTTCCGCCCGGAAAAGGGCTGCAGCACATACTGCAATGGTAAAGTGTATGTTTCTAAACATTTGGTGTCTGGCACACGGTGCATAGATGTTTGGTGCAGGCAAAACATGTAACCCCTTGGCCACAAAGCAGAGGCCAAGGGGGGACGTAGGCTGTCACTTTCTGACGGCCTTTCCATATCAGAAAGGCCAACTTGGAAAAACTGTCGGAAAGGGACATCCTTATCCCTACGGCAGTGCCTCTGCAAGCACCGCCTCCAATGTAGGGATTAGGCCTCCGACGGACATCCCGAGGGGATCCCTGATCCTGTCAGAGGTGGTGGTCAGTCGCTCTGACGACCTCACTCTGACTGCCTGCATCTTATCCGGCAGTCAGCCGATGGCTTGGATGTCGGATGGACAGCCAGAGACTGCCTGTCTGTTGCGGTCCGTCAGGCAGCCAAATGAGGTCCTAACTCTTTATTGGAGACCTTTTCATGCCTTGGCCTTGAGCATTTGGTGAGCATACCTATTCATAGGGAAGGTCATGTGCTGGATGGGATCTTCACTAATAATTCACTATTGACCATTGCTGATGTTTTTTCATTAGCCTGGTCAGATCATCAATGTTACTATAATGGCAGATAGCCCAGTCCCCACTCAATCGTGGTTGCCACATACATATCATCAATGGACCAGAATTTACCCTGACATGTTCACCCAGCTCCTATCCAACTCACAGCATGATTCCGATAACGATCTTGAGTACCTTTCTACAAATATTTCCAGTTGGCTCCGTTTGTCCACCCACACATTAGATACAGAAAAAACAACAGCGTCTCGCTGAGGTAAACCATTGGCACCTAGATTTTTGAAAAGACTGAAACAGTAAAAACGGATACGCAGGAAGTATTAAAGGCTTTGGAGGAAAGATCACAAGCATGTAGATAAAGTAAGATATAAGAACGAGATTGCAGTCTACAAAACTTTGCTTAGAGAAGAGAAATCTCTCTATTTCATCCTACAGTTTGAGTCAACAAACAAAATAAGTAAAATACCTCTTCCTGACAGTCAAGAAACTTTCAAATGTTCCCTCCAACAACTCATTCCTCATTTTGTAACAATTTGGCCTCTCACTTTCGAAACAAAGTTGAACAGATTTTTCATAATTATCTTCATCTTCTACACTTTATGCAGAAGGAAATAGGTCAAGCAAAAATAAGGATGTCAACCCCATTTTTCCTCCGGAGTTTACCCCTCTGACCAATGAACAATTAATTGATCTTATTAAAATCACTAAGTCAGGCTCACCTCTTGACACCTGTCCTGGCTCCATTATGCAACAGGACCCCGAGTCATTGCCAATCATCTTACTGCAATTTTTAATAAGATGATCTCTTTAGGGCAGTTTCCAAATCTTTGGAAAATGCATTTATTTTCCCTTTGCTGAAGAAAGCTAGCCTAGACCCCAGTAACTCTTATAATTATTGTGCCACATCTAGACTACTATTCCTTGCAAAAAAAATTGAAAATACTTTAATTCAGCAACTGGCGGCTTTTATAGAGACACATGACCTCCTGGACCACACTCAGTTTGGTTTTCGGAGTGCCATAGCACCCCCTTTTGTACCGCTTTTGGCCGCCATAAGTGTGGCAGGGTATGCTCAGACGTGAGTCCCTTGCTCACTTTGCCACTGGATTCAAGCAAGCCGGGCTGAAGACGGCTGGAATGCCAGAAACCAGTCCTCGGAAGCTTGTTTCCGGTCCAGGGAAGGCATGGCTTGGCAGTTCGTGCTGGACTGTTCCCATGAGGCACAGGGTCAGGCTGATTTGCATATAGCCATGTCTGAACTGGGGTGGCAGAGTGGGCTAAAGAACGGTGATGGATTAAACCCAGATCTTTTGACTGGGTGTGAGTGTTTGATTGGTTCAGATGCTCCATCCATTACCACCCCCTTTTGTACCCTATCCAACTCACAGCATGATTAAGATAACGATCTTGAGTACCTTACTGCAAATATTTCCAGTTGGCTCCGTTTGTCCACCCACACATTAGATACAGCAAAAACAACAGCGTCTCGCTGAGGTAAACCATTGGCACCTAGATTTTTGAAAAGACTGAAACAGTAAAAACGGATACGCAGGTAGTATTAAAGGCTTTGGAGGAAAGATCACAAGCATGTAGATAAAGTAAGATATAAGAACGAGATTGCAGTCTACAAAACTTTGCTTAGAGAAGAAAAATCTCTCTATTTCATCCTACAGTTTAAGTCAACAAACAAAATAAGTAAAATAACTCTTCCTGACAGTCAAGAAGCTTTCAAATGTTCCCTCCAACAACTCATTCCTTATTTTGTAACAATTTGGCCTCTCACTTTCGAAACAAAGTTGAACAGATTTTTCATAATTATCTTCATCTTCTACACTTTATGCGGAAGGAAATAGGTCAAGCAAAAATAAGGATGTCAACCCCATTTTTCCTCCGGAGTTTACCCCTCTGACCAATGAACAATTAATTGATCTTATTAAAATCACTAAGTCAGGCTCACCTCTTGACACCTGTCCTGGCTCCATTATGCAACAGGACCCCGAGTCATTGCCAATCATCTTACTACAATTTTTAATAAGATGATCTCTTTAGGGCAGTTTCCTATGGCTGGGATGCCCGCCACCCCCTCCCAACACAATCCCCAAGGATGGGAGAAGTCGGACACAGGTTTGAACTTTTGGAAGGCGGGAGGGAGTCACCCTCCCGGCCGTATTTATTAAAATATGAAACAAAATTTAAAACATTAAATAAAAGTTTCATAATTATGTACAATTTTACATTTATTACATTTCGATGAAGACATGTTCTTTGGCTAACCTTAACAGATCTCTAATACAAAGGTTTCCTAGCCGAGTCTAACATCCTGCAAATGCATTCATTCTAAATTAAAATTGTACATCCTAGCATTAAGGGCCAACGGCAAGGTCTTAACCGGTGTCAGATCCCTACTACCAAAACTCTCGCCCTCACGGTGTGAGTGGCGCATGCGCAGAGGACTCTACCCTCGTTGCCAACTGTAACTTCCCTTGTCGTGGTGAGGGCCCCCTTTCCACTCGACGCCATCTTAAAGGTCGTCCGAGTTCCCGTGTGAGGTATCTGTAGGAAGGACAGCGTGGACTCCCCCCATCCCCACACTCTTTATCCGCCGTCGCGGATATCCGGCCCCCGGGAAATTAGTAGGAGGGGCATCTAGCCACCTCCCCCCTTGGAGGGGCCTATGGCCGTCTCCCCCTAGGCGACCCATCCTTAGTGGGTGCCGCCTCCCCGTGGGAGGGGCCAATGGCCACCTCCCCCCGGGCACTCCCATCCATTCTGGGTGGCGCCCCCCTCTAGGGACCTTGAAATTACTGCTCACCGATCATGACCTTACCGCCCGACCAAAATAAATACGACAGTTGTTTACCTACTAAGGAGGGAAAATTCTGACATCGCCTCAATGTGTCATCGACTGCTCACTCCTACCAAGAAAAACATTATCCTACAGGCAGCAGTCACCTCCTTATCTTAAACATTCCTTTACTTTTCTACAAAGGAAAAAAGGCCTATCTCAGCAAACTTTATTCAAAACAAACATTGCCATAAGGGGCTGGTGGGTGGGTCAAAATTGCTGCTTGTTCCGTCGAGGGCTCACGAGCAACGAGTGGGTGCAGCCTTCAGAGCACAGGAACAAGAGGACGCTTCTTCGGATTCCCGCTCTATTTATTCTTCTGCGGGAGGGCGTGTACCCTCCTCCGGTACGCCTACTGGGCGTGGTCTTCGGTGTAGGTGTCTAGGACAACCCCTCTTGGGCGGGAAAAGGCGCGCCCCGGCTAAGCCGCTTCGGGCATACCAGCCGAGCCACGCTCCCCGCCCAAAATGGTTTCCCGGGGGGATCGGGGCACCCAACCATACGTTCCGGGGGACCGAGTGGTCGCCCCTTTCCATATGGCCGGGATGCCCGCCACCCCCTCCCAACACAATCCCCAAGGATGGGAGAAGTCGGACACAGGTTTGAACTTTTGGAAGGCAGGAGGGAGTCACCCTCCCGGCCGTATTTATTAAAATATGAAACAAAATTTAAAACATTAAATAAAAGTTTCATAATTATGTACAATTTTACATTTATTACATTTCGATGAAGACATGTTCTTTGGCTAACGTTAACAGATCTCTAATACAAAGGTTTCCTAGCCGAGTCTAACATCCTGCAAATGCATTCATTCTAAATTAAATTTGTACATCCTAGCATTAAGGGCCAACGGCAAGGTCTTAACCGGTGTCAGATCCCTACTACCAAAACTCTCGCCCTCACGGTGTGAGTGGCGCATGCGCAGAGGACTCTACCCTCGTTGCCAACTGTAACTACCCTTGTCGTGGTGGGGGCCCCCTTTCCACTCGACGCCATCTTAAAGGTCGTCTGAGTTCCCGTGTGAGGTATCTGTAGGAAGGACAGCGTTTACTCCCCCCCATCCCCACACTCTTTATCCGCCGTCGCGGATATCCGGCCCCCGGGAAATTAGTAAGAGGGGCATCTAGCCGCCTCCCCCCTTGGAGGGGCCTATGGCCGTCTCCCCCTAGGCGACCCATCCTTAGTGGGTGCCGCCTCCCCGTGGGAGGGGCCAATGGCCGCCTCCCCCCGGGCGCTCCCATCCATTCTGGGTGGCGCCCCCCTCTAGGGACCTTGAAATTACTGCTCACCGATCATGACCTTACCGCCACAGGCCGGATAGTTGACCGACTATCCGGCCCCCCCTACTCCTCCTAAAGGTCATGCTTCCTCAAACCCCTTAGCCATGCTATGAAGTCTCCTATGAGTAAATCATTCCCCTCCCCGGACAGGTGAACCCCATCATTCAGATACATGAGATCACCCCGAATACACCCGTGAGGAATGCTATGCAACTGCGAAGAGCGAAGCAATTTACCAATTTTATTGTTAACCCTTTTCACCGAATGGTTCAGTGCTGACACCGAAAGGCCCCCCCGCCATACCTTCCTGGGAATCATGTGGGACCAGGCAATCGTGCACCCCGGGATTCTTTTAGCCAACCAGCTAACAGCAGACAAAATTTGTTCAAACAACACTCGTCTACCCAGTGTCACCAAGTCATTGCCCCCCAGGTGTACTATGACTACAGATGGCGGTGACCTTTGCCGCCCTAAGAGACCCTCAAAAAATGATTCGAATTGGTCAAAACAGAGCCCGCCCTTCCCATGGAAGGCCACTCTGTACCCGTATTCCCCAGCAGCGTGAGTCGCGTCACCTGCTTTGAATACGTCCCCGGCGCGCCTCACATATGAGTGGCCCACGACCCATACCACTCTCTCTCCAGACGGCGATCCTTGACCGCTGGTCTCCTGGTGCTGGGTCGACTGCAAATTCCGCCCCGCGTGACAGGCTCGCGAAACTGTAATTCAAACAAAAGACAAGAAGCGTGAGTGCGTGTCAATTGATCTTTACAACATGTGCAATCGCACATACCTTTTGAAGCAATTCGAGGACCATCGTCCCAACTGTTTCACTTCCTCCGCACTCTGACCCCTGGCTGTAGCCTCAGTAGCATCCCCTATCCTAAAGGAGTGGGTCCCAAAATCGCACGGGTCCATGACCGCAGCAGCGATTGTCAATGCTAGCACCCTTTAGAACTGAAACCTCGTCAGTGGGGAGCCATCCTTGTGCCTTAGCAAACTCCCCCCCCCATGTAGCCGCCCTTAGTGCCAAGTATTCCTCTATACACTTTATTGGGCACGTGGGGGACCCTCGCACGCGCTGCACGACAACACTATTACCCATAGCCCCCTGGTCGGTCTTGGACCTGGCTATCGAGACCACCATCGAATCACCCCTAATTTGGACATGATCCCTGCACAAGCCTCCCTCAACGTCTTTCTTATTTCTTGCGACCAGTTCGCTCACCCGCATAGCCCAATGGAATGCTAATGCGAAAGCTGCCCGGAACAGAACTGCTTCGAAATGGGAGGAGCACGTCTCGTCTAGTTTCGCTACGAGTAGAGACAACCTGTGTACGCCAATCGGGCACCTCACATCTTGCTTGGGACCCTCGAGGCGCTGCCAGCCGCGAAGGGCCTTCTTAACCAAAAAGGAACCCGTTGGGTCTTTTATGCCATGCACCTGCGCCATGAATGAAAAGGCCGCCTTATGCCTACTGGCCGTTGCCGCTGATCGGCCTTCTCTGTGCAGCGCTACCAGGAACCCCAGGAAGGATCCCTCCCGACCCCAGCTCTGACTCCCTGTGGGACCCAAAAATGTGCAATAGGAACGAAACGCTCCTTCGTATGCCTCACTTGTCCTGGGGGCTAAGCTTGCTGCCACGAGGTCCTGTAATCCGGAGCACCGATTAGCCATAGTGCTTCGGGGAATGGTGCCGCCACTAGGTCCGCTGTAGGTAGATAACCCCTGAACGCCTGCATATGTGAACGAGAGAGTGCATCAGCTGCATGATTCAGTACGCCTGGCACATGTTTCGCCCTGAACTGTACATTCAGTCTCATGCAAAGCAGCACAACTTCTTTTAACAATCTCAAGATCCATTTGCAGCGTGCTGCCTGTTGGTTAATGCATTCGACAACAGTCATATTATCAGACCAAAACACCACTGAGCGGTCCCTGAAGTCGTCAGGCCATGCCATCAGAGCAACCCAAATGGGGAATAACTCCAAGAACCCAATGTTACCTGTGAGACCGCTGGAGTGCCACCACGTCGGCCATGTTTGCGCCGACCATCGATTACC
Organism: Lissotriton vulgaris; assembly: GCF_964263255.1. Lineage (NCBI taxonomy): Eukaryota > Metazoa > Chordata > Amphibia > Caudata > Salamandridae > Lissotriton > Lissotriton vulgaris. The sequence continues at coordinate 1,170,733,199 of NC_141689.1, read as the reverse complement.
TAAGATGGCGCCAAATCCCACGCTCCCCGCTGAGTCAGTCCACAGACCTAGTTCATCTGAAGATGCTGGTGGCTTGTTCCACACGACTCGACCGTTGAAGTCCGCCAGAAATGCCAACCAAATGCGCATATCCTGGCGAACCTCTGCCGACAGTCTCGTACGGTGGTGCCCCTCTTTGAGACCAACCATAGCTTGTGCAATAGAGCGTGAGAAGGGGCGGGCCATTGGTATCACCCTCAAAGCAAAGTTAAGCTGACTCACTGTTTGTTTTAACTGGTGCAGGGTCACTTTCTCCTTGCCCAGGCATAGCGTCAAGGAAGCCCTAAACTTGGCCACCTTTTCCATCGGTAAACGGAAACATCCCTCCACAGAATCGAGCTCAATTCCCAGAAACTCCAGTGAAGTAGATGGTCCAACCGTCTTACCTGGTGCCAATGGGACTCCAAACTCCCCCATGAGGATACAGAAGTCGTGCAGCGCCTGCGCGCATTTCGTATCGCCGGCTGCTCCCAAGAACAGGAAGTCATCAAGATAGTGCATAACATGCTTATGCCCTGTGGCCTCGGTGAATGCCCACTCTAAAAAACAGCTGAACATTTCAAAATAGGCACAAGAAATGGAGCAACCCATAGGCATGCATTTATCCATGTAATAACTCCCTTGAAATGCAAAACCTAGCAAGCGCTGATCCTGTGGGTGTACCGGGAGCAACCAGAACGCCGATTCGATATCTGATTTCGCCATCAGCGCCCCGGGGCTCAGGTGATTTAACATGGCCACGGCATCATCGAACGATGCGTACCGCACTGAACAAACTTCTGGGTCAATGGCCTCGTTCACCGAGGAACCCCTTGGAGCAGATAGGTTATGAATAAGTCTAAACTCCCCTGGGTCTTTCTTCGGGACAACCCCCAACGGGGAACAGATGTACTCCGCCACCGGCGGGCGATGAAAAGGCCCTGCCACTCGCCCTAAGCTGACTTCTTTTGCTATTTTCTTCTCTGCCACGCTTGGGTTGTGCTGTACCGATAACTGGTTTCTACAAAAGGAGTCCCCCCGAAAATCCCCCGCCGGGATGCGGAAGAATCCCTTCCTCAACACCCCAGCGGATACATGATCAGGGTATTTGTTCAACCAAGGAGTCATAGCCATGAGATCAACGGGTGTAGGCAATCGGTCACAATGTTCTACCTCACTCCTGCTTAGACCCTCCTTTTCCTCCTGCCCCGCTATTTTTAGATCTACATGAACTTTCCGGGTGTGAGGAATTCCCACAGCCCGCACACACATGCTTGAATCTACATGTTCCCTGTGGTCTGTTACAATTGCCTCGATTGAAGCCCCAACAGACCCCACGCTTGCCGCCATTAACGCCGGTCTTAGGCTGGTAATCCCCACCGGCGCCCGCTCAAAAGGGCACCGCGGGATTTTGGCGGACGACTCCTGACCCACTCCCGCCTGGCGAGGACGTACCTGCCACCCCTGGCAGGAGCTGCTTGTACCATGACACCGAGTCCAGGCAATCCCAAGTCAAAGTAGCGAAAGGAATGGTAGTCTAGATGTGGCAAAATAATTATTAGAGTTACTGGGGTCTAGGCTAGGTTTCTTCAGCAAAGGGAAAATAAATGCATTTTCCAAAGATTTTGGAAAGGGGCGACCACTCGGTCCCCCCAAACGTATGGTTGGGTACCCCGTTCCCCCCGGGAAACCATTTTGGGCGGGGGGCGTGGCTCGGCTGGTATGCCCGAAGCGGCGTAGCCGGGGCGCGCCTTTTCCCGCCCAAGAGGGGTTGTCCTAGACACCTACACCGAAGACCACGCCCAGTAGGCATACCGGAGGAGGGTACACGCCCTCCCGCAGAAGAATAAATAGAGCGGGAATCCGAAGAAGCGTCCTCTTGTTCCTGTGCTCTGAAGGCTGCACCCACTCGTTGCTCGTGAGCCCTCGACGGAACAAGCAGCAAATTTGAGAACTTGTAATCTTTTGACAGGGTGTGAGTGTTTGATTGGTTCAGATGCTCCGTCCATTACCACCCCCTTTTGTACCGCTTTTGGCCGCCATAAGTGTGGCAGGGTATGCTCAGACGTGAGTCCCTTGCTCACTTTGCCACTGGATTCAAGCAAGCCGGGCTGAAGACGGCTGGAATGCCAGAAACCGGTCCTCGGAAGCTTGTTTCCGGTCCAGGGAAGGCATGGCTTGGCAGTTCGGGCTGGACTGTTCCCATGAGGCACAGGGTCAGACTGATTTGCACATAGCCATGTCTAAACTGGGGTGGCAGAGTGGGCTAAAGAACGGTGATGGATTAAACCCAGATATTTTGACTGGGTGTGAGTGTTTGATTGGTTCAGATGCTCCGTTCATTACCACCCCCTTTTGTACCCTATCCAACTCACAGCATGATTCAGATAACGATCTTGAGTACCTTACTACAAATATTTCCAATTGGCTCCGTTTGTCCACCCACACATTAGATACAGCAAAAACAACAGCGTCTCGCTGAGGTAAACCATTGGCACCTAGATTTTTGAAAAGACTGAAACAATAAAAACGGATACGCAGGAAGTATTAAAGGCTTTGGAGGAAAGATCACAAGCATGTAGATAAAGCAAGATATAAGAACGAGATTGCAGACTACAAAACTTTGCTTAGAGAAGAGAAATCTCTCTATTTCATCCTACAGTTTGAGTCAACAAACAAAATAAGTAAAATAACTCTTCCTGACAGTCAAGAAACTTTCAAATGATCCCTCCAACAACTCATTCCTCATTTTGTAACAATTTGGCCTCTCACTTTCGAAACAAAGTTGAACAGATTTTTCATAATTATCTACATCTTCTACACTTTATGCGGAAGGAAATAGGTCAAGCAAAAATAAGGATGTCAACCCCATTTTTCCTCCGGAGTTTACCCCTCTGACCAATGAACAATTAATTGATCTTATTAAAATCACTAAGTCAGGCTCACCTCTTGACACCTGTCCTGGCTCCATTATGCAACAGGACCCCGAGTCATTGCCAATCATCTTACTGCAATTTTTAATAAGATGATCTCTTTAGGGCAGTTTCCAAATCTTTGGAAAATGCATTTATTTTCCCTTTGCTGAAGAAACTTAGCCTAGACACCAGTAACTCTGATAATTATTGAGCCACATCTAGACTACCATTCCTTGCAAAAAAATTTAAAATACTTTAATTCAGCAACTGGCGGCTTTTATAGAGACACATGACCTCCTGGACCACACTCAGTTTGGTTTTCGGAGATGCCATAGCACCCTCTTTTGTACCGCTTTTGGCCGCCATAAGTGTGGCAGGGTATGCTCAGACGTGAGTCCCTTGCTCACTTTGCCACTGGATTAAAGCAAGCCGGGCTGAAGACGGCTGGAATGCCAGAAACCGGTCCTCGGAAGCTTGTTTCCGGTCCAGGGAAGGCATGGCTTGGCAGTTCGGGCTGGACTGTTCCCATGAGGCACAGGGTCAGACTGATTTGCATATAGCCATGTCTAAACTGGGGTGGCAGAGTGGGCTAAAGAACGGTGATGGATTAAACCCAGATCTTTTGACACGGTGTGAGTGTTTGATTGGTTCAGATGCTCCGTCCATTACCACCCCCTTTTGTACTGCTTTTGGCCGCCATAAGTGTGGCAGGGTATGCTCAGACGTGAGTCCCTTGCTCACTTTGCCACTGGATTCAAGCAAGCCGGGCTGAAGATGGCTGGAATGCCAGAAACCGGTCCTCGGAAGCTTGTCTCCCGTCCAGGGAAGGCATGGCTTGGCAGTTCGGGCTGGACTGTTCCCATGAGGCACAGGGTCAGACTGATTTGCATATAGCCATGTCTAAACTGGGGTGGCAGAGAGGGCTAAAGAACGGTGATGGATTAAACCCAGATCTTTTGACTGGGTGTGAGTGTTTGATTGGTTCAGATGCTCCGTCCATTACCACCCACTTTTGTACCCTATCCAACTCACAGCATGATTCAGATAACGATCTTGAGTACCTTACTACAAATATTTCCAATTGACTCCGTTTGTCCACCCACACATTAGATACAGCAAAAACAACAGCGTCTCGCTGAGGTAAACCATTGGCTCCTACATTTTTGAAAAGACTGAAACAGTAAAAACGGATACGCAGGAAGTATTAAAGGCTTTGGAGGAAAGATCACAAGCATGTAGATAAAGTAAGATATAAGAACGAGATTGCAGTCTACAAAACTTTGCTTAGAGAAGAGAAATCTCTCTATTTCATCCTACAGTTTGAGTCAACAAACAAAATAAGTAAAATAACTCTTCCTGACAGTCAAGAAGCTTTCAAATGTTCCCTCCAACAACTCATTCCTCATTTTGTAACAATTTGGCCTCTCACTTTCGAAACAAAGTTGAACAGATTTTTCATAATTATCTTCATCTTCTACACTTTATGCGGAAGGAAATAGGTCAAGCAAAAATAAGGATGTCAACCCCATTTTTCCTCCGGAGTTTACCCCTCTGACCAATGAACAAATAATTGATCTTATTAAAATCACTAAGTCAGGCTCACCTCTTGACACCTGTCCTGGCTCCATTATGCAACAGGACCCCGAGTCATTGCCAATCATCTTACTGCAATTTTTAATAAGATGATCTCTTTAGGGCAGTTTCCAAATCTTTGGAAAAAGCATTTATTTTCCCTTTGCTGAAGAAACCTAGCCTAGACACCAGTAACTCTGATCATTATTGTGCCACATCTAGACTACCATTCCTTGCAAAAAAATTGAAAATACTTTAATTCAGCAACTGGCGGCTTTTATAGAGACACATGACCTCCTGGACCACACTCAGTTTGGTTTTCGGAGTTGCCATAGCACCCCCTTTTGTACCGCTTTTGGCCGCCATAAGTGTGGCAGGGTATGCTCAGACGTGAGTCCCTTGCTCACTTTGCCACTGGATTCAAGCAAGCCGGGCTGAAGATGGCTGGAATGCCAGAAACCGGTCCTCGGAAGCTTGTTTCCGGTCCAGGGAAGGCATGGCTTGGCAGTTCGGGCTGGACTGTTCCCATGAGGCACAGGGTCAGACTGATTTGCATATAGCCATGTCTAAACTGGGGTGGCAGAGTGGGCTAAAGAACGGTGATGGATTAAACCCAGATCTTTTGACAGGGTGTGAGTGTTTGATTGGTTCAGATGCTCCGTCCATTACTACCCCCTTTTGTACTGCTTTTGGCCGCCATAAGTGTGGCAGGGTATGCTCAGACGTGAGTCCCTTGCTCACTTTGCCACTGGATTCAAGCAAGCCGGGCTGAAGATGGCTGGAATGCCAGAAACCGGTCCTCGGAAGCTTGTCTCCGGTCCAGGGAACGCATGGCTTGGCAGTTTGGGCTGGACTGTTCCCATGAGGCACAGGGTCAGACTGATTTGCATATAGCCATGTCTAAACTGGGGTGGCAGACGGGGCTAAAGAACGGTGATAGATTAAACCCAGATCTATTGACTGGGTGTGAGTGTTTGATTGGTTCAGATGCTCCGTCCATTACCACCCCCTTTTGTACCCTATCCAACTCACAGCATGATTCAGATAACGATCTTGAGTACCTTACTACAAATATTTCCAATTGGCTCCGTTTGTCCACCCACACATTAGATACAGCAAAAACAACAGCGTCTCGCTGAGGTAAACCATTGGCACCTAGATTTTTGAAAAGACTGAAACAGTAAAAACGGATACGCAGGATATATTAAAGGCTTTGGAGGAAAGATCACAAGCATGTAGATAAAGTAAGATATAAGAACGAGATTGCAGTCTACAAAACTTTGCTTAGAGAAGAGAAATCTCTCTATTTCATCCTACAGTTTGAGTCAACAAGCAAAATAAGTAAAATAACTCTTCCTGACAGTCAAGAAGCTTTCAAATGTTCCCTCCAACAACTCATTCCTCATTTTGTAACAATTTGGCCTCTCACTTTCGAAACAAAGTTGAACAGATTTTTCATAATTATCTTCATCTTCTACACTTTATGCGGAAGGAAATAGGTCAAGCAAAAATAAGGATGTCAACCCCATTTTTCCTCCGGAGTTTACCCCTCTGACCAATGAACAATTAATTGATCTTATTAAAATCACTAAGTCAGGCTCACCTCTTGACACCTGTCCTGGCTCCATTATGCAACAGGACCCCGAGTCATTGCCAATCATCTTACTGCAATTTTTAATAAGATGATCTCTTTAGGGCAGTTTCCAAATCTTTGGAAAAAGCATTTATTTTCCCTTTGCTGAAGAAACCTAGCCTAGACACTAGTAACTCTGATAATTATTGTGCCACATCTAGACTACCATTCCTTGCAAAAAAATTGAAAATACTTTAATTCAGCAACTGGCGGCTTTTATAGAGACACATGACCTCCTGGACCACACTCAGTTTGGTTTTCGGAGTTGCCATAGCACCCCCTTTTGTACCGCTTTTGGCCGCATTAAGTGTGGCAGGGTATGCTCAGACGTGAGTCCCTTGCTCACTTTGCCACTGGATTCAAGCAAGCCGGGCTGAAGATGGCTGGAATGCCAGAAACCGGTCCTCGGAAGCTTGTCTCCGGTCCAGGGAACGCATGGCTTGGCAGTTCGGGCTGGACTGTTCCCATGAGGCACAGGGTCAGACTGATTTGCATATAGCCATGTCTAAACTGGGGTGGCAGAGTGGGCTAAAGAACGGTGATAGATTAAACCCAGATCTTTTGACTGGGTGTGAGTGTTTGATTGGTTCAGATGCTCCGTCCATTACCACCCCCTTTTGTACCCTATCCAACTCACAGCATGATTCAGATAACGATCTTGAGTACCTTACTACAAATATTTCCAATTGGCTCCGTTTGTCCACCTACACATTAGATACAGCAAAAACAACAGCGTCTCGCTGAGGTAAACCATTGGCACCTAGATTTTTGAAAAGACTGAAACAGTAAAAACGGATACGCAGGAAATATTAAAGGCTTTGGAGGAAAGATCACAAGCATGCAGATAAAGTAAGATATAAGAACGAGATTGCAGTCTACAAAACTTTGCTTAGAGAAGAGAAATCTCTCTATTTCATCCTACAGTTTGAGTCAACAAACAAAATAAGTAAAATAACTCTTCCTGACAGTCAAGAAGCTTTCAAATGTTCCCTCCAACAACTCATTACTCATTTTGTAACAATTTGGCCTCTCACTTTCGAAACAAAGTTGAACAGATTTTTCATAATTATCTTCATCTTCTGCACTTTATGCGGAAGGAAATAGGTCAAGCAAAAATAAGGATGTCAACCCCATTTTTCCTCCGGAGTTTACCCCTCTGACCAATGAACAATTAATTGATCTTATTAAAATCACTAAGTCAGGCTCACCTCTTGACACCTGTCCTGGCTCCATTATGCAACAGGACCCCGAGTCATTGCCAATCATCTTACTGAAATTTTTAATAAGATGATCTCTTTAGGGCAGTTTCCAAATCTTTGGAAAAAGCATTTATTTTCCCTTTGCTGAAGAAACCTAGCCTAGACACCAGTAACTCTGATAATTATTGTGCCACATCTAGACTACCATTCCTTGCAAAAAAATTGAAAATACTTTAATTCAGCAACTGGCGGCTTTTATAGAGACACTTGACCTCCTGGACCACACTCAGTTTGGTTTTCGGAGTTGCCATAGCACCCCCTTTTGTACCGCTTTTGGCCGCCATAAGTGTGGCAGGGTATGCTCAGACGTGAGTCCCTTGCTCACTTTGCCACTGGATTCAAGCAAGCCGGGCTGAAGATGGCTGGAATGCCAGAAACCGGTCCTCGGAAGCTTGTTTCCGGTCCAGGGAAGGCATGGCTTGGCAGTTCGGGCTGGACTGTTCCCATGAGGCACAGGGTCAGACTGATTTGCATATAGCCATGTCTAAACTGGGGTGGCAGAGTGGGCTAAAGAACGGTGATGGATTAACCCAGATCTTTTGACAGGGTGTGAGTGTTTGATTGGTTCAGATGCTCCGTCCATTACCACCCCCTTTTGTACTGCTTTTGGCCACCATAAGTGTGGCAGGGTATGCTCAGACGTGAGTCCCTTGCTCACTTTGCCACTGGATTCAAGCAAGCCGGGCTGAAGATGGCTGGAATGCCAGAAACCGGTCCTCGGAAGCTTGTCTCCGGTCCAGGGAAGGCATGGCTTGGCAGTTCGGGCTGGACTGTTCCCATGAGGCACAGGGTCAGACTGATTTGCATATAGCCATGTCTAAACTGGGGTGGCAGAGTGGGCTAAAGAACGGTGATAGATTAAACCCAGATCTTTTGACTGGGTGTGAGTGTTTGATTGGTTCAGATGCTCCGTCCATTACCACCCCCTTTTGTACCCTATCCAACTCACAGCATGATTCAGATAACGATCTTGAGTACCTTACTACAAATATTTCCAATTGGCTCCGTTTGTCCACCCACACATTAGATACAGCAAAAACAACAGCGTCTCGCTGAGGTAAACCATTGGCACCTAGATTTTTGAAAAGACTGAAACAGTAAAAACGGATACGCAGGAAGTATTAAAGGCTTTGGAGGAAAGATCACAAGCATGTAGATAAAGTAAGATATAAGAACGAGATTGCAGTCTACAAAACTTTGCTTAGAGAAGAGAAATCTCTCTATTTCATCCTACAGTTTAAGTCAACAAACAAAATAAGTAAAATAACTTTTCCTGACAGTCAAGAAGCTTTCAAATGTTCCCTCCAACAACTCATTCCTCATTTTGTAACAATTTGGCCTCTCACTTTCGAAACAAAGTTGAACAGATTTTTCATAATTATCTTCATCTTCTACACTTTATGCGGAAGGAAATAGGTCAAGCAAAAATAAGGATGTCAACCCCATTTTTCCTCCGGAGTTTACCCCTCTGACCAATGAACAATTAATTGATCTTATTAAAATCACTACGTCAGGCTCACCTCTTGACACCTGTCCTGGCTCCATTATGCAACAGGACCCCGAGTCATTGCCAATCATCTTACTGCAATTTTTAATAAGATGATCTCTTTAGGGCAGTTTCCAAATCTTTGGAAAATGCATTTATTCTCCCTTTGCTGAAGAAACCTAGCCTAGACCCCAGTAACTCTAATAATTATTTTGCCACATCTAGACTACCATTCCTTGCAAAAAATTTGAAAATACTTTAATTCAGCAACTGGCGGCTTTTACAGAGACACATGACCTCCTGGACCACACTCAGTTTGGTTTTCGGAGTTGCCATAGCACAGAAATGAGTTGTTAAAGGCCACAGAGGAAATTAGACAGATCTTGGATAAAGAAAGCCAAGACTTGCTCATTCTTTTAGATCTATTGGTGGCCTTTGATACAGTCAACCACAGCTTGTTGGTTGACCTTCTTGACAATATCGGGATTAAGGGGTAGGGAGCAAACGGTATCCCTGAATATTTAGAATCAGAGCCTTGTTCCCCAGTGGTCCTCATTAAGTCCCACATTGTTTAGTATTTATGTGATACCCCTGGTAGTGCTGATTACATCATTCAGCTTCTCTTTAACTTCCTATGCTGATGATACCCAAATCTTTGTCCCCTTCTCTGACCCTCTTAACAATACCGGCCAAAGATTTCATAATTGCATGCAAGCTATCAGTGATTGGATGGACCATAACTGCCTCAAAATTGAATTCCAGCAAGAGGCAGGTTCTACTCTTTGGGAAGGATACCTTCTGGATGCCATCTTGTGGGCCTTCAGAGTTAGCAACCTTACTTACACCAGCTAGCAAAGTAAAACATGTGGGCATCCAAATGGATAAGAGACTAGCATTTAGTCATCAAGTGAATGCTACCATATCTGTGTAAAGATTTGCAGTAGTCAAAAAATGTATAAAATCGTATTTATTAAGTGCTAAAATAAAAGACCCACTGGTGCCAATATGAAAGCGTCCAGCTGTGTCAAATGTCCAACTGCAACGCCTTCAAAAACAAGCTTTCCCCCAAAAGTTCCAATATTACATCAACATTTTCTAAATGACCTAAATACACTCTAAACTCTAAAATAAAGATAAAGAAAAGACACCATTAAACAATCTGCATCTTGTTTACACTCTCAAGATAATCAAATAAATCTTGCAGTTCATTTCCCCTATGCTTCAAACAACTTTAGTAACTGCTCTTGTTTCAGCCAAACTCGCCTACTGTAACAGTTTATACCTTAACTTACGTTTGCAATATGCCAACAAGTTACATGTTCCCCAAAATGCAGCAGCCAGGCTGCTATTGGGAATTCGTAAAACTAAGTCAGCCAAACATGCCTTATGGTAAAACAAACAGTGAGTTTCATTTCCTTGTGTATCACACATAGAGCCTTACACGACTCAGTCCCTAAATTCCTTAAAGATAGGTTTAGATGGTATCAGCCAGAAAGGCTGCTAGGCTCAAGCACTGCCTTAAATGTTGTTGTCCCCACGTTTAGGCTAACTGCTTCGGGTGGTAGGGGTTTTGTAGTAGGGACCTCAAAACTGTGAAACCCCCTCCCCATGTGAGTCCATTTTCTACCCAACCTATTGACTTTTAGAAAGGTTCTCAAAACCAGGCATTTTTAATAATTAATGAGCATGCACTTCTCCGTTTCCTGGCAGCGCCAAGATGCCTCTGGGTAATTGTTGTGCTTTACATAACCCTTTTAACATAACATAACACATCATAACACAGCATACCATTCAATAACACAGCAGAGCACAGAACAACACAAATGAATTCAACCTAACATGGTATAGCATAAAACAACATAACACACTGAACGACACATCATAGCACAGCTTTGCACAGCCAAAATCATCATAGCAGACACTAATTGAACACAAGCTAGCCCAGCTTGATAACATTTAAGGCAAAATACCTTAACATAAGACAGCATAGTACATAATAACACAAATTAGGAAAAGACACCCTAAAGTAATACAGAATAGCACACAATGCATTAACATGTCAAAACGTAATGCATCATACCACAGCATGACATGGCATAACATAACATGCCATAAGACTATACACCACAACATGAAAAACGCCATGGAAAATTATGATTTAACATACTACACTATAACATACACAGCACAAAATAATATAAAACATCCTAACAAACCATAGCTTAGCAAAGCATGGCACAACGTATCACAGTACACCATAACATGTCAATGCCTAGAAGGACACAACATAATACAATATACCATACAACAAAATACCAGAACATAGCATAAGCGAATGCAATAGTGCACACAACTAGTTTACGACAGTATATGTAACAAAGAACTGTATAACAGAGTATACAAATACATTTATTGTATTTTTCAGTTTTATAAAACATGTTGTACCTTCACCCACCAGATAGCTTGATTGTTAGAAATTGGCTGGCAGACGTATGCACCCTGTCTAAGCAGCAATCACAATCCTAGCCGGGGTAAGTCCGAAACACACTTTAAAGTAACCTGTGCTCACCCTCATGTAGCTTGGCACAGAACAGTCAGGCTCAATGTAAAAGATGTGTAAAATATTTGTGCAACACTTCAAACAGTAACACGGTGAAAACACCACAATAAGACTTCATAGCAATTTAGACAAATAGCTTAAATTTTTATAGGCAAACCGAGACCAAAGCAACAAAAATCCAATAAGTAGAAATATAGATATGATTTTTGTACAGAATAAACCGTTTTTTAGTGCTTAGGAACAAATATACCCAACCAGGAATTTCTGGCCGTGCTTGACCTGGTCAAATCCAAATTTCAGGCTGACCATGATGGAGCACGGGTAGTAGACAGGGACCATCCTTGGCCCACTGAACAGAACCTTGGATGTGCTGATGTCGAGTTAAAGTGGGGAGCAAGGAAGGTGATGTGTCAGTCACAACTAAGCTCCCTTTGTGTGTGGCTGTCTAAAGGATATGCACAAAGGTGTACAGAAGAGTGTGAGTGTGTAGTTTATTTCCCTGGACAAGTTACAAAAGTGCTCATTAGGGGGAAAGTGTATGATTTATGTTCCTAGTCCTGTGACTGACTGGCTGATAGAGGAGGGTAGGTGTAGAAAACATGTTTGGTCCTTCAAGAAAGTTCTGTAGAAGGTTTTGAATGTGTCTCACTGGAGTGAAAATACTGTTCCCCTGGTATTGTGCATGCTAGAAGGTTTGTTTGTATGGGTTCTGTTCGACCTCTATATGGGTGTGCTTTTCGTTACATATGTATGGGGTCGGATGCGACCAATGTTTAAATAATTTATAGGGCTTATCAGCACTAGAGTTTATTATGGTTCTGTTTGTATTTATATTATTTGTGTGAATAATATTCAGGGTTTATCAAAGCTAGAGTCTCTTACAGTTCTGTTTCTATTTTTATTATTTTCTAAAGGCAGGAGATATGATATAATCTGCTAAGGTTATACTGCATTCAGCTTGCCTGTTTCACTGCCCTGCTCAGCTAAGAGTATGATGTTATAGAATGTTGATGAGTGACTGAAGGATAGACAGTTAGAGAGAGTGGGCTGAGTAGAGAGGATGCTGCTCCTTGTGCGTTGCTCTATTAAATAACCTGTAATCTGACCAGTAAACCTATAAATTGTAAATATACATGAGCTCCTACTTACCAAGAAAGAATCTTCAGTTACAACAGATACTTAAGTGGGTAGCACAATCAGTGCAGCGGGCCCACTAGTAGCATTTAATTTACAGATCCTGGGCACATGTAGTCCACTTTAATAGGGACTTATAGGTAAATTAAATATGCCAATTGTAGATAAGGCAATATTACCATGTTTTAAGTATAGAGCACATGCACTTCAGCACTGGTGGTTAGCAGTGGTGGAAACAGTCAGGCTTTATGGTCCTTCCCAATAAGTAATGAAAGAGAAAATGAAGGATAAGAACAACGAAGGAAGCTCCATGCTTTAGCTTCTGAAATTGGAGAAATTTGGACTACCAAGGTGACATTTGGCGATACGAGGAGTTTGAACGGGAAGGGCATTGGAATATCAAAGAGGTCTGGTTGATGGTAGGGTAGAAGTCTATGTCTAAGGAACATGGGACCAATATAATATGTGGGTTTCTGCACCACAGACAGGGCCTACATTTAAAACACATGCTGATGGTGATCCAGTGTACGTGTTTTAGATGACTAGATCCTGACTAGTGAGGTGGCAGCCTCAGAATAAGTCTGGCTGTGGCATTTTGTACGACTTGCAAATGATACACTAAAGAATCTGGGCGGCCTAGATATAAGGATTTCCGTTAATCTAGTTTTGGAAGCAATCAGAAAATGAGTCATTGTTTGGAGTGAATAGACGAAGAGGCGCTACATTTTTTTTAGCTTTTAGAGAATGAGAAAACATGAATCTGCAACATGACTGATCTGCATGGTAAAAGAGATCTTTGAGTCAAAGCAGACACCCAGAAGGAACATGAGAAGACCACTAAATTAAGTTGACTGGTCACCAGAGAATAGCATTTTACTCTGAGTTTACCTACACATGAAGCAGGTTTGCGTTTGACATTAAGGGGCCAAATCAGCAGTCCCTTTGCGTTGCTCTTGGACGCAAATGAAAAATGAGATTTATGAAGCCGCGCAAGGCTACCTTGGTGACCATGCATGGCTTCATAAATCTCAAGTAAATCACTGCATTGCATTACTCTGCGCCAGGAAGGCATTTCCTTGGGAGTTTTGGGGGTATTCCCACGCAACATCCATGGATTTGGACAAGTTTCCAGACTACAAGAACAGGCGTGGTGAGGTTGGCAGGCCCTATGCACAAACACTTCCATTTTACATGGTCACGTTTTAAAGTCGACATATTTTTAAACAATGACTTTTAGCACATCTTTACTTGCGTGCCAGTTTGAGATAGTGTACTCAGAAAAGGTTTGCTTACAATTACATTTCTTCATAGGCACTTTATCACACTTAAGAAATTCTGTTCAAGGATTCGGTACACTACACACACTGGCCTTTTTTGTTGGTGTCTGTTTGGCAACAGCTCTGGGTGGGTCGAACCGAAATGACACCTGGCCCAGAACCCAGGCACAGTAAGTAAATGGGGAGTTAGACCACTCTAAGCTATCTGGCAGAGAAGCATTCATCCCAAACTAGGGAGAGGGGCTCTATTTGAACCAAAAGGAAAATGGAGCACCCAGATACTGTAAAGTAAAAAAAGGATTTCCCTTTAGGTAATGATATCACATCAGAAACAATCTCATCACATCAATTCGCTCATCTCAGGCATTCTTATTAAACCAATCAGAGGTTGTGAAACAATTACAAGGAAGATATACACTAAAACATATATCAAAACCGACTGTTTAATATAAAGTTTAAAAAAACATTCATCCCAAGGTACAAATATATTTAGAAAACAATTGATAATAACATTAAAAACACAAATTATATTCATACAGCTTTACAGGAGAAAATTGAGACAATAAATGTTGTCTTGCTGATGTTAATTCAGATTAACTTGGTACGAAAGAGGGCTGAGTTTTCATTCCCTATAACCTCAATATTGTTGACCACTCCAAATGTCACAAAAACTAGGGCTTCGACGCGTTTCGATAGTCTTACATTGTTACAACCACCTTCATCAGGACAATTTATATATGCTTCTCCTTATAATTGATGTCACCTAATACAAAATAAAACAAGACATTCTTTTACCTTTCGGACATAACAGCAATATTTTAACATCAACATTATTGCATCAAGTTAAACCCGGCTAATACATTCTCATCCGGACCGGACTTCAACAAGAATGTACAATATAACAAATGTCATCATTGTTTTCAATACTAGAAACAATAAAAAAAACATGGAAAGTTAAAAGGTTCACACCCCCATCCCTATGTCTCTATATACTTAAGTTCATTGTCCCAACCCTATCTTATTGCCCCGCTGTTCCTTGTAAGTGCTTCACTCATGGTCCATTAATGGAAAACACTCTCTCCTTCACTCCCGCATTCACTCCACACTCTGGAGATATTATCAACTCACCTAGCAATCGCACATGTGTGAGTGTCCTTCTCAATTTTCGTAAATGAGATATTCTGATATAGCAATACAGCAAACTGTAGAATATGATTCAAATGCTGTTACTTATCCAGGTGTGTTTGTATTGGACCATAGTCACATTAGCAGAATCTTTCCCTGTAAGTTTTACACATGGAGGATTACCTTTAAAACAAATTGTGTTTTTTTTCCTTTTTAAAAACTAGTTCACTACACCGTTATGTTAGGTTGACTTCAGGCCAATATCTGTTGGTCAAGATATAAATGCACGGTTCAGGCTCACTATATTGGTTTACTAATATATCAACCCCCTCCCCTAGTTCTTTAAGATAATTTACCTTATTACTTTGTGTTCGCAGATTATTTATATGTCACTGTTTAGGCGTTTGCTTGTAGATACTTTGTACAGAATCACCTTTTTCTAAAACAAAAAAATATTTCCACTCTATAGTTTTTTTAAGGTGTGTCCTAAAAATGCATAGATATCAATAATGCCGCAAATAGTGTCTCACCTGTATATCGCAAGGTGATCAGAGTTCAATTATTAATCTTGGACCCGGGGTATTTGATGGCTGTGGCTGTATCCATCATACCATAAAAATAATAAATAAAGGCGAGTGAGATGGTTACATCCTGTTTGTCAAAGTTTTTTTATATATATAAACATGACCAATCTAAAACGTATTCGCCCCCTCTACATATCCTAAGTGGGCAATATCCATTTGCGAGGGTGGTCACTCTACTGCAAATTAAATGGCGACACACCCCGCAATCTTAATTAACGCACTATTCGCCTATAACGCTCTGCAAGTTTAATCCTCCCTTGCTTCTAAAGACTCCTAAGCGTAGCACCATGTTTCTACTTCCAAATCTAGTTTCTCAAAAGTCTAAGTCGTCCAGCTTGTGACTGGCTTACCTTTTAATTCCGACAACATGACCACCCTCAAGTTCGCCACCCGGAAGCACCACCAACTGATCCGCACCGCCAAGAAAACTGCATTCAAGGACCGGCTGGACAACAATGCACACAACTGCAAGGAACTCTTCAACATCGTGAAAGAGCTCTCCAACCCCAACGCAGGAAACAACGACATCACCCCTTCGCAAGACCTCTGCAACTCCCTCGCCTCCTACTTTCACAACATGATCGCGGACATACACAACAGCTTCAGCATTCAACCGACGCACGCCACGACCGCAGCAACGCTGCCCACCACCACCCTCCGTGCCTGGACTCCGGTCAGCACCGAAGACACCGTCCGCATGATGAACTCTGTCCACTCCGGATCTCCGACCGACCCCTGCCCTCACCACGTCTTCAACAAAGCGGACGCTGTCATCGCACCCCACCTGCGGGACATTATCAACACCTCCTTCGACACCGCCACCTTCCCTGAGAGCTGGAAGCACGCCGAACTCAGCGCTCTACTCAAGAAACCCACAGCTGACCCCACCGAACTCAAGAATTACCGCCCCATCTCGCTCCTCCCGTTTCCAGCCAAAGTCATCGAGAAGACCGTCAACAAACAGCTGGCCGCCTTCCTCGAGACGAATGGATCCCTCGACCCCTCACAGTCTGGTTTCCGAGCCAACCATAGCACCGAGACCGCCCTCATCGCTGCCACCGACGACATCCGAGCCCTGATGGACAACGGAGATACAGCGGCCCTCATCCTCCTAGACCTCTCTGCGGCATTCGACACTGTCTGCCACCGCACCCTAGTGCAGCGCCTCAGCAACGTCGGAATCCAGGAGAAGGCACTGGAATGGATCATCTCCTTCCTCGACGGAAGAACACAGAGAGTCCCCCTACCACCGTTCAAGTCAGAGGCCACCGAAGTCATCTGCGGCGTCCCTCAAGGATCCTCGCTGAGCCCCACCCTCTTTAACATCTACATGAGCCCCCTCGCGGCCATCGCACGCCAACACAACCTCAACATAATCTCCTACGCCGACGACACCCAGCTGATCCTCTCCCTGACCAACGACCCCGCCGCCGCCAAAGCCAATCTGCACGAAGGGATGAAAGATGTAGCCGAGTGGATGACGACCAGCCGCCTGAAACTGAACACAGACAAGACGGAGGTCCTCATCCTGGGCTCCTCGCCCTCCGCCTGGGACGACTCCTGGTGGCCCCCCGCCCTGGGCACCGCATCCAAACCGACGGACCACACACGCAACCTGGGCTTCATCCTGGACTCCTCCCTCTCCATGACCAGGCAAGTCAACGCCGTCTCCTCGTTGTGCTTCAACATCCTACGCATGCTACGGAAGATCTTCTGGTGGATCCCCACCGAGACCAGGAAGACCGTCACCCAGGCCCTCGTCACCAGCCGACTGGACTACGGCAACGCCCTCTACGCCGGTACCACCGCCAAGCTCCAGAAGAGACTCCAGTGGATCCAGAACGCCTTAGCCAGACTCATCCTCGACATCCCACGAACCAGCCACATCTCCGGACATCTGAGAGACCTGCACTGGCTCCCCGCCAACAAAAGAATCACCTTCCGTCTCCTCACCCACGCACACAAAGCCCTACACGATCAAGGCCCGAGCTACCTCAACAACCAAATCAACTTCTACGCTCCCAAACGCCACCTCCGATCAGCCAACCACGCCCTTGCCGCCGTCCCCCGCATCCGAAGAGCGACAACAGGAGGAAGGTCCTTCTCCTACCTGGCCGCCAAGGTCTGGAACTCCCTCCCGACCGACCTGCGCCTGACCCAAGACCACCTCTCCTTCAGGAAGAAGCTCAAGACCTGGCTGTTCGAGCAGTAACGGCACCCCCCCCCCAAGCGCCTTGAGACCCTATGGGTAAGTAGTGCGCTCTATAAATGTCTTTGATTGATTGATTGATTAATTCCGACAACCGGCTTTCCCCGCAGTTAATTTTGTGCGGACCGTGTATCGCGTATCACAGCCCGTACTGATAGAAGGCACGCCCGATCTACGTGGCGCTTTTTAAATACATCATGAATGGCAATCTCAACGTCGTACCGCCCTCTCGCGTTAAGAGCAGTTTTCAACAATGCTTTATTATCTTGCTACGATTACAAGTTCACTTTGACTACCCTTCAAAGCAGTTCAATGTCGTAATCTTGTTCTTAATCATAATAGGTAAAAGAAACGTATCTTATTAACATCACAGTTATCTCGTGTTTTTAACTCCCTCGATCGTTATCTCATCTAATGATTCTTATATACATTTATGGGGAAGTTAATCTCAAATAAAAATAATAATAATAAATCACCCCTGGGTCTTCCGCCATTTTGTGCTTAATTACTCTATTCAAAAAACCTTATTATGAAATACTTGGATAGTGACGATGAACCTTTATATTCCATAGTGCTATAAATGCAATGTGGAACATAAAGATTCATGGTCACTATAGTAGAAGTAGAAACATGGTGCTACGCTTAGGAGTCTTTAGAAGCAAGGGAGGATTAACCTCGCAGAGCGTTATAGGCGCTTAGTTCGTTAAATAAGATTGCGGGGTGGGTCGCCATTTAATTTACAGTAGAGTGACCACCCTCGCAAATGAATAGTGACCACTTAGGATATGTAGAGGGGGCGAATACGTTTTAGATTGGTTATGTTTATATATATAAAAAAACTTTGACAAACGGGATGTAACCATCTCACTCACCTTTATTTATTATTTGTATGGTATGATGGATACAGCCACGGCCAACAAATACCCCGGGTCCAAGATTAATATTTGAACTCTGATCAAAGCGCAATATACAGGTGAGACATTATTTCCGGCATTATTGATATCTATGCATTTTTAGGACACACCTTAAAAAAAAATAGAGTGGAAGTATTTTTTGTTTTAGAAAAAAGTGATTCTGCAGAAAGTATCTACAAGCAAAAGCCTAAACAGTGACATATAAACAATCTGCGCACACAACGTAATAAGGCAAATTATCTTAAAGAACTAGGGGAGGGGGTTGATATATCAGTAAACCAATATAGTGAGCCTAAACCGTGCATTTATATCTTGACCAACAGATATTGGCCTGAAGTCAACCTAACATAACAGTGTAGTGAACTCGTTTTTAAAAAGGAAAAAAACACGAGTTGTTTTAAAGGTAATCCCCCATGTGTAAAACTTACAGATAAAGATCTGCTAATGTGACTATGGTCTAATGCGAACACACCTGGATAAGTAACAGCATTTGTATCATATTCTACAGATTGCTGTATTGCTATATCGGAATATCTCGTTTACGTAAATTGAGAAGGACACTCACACATGTGCGATTGCACAGGTGAGTTGATAATATCTCCAGAGTGTGGAGTGAATGCGGGAGTGAAGGAGAGAGTGTTTTCCATTAATGGACCATGAGTGAAGCACTTACAAGGAACAGCGGGGCAATAAGATAGGGTTGGGACAATGAACTTAAGTATATAGAGACATAGGGATGGGGGTGTGAACCTTTTAACTTTCCATGTTTTTTTAATGTTTCTAGTATTCAAAACAATGATGACATTCGTTATATTGTGTTATAGGCAGGGAAAACCCAATCAACCCTTGTAGGCTTGGGCACTGTATGATTAAAGTCAGAGTATGCTACAAGGGACCTATTTAGGAAATATTGAGTCTAATTAGTGAGTTGTACAAATGTAACACACTCAATAGTATCCACAGGATAACAATCTTGATTGATAAAAATAAATAAATTAATGGAAGGAAAGGAGAGAACACACAGAGAAAAAATACTATTTTGAAAAAAGATTTTTTACTGCAAACAAATTGGGGAGATAGATACAGACAAATTAATTAGAGCAAAAGGTCATGAACAGAGGTAGATGACATTAATCCTACAGTTCATAACTAAAGACATCAACTCCTAGTGATTAAAGCAAACAACCAGAATTAATTAATAAAAAATGGTTGTGAGTTCGTGTCAAAACAACTTTAAAGGAGATGATGGAACGTTTCGGTCTAGAGGGCAGTCGTCAAATAGACCATCATCAGGATGATATTTTTCAATGCTGAAAGAACTCCCTGGAATCTTCAACAAAAAGCCGAGAAGAATCATAGACGGCAGTGAACGTGGGGCGCAATGTCTACCACGAGTAAAATCTTGGATATTGAAAGATAGGGCCACATCCGTTGGCCTAATTTCAGCTAGGTGTCGAGTCAACTCTGCAGCAATATCCAGAACCTTTGGAAAAAGCGCTCGAACGGCATACGTTATATCCTTGCTGGTTCGTCTACCAGCAAGGATATAACGTATGCCGTTCCTTTTTCCTTTAATCATTCGTTATATTGCACATTCTTATTGGAGTCCAGTCCGGATGAAAATGTATTAGCCAGGTTAACTTGATTCAATAATGTTGAAGTTAAAATATTGTTGTTATGTCCGAAAGGTAAAAGAATGTCTTGTTTTATTTTGTATTATGTGACATCAATTATAAGGAGAAGCATATATAAATTGTCCTGATGAAGGTGGTTGCAACAATTTAAGACTACCGAAACGCGTTGACGCCCTACTGTTTGTTAAATTTGGAGTGGTCAACAATATTGAGGTTATAGGGAATGAAAACTCAGCCCTCTGTTGTACCAAGTTAATCTGAATTAACATCAGCAAGACAAAATTTATTGTCTCAATTTTCTCCTGTAAAGCTGTATGAATATAATTCGTGTTTTTAATGTTTTTATCAATTGTTTTCTAAATATATTTGTACATTAAGATGAATGTTTTTTTAAACTTTATATTAAACAGCCTGTTTTGATATATTTTTAATTGTATATCTTCCTTGCAAGTGTTTCACAACCTCTGATTGGTTTAATAAGAATGCCTGAGATGAGCGAATTGATGTGATGTGATTGTTTCTGATGTGATATCATTACCTAAAGGGAAATCCTTTTTTTACTTTAAAGAGAAGCATTCACCCTATGCTCTCTAGGATAGGTAGTGCTGGGTTGGAGTACAGTTATAGGTATTCATGCAACCAACGTAAATGCATATGGCTGAATTATTTGTCTTTTTTCACTATCCTCGCAATGCTGTTCACTATGCTCTACTTCATTCTACTCATAATTTCAGCACAAAAATTATACACCAGAATCCAATTGCTTAAAAAAATATTTGAAATGCCAATTTGTGTATTCCTTGTGTCTCCCATTAGGCATGCCTGAGTAGCAACAAAAGGATAGATCTGTTTCCACAATTTTCTTGGCACAATCAGGGTCATCATGTTCTGAGGTTGCAGATACCATCCTGTACCTTGTAATGTTAAGAGCTCTAGATGGTGCACTCTGTTCTATCCAGGAACTAGGTCAAAATATTCTGATGGTAGGAGTGGATTCAGTCCCTCATAGCTTTGATGCTTATGTTGCCCAAACACACAGTCTTACTGGATTAGTACAAACCGTATGACACAGGTAAAACTGAGTATGTGGCAAAAAGAAATGCCTTTTATGAGAGGTGTAACAAGGAGAAATATCTTCATTTCTCCGTGTTTGTCCTCGTTCTATGTGTGCAGCAACACACATAGAAGAAGGAAAAAGCCTCTTAGGATTGCTTTTGAACAGGAAAGTGCTTCTTCCTGCACAAAAACAACCCTACATGCAATGCATGGACCCTCGCGCCATGATTCAAGGGTGCCAGTGTTGGCATTAGGCAGCCTATTGTGTGCCAGCCCAGGGGAGAGGACAGGAATGCACCATATTGGCTTAATTGCAGCACATTGCACAGCAAGGTGACTTTCTGTACTGTACCACTTTTTCATAAATATGGCCCTAGGAGACGGAAGCCAGAAAGAAAGTTCCCAGAAAGGATATGTGTTTCAGTGAAGAATTTCCTTCCTGTCACTATTCAATTTTATTTGATTACAACATAATAACTTGAGGGCATAATGCCAATGGGAGTCACATGTATGGATGTGTCCGGATAAAGTGAGGTGAAATGCTGCACAATATCGAACAGCAGGGTAGCATTTAGGAACATAAATGTTAGCCATGAGTGCTAGAAAGTCAGGGATTATTTGGTACCCAAAGAGTCCAATACACAATATTTTTTATCTACACCAACTTTAACTACAGCTCTAACAAATCAAAATAATATCAAGTACAAGGACTATTGGCTTTGTCCAAATGTGTTGTACAGTATTACAAGAGCACCGGATGTTCCCTTAGAAAATAGATGAAACTGATGAGGAACCCTGGCTCTATCCACCCTACCCGCCACGTATAAAAGCACTCCTTGTTACTGCAGATCTGACCATCTTCGTGCTATGGCTGTTAACCATTGATACCGATCGAATTGGGATCACCACAGTCTCAAAATAAGGCCCTCAAATGTTATAATGTACAGCTCACTTCTGTGAAATACATAAAGATCCTTTTGCAGTAATGTTTTTTTGTAGTCCATTTTGAACCTCATTGTGTGTAATGTAAACCACAGCATCTGTGGTGTATTTTGTACATACACATTAATTCATATTACTCATGACTGTATTTAACTCTATATTAGAGATTTTCATAAGATAGTTTAAAATCAATAAACCTGACAAAAGTGCCCTTAAACCCTTGGTTAAAAAAGTTTCTGATATTTGAATATTGAACGTTTCCACTTTTTCAGTAATACATCAGGAACTCATTATTGTTTTCATATTCCAAAGAAATATTACTCCACAGAAACAAGCTTAGCAATACTTTCACTTCACACCATCCTAATTTATAACAAATTACAGCACATAAGACTGCATAAGAAATTCCATCAGGTGAAGTGCAAGGTATGAATAAATATAACAGTGTCAAGTAATTGAAAGTAATTAAAATTGCTTGCGCACTGTTTTGGGGTTTTATGGAGGTACAACATGCAGTGGGTGAAAGGAAAGCTGACTGTATTCATTTTTACTTTTACTAATTTACATTTTCTTTCATTAAAGAACAATATTCATTGTCATCAATGGGTTTTTTCTTTACCAATTAATTAATTTTGCTGAATTTTGAACCGCTATTTAAAATTGCCATTAAAAAGTAGGATGATGTGCAAAGTAAATATAGGAGACAGACATTAAGTGGAATTTTAAATGAAAGAAGCTTGTGAAGAGGATTTTTTCCCAGACAAGTACTGCTTCTGGTATTGTTAATGAACGAGTGAAAACACTTTTTCATTTGACTGGCTAATGCAGAAAATGGAAACATCAAGTTGTTTAGTCCTTCTAAATAATTAAGATACATAAGTGACCCTGGAGAGCACAGGCACAAATTCAAGCTCCAGGAAACATGTTCAAAATAGTCAGAAATAAAAAACCTCAATGAAAAGTCAAGAGTCTTTCATTTCTGTGATTACCTCTTAGTGATGCAAAGCTTTTAAATTACTCCAGCATGAGATTGCATAGTTGCTGGCTGTAGAAAAGTGCCTCTTTTTGCATGGTTAGCATCCGCTTTTTACCTAGTGCCTGATGTGATTTCAAGCTGTAAGTGCAATGGGTTCCTGCTAACCAGGTCCCCAGTACCAGATCTCTTTCCCAAAACACTGTACCGCGATTGGCACAACTTCAGCTACCCTGTAGGGGGAAACAACCTTTACAATGCAACTTTTACAACGCAAAACCATTACAACAAAACTTTTACACCGCAACATCCATTACAACTCATGCCATTACAAGGCGGCCATTACAATGCATGACACTACAACGCATACCACTACAACGCGTCATTACAATGCAGTCATTACAACGCATACCATTACAACGCATAGCATTACAACACATAGTACCCTTACACTATCCAACACTTACCCTACTGTTGCACCCCCTGGAGTTCGAATAGTAATTTTTACCCCTACACTATCCAACACTTACCCTACTGTTGCACCCCCCTGGAGTTAGAATAGTAATTTTTACCCCTACACTATCCAATACTTACCTTACATGCAATGTAATGTTAATCGTTGTAATAGTATGCATTGTAAAGGTAGTATGTGATGTAATGCAATGCGTTGCAAAGGTAGTTTTTAAAAATTCAGTGTAATGGAATGCGTTGTAATGGATGTTGCGTTGTAAAAAATGTGTTGTAAAGGTATGCGTTGTAACGTCATACATCCCCCTGTAGGTCCTGCGTAAACTGAACCCCTAATTCCTAGGGCATGAATACTGAATAGGGTCCTCTGTGGCTGCAGCACTGCTTGTGCCACCCCAGGGCCCCCTCACCACAGCCCTGTGTGCCATGCCACCCATACACAGCATATGATATAGGTAAGTCACCTCCTACTGCAGGCCCTTAACCCTAAGGCAGGGTGCACTATATCCTATGTGTCGGCATATCAGCATGAGCAGATATGCCTTTACAATATCCAGTCCATCCAGTGATGTATGTGAACAGGGCAGCCAAATGGAGTACATGGGCTGGAAATGTGTCAACATGTGTTTCCTAGCTCCATGATAGCTTCACTGATTTCTATGATGTTTGGTACCAAACCTCTTGTGTTAAGAAATATTCACTGTTGCCAGTCCTGAATTTATTATTAGATTCACACAGGAGACCCTTGTAGAGGATCCACTGAAACCTAACCAAACAGTAGTGGCGTCTCTGGCCAGTTCTCACCAGTCTGCTACCACCAGACATATTTCTGACCTCATGGGGTAAGAGCCAGTCAGAGGACATAAACAATATCTACTCTGGGCAGGGGTGTTTCACACCCCCTCCAGGACAGGATGGTCTTCCTGGGTTGGAAGTTCCAAAGGTAATGCCACCTTTGAAATCCAACCCAGGAATACCAGATAGAGGGGAAGGCCAAGCCACCTCTCCTGCTCCACTATTGGTGGGAGAAAAGGCAGGGTAATGTGTTAGATGAGGAGGTGGGTGCCCCCTCAGACTGCACAACTATAGGGCAGGGTAGGCAACGTAATCCCCTCTCCTGAATTTCCACGATCTTGCGATGGTGAGAAAACCTCCAATCAGGACTAGCGTTGTGCCTCTACCCACAGGAAGTGATCACTAGAGGGTGTAGATACCCTAAATGTAAGTAGCCCATTAGCTAATACCTGTCTCCCCTCGTAAAGCCCCTAAATTCAGTATTTAGGTGGCTGCTTGAGATCTGAACCACAGATTTATCAGACCAAAGAAGACCAGAGACCAGGAGAAAAGAGTACCTGCTACAAGAGATCAAAAGCCCTGCTGCAGAAAGAAAGGCACCAAACCTTGCCAGCTGCAAGGATAATTTGACAGTCACTGCTGCTGTGTCATCCTGAAACCTGAAAGGACTCCAAGAACCCAGGAGCACCTCTAGCCTTCAAGAAATCACTGTTAAGCTCTCTGGGAGTGACGGTATCACTCCACTGCACACCGCAGGCACTGATCCTGCGATGTCAGATTTGTTGAATTGCTGCTCCCCAAAGACCTTGATGCAGTAGGAAAGCAAGAAGAGGTATAACAGCTCTGGAGGGTCAATTCTGCCTCTCCACCAAGTTTGGAGGCACCAGAACCTACCGGAGCCGCAGCGTACTACTACCCGGGGCACCGACCCCTGATGGTAAAAAACTAAAATAAAGTCCCCTACGGACTCCCAAAGCACCAGAAGCAAGCACCTATCGAGGGACGTCGAAGCACTTGAGACCCACTCCCTGAGTGGCTCAGCTGTGCAGTGCTTTTCCAGTGGCCCCCTTTGTCTTTGCACCCCAGTTTCCAAGACCCTCATCACTCTCCTCCCACCCGATCCAGGATGCTTCAGAACTTCTCCTGCTGGTACTTGGGACCTGATCCGACATTGACCTAAAATGAGGTGGTGAACTTCATTAAAGCGATGCCTGATTTTATATCCATTTTTCCTCTTTTTCTCTAATAATTCCTATGGTGTGTAATTGCGCACAAAAGTGATATATTTTCAGAACTTTGCAAAATCATAACTCCGAAAGTACTTACCTTAGAACTGTGTTCTTTTAAGTTCAAGAAAATTTTATTAGGCAGAAAAAATAAGCATCAATACATAATATAAGCAAATAAAGAGGAGGGAAATGGGAAAAAGGGGGAAAAGGGAAACAAAAAGGGGGGGAGAATAGGGTACAATATGTAAGAATAAACAACATAATACTGATCATGGGTAATTGGAAATAAGCATTTAAGATACAGCAATCACAAGATAAAAGCTTAATAAAAACTAAGAAGAAAAAGCAATAACATAGTAGATAATTGAGGAAGTGGAAAGGGTATCATGGAGGTTTGGGAACCTCTTGTTGAGCAGGCGTTGGGCGGGAAAAGTGGGCAGCGCAATTATCTAAGTATATCGTAATAGGGAGCCATAAATCTGCACGTTTAGCTGCTAATTGTACAGGGAAAACAAAGGCATTATCAAGTCTATGGTTGTGACAAACATTGTACCACCATGCTTTAAAGGAAATATTAGATGAATTTTTCCAGTTGACAGTGATCTGCTGAAAGGCAACAGCCAATAACAAATCCACAATGCGAACATACATATCTACTTCTTCCCAGCAGGAGGATAAACTACCCAAAAAAAGATGAGTGTAAGAAAAAGGAATACATGTGTGAAAAATAACATTAATTTGAGCCCAGACTTGTAACCAAAACTCGTGCACATGTTTACAAAGAAATAACATATGAAACAAGGTAGCATTAGGGGAGGAGCAAGACCAGCATGTGTCTGGGGTAGCGGAGAATCTTTTGTGAAGTGTGTAAGGAGTATGAAGTAATCTGTTATATATGAAAAACAAGGATTGTGTCAAAGAAGCTGATCTAGAATTTTACGAATTTTTGTCCACACCTTATCCCATAAGGATATCGGCCAATCTGTGGCGAGGTCCATTTCCCATTGATTTTCGACCTTAGATTTAGGCCTGATGGACTCATATGTGTGAAGGTATTTATAGATGGAGGATGCTTTGGGGATGGTGCGCAAGAGAGAGTGAAGTTGAAGAACAGGGTCATGAGAAACAGGGGGAGGAGACAAACGTGACAGTCGCGTGTAGACCTCCAGGATTGCAGCTTTAAGCAGGAGATATTTGGGAGCAAAAGACAAGGGCAAGCCAAAGGAAGAGCGGAGAGTAGGAAAGGGTAGAAAGGTGGAACCGGAGAAGAGCTGTGAAATCCAAATCAAACCTCGAGCTCTCCAAGATTTCCAATAAAAGGGCTTGTGACCAATTAAGAGGTATTTGTTATGCCAGATGGTGGAGGAGAGGAAAGCAGCGATAGTCGTGGGAGGAGAAGGAGCAGCAGACAATAGGAGCTTAAGGGTATATTTGTGGATAGGAGTGGGAAGTAAAGAAGGTTTACGGGAGAAAGCAAGATATTCTGCAAAGAAAACGGGGAAAGGAGAGTGTGCTCAACCTTAGTCCACAAAGGGCAAGGGGAGGTGGGATCTTGCAGCCAGAGTGAAGCTTGGCGCAATAAAAAGGCCTTCTGATAAGCAGGGAAATCAGGAAAATTAACTCCACCTTCAGAGGCGGGACAAATAAGTCTAGCAAGGGACATTCTGGACTTCTTAGAGTTCCACAAAAAGGAAGACAGAGTTGAATTGATTTTTTTGAAAAATTTTGCTGGAATGGAAACGGGGATGTTTGACAACGTGTATAGGATTATGGGAGAGATCATCATTTTTATAGTGTCAAGACGACCCCACCAGGATAGGTAGAACGGATGCCATCTAGCAGTAAGGTCTGCAATATTTTGTGTGCATTTGGTCATACATAAGGACACAGTGTCTGGAATAGAGGGAGTGACATACAATCCCAAATATTTAATATGAGACGGACTCCATGTGAAATGTGAAGCACTAAAGTCCTGTTTAAAAGTGAATTTGGTTAAAGGAAGAATCTCACATTTATCGTGATTGAGCTTATACCCAGAAATAGAGGAATAATTCCGAACCTCATCTAGGAAAGCAGGGATAGATTCTGCAGGGTCGGAAATAAAAAGTAAAATGTCGTCTGCATATGCAGCGAGTTTATTATGGGAATCTGCGACTTGGAAGCCATGAATAGCAGGATTTTGACGGAGTTTGGACAAAAAGGGTTCTAGGGCAAGATTGAAAAGGAAAGGGGAGAGAGGACAGCCTTGACGCACGCCTCTACCTAGGTCAAAATAAGAGGAAATTTGACCATTTGCAAAGACTGCAGCCCTTGGGTGGGAGTATAATAGAGAAACTAGGGAAATAAATTTAGGGCCAAAACCAAACCACCCAAGAGTATGAAAGAGGTAATGCCACTCAACCCTATCAAACGCCTTCTCGGCGTCTAAGGCAATCGCTGCAAGTGAATGTTGAAAATGGGATGACTTTGACAGGATGTTAAATAGGAGTCTAGTGTTGTCCGTAATATAACGGCCTTTAACAAACCCAGATTGCTCTTCTCCTAGGAGGTCAGGAAGTAAGTGATCTAATCGGATCGCCAATGTCTTAGCAAATAGTTTGTAGTCAATATTAACTAAGGATATGGGCCTGTAGTTTTTGCAATATTGTACGTCCTTCCCAGGTTTTGGTATTAAACAAATGTGAGCATCCGAAAAGGTCCCCGAGGAGGCACCTTGAGCACAAAAGACGTGAAGGAGAGAGTGTAATTTAGGGATTAACAACTTAGAAAAGTGGAGGTAAAATTCAACGGTGAAACCGTCAGGACCAGGAGCTTTATTAAGTTTGAGGTTCTGTAATGCAGTGAGCAGTTCCAATTGTGTAATGTCAGATTCTAAAGAGGAAAGGTCGAGGGGAAAATTGGGTGGCTTTTGAATAGTAGAGAAGAAATGAGCAAGGGAGCTGGGAGAGGATTGGGTTTCAGAAGTGTATAAGGTCTCATAAAATCGTGAAAACTCGGTGAGAATATCAGCGTCTTTGTGTTTCAAGGTGCCACCATAATCATAAATAGATTCAATATTTAACTTATTGTGTTTAATCTTTAGATAATTAGCTAAAAGCTTTCCTGCCTTGTTTCTACCTCCATAAAATTTAGCAGTAGATTTCAGCAGATACAAAGAAGCATCCTCCGTGGATTTCTCATTAAATTTCATTTTTGCTGCAACAAGGGCCGTCAAACTATCAGCGGAGTGAGAGGTGAAATAGGCGTGTTCCAATCTCTTAATATCTGAAAGGAGAAGTTTAGTGAAATGACGAGCAGCTTTGTGCTTGTTCGCAACGTAACCAATAATAAAGTCACGTGCTGCTGCCTTAAAGGCATCCCAAATAGTGTGTTTCGGAATTCTAGGGGTATCATTAATCAAAAAGAATTCATCAAAAAAGGAAGTGAAGGCGGCAGTGAATTTGGGGTCAGAGAGGAGAGAGTTGTTAAAGCGCCTTCTTTTTGGACCATTAACCTTGGGAAATACATCAACGCTAGTGAGAACACGGGCATGATCCGAAACCAAAATCGGGCCAATTTCAGAGTGCAAAAGCGATTGAGCCAGATTATGGGATACAAAAACATAGTCGAGTCTCGACTGGGAGCGATGGCACGGAGAGAAAAAAGTATACTCCCGTAATCTCAGGTTACAGAGACGCCAGGAATCTACCAATTTATGCTGGGAAATGGCCTGGCTGAACAATTTGTGTGGTTTGTTGGGAACAAAAGGGGCCATGGATTTCCTATCAATAAAGGGATCGAGAGGTTGATTACAGTCCCCAGCGAGGATGAAATTGTGGTCCATAAATTTGGTGAGAAGTGGAGAAAATTCAGCCCAGAAGAGAGGTTCACCGGTGGTTGGGCCATAGACATTAAGGAGAGAGATTGGAACACCTCTAAGTGATAGTCTAACATAGACCCATCGACCCATATTATCTGATTCTTGGGCAAGGATTTGGAAAGGGAGTGATTTACGACAAAGAACTGCCACACCATTCCGTTTGCCATCACCTTGTGAATAAAAGACTTCACCCACCCATCCACGTTTAAGCTTAACAGACTCTACATCAGAGAGATGAGTTTCTTGAAGGAAAGCGATATCAACATTCAGTTTGGCTAGATGTGACAAAATCCGTTGACGCTTAATCGGAGAATTAATACCCTTCACATTCCATGACAGTATATTCAATGACATAGCAATAATAAAACTTCAAAAAATATGCAATATATCAAAAGTGAATGAAAAACCCATGAATAGATAGAAAGAAACAGAAAGAGAATGAAAAGCAGTATAGATACGCTGAGATAGAGAAGAAGAAGAAAGAAGACGAAAACGTGAGCGTGAGCATGGAGAATAGAATGTAAAGAAGTCAGAGAGAAATTCAGACATAGAGTAAGAAAAAAGGGTAAAGTGGAGAGACATATGTAACCTGAAGAACATGGGTTGCAAATCTTACGTAAGCAGGGAGGTCTGAAAAGAAGATGGAGGACAAGATATAAATATAGGAGCAAAAGCAAAGGAAAAGGAGAGAAAAAAGGAAGAAAACAAAAGGAGAGAACAGAATACGAATACGGGAAACGAAGGAGGAAACAAAAAAAGAACATACCTACAAAGGAGAAGTACGAGAGAGGGTGGAGGAGGGGAGGAGCCACATGGGTGAAGCGGCACATCCAAGGACAACGAAGCGGGGACTGGGAGACATCATCAAACATAGAAAAAAATCCCGTGAGGACAAAAAAAAGAGAAGAAAGGATTAAGGCATGACAAGAAGTTAAGTTGAGAACATAACTAACAACGAATGACAACCACCATGCAAATATAACGAAGAAGCAACAAAGTGGACGTCATAAAAATCAAAGATGATCAAGGTCAACTGTGAGGCGAAAGAAGCCTCTGAAAAGGAGTAAGAAAGAAAAATGCAACAGCAATAAGAGAATCACAAGACCACTAATCAACCAGGAGCAGAAGATGAAGGTCCAGAGGAGTCCATGGCAGACGTTTTGTGCGCGTTGATAAAACTTTGTAGACGTACTGGGTCTTCATATGTTGTAGTCTTATTATAGGTAACTTTGAACAAACATGGATGATAGAGGCCATAACGTGCTCCCATCGCACGGAGGTCTTCTCTCAAACTCAGAAAAACCTTGCGACGATTAGCAGTAGCTTTGGCATAGTTCTGTGCGAAAAACAGGGATGACCCAGACCATGTCAAATTCGAAGAAGATTTGGCAACCGCCAGTACCATTAGAAGATCAGTATATTCTAGAAAATAGAGGATGACCCCCCTAGGCCTTTGTGAAGGAGATGTAGAGGAAGGCGGTCGGCCCAATCGATGAGCACGTTGAATGTTGAGGGGTTTGTCCTGTGGTAAACGCAGGAGCTTGGGCAGGAACGACTTAAAGAAGGCAATCGAGTCGGACCCCTCGAGTCCCTCAACTAAACCATAAATACGGAGGTTATTACGTCTGTTCCTGTTTTCCAACTTCTCCACCTGCCGTTGAAGATCCGAGACTTGAGTGTTCAAGTGGGATACAGTGGAGGATGTTTCTTGGAAAGATTGAACGGATTTTTCAACTGCAGTCACACTTGTTTCCATTTGCGACCAATTATCTGTAAGGACTTGAAGCTTAACGTTAGTCTCTTCCATAAAAGGGCGCAGGGATCGTATTTCATCCAGCAATAACTCCATAGACACCTGTACATTTTGCTTTGGAGGCGAAAGGGGAGTTGTCTTTAGTCTCTTCATAGTAGTTTTAGAATTATCTTGTGAAGGCCTGGGAGGATCCATTGTTGTGTCTGAGCCAGAAGAGTTAAGAGAATCTTCCAGTTGCGAGAAGGCTGAGAAGACTTTAGAATTCTTCACAATAGGAGGTTTAGTCGTGCTAGGCAAGCGCGACATTGATTTAAGTTTGCCCATGTAACAAGACGATGAATATCTAATGTAGTAGAAGGCACAGGATATATAACTGAAGTTACCAAGAGAGAGAGCAAAACAGGGGAGCAGAGGTAGTTAAATGCATCAATGATAGGATAAAGTCATCATCACAAGGCTCAAGTGTGTACAGCAAGCATGATAACTTGTAGAAGAGCGACAACCATCCACTGGCATGAAAACGGGGCACTGTTTACCTGTTGAGAGCACTGCAAGGAATAGGCAGCAAGGTAGCAATCACAATGCTGGCATCCTTGAGCAGGTAAGTAGGAAATGCTCCAGTCAGACACGGAACGGAGGCCAACAATGAATAGTGTTGAAAAACATTGGCAGTGAATATCAACAAAATGAGATGCATTAAAGTAATCCTCAGCTTGCAGGTGAAGGTAGAGAGTAAACACTATGAAGCGTTGACAAAAGTTGAGGCAGGGTAAAGAACTCCTTTGTAATTATGAGGGAAGATGGGACTTCATGAGGAGAAATAAGCCTTACGCTGCACAAAATGGCGAACGCGCCGGAAAAAGGGTCCCACAGCGCTTAACTCCAGCTAAAGATGAAGTAGACATGCATTGGGAAGGTTTGTAAGCCCAACTGGACACCCTGGGATCGTATGCTTGAATTGTAGAGCTGATAGTCCAGTGGCTGTAAAATAGTGCGCATTGCGCAAGGATCGTAAAATGGCGGCCGCTACCGGGAGATTCTTCACAAAACTTACAAGTGCCGAGAACAACGTCGCAGAGGCGTGTGGAGGCTGCCAGGGATATCAAAGACAGTCAGGACATGTTCCGACGCCTAGGCAGCAATCCCTCACAGGAGTGTGCACGCAGGAACCAGCTTGTCTCTCGGAGCCGCGTCGGAGCCTCACTCGAGCACCGCCATCACTCGCGGGCGCCAAGCCACGCCCCCCTAGAACTGTGTTCTTGATCTTGAAAAATACATAGAAATCACCTTTATTTTTTTAAATGGGTCTCAGATGTATTCTTGAGTTTGTGTTTTCCCTCTGTGAGTACAACAAATGCTAATGTATATAGCAAGGACCCCCTGAACAATGATTAGTTCAATTCCTAGGTCAGGGACAAATATTTATGGGGAAAAAACAACCTAGGCAATTGTATCCTCTTGTCTATACAGTGATAAATGGGAGAATTAACACATCCAAAAATTGAGTTCTATCTTTATTGTTGTAATTTTTAGAATTTCTTTAAAAACACATTTTTATACATAGTTCTTTTAAAAAATGGTATCAACATACAATATATAACAATTCCAAACACAATATTAATAAAAATAATATCACAAATTACAAGAAAGAACATAAAACAAAAACATGTGGTACAATAGTTAATTTGACGCGCGTTTAGGCGAACCAGCGCCTTCTTCAGGAATAGCCACTAGTCACCTGGGAAAAAATATATGTAATAAAATACCTTTATTAGACTTATACTTCATATAGTATTATACATAATTATTTGAAAACTCTAATATACAAAGAAAAACATAGTCAAAATAATACAGATATAACAACATATTGACAGTACTCATAATTAGGCAAACCGGAAATTTTTTATTCTCCCACTAATGGACAAGCAAGACTTATGAACAGATAAAGTCTATACATGTAGTTTACTTCAGTGCTCATTGTGATTAAAGAACAAAAAATACCTATACCTATATGGAATCAAGTTCACCATATATTGATAACTTATTGCTTGTGCATATTGACATGTCTGAAATGTAAAGACACTGTTTCATATACTCACTTTAAAATACTCACTTTAAAACCATTTAAGAATATTCAAAAAATGAATGTTTGGACTTTTGCAGGTCACAAATGATGATCACTTTGTCTGTAATAAAGAAAAGGGTCCCAATGATAAACGCAAATGTACAACACTTAAATTATATTTCAATGAATATTCAAGAGCCACTATTTATACTACAGGAATGTTATCGATCCTATTTCACATACTCTATCAGCAAGGAAGCACTATCCTTTTTAGATGTCCTGATCGAACTTAAATCTGGGAAAATTTCGACAAGAGTGTTTAAAAAATCAACTGATAAAAACAACGCTCTTCTGTTTCAAAGTTGTCACCCTCCTTCTCTGATGTATCTCGTCGGATGACACCGCGTGTGAAGAAACACTTGAACAACAAAAATTCAATTATATGAGTAGAGGCAATCCAGAACTACTCTTGGATTCGCATCTTGAAAAAGTGCGTAAAACAGCCAGAGAACAGTTGTTGGTTAAACGACCAAAGAAAACCACTAAGAGGATGGTATTTGTTTCGAAATATTCAACTTCATCAAGAGACATCAAAAGAATTATTTCAAATAGGTGGGAGATTCTAGAATCAGAAGCTGACTTTGGATCATTGTTTCAAGAAAAACCTCTCTTTGCTTTCACTCGTGCTCAGAACTTGAAAAAATTATTAACCACGAATACAACACTGATAAAGACAATGTCCGCAGAGACATCAAGCAGAAGTACGAAATGCTGGAACTGTAAAAACTGTAATAATATGATCCCTGGAAATATTCTGTTACACTCCAGAACAGGAGCTAGTATCAAATTACGACACAGTACTATCTGCAATTCAAAGCACGTAGTTTACATGATCAAATGCCTGTGCGGGCTGTTATACGTTGGAAAGACTGAGAGAAAGGTAAAGATCAGATTATCAGAACATAAAAATAGAATTCGTAATAAAAGTACTACCTCAAGTTTGGCGGTTCAATGGGCAGAGGAACGTCATTCAATGGCCCAAATCAAATTTCAAATCATTGAACAAGTTCCACGATTGCCATGAGCAAATAATTCCTGAACCCTCCTCCAGAAGGAAGTCTTTTGGATCAAGAAACTGCAGACCATGATGCCCTTTGGGCTCAATAATAAACTGGAAATGTCCTGTTTTTTATAAATAAATTTCACATAGCGAGTCACAACCTCACAATAGGATCTTTTCATATGTCACACATTAATGGTCAAGAATAGGTATACACACAGGTATGAGCGGACAATACTATGTACTGTAACAACAAGCATAATGTTCTGTTGGTATACTGTCTATATATGTATAGATGTGCTCAAATGTTTTAATTATCTGGTTTGTGAAATGCTGTTTGAATGTTGTAAAATTCTATTTTGGGTTTAAACAAATCCATCACTATTAGATCACTGTCATTCATATCATCATTTCGTTAGTTGAACCTCTTATTGACTAGTAGAGCCGTATTCACATTGTCAGATTTAGTAGGAACAACCCAGGTATATTCGAAAGTGAGATCAGCGTTCTCTTTCTATATCAATTCTCAAACTGTATCAGAGCCGCGAGTCCTTCGGCTATGTTGACTGAGAGTAAGCGTGTCTTTTGTTTTTGTCTATTACGATTGACGTCATCACGTTTCGCCGCTTCGCGGGATAGTTGAACTCATAGCAAGCAGAGAGTTAGTGACAGTCGAACTTGCAGCAACAATGCAACGTTGCGGTTGGAGTTGACGAGGTGAGCAGAGTAGCGATTGTGAGCACGTAGTGAACCGTGATTGTTCGAATCGTTAGTCTGAATACTTGTCTTTATTATTTTACAGCTTTGGGAGCCTCCAGCACAGTTGGTGCGTCAGTGATCTGTCCTTGATACATATTTGAGATGAGCCTTTGGTTTCAGTGGTATTTTAGAGCTATGAGTCAATGGTAAGACCATTTTAAACTCACTCGTATGTTATAATATTACTGTTAGGTGATTTGCTGAAGTAGTTTTGAACAGGAGATCGACGTTTCACGTGAATACGTGAGATTGTTGAAGTTGTGTTCACCATTATTTAAGGTGAGCATATCAAGAGCGAGGGTGAATATGTATTTTCAAAAGTTTGCGAAAAGAATGCGAACTTTAAAATTGGCATTTCTTTCAGGATCTGGTACAGTTGAAGATTCATATTTATCAGCAGTTCTCGCAGGGTGATCAACATTTACATGATGTTAGTTCGAGTGTGGTTGCGGTAGTCACCGGATTACGCACTCATCTTTAAATCAATCTAAGTGAGCGTGATTTTTCTGCATGCATTTCACAAAGCTTTGTGGTCAAACAGTATATTCAATGTTCTCGGTTAGCAAAAGACTATTCTTGAAAGTTAGTGTGTTAACATAATAGAGGTTTTTGAATTCAATGACCTGGTTTAATGATGTTCACGAACTGACATATAGACGAATGTTTGTATATTGTTTTGAAATTTTGTACATTAGTTGACCTGTGCATCTATTGAATATGCTTCCTTTTTCTTCTCTTCCACAGAATACCCCTGATGAAGCGACTTTAAGTAGTGAAATGTATTGGGTTTAATCAAATTGGATCATTTTTTTGATAATATATGTATTTGTATTATGTATAAATTTGTGTTGATCTTTTGAATTTTTATGTAAAAATATGATGATTATGCTGATTCATCTGAATTAAGAAGTATTAAATTGCTTAAGATGAAAATTTCCTTATTGAGTTGTTGCATGTTGGAGTTCTAGCAGCCAATTTGGGGCTAGGCCACTTTCATTATAGTTTTGTCAATGCTTAGCAGGCATTAGTCCAACATAGCACACATATCAGGTCAGTCTGACTAGTGTATCATTCGAGTGCACTTTTCACTCACATCCATTTTCCTTTTCAAAAGGTCAAAGGGCCACATTCTTAAACTACTACAGTATCATGAGAAACATTGGTATATGGTTCTGATGGATACTTGATGGAACACTGCACACCAATACCACACATGCTTTTACAATGCAGACTTTACAACGCATCTACCACTACCTTGCATGTTTTTACAATGCATGTCAGTACCACGCATGTCCACACAGGTACATTATAGGTACCTTTACCACGCATACTATTACCATGCATACCAATAAAACGCTTGTCATTACAAGTTGCTGGACAGTGGTAGGGGTCAAAAATACTATTGCTACTCCACCAGGTGCTTGCCCAGGGAAGGTGCTGGACAGTGGTGGGGTCAAAATTATTATTACTACTCCCCTGGGTGCTTGCCTCAGGAGAGGTGCTGGACAGTGGTGGGGGTAAAAATTACTATTACTTTTTCGTTGGGTGCTTGCCTCTGGAATGGTCCTGGACACTGATGGGGCTCATAATAACTCTTACTATTCTGACTGGTGCTTGCCTCAGGGAAGGTGCTGGACAGAGATGAGGGTCAAAATGGAATGCATTTACAGGGAAAAATACTGACATTTTACTTTTTTTACAGACCTTGCAAATTGTCCAATAAATCAGAACTTGACAATCCAACATCAAAAACTAAACAATCAACACCACCATTCTCTGAAAAGATAAAGACCGTCCATGATAAAACAATTGATTCCACAACCCTTTCAAATAAAAAAAATCTAACAAATATCTCTCAACATGAACATGAAACAAACAAAGAAAGGCATAGATCTCTCATTTCTAACATAAATATAAAAAAAATTACACCTTCAATAAAATGTATAAAAATAATAATTTTCTCAGTAATAGGTACATTGCTAACCCTTAAGATATGGTTGATATTCAAACCAATCTGAAACCTCCCCTTTTGTGCACATTTTCCTGCAGAGTACACTACAAAAAGCACCAGAAAGGAGCAATCCAACTACAATAAAATCCTTTAGAAAAAAACCCTCAGCATCAGACGTAACATCTCACAAGGCTACACACAATTTGAGGTAAACAGTCTCAACAAAGCAGCCCTCCTAAAAAACAAGAAACTCTGAGCCCGATTCACAAAGGTAAAGTTAGACAAAATTCTAACGTTATGACTTTCGGTATTCGTATTCGGTATTCGCAAAGGGAATTTACTACTCGTAAATGCTCTTTGTGAATACTGAAAGTCTTAAAGTTTGACTTTTGGTATTCACAAAGGGCCTTTACGAGAAGTAAATGCCCTTTGTAAACACCAAAAGTTTTTTTTTCACTTTTCAGAGCCATATTTGCAAAAAAAATTAAAAACCTCAGAAGTTGAGGATTGCATATGAAACAGTAAACTGCAGTATGAATTAAAAAATAACGGTGTTATTCTTCATACCACCTGACTGTATGGGTGAGTTTTACACTTCAATTAGAGAATCAGAGTATTTTACCAAAAATAAGGTAAAATCTACATCATTACTAAACTATTTTGAGGTCATATTTAAGCAGGTCGCGCCACAGGAGGAAGCCACAGTTTGCTATTGAGTGGTGGAATTTGTTTGTGACCTGCTTAGAGGGAGGTGCAAAGGTAACAACACCATTGAGGGGTGAACAATTGCAGCACACACAGAAAGAGGAATATGCCTCTCAGGATTGTGTTTGAGCAGGAAGGTGTACCTTCATGCACAAAAACAATTCTGCATGCAACACAGCAGCCCATTGTGCACAAGCACAGGGGGAAAGTTACGAATGTGATGTATGCCTTAAAGATGGCACATTCCTGCCCTTTTCCAGTGACACAGCACTGCAAGAGGACTTGGTGCGTTGAACTGCACCACTATATCATAAATATGCCCCTCAATATGAATATTTACTCAATCAAACCCTTCTTATGGTGACTCTTGGAGTTACCAAACATGAAACACTTTCACTTCCAAATCTCCCCTTACAAAACTGTTGTCAACTTTTGAAGCTTGCATCTATTTTCCTCTACATCCTTCAGTCTGTCATATATTTGACTGTGCAGTCCTACAAGATCCAGTTCATACCTTTTGTCTTTCTAATTTCAAAGTTTCCTTTCTCCCTTGCGCCTTAACCAACCCTTTGCAGTAATCATTTGTATCCCTCTTATAAAAAGAAATGGACATATCACACAAATTATAATGATTAGTGTCAGAGTTAGTATTTTGTTTAGTATTCCATTGCTGATATGTTATGTTATGCTATTTTATGTGTATTTGTAAAGCATACTAGCACCCACAATGAAATCCTGGCACTGAGCAGTTGTGTGTGTCTATCCCTTGGAATGGTAGGGTTGTTCATTGAAAAGCCAGGCCTCCAGCTTGTTGAGGATTTCAAGAAGAGAGATGGAGCCTCTGATGTGGAGTAAAAGGCTGCTCCACACTTTAGGAGCGATGCCTGTTTCTATGCATGTGTGCGAGTATATGTCCTGTGGAGTGGAGTTGTATGGGTGGTTGGTGGAAGGAGATGTGATTGTTCAGATAGGTGGGGACCAAGCTATGTAATGCCTTGAATGTGAGTGTGAGAAGTTTGAAATGAGTGTGTTTGTGTATCAGGAGCCAGTTGAGCTCCCTGGGGTGTGGTGTGATGTAAGTTCTATGTGGGAGGTTGACGATGAGTCTAGCTGCCGAGTTCTGGGTGGCTTCTAGTCTTCTAATGAGCTGCTGGGTGATCCCTGAGTAGAAGGTGTACTCAGTCCAATTTGCTGGTGACTAGTGTGTGAGTGTCAGTTTTTCTAGTGTTGCTTGGGAGCCATCTGACAAGGGTCCTGGGTGTATGTTGGGTCAGAGTTCAGCCAGCCATCAGTTGGACTATGATGGTGAGGTATTCTTGCTACATACATCTTAGAAATCCTATGGAGGCCACATGAAATGTACTGTGTGCCTTATTAGAACAGTCTGTAAAACATGTGGGACGCTCACCAACTTATGAGAAAAGCCCACAGGGTTTCTCAAAGTGTCCTTGAAATCATACGGGGAACAGTCTCATAGTCCTTGGTCTTTCACTCACTCAAATTGTAGTACCTATTTACAACTCGACACTTTTAAAGGTCACCAGCCACGTGTGATAGGAATTGCAAATGTCTGTGATTATTCAAATTCACAATAAAAAATAGTTCATTTTTTGCACCAGGCCTTTAAAGCTAACACTGTTAGTAAACACTTCTTCTAAAAAGATTTCTTTAAAAGAGAATTTTGCATCTCAGACAAATGTTCAGAAATCAACGACCTCTCAACTGAAGGTTAATCAACAGATTCATTTATTTAAATGATCTTAAAGCATCTAGCTTGTGAAAAATGCTAATTTAATTGCTTCACAACTGAAGGGAAGTGCTAACAGTCTTGCTAAAATACATATGTGTGTACCATTTTAAAATTCATCACATAAACAAATGTAAACATGGTTACTAACAATCCAGATATTTTGGGGATCAGGCTTGCCAATGGCAAAGGACAAACTATTGATAGGTATAATGTATATGGTAAGAGAACTAGATGTGGTAGTTTGCCGACTCTTCTTGTTTTGGATAATTTACTGGGAGACAGGAATGTCAGCTACCCGCTAATATTCGGTGGAAATTTCAGTGTTACATTCAAACCTCTTGACTGGGTTGAGTCCATTGATGTGTCCGAAAAGGATAAAGCTTGGAGTGGACCTTCGTTGGAATTGCCTCCAATTAAGAAATGGTCACCTGCTGCCCTTCAATTGAACACAATGGGGCATATTACCAAGAATAAGTGATAATTATCGCTAAGCTTGGTTAGCGGCTATAATTTTATCGCCGTGCTTCGCCTATTTTTATCGCTTAGAAACCTTGCTATTATCAAGGTTTATCTCCTAAGCGATATAAATCGTCCGAAATGCATGAATATCGCTGAAAAGTCAGCGATATTCATGCATTACCGAGCTAATGCTCTTAGCCATGTTATCCACCTACCATTGGATAACATGGATAAGAACTGCTCTGGGCAGGCGTTAGCTTTTGGAGATATTCGCACTTAGCGCAAATATTTCCAAAAGTAGGTAATAGGAGATAGCAATGTTATCAACTGTTTCCAGTCGCTAACATCTTGGCACGCCCACTTTGCATGTCATTAGTGATAATTATCGCTGACATGCAAAGTGGGCCCCAAGATGATCGCTATCTCCTACTAGCTGTTGCTAACTGGTGTTAGCGACAGCTAGGTAATAGGGCGATAAAATGATCGCCGCTTTAGCGGGAAAAATTCCCGCTAAAGCGGCGATAAGGCCCTTGGTAATATGCCCCAATATCCCTAGAAAACAGGCTAAGGGCCACCAAAGTTCGAACTAACTCCAACAGAAGTGGTGAAATGACCTTTACAGGAACAAATGGGTCAAGTCAGATTGAGTATATATTAGTGGATTTGACCTTGTGGCCCGAGTAGTTGACATGTTCATACACCAGGCCTGTGACAGTGACCATAACTCCCTACATTTATCTATTAGTCACCTATGGGGGAGCAATTGGCAGGATTCCAATGCCTCATTATGCACAAGGGAGTTAAGTGCCACAAATGATAAGCTTCGTCTTAAATGGCCCACGGTTTTGGCAGATAAATCCAAAATGCAAAAGATTAATGAAGCTCTAGTAGAGCACTTAGTGACATTAGTAACAGCAAGCAGCAATCCACTTATACAGAATACCTGTAGTGACCTTCATAGAGATTATTTCGAGCAACTGGCCTCTTTTTTCTACATCCCCACTAAAAAGATTAGACCTTCTTGGGGAAGTCATCTGGGAGCAAACTCATGGTATAATAAAGAATGTAGGTCAGCGAGATTGACCTTAGCAATTAAAAATAGGGACCAAACAAGCATTTGTGATTCAGAAGGGTTTACAAACAGGTACAGGGTAAAGCCAAAATACAATGGGATGAAGGGAGAGAGGAGGCCATTGGACACCCTGAT
Source organism: Lissotriton vulgaris (assembly GCF_964263255.1). NCBI lineage: Eukaryota > Metazoa > Chordata > Amphibia > Caudata > Salamandridae > Lissotriton > Lissotriton vulgaris. The sequence goes on along the minus strand of NC_141689.1, from coordinate 1,170,691,848 downwards.
CCTAGACAATTCTGGTGGTTAGTGGCTAAAACAAACTTTGAGCGCTCACCTTCCCTGGCTCATAACATTCTGGCAATAGAATGGTACAATCATTTCAGTGAGCTATATTGCACAGGTAATATTCCCAATATTTTTCAGATGCCCTTCAACTTGGATGCTCAACCATGTACCATTGTATTTACTAGAAAAGTTATCATGAGTTCCTTAGATGCCATTATACCTGCAAAAGCTTCAGGCCCAGATGACATCCCAGACGACCTCATCCGTGCTGACAGGGCGAACTGGTCAATGTATTTTATGAACTGGGCCAATGATATTGCCGGAGGAGGAAGCATTCTGGACTTGTGGAAGGGGGCTGAAGTTATCCTAATTTTTAAAAAAGGGGACAGGTCTAAGCCCGCCAACTACCGTCCAATTACTTTGATAGGTTGCACCCAAACCGTCTTCTGCTGCTCGCTCTCATCTAAAATCCAAATCTGGATGGATGAGAAGAACATCCTCTCTCCACTGCAGGCGGGCTTTCAATGGAAGACTAAGACCATTGACCAGGCGTTTCGTCTCGTCTTGCTATATTGGAAGGTGGTTATGTTGGGCAAAGGCAGTTTATATCTTGCCTTTATAGATCTTAAAACTGCTTTCGACCTAGTCCCCAAGGTTCTACTTTGGCAAACCCTCATGGATATGGGAATGGCCCTCGAAATCTTAGAACCTTTGGTTAGGTTGCATGGCGATAATTTCGTAAGTGTGAGGTGGGGTAATCAGGGGCAACTTACTGACCAAATCAAGATCCAGCTTGGGGTACACCAAGGGTGTGTCCTAGCCCCTACTCTCTTTTCCCTTTATGTTAATCAGATTGTCGACCTTTTATGTTCAACTCTGGTCGATGCCCCCTCATTGGTGAACCTGAAAATAGCTACTTTGCTGTTCGCTGATAATACTCTTTTGGTATCCAAAACTCCTCTGGACCTCCAAAAGCTTTTCGACCAATTTAAGGCCTTCTGTGATGCGAGGGGTCTGGTCATTAACACTACTAAAACCAAGTAGATGATATTGAATCCTTGTAAAACGTTTAAACGAAACCTGGCTTTAGATAATGTCCCACTAGAGAGGGTTAGTTCCTTTGAGTACTTGGGTATAACACTGTCTGATAGTATGACTTTGAATAATCATCTGAACAAGGCATCCCTAAAATTCTCACAACTATCAGGAGCCTTGCGGCGCAAGACTTGCTTATCATATACCAACCCTGTAGCCCCATCCCCTAAACTTTATTGTTCAAAGATTGTGAGCAGTGTTCTCTATGGGGCAGAATTTTGGGGTTTAGCGGATGCAAGAAAATTAACAATAGTGGAAAATAAGTTTCTTAGGATTCTTGTATCCCTACCTCAAAGTACCCCCTCCTTCCGTTGAAATTGGGCCTGGGAGTTAGGTCAATACACGATCAAGCTAGTTTGCGCCCCTTGCTTTTCTGGGATAGGCTGGTTACTACTCCAGACCTGGCCCCTTATGTTGCTGCTTTTAACAAAGTTTCTGCCTTAGACGGAAACAAAAGAATTGGGTGGATAAAACATGTTAATACAATCTGGGCAGCAATTGGTCTCCCAAATGAGTCTGTTAGTTCCCCACCACTGTACTCGAAGGACCTAATAAAACATCAATATTGGTTACACAGATGTCTCTGTCTGGCTCAGCACACGGAAAGAACAAAAGCACAGAGATACCTCTTCGGGGGTCGAATTCCTGCGCTATAAAAGAGCTAAAATAAATAAAAATAAATAAATAAATATGGGTAGAGCAGATCACCTACTTGAAGATTCGCCATGGAAGCCTAACCGATGCTTTTTTAGACATACAATTCTCTAAACATCTCAAGAAATATTTTGATATCATTAAGGATCCTGGGGACAGGAAACTATATGCAGTTCAGGTATGACTGTTTATCTATTAATGCTTTACCGATTCTTGGCTAAACAATAACAGCCAACCTAAGGGCTGCCCGTCCTGCTCAAACCCAAATGAAACTGTAGGCCATGTTTTCTTTGTATGTCCGATAATTGATAAGTAGCAGTTACACACACTTGTGTAACTGTCACCTTGGGCACTGGAGTTTCGTAAAGACGCGAGCGAGGAGAATGCAGGTAAAAACCGGAAAGTTGCCGTCAGAACGATTGGACATTTAATAACGAAAACCCGCTATGGGTTGCTTAGAGGTTTAAACGGCAATTAGAACGAGGTTATTGTTATCTATAATGCACAACTATTAGGCGCGTATAACTTGAGCGTAAGGGGCACGTTAGAAGTAAGAGGCACATTGTATATAATGGTGTTTTATAATGGCACGTTTGCAGCATTGAGCACAAAAACATTAGCGAGTGTGGAATTGACTAGAACACTGTGGAAACTTACTTTTTAACAATGAAATGTATTAGCATTTTTAGGTGTGACCACACAACTTGTGACATAACGAAGTGATTGAGAACATAACCGTGTCATTGCATGAAGTGCTGAAAATGTTTAAATAAGACTGATAATATGTATAGAAGTATGCTCAGAATATAATGTTTGTTATTTGTAGATGGTTCCCCACCGAAATGCATTGGATATATATAATTTTCCTTGGATGAAATTTGAATAACACCAATGTGAACAAGTAAAGACTTACAAATTCAATGAAATAAAATTGAATGTTAACAATCAACAAAACGAAATTATATAATTTATGAAAGGGCTGAATTTCTTGGTCAGCCAAACACCAGTGCCCAAGGTGACAGTTACACAAGTGTGTGTAACTGCTACTTATCAATCATTGACTACGCTCCAGGCGGGAAGCGATACCTTGGAGCACGGCAAAGACTCAATATTGGGATAAAATTTAAGAGGCGGTGCTCCACCATAACCTTTAGTTTCTTTGTATGTCCCACATATGCTAGATTAAGAAGGATTTGGTTGGTTCGCTTATGTAGACAGTTGGGGACCCCTAGCCACCTCGAAGCCCTACGTATCCTAAGATCAGATATGAGACCACTTTTTGTATGCGCAGTCACAACATTTCTTTGCCAGTTTTGGGCTACTAGATGAAGTCTACTGTCTACTCTTCCTAGTGTTATGGCCTACTTACAGTAAAAATCCTACGACCTGAGGGTGTTCTAATTTTCAGGATTCTGTTCTTAACTTTCTTTTTAAAGTCTTTTTAACCCCTTCTACGCTGATGACGAGCTCAGCTCATCATGAAGTACACCTCTCGTACGACCGCTGGATTTTTAAAACTTCAGCGCACAGCGGGAAAATGCGCTGCATCGATAGTGTTAACATATTTTACCATTTTCATTTTAAGGTATAAGGGCAAAAGGGCCTCTAATGAATGTTTCAGAGTAATAACTGTGGAGATTGTTAGCTACTAATGCACTTGCACTTTAATCTCATTTTATCTATTTCTATCTATTTTTAATAGAGGTACCACATAGTAAATGATGTGTTTTAGTGATTCTTCTTGTATCTATAATCTATAATATGAGATACTGGACTTCTAGAACTTGGGGGCCTATTAGGATGACGGGCGGCCCGTCATCCTAGCAGGGAATGGTACCTCCCGCCAAAAGGGCGGGGGTCCCGTGGGGGGTATTAGAATGTGCCCGCCACAGTGGCGTACAAAATACAGGAGTGTGACCCATATACCTAATCAGGACTGGGTAAGGAAGATGCAGTCAAAAAACAGTGTCCCAATAGGAAATAATAAACACTCAATTAAATATGCATGCACATCGCATTGCTAGCAAGGAAAAAGGAGAACACTCTTTGGATTTAAGACAAGGTAGTAAATCATCTTGTTTTATAATGTAAATTCATGGTCAGTATTATACAGTTATAAGCAGCACTGCATAAACTCAATTAGATGACAACCATAGAAAAACTTGGTGCTCTACAAAAGTGACTGTGGTGAAGGTGGCGACGCAAGTGGGGGAGTGAACAGCAGAGACGGCGCACTGTGAACAAGGTGCAAGTAATCTACAGTGGGTGGCTCAGATCATGTGACAGAGTGAGATCACAGATAAAAGATTTCATTTCCATTATTTGAACCACATTAGAGAAGTACGCCTATTAATAAGCTGTGAAGTCGACGGCGTTTTGATCCACGTTAGTAAGGATCGTCATCAGGACTGGGTTGTCTTGCTCGGGGCATGCTGCAAGGGAAAGAGAATGTATCAGGGGCTGTGCAGTGGAGATTAGGGAGGCGGGGGCCGTGAAATAGAGGGGTATTGTTTACCTGGAAAGGTGCTTGAATTGGGGCGATCAGAGGTGATCGTCAGGAAATGATGTTCAACCTGCACGAGGGCACTGTAATTAAAAATGAGGGCAGTGGGTAAGGATAATTGGTCAGCTACTCGGGGTGTTAATAGAAGTGTAGCAAACTGAAAATACATACAGGCATTGGAGGGCTGGGCGGTCGTCTGTGATCCGACGAAAACCTGCACGAGTCCTGTAAAGGGGGAGATAGGAGCAGGGGCAATTAATAACCGGTCGAGGACGCTGACCTGTGGTAGAGGTAGCGGTATGGGTCGTGGGGCCAGGGGTATTTACCTAAGATCTTCGTGCCGGTACCGGAATGAATCCTCAGCTCTGGTGAACGGTGGCGTTCGAGTAGAATGGTGGTTTTACTTCCGTGTGTGGGACGAGAGTGGGCGGGGTCTAGGTGAATTTGTATTTGTATTTGTATTTCCGGTTTATATAGCGCCAACTCACCGGCAGGTCTCAAGGCGCTTTTGACCAAAAGGACACAACATCTTACTCAGCAGGATGACCAGAGGGGGGGCACGCTTAGGCTAAACTCAAAGCCTCTCTGAATAGAATTGTTTTCAGGGACTTCCTGAAGCGAAGGAGGTTTCCTTCTTTACGGAGGGACTCAGGAAGTTTGTTCCATATTTTGGGGATCAAGACCGAAAAAGATCTTCCCCCTTTTGTAGCGAGTCTATAACGAGGACAGACAAGCAGTTGTGCATCGGAAGACCTAAGACACCGTTCTGGCTTATACAGCTCCAGTCGTTTTTTTATGTATGACGGAGCTTGTCCATAGATCGCTTTATGGGTTATACAGAGGCTCTTGAATTCAGACCGCTGCCTTACAGGCAGCCAATGGAGGCTCTGTAACAATGGTGAGGCATGTGAGCGTCTCGGTAGCCTAAAAATGAGGCGAGCCGCATTGTTCAAAGTCACCTGCAATCGAATGACGGGAGGGGCGGGGTGCGTGGTCTGAGGAATGACGTGAACTGTAAGGAAAGCCTGTCGCTTTTAAATTCACTGTCATGGGAACAATAACAATGTTTGGGCGTATATATGTTATGTCAATGATTGTATTGTAGCATGGCGTGTTAAAACCAAAACATAGTATTGACAATGTCTATGCTCATTTAAGCATAAAAGCCGTAAGGTATGACTGGACGGTAAAAACAATTCTAGTGGAGGAACTGAGCGGCTTAATTTCTACAGTGCTAAGTATTGCATTTGTATGGGTAGATATCAAATACAGATTTGGCTAACAGATCGCAGATTATGACAATATACAACAGCATAGTCCATTTGAAAACTTTGGAAATTGGGGGAATGGAGAAAAGGGGGGAAGGAAGAAGGGGAAGGGGGGAGGGAGCAGGGAAGGAAAGGCGGGTCAGAAGGAGGATAAGTGGTAGGGTTGCTGTGTGCAGGGTCAGAAGGGGAGAAGCTTGGGGGTGGAATAAAGGAAGACTGTTTACAGGGTCAGAGAAGAAGGTTCATAGCTTCAAGTGGTAACAGAATGACTAGATTACTGTTTACAGGGTCAGAGAAGGAGGATCATAGCTTCAAGTGGTAACAGTGCTGTTCCACTCATCGATGGTATTAAGGCCATTGTTCACTGAGTCACAGATGGTCATCCATTTGCATTCAGCTTTATTGAGTAAGGATTTAATGTCTCCCCCACGAATCGGTAGAGTTGGTTTTTCCACTGCCAGGCCGGCGGTGGCTACCGCCAGCCTGTCTGGGGCAATCCGCCCAACATTGTAATGGGCCCCTTGGTGTATCGAATACTTTTATCTTTTGTTAACTATATCTTGAGTTCTACTTTCAAGGAAGCATATATGTGTATTTTTTATGGTTTTACAACCAAAATAAAGATTTAAACTGGTTATAAACATTTGCTCTATAGACTTCCAACATCTGCTTACAGCACTCATGGTTCCACTCTCACAATTCTATTAAGAAAGATTAATTACTCTGCTATGCTGTATTTTTCCTAATTAACAACATGTGGGAAACATAATGAATCAGGTTCTTTAAATGGCTCAGAATTTGTCACGTTATTAGACAGAACATTGCCTTTTTAAAAGGTCTCACTTACTCGAGGTTCAGTTGGGTGAATTAGGAATCCCTTACAATTAGGGTCATACTAAGGTCCGAACTGGAAGAATTTTGCCAAATCCTCTATATGACTCTATAAAATTGTGTTAGTAGTGATTAGTTTTTTGCAATACTCCTCTCTTATCTATCTGTCACCATTCGTGATCTGTTATCACCCAACAATTCTTTCCTTTGTGCTGTTTCGTCCATTTCCTCGCCTGGGATTCTCCATTTTCTTCTTTGCATTTATGCATTTTTATCCTTTATCTTTAGTTCTTTCTCTCCCACAATTTAAGATTCCTCTGCATCTGTAACAGGGATTCTGCGCAAACACAGACTGTGCACAGAGACTAAGGCCATCAGTGAATTAGAGTGTGCCAAAACTCACCTTAGTACCCAAAATCCCCTACCAGACTAGCAATCAGTGTCACATTAGCTCTTCATCCTATAGCAAAGAAACCAATGATTAGACAACCTAGAACATGCAACTTAGGACCATCTCAGGAATGGTGGAAAGTAAGAACACTCTTTTGGTATACGCTCATACCAGTCCACAACAGGAGTAAAATAGAGACACAGTAAGGTTAAAATGTTTATTTTAACAACGTGATCTCAAGCGCAGTATTTTATTCAACATCAGCATACATATGGATAATAATAATATGGACAGCATGGTTACAATTCCATAAAATACAAAAGGGGGAATCATGTTACAATGATAGTGCAAACAGGTGATGATAAGCGCCTATTTAAAGCACCCTCCCTATTTAGGAACTATGTATTATAAAACTATAGAAGGTCTCTTGAGCTTTCTTAGGGGGACCCCATTTACCTGTCCGCTCAGTAAGTGTAAGTTACATCAGGACCGGTTAGTCTCTCTGCATGCCTGGAATCCTCCAAGTGTGTTCAATTCTGGCAAGTGTGCTATGATAAAGGCACCAGAATCCTACTCGGCTTGCAGCTGCCAAATTGTTGTGTCTAGAATGTGTTACACGGACAAGTGGATAAACAGGCTTGCACGTTATGATAACCTTGGCGGCTTAGCATTCACTGTACAGACTGGGGACACGATGTATGTCTAGAGATGTCAAAAAACAAACCTCTTCTCATGTATAGACCTTTGTGAAAGCTAACTCAGCAAAAACAGCCAAGCAGTGTAGAGTGCAGAAGCAGCAAAAAGGAAAAATGGCGTTTAAACTTCGAATAAGCCATGCTAACGTAACATGCGTGCAGAAAGAGGCCCATAAACCATACTACACCCCCCCCCCCCCCCATGTTCGGGGAACACACAGCACTCAGGGCAAACATAATAGAACGCAGAGTTCAAGTTTGAGGAAGGCAGAACAAAGTTCAGAAAGTTTGCCGAATCTGAATATTAGGAGTGAAAAAACAATATATATCAAAATCAGTGAATATAAAACACATGTGGCTGTGGTGTAGGAAAACCCGTCAGCTATGTAATGAAAAAGCGAGACAAAACTAAAAAATATTCACAAGTCTAGCACATGTCTATGAAGCAAAAAAAGTAATACTTCAGTCCAACAATGTGTAAGCACCAAACGTTGCAACTGCTTCCAACAAGAAGTTGTTTTTTTCATCCATTGACATTTCAGCCATCCAATTAAGTAAGGGGAAAGAACATACATGTTCCTCGATTGCCGGAGTCTCTAGCATCATCAGAGAATAGCTCGGGCTTACTTCAAGGTAACTGCGATCCATAAAATCATCGGTCGCAGTCCAAATGTTCCAATTGCCTAGAACTCCATGTGCCACCGCGCAGGCCATAATCCAGAACAGTCTATTTCATGAGCAACTAAGGGACTCATTAGTAGAACAAAATCCAGATCAGGAGACACCATGTTGCAGAGACACAAATCCAGGACCCATTCGAATTCACAATCTAGGCAATGAAAAACAGGCTGCATGCAAGTGAAGAAAGAGAACGGAAGGTTGAACCATATGCTACATTCAGAGTTGCCAAAGGCAGTGCTCCATAGTATTCAAGCATCTGGTCATGCAGGTGGATCAGCCGGGACTGAACGTCGAGGGGCACATACTGTGCATCCATTTTGCAATAGACAAAACAAAAGCAGAATGCCGGCGCCCAAAGCCAGGAGCAAGGGGAAACCTCCAAAGACACTCCAAAAAATCGAATGAAAAAATGCAGGGATCACACCGAATATAGTCTGAAACGAGGTAACAAGGCCAGAGCATACTACTGATGAGCCAAGCCAGTAGTCGACGAGGCATTCAAGATTGTATCGATCAAAGCACCGAAGTGCAAGGGCAGGTCCGTGTTTAATAAAGCATTTACTTCTGTGTGAGTATTTGCAATGTGAAGGACGAATGTCTCACGTGCAGATGTAAGGGGAACTTTCTTCTGGGACAAAAGAGCTCTTATTCTGCTCATCTTGTTGAACTCTGCTTTCAAGGTCGGAATCGAGGGCCAGATGGAAAATTCAAGCCTGCCATGTGGAGGAGGGACCAACACATTCTTGCAACAAGTAACACGCTGGGAAACGGTAACAATGTAAGCAATACTGGCGTGCAACCCACAACACTCTTCATTATTTAATAATAAATAACTACCATTAGCAAGCAGTGTGAAAGTAGGTGTAATGGGGTGCCTTTCAAAACACACGCTAAATTGGGTGCAAGGACATTACAAGAGCGGTGCAACTGAAGATTTCTGCATGTTAATGAATGGTCTGGTGTAGTGATGCAATCTTCCCATTTAAAAATAATTCTTTACCATCCCTCAAACATCTGTAAGTGAATGGGAGGTTCCAAACTTCATGAAGATATGCTCCACTCAGGGGCTCAAATCTGCCTACAGCATAGTGTTTCATGCAATTCCCAAACTTGAAAAGAGAGAAGGGTAAGGTTATTAATCCGTGGATAAGCCACACAGCCGAATTTGCCTCTGCTACAGAAAAAGGCAATGGTTCTAATTTTTCAGTATGCAACAGGGAAAACGTGGCATCTTTCATTGACATAAATTGCTGTTTCAAAGTTAAATTAAAAGACAGAAATAACAAGCTTGTGTTCATGTAATCCCATGGAAGGGAATCATCCTTTACAACGCAACTTTTACCACGCAGTGTCTTTACATCGCAACTTTTACAACGCAAACCATAACAACGCATTGCGCTTGGGGGCACTCTAGGATAGGGAATAGATTTAATTTACTATCCAACACCCTCTACTATCCATGGGGACTGGAGTTGGAATAGTAAATTAAACTATTCACTATCCAGCACCCCTCAACACTATGCGTTGTAAAGGCATGCGTTGTAAAACTTGTGATGTAAAAGCATGCATGGTAAAAGCATGCGTTGTAATGTCATACATCCCCCATGGAACGCAACCATTCTTAGGTGTCTGCAAAGTCCAGGCAAACTGCATTACAGAACGCAATTGATTTTGCCCATGATATAAAACTGCAACATCTTCTTGTACAATATTATCCACAGATGATACAATATTATCTAAAGTGTAAATTCGGGAAGAAAGGGTGTTAATGCTATTGTCTACAACAGCAAGCACTTTTTCTAAATTAGCTAGATCTATAGCTCTAAGCCTAGAAGCAGCTTCAATTTGAGACAGTTTCCAAACTTCATTGTAAGCAGCATATATCCATCTTTTCGATCTGCCACCCGCAGGGCCTTTTACAAAACCATTTAAATCAACAGTGTCAGATAGCTTGGACAAATGCGACTTAACAGACGCTAAAGATGAATGTCTGAGCCAACTCTGGCACAATTTGCCTATAGAATAGGTGGTGACTGAATGGCGAGTCTGGAAATGGGGATCAACTCTAACCGCCGTGTAGCCAGGGGTCAGACCCAGAAAGCGGTAATGGCAGGAATCTGCACTTTTTTGCCATAGCAAGCAGCCTTCGGGATTAATGCTGGAAACATTAAAAGAGGAATTACTAAACAGTGCCTGAATCTCACTCAGGGGTGTACCTATAAAATTATTCCAATGGGAGAATTCACCCAAATCTGGAAAGGAAGGAGCATTTAATTTTTTAGAAGTAGCCAATCCAAAGCATGTGGTTTGTGAAATAGTATCATTCATAAACAACATATGGTTGGGGATGAGACATGCACAATGCAAAGCCTCAGTGCCTTGCACTTGCCAACTTTTAGAACCCCAAACAGATTTAAGATCAATAGTATCTGTCCACAGTTCATAGCCTCCAACAGCCAACTGGTCAATAAAGTGGGGGTGGGCACACATTTCCGTTCCGCCCACTGAATGGGCGGAAATTTGCACTTTCCGCCTTCTGCAAAGAAGGCAGAGAAACTGGACAATTTTTCGCCCATTCGCGGGCGGAACAGAAGTTGGCCGCCCGCCCGCAGGACTGCGCATGCGCAGGCTCCCGCGCATTCTCAGTTTCCAAAGATGAAGCAATAAGGTAAGTTTGATTTTAAGTTAATATTTAGCCTATTAATTTATTGTAACAAGTGTGTCGGGAGGCGGGAGGCAGGCGGGCGGGAAGCGGGAGGCGGGCGGGCGGCCTCACGAAACGGAAATATCGCGGAGAGGCACGAAGATTGCTTCAATCTCCATGCCTCTCCGCGATAGTCCCTTCCACGACTTCCGCCCACCCCTACAATAAAGGACTTTGAATAAAGAAATTTGGTGTGGGTAAGTCTAACCTTGAAAAATGAATCTCCAGTCAATTAAAAAAAATGCATTAGGGTTGGATTGATCAAAATCAGTAAAATAGGAAAACTTTTTCAGGAATGTTTTTGAACTGCCTTCTACTGGTGCAGGACAATGTTTCCACTGTGTGAAATTAACCATGCTTCGGAATGAGCCAGTCTTATGCAGAAAGTGATTGCCAAAATGTTGGTAACAGTGCAATTCACAATAATTTGCGGACTCTAAATATAAATCTTCAGCATCGAAGGCAGCATAATATTTCAAATCAGTAAATTAGGTTTCAACCGCCTTAACATCTCAATCATCAGAGCGAATATTTTGTTTAACCACTTCCCCCATAGAAACACAGAGTGCATAGGGAACATTAATAACCTCTGTGGGACCATGAATCTGGAACTTTACAGCATCCCAAACAATCCCATCTAAAACGGGCCAAGCAGTTATATTAACAAAAGTCTGGTCCCTCGTCATGATGTGCGAAGAGGAGTGGGGAGCCAAAGTTCCATCAATCACTCAAATTGACGTTCTTTCTTCAACTTAGTGTCCATTGATAAAAACGAAAAAAATATACCACACATCCTATGGACATGAACAAAAAAATAGCAATTAGCACCAGCCAAATGTAAATCCAAGGTGGGATCAAAAAATGTTTTTAAACCAGGTAACAAAAATTGAAACTTTTGAAGGGGTCCTTGATGTGGATGAGCCAGTGTCAAATGAAAAACGGGATTGATTAGCCACACGAGTTTCCAAATCAGGCATAGACAAGTCAGTTGGATAAGTGTATTCAGTGTCAATAAGAGGATCACCAGCAGGTTGATTCACTATCGGATTCGAAAGTGGACTCATTTCAACTGCAACATCAGGCCCGATGGCAAGATCCGGGGCCAAAACAGTGTTGCACCATTGCTGGACACGAAACCGCAAGCGTCATACTATACAGTATCGGCCACCCTGTGTGGTTTGGCATGGTCAACTGAAATGTACCTGTTCCCCTTTCGTCTAAGAAGAGGAGGTAAAATGACTGTTTTTGTACCCTGCACATCAAGCACGGAAAAAAGGAGCTCGATAGGAAGGACGAAATTCTTTTTTGTTGTTGATCTTCTCGCGGACCAGTTCTCCAACTTGGGGTAGCCAGTTGGCTACCGGAATCTGCAACGCAGCTTCAGACGTGGAGGGCAAGTGTCCATTTGCAAGACTGTCTCTGGTCTTTTGTAGGTTCTGCTAAACATTAGAATGTTCGTCTACGTCAAAGGATGCAGCCATGTCTAGACCGGCAAGGTCCGGAACAAACATCTTGATGCCAAAGAGCATTTCGTATGGGGTCCGCCCACCCAGAGACCTTCTAGGGAGATTATTAAGTGCACGCTGTACGCTATTCAAGTGAGGGTGAGCCATTCTCTGCCAGCACCCAACACATTTGCTGTCAATGATTGCTTTAAGTCACGTTCATTCGATCTACAAAATGATTGCCCTCAGACCAAAATTTGACCTGGACCCCCAATGAAGACATGGCATCCTTGTATGCTGTAGAGGCAAATGCTGGACCCTGGTCCGAATGGAAGGCGCCACATGCAAAAATTCCCACAAAGACACGCAAATCCCTTACGACAGTTCTGGCATCAGCGCTCCTTTAAGGCCACACCCACACAAAGCGCGTGCAAGAGTCAACTGCTACTAAGATGTACTTATATGCAGTATCAGAGGTGAAAGGACCACAGTGATCCAAATAAACACACACAAGTGGCTTATTAGATATGTACAGCTGAGTTTGGGGCGGGCGTGCAGCAGAAGAAGGCTTAATTTGCTGACAAATGTCACATTGAAGGAAAAAATCATGTGTCTGTTTATACAAACCCCACCACCAATATCGTTGTTAAAGGAGAGATACAGTAGCTGATACGCCAGCATGCGTCAAAGCTATCTCCGCATGGGCTGCTGTAATCAAAGCCTGTCTGCAGTACGCATTGGGAATCAGTCTGTCACCAACATCGTTAATTCTCACATAAGGAACTTTATCGGGGCTTAAGTGATAAGAGTACTTTGAAGGGAAACCCTTAGGATAATTACCTCCCTTCTCAGTTACGGCAATAGCTGCCAAGATGTCATGATCAATCTTACTTTTGGAACGTGTAACCGCTGCCACTGCAAATCTTGCAACTGCTGTCTTTGCAGTCTCATCCACGAGACAGTTGCCAACAGCGTGAACTCCTATGCGCAGATGACCGAGAGTATGAATTACTAAAACGAGTGGGAGCCGTTCTTTAAGTTCCGCCACTCTAACCCAGATCATTTTATGTTTTATTGTACGACCTTTGGAGTCACTATAATCATTTTGAGTCATTGAAAGACTGTACACAGTAGTAGGAATCACTTACAATAAGAGTTGTCACACTGGGGTCCACGTTCTCCAATGCAAGCATCAGAGCACGTAGTTCTGCTAATTGGGCGGTACAGTCCCCTAATGTCTGTGTATGCAGAGCATCGAACTTGAATTCACCATCCACCATTGTACCAACCACAACTGCACAGGCCGCGGAATACGCGTGTCAAGAACCTGTAGCCGCTTGGGCACTTCCATCAGTATAAATGATACAACGAAAATCCTCCAGTGGGCGCCTCGTCAGAGGAGCAGGATGAATGAACTCATACTGCAAAAAACTCCTGAGTCTGCAAAGAGGAATCGAAAACGAACATTACATCAGGAGCTGTCAAAGATGTAGCCCATTGTATCCACCAAGGGTGCAAAGCCTTGGAATTTCGCACACAGGCCTTCATCACTGCCTCTAAGGCAGGATTCGGAGTAACAACCACAATGCGTTTTACCTGCGACAGTGCACGTTCCTTAATAATCGCCATTTGCACTGCTGTCAAAACTTTTTCCACAGTGGAAAACCGCAATTGGTCCGAAGTGTACAGATGCGACTTGTAAGCAATAGGAACTGTGTCTCCCTCATTAAAAGTGAGGTACGTGAAACCCAGCGCCCCTGGCACGATTCTTATCACCAGGTTCGAGTGGTTATCACGAGTCGACAAGAACTTAGATTCAAGTAGGTCAGCCTGCAAAGATTGTAAGACGGCTGAATGTTCTGGCAGCCAGCACGATTTTGAAAAAGTAGGTTGTATCAATGCATAAAGTGGCTTGATACGCTGGGCATATTCTGGAATGTATGTTTTTCCAAAATTCATAAAGCCCAGTAAGGATTGCAACTTTTTCAGCGTTGTGGGAGCGCATTTCACCAAGAAGTGAGGAGCCAAGCCTCTGCATTCATTGTTGAGCTCCTAGCCCGGAAACACTGTGTATTCTGCAATGTGCTATTTCGCAAAATTGAATTTATAGCCAAAGTCTGCAAAACGGCAAATTATGTGGTCAACACGGCACAGACACGGCCATAATTCGTCATCTGTGAGATAAATGTCATCCACATACGAACATGCCTCTGCGTCGATCCTCTGAAGCAGAGAGACAATGCGGGCAGCAAAAACGCCCGGACTATTCTTGTAGCCCATGGGCAAATGAAGAAATTGGCGATGGTTGTCTCCACAGGTAAAACTCGTCCACTAAATGGGTACAAGTTATGGGCAAAGAATCCATTGGAAATGTCAAGCCTAGTTTTGAACTTTTTACGAACTAGACTATCCACTAAAGCAGAACTGTGAGTATTCTGCATCGCACACGTACGACAATTTGAGTTTAAGTGGCGGTAATCCAATACCAAACGGTACGAGCCACCCGGTTTGGTCACAGTAAAAACCGGGTTATTCATCGGAGACACAGAGGTTTCAATTACACATTGATATTCCAATTGTTTAAGGATTTCGGCTACAGAGGCTTTCGCCTCACGCCGTATGGTGTATTGGGGTTGTGGCTGTGGCATCGATTGCAAAGGGATCTCATCTCGAGGGGAAAATTTGGCCCATCCACAATGAGTACGGTACAACACTGGCGCAAGCGCCTTAGCTCAATCTTCTGCAAACTGCAGAGCCTGCTCCTTCGGCACAGTGTGCGCGAAATCGGGTAGAATCACCTCCTCCCCTTGTGGAGCAGCTAAGACAAAAGGTGGGGGCCAGTCGACCTCCGCCAAAAAAATGTCATAAGTAGTCGTTAGATTTTCCAAAAAAAACCTTTTATGGTACGTTCTATGTCACCTTCAATTACAAGGACAATTTCATAAAGCCTTTCAGGGGCAGCCACTCTAGTGCCTGCTGTTTCAACTACAACAAAGGTGTCAGTCGCTGTCACCTTCAGTAGTGGACGCAGCGTCTCTGAATGATGGTAATCTCCACCGCGCTGTCCAGCAGGGTCAGAGCCCATGTCAGATTCCGTTCTATCTGTTGCATATCTCGCTGTTACAGCAGCAACTTTCTTCTTCTGAAACTGGGGTCTTTGAAGCGGTGACTCATCCTGCTTGCCTTTTCCGTCAGGCTTACGAGGCTGCTCACGGCTCTGTTGGGCACCTTGACCTCTGCCGCCGCCTCCTCCACCGGTGGGTATTACCGATGTTTCCTGCAAAGAGCGAGGAGAACTTTGTTCAGGAACCATGATACCTATCAGACGACTTAATAGTACTGTGGTCGCGCAATTCAAATTTATACTCAACAGGGCAGGTGTAGGTGAAGCGGGATGGGAACCCTGTTTCTGCTGCTGCGGCTTCTCCTGTTTTTTGTTCTTACTCCAATTTTGTTTCTGAACTTTTGGGCGGTGATCCTTATCAGATGACCCTTGTTGAGCTTGCTGTTGCTTTTCTTTCTTCGCGAACGGCTGAACACCTAAACTATTACGGTCAACGGTCTTATAAATTACCCACAAGCCCTGGTTAGATTTCATCCAAAATCACGGCATACTCTGCCTCCAAGAGACATGGCTTCTTGAGGAAGCACACCTGTTAGGATATCAGACCTTTCATTCTCCGGCTATCCCATCAGCACAGGGACACAACAAGGGAGGACTTTGTATGTATGTCTCAACTACTGTGGATGTTAAAGTATACACATTTTTCTCTAGCCAGCACTTTCAAATATTATCATTTAAGTGGGGTCTTACTCAGAATATTGTATTAGTGAGCTTTTATAATAACATGTCAAGCAGTGAGATGGAGCCCACTATGGCAAAAATAATGAGTTGTATTACTCGACTTGCTGAAGACCTTGTAGGGGAAAAAAGGATTGTGTGGGTGGGGGATTTTAATTGTACCATCTGCTCGTTTACCGAAACAGACTTGTGTGGTCTATCAGATTATGGGGAGGATGGTCCCATACATTTTTCCCACACCAAGATGGGGTCCCTTCTTAATGGCATTGTTCTCAATTTTGATTTTTCATTTGTCAACCAGATTTGTTCACCACCTGTCCCATTTGAGCCAACCTTTAATGGCAGAGGCTGTAATTCGACAATTGATTTCGCCTTAATCACCCCCGTCAACTCAGGATTTATAACCTCCTGGGAAGTTGGGAAAGATCTATCGAGCGATCACTATCCACTGATTATTGGTGTAAATGTTACAGGGCTTCACCGTAAGAAAGGGACTGTATGCACCTACCCATATAAGATCAATCTAACTAAAACCAACGGATATGTTGTTAAATGGGAAAAAATTGAGCCTCGAGCGTTCCTCCAGAATGTGCTTACATCATGTGCTGCTGATGTTGATGCTTGTCTGGAGGAACACAATGACCCAAAGAACGTAATGACTGCTTTCTCAAAAATACAGCATTACATTAAAAATCTGCTGGTTCGAGTGCCTAAAGGAAACACCAAAAGGCCCGAAGGGTGGTTCAACGGAAAATGCACTAAGGCACTGAAAGATCTAAAAAGAGCCCTGTCCTTAAAACCGAAAAATCCAGCCCTAATACGTGAGACTAGGAGAGTATACAAATCATCTATTAAAGAAAGAAAGCTGACTTTGAAAAAGGAAGCATGGGAATCATTGATGGAGGCATCAAGGCAGAAGAACAGTTCTCTTTTCTGGAGGGTGGTAAAATCTTTATACCAGCCAAGGGATAGTGCAAACACTATGGATTTAGCCATAACGGGTGAAAGGTGGTTAAGCCATTTTAGACAATTGTATAACCACACAATCTCTGGAGACAGTACAACACCATCAGGGGTATGCCCATCCACAGAAAAGGGAGTACATAATAGTGGCATAGAATATCCCTCAGTCCATCCATTCCCTATAGATGTATTATTCACCATTGAGGAAGTTCATGATGCCATTAGGGAAAGTGCATCAGGCAAAGCCGCAGGACCAGATTGTATGCCGGTGGATGTCTATAAAGCAGAGCCGGACTTCTGGGCCCCCCTGCTCACAAATGTTTTAAATAAGGGAAATCAGAGTGGGTTCATTGATACCTGGACTGATGCTATCGTGGTCCCTATATTTAAAAAAGGTAATAGGGATGATCCCACCTGCTATAGGCCGATATCCCTTCTGGATGGACTAATGAAGGTGGCTGGAAGAATTATCTTAAAGAGAATACAACTTTGGGAGGAAGACCATAGTGTAGTTTCTCACTTACAGTACGGGTTCCGAAAAGGAATGGGGACAATTGAACAGTGCCTAAATTTGTCCCTCCTTGTCTCTAAGTATACTCACGTCAAACGCGGAGCTCTTTATATAACTTTTATCGATCTCAGCTCCGCGTTTGACTGTTTTGATCACGTATTGCTGTGGGCAACACTGGGTGAATTGGGTATTGATAACCGCATCATTACTTTTTTCAAAGAGCTCTATAAAGATGCAGGGGCAAGAGTTAGGTATGGTAATCAGGGGGAATGTACAGAGAAATTCCCGATTACTAGAGGGGTGAGACAAGGCTGTATTTTGGCCCGCTGCTTTTTACATACTATATTAATTCGATCGGACAGCACCTTTCAACCCTACCTAATGATTATCCAACTGTTAAAGGCTCACCGGTTCCAATTTTATTATATGCCGACGATGCGGCTATAATGTCTCAGACCAAAGTTGGTTTACAAAGGGCGGTAACTAATTTTGCGTGTTAAATGAGGGATAGAGGCCTCAGAGTTAACATCTCGAAAACATTCACGATGCCCTGTACCAGGAAGATTATTAGAGCTCCTTGTACCATATTCTTAGATAACTAAAAAATTGTAACTACAGATAAATTCTGTTATCTAGGCGTTTTGTTTGACAGACGGTGCCGTTGGCAGGCAGCGATAGCCGCTAGGAAGCTGGCCTATAGCCGCACAGTAGGCGCCTTGCGTGTTTTTTCCGATAGAACTGGCGGCAAGCCTATTAAGGAGCTGATTCAGATTTATCGGGCTAAATGCGTCTCTACGGCTACCTATGGCGCGGGCATATGGGGTATTGAGAAAGACCACTCCTTACAGAGCTGCGAAAACCAATTCATTTGCTACCTTTTGGGAGTGGCCAAAAGTACCTCCACGTACATGTCTCATATCGAGGTAGAAGTTACACATCTCAATGACATCATTAAGATGTCCCCCATTTTGCTTTGGCATAAAGTGTGGGTTACACACGAAGCCAGTTTCAATAGAGACCTTATCGAGGACTGTCTGGCCTTAGATGGGGCAGCTAATGTTAAATGGTTATCTTATGTGAAATCCACGCTTACTGATCTGGGCCACCCAGAGTACTTTGATAACCCTAGAACCCTGGATGGATTATCAAGATCAGCTTTGAAAAAAATGATAACCATCCATCTAGAAACTGTTAGATGGAACAGCGAAAAATCAAGGAGCACAGTATTAAATTACCAGGAAATCACACCAACTGAGGGTTTGCAAACTTACCTCGTTCTGGTACAGAGCCCATACCTTCGAATGTTGTTGACTCGCTTGCGTCTGGGCATTTTCTTCCGCATGGTTACCCTACCTAATGTTAATGACTGGTCCCCTAACAAATTAATATGCTCTTGTGATAACATCTCGGTGCAATCTAACATTCATATCATGTTCTTATGCAAACTATATACGAACCCCAGAAAACAATTCTTGATGCCGTTATTAAAACGATGGGGGTTACGAAAATGTAGACCAGCATATCAAAAAATGTTACAGTTAGAAGGAGATCATATCATTTTACGCTGTCTCATGTTTTTTAAAAAAGGTAATAATGTATAGAACATCTCTGTGTTAAATTTTCCTCTTGTGGTTCATCGTCGCTTGCCACTAATGAAATGTTTGCATCTTCTGTTTTCATGGAATATTTTTAATGATTAAGTAAGCGTCCATTTCGTATCGATTATGTATACGATACTTTTAATCGTTGTATGTATAAATGTTTTTGTATTGCTTTTATCATTTTATCTGAAAAATCGAATAAAGCTTATTTACTTACTTACTTACTAGCCTTCGTAATAATTTTTGGCAACTGACGGGGTTGGTCTGCGTCGGGGACCACGCGCAGAGCATTAACGACCTGGAAACTTACAGCATCCCCCTTGACATTAGCAAGGAGGAGATCACGTACCATATCAAAAGCTCCCACGAGGTGCATTCCCAACTCCACTGCAGCCTCTGGCCCGTGCTCATCCTGAACACGCTTGATCACAGTGGGCAAAACAGTCATTGACGGGGTGCCTAAGCACCTAGTGTAGACCGCTGCAAAAATCACCCCCCAAGTTGTACACTCAGGGTGAGAATCCTGTGTTTCTCAACAGGACTAGTATTCGGGAACACTGCCTCCAGATGGTCAAATTTCTCGGCAAGCCAAAAAGGCATTTCTTCATTATCTTGTAGACGCTTGTCCATGACCGCATTAACCATGACGGGACTAAGCTTAAGTCTGCCACCGCCAACTGGATGCGCTGCACCAGCGGGGGCCCCACCCGGGAGGTTTCGAGTAATGTAGTGACCCAGACCCCTGATTACTGCTACCGAAGAGGCATACAGGGGTCGCAGTTGTACAGCTATCAAAGCACCCACCAACACAGGTCAAGTAGCACCTGGAATGGACAACGGTCCTTGTCTGACCGCTGTAACAACATGTGGGAGGGCACCATTAAACCAAATGGCATGCTGCCAAACAGAAATGAAATTTCCACTGTCCTATTTGGAGCGTACACTGCAGGAGCATCAGCAGAGGTATACGAGTGAAAAACACCAGAAACAGCATCCACTGCGGGAAATGTAACCCTTGAGTAATACAACTCTAACGGGTACCCCACGTCAGCAGAGACTACAAAAACCACCGCCTGTCCCTCAAGAGAAATGAGGTATTCCTGCAAATGATTACGCACAGCTACACGACTGTGAGCCGGGATATCAACTGCAGCCATATCGACACAGCAATAGAGAAGTACAAGACAATACTAGAACGCGCAACTGGGTTGTAATCCACAAAAGAAACCTTTGAGAACTAACAAGCTTGAAACAACCTTTGTAAATCAAATCAAAAGAGACTTTATTTCGGTTTGATTCAACCATAAAAGTACACATTTCATACTGTACATACATAAAACATTGGTGAAGTATAATTACAAAAATAAATATCCCTATTCCACAGAACTGTAATTCATTAGTATATTAACATTCATTGATCCAGACAGATTCTCATTCTAAGAGACATTTTTAAAAATTCAATTATTTGGAGGATACTATCACTGTGCAGCAATTGTAAATATAAAAAGGCTGGTCGTATCTGATTAAAATTAAGTTTCTTTAAAAGATCAAGCAAATAGCGTTTACGTGGATAATCATAAAATCTACATAAAAACATAAAATGCAGCATATCCTGTGGAGACTTTCCGTCGCAGCCACAGGATACAGGAAGTTTACTATAAGCATCTTTTTTTGGTCTTATAAGCAGATGATGGAACAAGTTCATTCTAAATCTTGTTAAAAAGAACTTTTCATGGGTACTAAATGTGGCGAGTAGGTAAGGCTTCATAGTCATACATGTTTTAACCATGATATATTTCCTTACACTTGTTTTCTGTAACTCAACACCCTCCCTCACGGCCTTCCGTCTCAGGAGAAAAGACTGTTTAATTGCTTCAACATCCCCATTTACAATTTCAGTCGGACGATCAAATAGTTCAGGGCGACCCAGCTCACAGAAACTGGTTTTTAAGTACTTCAGCCATGGGGTACCTAATGCTTTATCATGAGAAATGAAATCATTTACAATTAGGTGTGTTAGGGGGATGTCTCGGCTTAGCCACAGTTTCAGCCAGCAAGTCAATGGACGTAAGGAGAGAATATCGCTCAAATATTCTACTCCCAACTCCTCATGGACTGCAAAGTTGGAAGTGGCGGCCGGGACACACAAAAGGCATTTTAAAAATGTATTTTCTGCAATCTGTAATTGTTCACAAGCCATATAGCCCCAAAGTTCACTACCATAGGCTGAAGTTGCCACTGATTTAGCATCATATAATTTCATCATTGCGAGGGTTGGCTTTTTCCCTAATTTTGAAGCAAAATTAAAAATGGAAGCATTAACCCTTACCACATCACATTTCTTCTTTACAAGTTGTGGACCCCACGACAATTTAGAGTCAAAAAGGACTCCTAGATAAGAGAATGTATTAGAAAATGGAATTACTTCATTATCTAGTTTGAATGTGTAATGTCTTCTTGGTCGATTACCAACTTGCATAATGAATGATTTGGAGTTATTAACCAGCATATCTCTTTCTTCCATAAACTGTTTAAAAGCATTCAGTAACAATTGAAGACCTTTTTCAGTTCTAGATATTAAGACCGCATCATCTGCATATAAAAGAACGGAGATACTCCTTCTCCCCACCCTAGGACAGTCAGCTTTCACCTCCTGCAAAACGCTATCAAGATCATTTATATAAAAGTTAAAAAGGAAAGGGGCTAATATGCAACCTTGGCGCACACCCTTCCCAGTTCTAAAATTCTCAGTTATGCTCAACTCTTAGGAATATCTGACATTCGCATTTGTATTACTATGTAGATCTACTAGAAAATTGACAATCCCACTGTCCACTCCCTTCTCCCTCATGGACCCCCAGAGCCTTCCCCTGTTCACACAGTCGAAGGCTGAGGATAGGTCCATGAAGGCTAGATGGACAGTACCTTTTTGGGCGATACAGTATTTGCTGAGTATTGAGTAAAGGTTTATACATTGTGTTATGGTTGATCGGCCACTGCAGAAGCCATACTGGGAGATAGACATGATGTTATTGTCCGTCACCCAGTCAGAAAGTCTCTGCAGTACAATTCTTCCCACTATTTTGACCATGGAATTAATTAGGGAGATAGGCCTATAGCAGAGTGGACTATCCCTGTCCCCTTTTTTAAAAATCGAGACAATGGTGGAAACCCCCCAGGAAAATGGGCACCCGACTCTGACGGCTGCATTGATAACAGCCTCAACAATCGGTGCCCAGAACTTGGGATCATACTTAAAAAGGTCTGGGGGTAACCCATCCGGTCCTGGTGCTTTGCCAGCTGTAAGCCCCTCTATCCTTACCATTACCTCACCTCTATTTACTCTAAATGATGTTGTCCCGTTATCGCGGTCAATATGCGTAATATTGTCCTCCGTTCCGCCGAATAATTGCTTAAAGTGTTCTACCCACTCCTCCTTAGTTATAACACTTTCTATTCCCTCTCCTGGATCTTGCACCAGGAATGGTTTCTTGACTACCGCCCAGAATCTAGAACTGTTTTTCAGGGTTTGTGGATCCAAGATCTCATTCCACGCCTCGTTCCTCAGAGATTCTTTGCGAGAGGCAGTAGCTAGTTTGAACTCTTTGCGACACCCTTTGACTGTCTCCTTGTTTCGTGGGTTTGCTGCCAGGGCAGATCTCAGGTTGCGTGCAGCTTTAGAGCATTCCTGTATAAACCAACAAGGTCCCTCTTTCCCAGACTTCTTTGCTGGCTCTGTCATTAAGATAGAGACTTTGTCTGTTAAACATTGAAATGCAGACAGGACCTGCATAGGGTTAGAGTCAACCTGAGAGCAGCTGTTAATTTCATCACTACAGGTATCTTTGATATTTTTATATATAAGGTCAGGAGTGCACATGGCCCATTTTAGGCGGCGTCTTCCATCCGTTGTCTTTATCCTGCCCATGGACTGACTGCGGCTTGTATTAACCACCCAAGGACCCCTAAGGTGGATAGTCAATGGATTGTGATCACTAAATTCATTATTTTCAATAGTGAATGAATCTGCAAAAACCTGCATGGGCAGAGTAACTAACATATAATCTATAAATGTCCCTTTCCCATGCCCTTTGAAAGTCGGAGTGTCAAAGCGCTTCATGGGATCGCACAGTGCCATAGTTAATGTAAGATCATGGTCATTTAATAAGTCATTAAAAGAGTCCCCCTCCAGTGTATGTTTCAAATGCATGCCCTCATATCTAGCACAATGCATTTCCTGAAGAGTTTTCATTAGAGGGTCCCCACAGGGGTGAACATTAAAACCACCCATGATCATTAGGTTATGTGAGCAGTCCTTCATAGAAGAGCTTACATAGTCATTTACGGTTTTTAGATTGTTTGAAGCTGTGCATATATTGGTAGAATTGTAAAAATTAATCAACCCAACCATACAATTATCTTTTGCTAAAACTAAGCCTAAAATACCAGGGTTACTTGATGCCCTTCTTTGTATTGTACATGTCATAGCTACAGAAATAAACGTGACCATCCCCCCCCATTGGCCTACCCCTGCTTACTGCTCTAGAAGGTACAAAGTATGCCTTGTATCCTTCAATAAAAAGGTCACACTCTACCGACCAAGTCTCTTGTAAACATATAATCTGGAAACATTTAATATATTTAACCCAGTTCTCATCTTGCATTTTAGTGGCCAAACCAGCAATATTCCAACAAATGACATTATTTTTGTGTGTTGTGAGCTGTTTTGCCTCTATTGGCTGTCCCAGGAAGCTTGTCTCCTTTCTGGTGAAGAATTGTCCTTGGTAGTTTAGTCTGCCCTGTTCTCATGATGCACTGGGCCAGGGACAGACTGATTTACATATAGCCAGGTTCTGAGCTGGGATGGTGCAGTGAGCTAAATAACGGTGATGGATCAAGCCCTGATCTTTGGACTGGGTAAGAGTGGTCTGCTTAATTCAGACACTCTGTTCATCACCACCCCCTTTTCTGAATCGTTTTTGGCCACTATAGGTGTGGCAGGGTATACTCAGACATGAGTCCCTTGCTCACTGCACCATCAGGATTCAAGCAAGCCGGGCCGACGACGGCTGAAATGCCAGAAACCGGTCCCCGGAAGCTTGTCTCCTTTCTGGTGAAGAATTGGCTTGGTAGTTTAGTCTGCCCTGTTCCCATGATGCACTGGGCCAGGGACAGACTGATTTGCATATAGCCAGGTTCTGAGCTGGGATGGTGCAGTGAGCTAAATAACGGTGATGGATCAAGCCCTGATCTTTGGACTGGGTAAGAGTGGTCTGCTTAATTCAGACACTCTGGTCATCACCACCCCCTTTTCTGAATCGTTTTTGGCCACTATAGGTGTGGCAGGGTATACTCAGACATGCGTCCCTTGCTCACTGCACCATCAGGATTCAAGCAAGCCGGGCCGACGACGGCTGAAATGCCAGAAACCGGTCCCCGGAAGCTTGTCTCCTTTCTGGAGAAGACTTGGCTTGGTAGTTTAGTCTGCCCTGTTCCCATGATGCACTGGGCCAGGGACAGACTGATTTGCATATAGCCAGGTTCTGAGCTGGGATGGTGCAGTGAGCTAAATAACGGTGATGGATCAAGCCCTGATCTTTGGACTGGGTAAGAGTGGTCTGCTTAATTCAGACACTCTGTTCATCACCACCCCCTTTTCTGAATCGTTTTTGGCCACTATAGGTGTGGCAGGGTATACTCAGACATGAGTCCCTTGCTCACTGCACCATCAGGATTCAAGCAAGCCGGGCCGACGACGGCTGAAATGCCAGAAACTGGTCCCCGGAAGCTTGTCTCCTTTCTGGTGAAGAATTGGCTTGGTAGTTTTGTCTGCCCTGTTCCCATGATGCACTGGGCCAGGGACAGACTGATTTGCATATAGCCAGGTTCTGAGCTGGGATGGTGCAGTGAGCTAAATAACGGTGATGGATCAAGCCCTGATCTTTGGACTGGGTAAGAGTGGTCTGCTTAATTCAGACACTCTGTTCATCACCACCCCCTTTTCTGAATCTATTGGCTGTTCTACAGGGTTTCGTGCAGTACTTTGACCCTCATGCTCCTCAAGTCAATCACAAGCATCCAGGCCCGAAAACAACGCGAATCTATTCTGTGTGGCCACATTAAACCCTCTCCAACTCTGATTAACAGCATTATTATTCTGTACAGGCATCTGCCATCTATTTACCCCATGGCTAGCAGTATTATACATGTATGGTGCTGCCGGTGTGGGTGGTCGAGTTTGAGACATTAGCCTGAAACTTCGAGAGTCTTTGGGGGTAGTTGGCCCAGGCGCATAGAAATATCCCAATGGACGCACACAGACGCTGTTTGGGCTATATACTAGTGAAGATGCACGCAATAATACTGTAGCAACATGTTGTAGGTGTTTAAAATTAATAACCACACAATCCCCAGTTGTTGATTTCCTCGAGGGGCCAACCCAGTTGACCCTTTCTGTTGAAATATTTTGGTCATAATAGTGAGTTGGAAAACCACAATTTTTGTTTAACCAGGCCACTGTTCTATTTTTCAGTGAATCTTGAGACTCCCCAAGTGGCAAAGCAGAATGTTCTTCAAACCGTGGGACATTTGTCAGCACCACCACATAGGGCACACAGTCAGGCGGGAGATTTACGTTCCTAGGTCTTATTCTCTGGGTTGGCACTGGACCGCTACTCACAAGAGCTGGCGCTTGTTTTTGTGGCTGGATTGCTGGTGACAAATTATTAACAGCCCTGGTTTCTACCGGGCCTTGGGGACACCGCTGCTGCACACTCTCTGTCCTATCTGCCTTTCCCTTCACAGCTTTGTTGGAATTAGTTTTTGGTACATTCGCTTTTGGGGCAGTGGCAGAAGCCAGATGTGCCGCCAGCAGTCCTCCCAGCCTTTCTACCTCAGAGGCTACAGCATCTAATCTAGTTAATAAAGGATTAACCAGTTCGGTGATTTTCTCCTCCATCTTACTTAATAGTGTGCTGATTAGATTCTCGTAGTGGTTAGAAGTTATGCTTAACCCTCCTTCACTATTACCCTCCAAGTTACTAACACCTGTTGCGGGATTATCAACCTTATTAGTATTAGGATGGGAACTAGCAGCTCTTTTTTTTGTAATTTTTCCCCCTCGTTTTGCCGGAATCTTTCTACACTGTCTAATTGGTCTTGGTGTTAGAAGGGCTGAGTCTAATTCTTCACTAGAGGAATTATGCAGATCTAAATGCGCCTCCGCATCTACCTGTACCTGTACCACTGTACTAGGGGCCCCTTCACTACTTAGATTAGGGTTCCCTTCTGTAAATCCCTCTGTCCCTTCTATCACTTGAGTGGGCATATTTTCAGGTGATACAGGAGGGTTACTACGTCCTAAAGAAGCCCTGCGCTCGTTATTGATTTGGTTAACCTTTTTAACCAAGAAGTTGTCCATAGTGTTCAGGCCAGCAACTGGCCTGTCTTTGGTGAGTCTAGACATAACACTAACACTAACAACTATACTCTTGCGTTTAAGTTAGTAGATCAAGCCACCAATAAAGAGTTGAGTTTGAGTTTAAAATATTTATAAAGCGCACGTTCACCTGGCGGTTTCTTGGCGCTATGGAGTACTGAACCTTTAGAGAACAGGAAGGTCAAGAGGGAGTGGAGAGGTTTATAGTGGAAAGGCTTGTAGAAAGAATTTTCAGTGCCTTAATAACAAACAATTATCACCAGTAAAACAGGAATTATTAAAACACAGATTAAACCTATTTATAAGTCCAAAGTCTCACGTGAATTATGTAGTTCTTAAACTAGATCCAAGGTCTGTGACCCGTCCCGGCCTCTTCCGGCCTCTGAGGGCCACAGAGGGCCCGCCCTTTGACCGGGCTTCGCTCGGGCGCTCCCGCGTGCGACTCGCGGGGCGAGAGGCGTTTCTCTCTTTTCAGGCGCCTCCGGGCGCAAAGGCGGCGTCAGGGACGCGACTCGTCCACCGGGGCACCTGGGAGGTGTAGTTCTGACCCCCCGGTGGCTGCAGGCGATGTGGAAGGCAGCCGTTCCCCTCACGGCGTTTCCCTGGACCAGCAAGCGGCAGCCGTTGCCCTCACGGCAGGTAAGTGCTGCAGTTAGGCGTCCCTCTGAGCGCTCGGAGCTCCTCTCTTTTCAGGCGCCTCCGGGCGCAAAGGTGGCGCCAGGGACGCGACTCGGCCGCCGGGGCACCTGGGAGGTGTAGTTCTGACCCCCGGTGCTGCAGGCGATGTGGAAGGCAGCAGTTCCCCTCATGGCATTTTCCTGGACCAGCA
Organism: Lissotriton vulgaris; assembly: GCF_964263255.1. Lineage (NCBI taxonomy): Eukaryota > Metazoa > Chordata > Amphibia > Caudata > Salamandridae > Lissotriton > Lissotriton vulgaris. The sequence goes on along the minus strand of NC_141689.1, from coordinate 1,170,664,437 downwards.
AGCGGCAGCCGTTGCCCTCACGGCAGGTAAGTGCTGCAGTAAGGCGTCCCTCTGAGCGCTCGGCGCTCCTCTCTTTTCAGGCGCCTCCGGGCGCAAAGGTGGCGTCAGGGACACGACTCGGCCGCCGGGGCACCTGGGAGGTGTAGTTCTGACCCCCCGGTGGCTGCAGGCGATGTGGAAGGCAGCCATTCCCCTCACGGCGGGTAAGTGCTGCAGTTAGGCGTCAACCTTTGTAAATATAGGTAGGTTTTTTATCCTTCACTACCGTCAACCGGAAACAATAGTGAGGGGGCTGTAGACTGATAAAAGCACTACTCAAGTGTCTCACAATAAGGCCTCACGTTGGGAGCCATGTAACAGGGATTCTGCGCAAACACAGAACTGTGCACAGAGACTAAGGCCATCAATGAATTAGGGTGTGCCAAACTCACCTTAGTACCCAAAATCTCCTACCAGACTAGCAATCAGTGTCACATTAGCTCTTCAGCTATTCGTCCTATAGCAAAGAAACCAATGATCAGACAACCTAGAACATGCGACTTAGGACCATCTCAGGAATGGTGAGAAGTGAGAACACTCTTTTGTTATACGCTCATACGGTATACAGTCAAAATATCGAGTAAAAAATATAGAATTGCATTAATATCGAGTAAAAAAATATAGAATGGACAGTATATAGACAACAAAAATATCGAATGTAATAGACAAAATATCGAATGGACAGAATATAGACAACAAAAATATCGATTTTGAGGTAAGTAAGTTAATATCGATTTACATAAATATAGAAAGTCAAAATATCGAAGTATATAATATAGATGTCAAATATATCGATTTTTTAATAATATTGAATTTTTTAAAGTGTTTTTTATGTTAGTATATGTGTGAAAAGTGTATATTTATTTTATAATTTATTTTAAGTAATGAATTTTATTGTGTTTAATTTTTGCGTAATTTAATTCTGTAGCGGGTTGTGAGTTTATAGGGGAATAGGGTGGGAAGTAATTTAATTATAATTGATGAAATGTTTTAATTTATTTATTGGTATTTATCTTGAACTAATTGGTAATTAATTTTTTATTAGTAATTAATTAAATTATAATTAGTAATTAATTTTTATTAATCGATTAATTGATAAATATGTTAATTTTATTATTTATTTTCTGTAGCGGGTTGTGGGTTTATAGGGGAATAGGGTGGGAAGTAATTTATTTATAATTCATTAAATGTTTTAATTTATTTATTGGTATTTATCTTGAATTAATTGCTAATTATTTTTCAATTGCTAATTAATTGTAAATTGGTAATTAATTTGTATTAATAGGTAATGATTTTTGATAAATATTGTTTATTTGTGTTTTTAAATTGATTAATTATTATATTATATTAAATAGGTAATTCTTTTTAATTAATTTGTAATTGGTAATAATATATATATTTTTTTTAATTAATATATGAAGTATTTACTTTCCCTACTGTTGCACTCACTGGAGTTGCGAATAGTAATTTTTACCCCTACGCTATCCAACGCATTCCCTACTGTTGCACTCTCTGGAGTTGGAATAGTAATCTTTACCCCTACGCTATCCAACACTTTCCCTACTGTTGCACTCACTAGAATGGGAATAGTAATTTTTACCCTCCCACTATCCAACGCCTTCCCTACTGTTGCACTCTCTGGAGTCGAAATAGCAATTTTTATCCCTACGCTATCTAACGTTTTTCCTACTGTTGCACTCACTGGAGTGGGAATAGTAGTTTTTACCCCTACGCTAACCAAAGCTTTCCCTACTGTTGCACTCTCTGGAGTGGGAATTGTAATTTTTACCCCTACGCTATCCAATGCTTTCCCTACTGTTGCGCTCACTGGAGTGGGAATAGTAATTTTTACCCTCCCACTATCCAACGCCTTCCCTACTGTTGCACTCTCTGGATTGAGAATAGTAATTTTTACCCCTACGCTATCCAACGCTTTCCCTACTGTTCACTCTCTGGAGCGGGAATAGTAATTTTTACCCCTACGCTATCTAACGCTTTCCCTACTGTTGCACTCTCTGGAGTGGGAATAGTAATTTTGACCCCTACGCTATCCAACGCTTTCCCTACTGTTGCACTAACTGGAGTGGGAATAGTAATTTTTACCCCTACGCTATCCAATGCTTTCCCCACTGTTGCACTCTCTGGAGTGGGAATAGTAATTTTTACCCCTACGCTATCCAACGTTTTCCCTACTGTTGCACTCACTGGAGTGGGAATAGTAATTTTTACCCTCCCGGTATCCAAAGCTTTCTCTACTGTTGCACTCTCTGGAGTGGGAATAGTAATTTTTACCTCTACGCTATCCGACGCTTTCCCTACTGTTGCACTCTATGGAATGGGAATAGTAATTTTTACCCTCCCACTATCCAATGCTTTCCCTACTGTTGCACTCACTGGAGTGGAATAGTAATTTTTACCCTCCCGCTATCTAACGCTTTCCCTACTGTTGCACTCTCTGGAGTGGGAATAGTAATTTTGACCTCTACGCTATCCAATGCTTTCCCTACTGTTGCACTCTCTGGAGTGGGAATAGTAATTTTTACCCTACCACTATCCAATGCTTTTCCTACTGTTGCACTCTCTGGAGTGGGAATAGTAATTTTTACCCCTACACTATCCAACGCTTTCCCTACTGTTGCACTCTCTGGAGTGGGAATAGTAATTTTGAACCCTACGCTATCCAACGCTTTCCCTACTGTTGCACTCACTGGAGTGGGAATAGTAATTCTTACCCTCCTGCTATCCAACGCTTTCCCTACTGTTGCATTCTCTGGAGTGGGAATAGTAATTTTTACCCCTACGCTATCCAACGCTTTCCCTCTGTTGCACTCTTTGGAGTGGGAATAGTCAATTTTACCCTCCCGCTATCCAACGCTTTCCCTACTGTTGCACTCTCAGGAGTGGGAATAGTAATTTTTACCCCTACGCTATCCATCGATTTACCTACTGTTGCACTCTCTGGAGTGGGAAAAGTAATTTTTACCCCTATCTATCCAATGCTTTCCCTACTGTTGCACTCTCTGGAGTGGGAATAGTAATTTTTACCCTCCGGCTATCCAACGCTTTCCCTACTGTTGCACTCACTGGAGTGTGAATAATAATTTTTACCCCTATGCTATCCAACGCTTTCTCTACTGTTGCACTCACTGGAGTGGTAATAGTAAATTGTACCCCTTCCGCTATCCTACGGTAAAAATATGTTATATTTTTTATTAATTTTATGTTCATATATATATATATATGTATAAATAAATCAATTTGTTTGTTTTGTTTTTTTAACTTACATTAAGTATTAATTAATTTTAAGGCTATTTAAGTATTTTAAGTATGTTTAAGTTAATTATATTTATTATTTCATTAATTTTTAATTACTTTAAAGCATTTCAAAAAATTCGATATTTTGACTAACTACATTTTTTACAACAATATTTTTGATTCGATATTTTGGTACTTACCTGTTTGGAGATAGGAAGTCGATATTTCGGCATTCTATATTTTTTACTCGATATAATGGTAGTTTTATATTTTTGTCATCGATATTGTTTCAGTGATCCACGCTCATACCAGTCCACAACAGGAGTAAAATAGAGACATAGTAAGGTTAAAATGTATATTTTAACGACGTGATCTCAAGCGCAGTATTTTAATCAACATCAGCATACATATGGATAATAATAATATGGACAGCATGGTTACAATTCCATAAAATACAAAAGGAGGAATCATGTTACAATGATAGTGCAAACAGGTGATGAAAACCGCCTATTTAAAGCACCGTCCCTATCTAGGAACTATGTATTATAAAACTAGAGAAGGTCTCTTGAGCTTTCTTAGGGGGACCCCATTTACCTGTCCGCTCAGTAAGTGTAAGTTACATCAGGACCGGTTAGTCTCTCTGCATGCCTGGAATCTTCCAAGTGTGTTCAATTCTGGCAAGTGTGCTATGATAAAGGCTCCAGAATCCTACTCGGCTTGCAGCTGCCAAATTGTTGTGTCTAGAATGTGTTACACGGACACGCCGATAAACAGGCTCGCACGTTATGATAACCTTGGCGGCTTAGCGCTCACTGTACAGACTTGGGACACAATGTATGTTGAGAGATGTCGAAAAACAAACCTCTTCTCATGTGTAGGCCTTCGTGAAAGCTAACTCAGCAAAAACAGCCAAGCAGTGTCGTGTGCAGAAGCAGCAAAAAGGAAAAATGGCGTTTAAACTTCGAATAAGCCATGCTAACTTAACATGCACGCAGAAAGAGGCCCATAAACCATACTACACATCCTCCATCATTCCTTCACCTTAATGAGTGCGGTATCAGCCAGACATTATGAGTGTGTGTGCTGTTTTCAGCACCCATTGTTACTCATGACTCTCAAAATAGTGGCATAGCAAAGAGGTTCGAACTGACATATAACCAAAGTTACAATGTTGACTGTCATTCTAGTCGGGCACACACTTTCTGCTAATATTGCTTTGATATTTCACGAACAACTTTCATCAGGTTAAGTCTGGCAACATTTGGAAAGGTAAAAACCATGGGCCATATTAGCAAGAACCTCGTTAAAATTATCTCTGTTTTAGCGGCAGGAAACTGCCGCTAATGCAGCGATAATGGGCTTAATATTATGCGCTATAGAATTCCAATAGAAGCCCAGGTTAGATGTGCAGGACGTCTAACCTGGGCTTCTGTTGGAATTTTATAGTGCATATTATCAAGCCCATTATCGCTGCTTTAGCAGCAGTTTCCTGACGCCAAAACGGCGATATTTTAACGAGCTTCTTGTTAATATGCCCCTATGATATTTGAAGTTTTGCAGATTAGAACGCAGGAAATTTTTGTTGCGAACTCTGCTGATAGTTACCCAACATTTCCCTACCACTCCAGAACAAGCATTTGCAACGCAATCAGTCTCACCTTTGGGACCTTATATGTATTTAGCTATGCAGCACATTCTCCTGGGTGCTGAAACAGCTACTGTTCTTTAACATGGAGGGAAAATAATCCTCAAACTGCGTTACATGTATGGGAACACATGGAAAGAAATATTGCCTTTCAGAAGGAATGGTACAGTCCAAAGCTCTGTTGTTAATATAAAATCAGGGCTGTCAATGGTCACTGAAAATACAAGATTTGAAAAAATATTATTGTCTACGGGTGCTCATGGAAGACAATTTCTATGAAATCTAGAGAATGCTGAAGTTATTCTGGTATTTTACTGACCTCTGATGGTCGTTTTCTCTCAAGAAAGTTAAATAGAGGCAGTTGCCAGAAAAATAAAAAATAAAAAAGTCCCTAAGCGGAAAGCAATTCTGGTATGTTACTGACCTCTGCTGGTCATCTTCTATCAGACAGTTAAATAGAGGCAGTTAAACAGAAAACAAAAGTCCCTAAGCAGAAGCAGACAAGTCCTAGGCCTAATCTCCAGAAACCACAAAGTACATACACATTTAAGTATATACTAAAATATATACAAGAGGTCTCAAATACTCGACCTAAAAAGCAGCACAACTGGAGAATTTTCCATAGCTCAAGTAATATTCAAGCTCAATAAAATCTGCAGATACTGACTTTGTGTATATATGGATCTGGGGTTTAAATTAAGCATGGGCGGAAAATCCGTTTCGCTCGCGGATTTTGCGAATTTTCGGTAAATTCGCAATCCGCGAGATTCGCGAATCTCCCGCAAAATCCGCAAATCCGCGAGCAGCGGATTTTGCTCGCACTGCTCGCACTGTTCGCGTGAGTTCGCGGCTTCCCAGTACAACTTCGCGCCCCGCGAATAAGTGCAAAATTGCAGAAATACGATCTTAGCAAAACTGAAACTACTTACCAGGTTCAAAAGTTCAGGCTCATCATTAGTAGCCATTTCCTGTAGTGCTTCCTGAGGGGCCCCTCCAGAGTTCAGTTGCCAGTTGCAACTATTATGTGACCCTGCTCTGAACCTCAGAATAGTTACACATATGCCACAAAGGTCCTGAATTACAGCTAAGGGAGACAAGCAGGAGCCAGGCTGGAGGTTCAAATCCATTAATCAGCCCCTAATTCATTATTGTCAGTTGGGGCAGGGCAGGTGTTGTAACAAATTTTGCAACAATGAAAGCACTTAGCAAGTTCAAAAGATCACTAATCAGGAAGCACTAAGGAAGCAGGTGCCAGCTAAAAAAATATTCTGTGACACATTAATCAGCCCCAAATTAATTCAGGTCACTTGAGGCAGGGAAGGTGTGCTTGCGTTGCCACAATAATGTACACTGACTGGACAACCAGAGGGTGCTGTGATGAAACAGAGGGTGGCATGGGTGGGCCAGAGGGTGGCTTGAGTAGTCAGAGAGTGGCAGTGGTGACAGAGAGTGGCAGTGATGAAGAAGAGTGTCCCAAACAGGCTGGACACGTAGAAAACAACAAGTTCGCGAAACTTGCGACCCGACAGGTAAGTTCGCAATTTGCGACATTGTACAAAACCCTCGCGAACTGGCAGAAACCCGCGCAAACACACAAAAAAAAATCCGCAAATTCGCGAGAATTCGCGGATTTTGCGGATTGCGAGTTCGCAAATCCGCAAAATTAGCGAACGCGAGATTCGCAAAATTCGCCCATGCTTAGTTTAAATGTGTATTTTTCAATTTGATTCTGCCCATTCAGTACGCCCAGATTTTTTGCTTTTTGCATGATCTGCTTTTAGGCTTTTTACTGTGGGTGAGTCTCACGGTAAACACGTGCCAAATGAACTGCGCATGTTTACCGCCATTGTCTACCTTTTAAGATAGGGTTGCTGAGACACAGCAAAGGTAAGGGGCACGTAGCTGGTTACACATGTAAACATGTGGACACATGTTCGGGCTGTGCATGTGAGACTACATTTGTGCGAATCCTGGTAACTGTGCACCGGCAGCCTGGCACAGAGGTGACTCTGCAGGATTGGATACTGACCTGGGGTAGCCCTTATAATGTTGATGAACACTAATAGGGAGAGTCAGTGTAATTTACTGTTTGTCTGTTGTGACATTTTATTATACACTTAGGGAGAAAACTGCCTTAGAGTGTTGTTTCGCTTTCCTTTGTTATGTTATGTTAGTTAGGTATTTATAAAGCGAACAGCTACTCAATAGAGTGTCCCAGCACTAAAAACCTTGTGATGGGACTGGCAGTGTGCTATCAAACGCTAGAATCATGTACTATTGCTGAAATAACCAAGTTTTCAAAGATTTTCTGAAAGTGAGAAGGTCCTGCATCTGTCTTAGTACCAGAGGCAGACTGTTCCAATGTTGAGTGTTTGAGCGTGGAAAAATTTGGGAGTACACGCTTGCTGCAATGCTGAGGACCTTAGGGTTCATTGCGGGCAGTAGAACTGGACTCTTTTCCTGATGTACGAGGCACCAGTGCCATGAAGGGCTTTGAAGGCCAGAACCAGCGCTTTGAAGTGGATCCTCTTGCGGATCGTGAGCCAGTGTAGGGATTTCAGATAGGAGGACATCTGTGTTCTAGGGCCAAGCATGAGTATTGCCCTAGCCAACACATTCTGGACCACCTGCAGACATGTCAATAGATACTCTGGTGGCCCCAGGTACAGGACGTGTAAGTAATTCAGCCTAGATACAATTAAAGCCTGGACCACCGTTTTCCTGTGTGCAACCGGAAGAAGGGGCAAGAACTGCCTTAACATTTTAAGCATGCCGAAGCAGGATCCCACCAATGCTTGAATTTGGGCATTCATGGATAGGTTATCCTCCAGCTTAACGCCTAAATTTTTGACTCTCTTTACCGAGGTTGTAGGAGGGGACGTGTCCAAAGGCCAGCAGTTTCGCCACACATTGCTTGGGTGGAGGCCAAAGAAGATTATCTCTGATTTCACAGAATTTCATTTGAGTTGGTTCAGTTGAAGCCAGGACAACACCTCTGATAGGCAGATGTTTCACATCTTCTCTAAAATCAGCATCTTTATTGCAGGTAAAGAACAGCTGCATATTGTCCGCATACAATACTATTTCTGCTCCATGGACCTTGGCCAGATACGCCAAGGGGTCACGTACAGATTAAAAAGTGTCTGGCTCAGAATTGAGCCCTGCGGAACCCCAACCTTCAAGGGGGGAATGGGGCAGCAAAGGGCAGGGACCGAACTGTTTGCTGATGGTCCTTCAAAAAGGGGGAAAACCACTTGAGTACCGTGCCCCCAAAACTGCACTCCTGGAGTCTCAGCAGGAGCCGGTCATGGGGCACAGTATCAAAAGCCATGGATAAATTCAATAGTTTCAACACGCCCTTGCCATCCTTGTCTAAAGTATCCTTGATAACCTCAGAGACTTCCAAGAGCGCAGTTTCAGTGCTAAAGTTTGCTCTGAAGCCGGACTGGCTCTTGTGAAGTACTTGCATGATTTCAAGATATGTCGTGGTGACAAGAGTAACATATTTTTCCAGAGCTTTGGAAAAAAAGAGAGCTAGGATATTGGCCTGTAAGCTGAAGCTATCGCTGGAACAGATAAAGGCTTTTTCAATTGGGGGAGGATTTTTGCCTTCTTCCACCTATCCGGGACCAGCCCATTCTGCAGTGACACATTACTAATCAGATTCACCACCGGATTGATTATCTCCGCAATTGACACCAGAACTATGGCTGGGCAAGGGTCAGAGTGTGAGCCTGAATTAAGGGCTCTCATGACTTCCAGAGATTTATCTGTGGGGATGGGGGGAACTGCGCAAAAAATGAACCCATTGCCTGAGTGGGTGGGGACAAAAGCTCCATACATTCACTATGAACAAGGGGCTGCACAGTAAAAGTATCTTGGATATTTTTAATTTTATCATAAAAGTAAGAAGCTGTGTTGTGCTTGTCCATGCCTCAGTGGCCTACAGAGACCAGTAACATATCGAAACGTGATGCAACCTGTGCAGAAAATTCTAAACTGCAAGTTCCAAAAATATAGCTGTACACCTTATGGGCCAGGTAAATAAAATGTCTCTCCAGCAGCAGGAACAAAGGTCTCCCCCCACAAAGGGAGCAAGTAACAGTGCTTCACTCAGCTCCTGAGGAGGAATGGGATGGGCCTAAAGCATCTACATCAATCAATTCTCACACTGTACCAAGCATGGGCCTTTCCAAGCCCACTGAACAAAGGAGCTCCCAAAATAGGAGGAGATTCCCTTTGAAAGTTTGGTGAGAAAGGCTCTGGGAAGGGGTGGAGAGGTGATGTGGCACCCCAGAAGAGGCCAGAGGTGCCTCACTGCTAGAACCTCCTGCCCCTAATTAAAAGGTGTTGTGCAAGGAAGAGAGCTCTCTCATTGTTGTGATTTTCTGATGAACACTGGGATTGGACGCAGCAGCCATGGACAACTGGAAGGAAAAACACCCTGATGGCATCTGGACTAAGGACTCTAACTTCAATTGACCCTAGTAACAGTGAATCTCTCCCCCGGACCAGGGAAGCTGGTCCCCTCGCACCACCTGTTGACTAACTGTGGGAGATACTGGGCTTCTGTGAAATGGGGTAGAAAAGCTCCAGAGGAAACAAATGACAAATGCTGGTGCAGAGAGCCAGTGGAACAATTACCCAACCCATTTCATCACCTTAAAGGCCAGGACCCCAGAGGAAAGTGTTCCAGGTGGCTGGGGCTCACAACCTGGAGCACACAAAGCCCAGGATTGTCATAATCTGGCCAATGGGAGCAAAGATATGGCATTTTAAAGTCTTATGAAATTTGACATTTTGTTCTGCGAAGGACGTGAGCCTCCACTGCCAATACATAATTTACTTCCAAAGTAGGCCAGGGCCCTGTCGTCAGCTCACAACATTTGTGTTAAACTTTTCAAGGGAGGATGCATGTGTCCCTATTTCTCAGAACTGGAGATGGGACCCCATCCCCCAGCATCGAGAGACAAGGGGAGCACTGCTGTGCCCCCCCAGTGGTGGTGGGCCTGCCCTACCCCCCATCCCCATGTCCGGGGGAGCAGGCAGCCATCGAGCAGAAGAGCAGACTTCCCACAGAAGCAGGTAGAAAGAGAATAGAACAAAAGAGGCATTTGGGTTCCTGGTACAACGGGACACCTGCTGCTATGATATTTAATGTCCTGATCGTAGCTCCCCATGTGTGCATTTTTCACCCTTGTGGTGGCCCCAGGGTGGAAGGGGCACCACCAACGTGACCTAGAAAGGGGGGGGGGGTGCTGCAGGAGCACAGCATATCCCCCCTAAAGCATGTTTAAAAAGTACTGAACCTATATTTGCAGGGTCATCAAAAGAAAAACCAGGCTAGGATTTTGCTTAATGTTTTAAATAATTTCTTAGTCTGGAGTTTCTATTCTACGGCTGGGATTGGTGCACCCTCTAGAGACAAAGTCTAGGGCTGCAATTATTATTGCCTAAAGGCATTTGAAAAGAGTACTTGCTGTACGGCGCCTTCTGGGGGCAAAGCCTATGGCTGCAATTATTGTTGCCAAAAGGCGTTCAAAAAGAGGAAGTCTATGTTGCCTCATTTACTATATTTTGATGTGCACCAGTGCAGCAAGCGTTCCTGCTGCACTGCTGTGCATCAAAATAAAGGGGCAGAAACGAGCCATATCTACAAGATACAGCACATTCCTGTCCTTTTCTCCTGCGCCAGTGCACAAACAGCAGCCATGTGCCAATGCAGACACTCTTACGTCATCTTGCAAGGGTGCCTGCGTTGCAGCGATGATTGTTGTTGTGCAGGAAAGGACACTTTCCTGCACAAAAACAATCTTTGATGGCATTTCCCTCTTGCTATGCATGCTGCAGAATGCAGCACGTATAGAAACAGGAAAAAACAAGAACAAATAAAGGTAAAGCTGTGGGAGAGTTGGGAATGTGGGGAGCATTTGGCATCAGACCTGCCTGTCTTCTGGACTTTGAGGTGGCAGAGTGTCCAGCCCAGTGGTAGGACCTGACCTAGGAGACAGAGGACCAGCAGAGGCAGAGGCGGTAGTGGCTGTACCATGCAGAGGGCTGAAAGGCCCGGGTGGCATGGTGGCACGTGGAGACGTGCATAATATTCAGTGAGACAGGGTGGATGAGGGAGAATGTGGAGGGCTGACTCTACACTTCTTAGGGATGCGATATTTCAGAATTGTCTTGGGCTGACTGGGAAGTGGTGTGTTCACAACAGATACTCCCTCCAACAAAGGAGTCACAGGTGCAGGCCTCTGTCCCTGTGGGGATTTGATGTATTTGGTTTTAGCCTTGGTGTTGGTCTGACTTTTGCTCCCCATCCCCAGTAGTCCTGTTGCCCCGCACATTGCTCTCCTGACTACGCTTCACAGGGGTGTTGGTTGGAGTGGAGGTTTGTTGTGAGGGTGTCTTAGGGAGCTGTTGTTGCTTCGCCTTCACTGGCACCTGCACCACAGCAGGAATGAAACTGAGTTTGTGTCTTTAGCAGGAGTTTTCTGGATGGGAGGGTCCTGTGCTGGGTGTGATGTCTTGGAACGTGAGCTAGAGGCCTGCATTTTTGCCTGATGCCCCAGAGTCTCATCTGAAGGGCTTCTTTCTTTATCTCCCTCTGTGCCAGTGTCCAGATTAGGGGCTGGTGTTTGTGGTCTGCCACGCTTGGGGTGGTGTTGTTGTGGGCTGCGTCTCACCAACTTGGGGCCTGAGGGCTCTGTTGTGTCTATACTCTCCACAGGTGTTGCCACTGGCAGGGTGCTTGTTGAAGGTACAGGAGCCGGACTTTGAGGCCGGGACAGCTGAATGGCAGCAGTCATGGTTGAGGACAAACCCTGGAGAGTCCAGTGTAGCCCACCTACGTCCGAATTAATGCCCTCCATGAATACCAGAACTTGTCCCAACTTCTTGTCCTGATCCTGGTATGCATTTAGTAGAGCTGTCTGCCCCACACACAACTGACGCAAGAGGTCTACCGCCTCAACACTGAGGGCAGCAGGAGACACTGGGGCAGGGGCAGCAGTGCCTGGGGTGAATGCGACTCCACCCTTGACAGCCCTGCGTGCACAGAATGCACTATTGGTAGTAGGGGCCATGGTGGGCACTGGCCGATGTGTTGTGGATGTAGATTCTGCATTTTCACTCCCTGTGACCACCATTGCTGCGGACTCCCCACTGGAGTCATCGGATGTAGATGTTGGGCTCTCTGGGCGCGATTCTTTATGGACACTCCAGTCCCCCTCTGAGGCGCTGGAAACCTCTGTGTCTGTGACCTCATATGACTCATGTGTGCCAGATGCTTCAGCACTGGTGTCCATCTCATTGCATCCTGTGCACTCAGTAGATTCTGCAATGGACAGAGACATAGGTTTAGTACGGTGCAGAGACACAAAGAACGTATACATGCACAACACCAAAGTACATAATGACAACACCATGTTGCACAACACCTTGTGCAGTGTGCATTTGTAACAACAATGATAGGTACAGAGGCAGATGCAAAAATGCATTGTTGACAGCAAGGTCCCACGTGACGTACACACAGGCAAACATCAAGGCCGTGCTCCCTATGAACCCAACATGGACATCCCTGTAGGCAAACCCACATGCCTGTATGTGATAGAGGCATCCAACACAGCCTGTTGCCCCAGTTATTTATGCAGTCACTGTAAGGAGACAACACAAATACTAGGAATTGCTTCTTAAAATTCTACCAGAGCTAATAATGCATCTCAACTTGTGTAAGTAATCACAAAAACCTTTGCACGTTTTTGTCAGAAGTGTAGGTCACCACATTTCAAAGTGCTGCAAGGGACAGATCGTGAAATGCACACTTACATGTTGCACACTGCTGTAGACTGCCTGCTGATGTTGTTAACACCCACAATGCACGAAATGTCATTATTGCACATGTCATAACGCAACATCAAGTGCCATTGTACATTGAACAGGTGGATTCACATCCACGGAAGTAACATGACATTTGTACTCCACACATAGGCCACTGAGTAGTAATCTTGTCGGAATTGACACATCAACGACAACAGAAGTGGCTTGTGGATGCCATTCATGGAGTCAGTCAGTCACACACAAAGTAAGCCTTCTCAGAATACTCACCACATATATCCTGCTGATGGTCCCTCAAACGTCCATACAGTTCTGGCTGTGTCACAGCCAAGATGCGGGACATAATTGGAGTCAGGGTCCATCGCGCCAGTCTGCGTGTCCGAAGTGCCAGCCCCAACGTCATCTCTCCCACGGTCTTGCTGAGATGGGAGATGTCGTCCCACCTCTTATGGCAGTGTGTGTGCCATCTGTTGGATACACCGAGTACCTGCACCTTACGTGCAATGTCCTTCCATGCGGCCTTACATTGGTTGACCTTCAACTGCAGGCATGGCAGACATGAAAAGGAAGTATCAGACACCCTGTGGGAATTCACAACGTGTGTCAGTACAGGAGAACGGAAACGCATGCCACACTAAAAACAAGATCCTCATCAGAGGAAATAGAGCATTACACATTGTACATTTGCATGACATCACTACATACATATGTACGTATGATGCAGGACACAGGACATGGCCACCACCTACACAGGCTCAATGGCAGCACTGAAAGCTATGTGTAGTAGGCATCAATCGGTGACGGAGTCTATGAGTGAGCAACACATGTAATACAGTGCAAAAGATGTTTTGTACCTGAATGACTGTGTCAACCACTCCCCCACACCCCAATGCCCTTGGCATGGTGATGCCTCACTGCCCTTATTACAAAGTCAATACCTGCATTGTGAAATACTCAGTCCCATGATGGCTCTATGGGTAATAGGTGTGTGGAGTTGCAAATTACAGAACTGGGTAACAGTCATGAAGGGGACTGTTGAACACGCTGCAAACCTAAACCTTATGCGCTATAGCATTTCACAACACACATCATCCATTGGCCTAATACAGTATATATATATGAACATCCACTAGTGAGTTTGTCACGTGTGAGTGGGCAATTACATCACATGGTACAGTCAGAGTAACTGTATCTAAACAACATTTGTCCGTGTGCCAGCTTTGTAAAATGCAAGGCACTCCCTACCCTCTGCCCTGTCAACTATGTTGCCTAATGAGGCTACAAACATCATTTATATTACATTGCATTACATGGCAGTGTGACCCAGATTTACAATAGCTAATCTCACAACAACATGTTCATTGCTGTAGTGCAGGAATGGAGGGAGAGGTGTACAAATTACCTCCTCAGCACGTGTCCCATTGAAATTCACAGGGTCCATGTATGGTGCATGCAATGATAACTATATGGATGCCTGCACATTAACTTGCACTCACAGGCACATACTAGTGCACAGGACCATCAAGGTGACATTCTGAGCAGTATCACACTTGTATTCAGTCACACTTACCAGTACACCTGGCGCACCAAAAAGCCGCCCATACTGTTCAAGGACCTCGTCCAACAGAACCTCAAGCTCCTCCATGTTGAAGGGACTGGCCCTGACTTTCTCCATCCTCGACGTCACAGTATCCAGGTATCTGGGAAACAATCAGTTGATGTGGAGTAATGGCAGTCAGCGGTGTCTGAAGGCATGTGAGACCTGTTGGGCTATCACAGACATTTATAGGCCCCTGGGGTTTTTACAGTGATAGCCAGCTACTGTAATTGGGCTGGCTGGCTGTCATCTTTCAAGTATTTACAATGAGCTGACCCGCGGATGCAGAGCATGCCTACCGCGGTTTTCGAATGTTGCATCACACCACCGCGATCGCGGCTCCCATTGGCTGCAATGGCATTGGCGATGTCACACCGCAGAGGCCAGGTGGTCGCTACCGCTATGTTGCATCTTACAAGTATGTCCAATGAGCTGACCCGCGGATGCGGAGCACGCCTACCGCGGTTTTCAAATGTTACATCACACCACCGCGATCGCGGTTCCCATTGGCTGCAATGGCATCGGCTTTGTCACACAGCGGGAGCCAAGCGGCCGCCGAGGCCAAGCGGTCGCTACCGCTATGTTGCATCTTACAAGTATGTCCAATGAGCTGACCGGCGGATGCGGAACACGCCTACCGCACATATGGACACTGTATGCACTAGCAATGTGACTCAGCAACTTTTTTTTCTGGACAAGATGGCAGCACAGTGTCTTCTTGCACTTGTATCTCAATATGAATGCTAATGTGACATACAACTTACTGATGCCTACACATGTCATGTGTGTGAGCAAATTGAAATGCCTTGACATGCACTTACTCCTGTCAGCCATGATATGTGTGTGCATGTACATCTCTTGCTCCTGTCATATGGTACAATGTTTACCATGTAATCACTGTGTGAGAGGGACAATCAGTCCACACACATGATTGCATGGACAAATACTGCGGTAATTTTGATGTGCACATATATGAATGATGTAGTACGTGTGGTCTGCTTACACACTCTGTTTACAATGTGATGAACACTGGTGGTCTGTGCAAGTTGATCAGCAAGGTGTGGCAGGCAATGCAGCTACATGTTCGTCAGCAGTGTAGCTAGATCATACATCTGCTGTGTCACCTACTACTAGGGCTTGGTACACAAGATGCATTGGTGTGCCATTCACAACGTCCAAATGTGTTTTAGAGTTAGTCAGTATGTGCAACATGACCGGATGTAACCCGACATGTGTTCAATGTATACCTGCATCTGAGTTGTGGATTCATAAATGGTTGAAGTCCCTTAATTGTTTGTGCCACATAAGTCAATATATGAAATGTTTGAAACATGTCATAGCGTTATCAGAATTACATTATTTCTCTTTCTTGTCATGTAGGCGATGACCAAATGTGCTTCGTACTTTCACAGTGCTGGCAGACATGGAGAATGTGGACGTCATCAGGAAGTTCCGTCTTGATCGCGCAACACTGCAAGAGCTGTGTGCTCAGTTGGAGCCCCATCTGACACCTCAACGGAAATATCCAACTGCCCTGTCCCCAACAGTGAAGCTCAAGGCAGCCCTGCATTGTTTTGCTACGGGCACTTTCCAATACAAGGTTGCCATTGGTGGTGGTATGGTGCAATGCACGTTCAGCATGGTGCTGTGGGAGGTTGTGTCGGCAATGATGCTGTACAAGGACCAATTCATTAGATTCCCAAGTGCACAAGATTTGGCAGCGGTGAAGGCTAGTTTTTATGCCCTTGGCCGCATTCCTCATGTAGTGGGGTTCATTGACTGCACACACATTGGCCTTGTACCACCACGAGCACATGAGCAAGTGTATAGGAACAGGAAGCACTACCATTCCATTAATGTGCAGGTGGTGTGCCAAGCTGATTTGATCATCAGCCATGTGTGTGCGAGATTTTCCGGCTCTGCCCATGACTCCTACATCCTGCGGAGCAGCGTGGTACCACGGTTGATGGCAGATCTGCATTCAGAGCGTGCATGGCTTGTAGGTGAGTAGACCGAGTCAAGTAGTGTGCTGAGTGTGACATGTTCTCTACCACTGTTTGTATCACTAACTTTCTCTGTGTATGCCACACCTAGGTGACTCAGTGTATCCCAACCAGCCTTGGCTGCTGAGCCCAATTAGGAATCCAGAAACCCCGGGTGAAGTCAACTACAACTAGGCACATGGTAGGACACACCATGTGATTGAGCGCACCTTTGGCCTGCTGAAGTCCCGATTTCGGTGCTTGGACAAAAATGGAGGTGCACTGTTGTATTCCCCACAGAAGGTGTGCCGGATAGTGGCATGCTGCATCCTCCACAACCTTGCCGTACTCAAAGCTGTTCCACTCATCCTGGATGAGGATGAGCAGCAGATACCCCCTCCTGCAAACCCACACACTTCCAGTGACGACGATAGTGGTGAAGAGGAAGGTGGTGACCTGCGTCAACAGCTAATTGCCAACTACTTCCCTTGAATGTAAGTGACTTGGTAGGATAGGGAGATCATGTGTTGGCTTGGATGTTAGTGTGAAGGCATTGATGTTCTTGACTGCTGGCTGTTGTTGCTTGTGAGATGATGGCTGATGTGTGTTGCACAGGGTATTTGTCTCCAGGTACTTCATGCGTATGTTGAGTTTATTGTGCATTGCTATGTGTGCATGTCTAAGTACCATTGATGACTATTGATGTGTTTCAGCTGCAATGGCATGACATGAGTAGTAAATGTCATTCTCTACTGTCTTTCCAGGTTCTTTCACACTGTCAAGGCCTCTTCACATTCACTGCTGGTGTTATTTGGACACTGAATTGTCATTGTACCTACGTAAATAAACATGGCAATGACACAGACATAGGTATGTGATGGGTGTTTATTGAAAGAGAAGATGTGTGCAACTGAAGTGAATATGTACACAGTTGTGAGGAGTCTATACATTGTTTGTCTGTCATGGTAGATGAGATAAATGTAGTAGTGTGCACAAAGCAGAAGTCACACAGTCCAACAGACTCAGGCCATCAACTTGGCAACGTGGGCTAACAGAGTCTACAGAGTCCATGCAAGGAGGAATAGCAAGGTACCATCATGGCTGGCTCCGTGTGTGGCGTTGGTATGGTGGCCTGCCACCAGACGCTCCCCTGAGGATTCTCGGACGGCCCCTGGTTTCGTAGGCAGGGGCTGCACTTGCTCCAGGGTCAGTGGTGTCTGAGGACTCCCTCTCCTCCTGCACAGCCCTCTCTGTGTCTTTGGCTGATTCGTTATTCTGCCTGGCAGGCATGCCACTAGAGGGGGGTTGATCTGCATGTGTGCCTGGGAGCCTGTACCTTTCAGCACACCCACTAGCTGTCCAACAATGTGGACCAGTTGGCCCATCCATGTTTCCATGGACTGCTGCAGCATGCGGCTCTCATGCATGTCCTCTGCAAGCTGGCACATTACTCCATGATTCTCCTGGTAGGAACCAAGGGCTCTTGCAATGGTGGCCAGGAATTCAGGGTCACTGTCCTCCTGTGTCTCTGTACCACATCTCCTCCCACCTGCCCACCTGCCATGTCCCTGTGGCATTGTCCCACGACGCACTGGCACACTCTCCCTGCCATGATGTGACTGTGCGGTGGTGTTGGTAACCACCATGGCAGGGCGATTGTTACGGGCAGTAGTGATGATGGGGTTGTTGGAGGCCACACAGGTCGTGGTGGCAGGGGTCAGCACAGTTGTCGCTGAGGTGGAGAGGATGGTGGTGGGTGCCACACAGGTCATAGTGGCAGGGGCCAGGCCAGTTGTTGTTGCTGTGGTGGAGGGGATGTTGGTGGATGCCACACAGGTTGTGGTGGCAGGGGCCAGGCCAGTTGTTGGTGCTGTGGTGGTGATGACGGTGAGGGCTCGAGCTATGTTATTCCCTGGCACACCAGAGGGGCCAGCTTCAGAATCCAGTTCAGATAATATGAGTGAATCTGCATCTGAGTGCTCACGTTGTGGTGGTGGGGACTGGCTCTGCATGCTGTCCTGTGTAGTTCGTTGTCGTTCTCCTGTTGGACAGAGGTCATATGGAAATTGAGTTGCACGCAACAAGGTTGATGTTACACTGATATTTGTAACATTTGTTGCAACAGATGATTGACAATGGCATGGCTTCACTTGTCTGCAAGAAGACACTGCACCATGACATGATGTTGAGGTACATACCTTACTAGTCCATGGTGTCTGTTGTGAATTTGAACTTGGTGTAGTGTACACACGGTGTGACAACACAGACATGTTGTCATGTACATGATTTGCATTGCTGTTGTGGGCATGTGGCAAAATGCATTTGGGAAAGCTGAACATGCTGCACATGGTTACTACCTACCTGTAAGTTTTACGCTAGCAATGTGAGAGCTTCCCCATGCTTGGTGATGTGGGGAGTGTTACATCCTGCTCAGCTGTGGAACAAGGGGGCCTAGTGGGATTTGTAGGGCAGGCCTCCCACCACAAGACAGCCCTCCCAGGCAGGATGGCTACCTACCTGCTTGGTGAAGGTGAACATTGCAATGGCTGCAAACTGCATCTGGGTTGGTGTGGTGCGCTACATCCTGCTTAGGGGTGGGACATGGGGCATGGTGGGAGTAGTAGTGCAGACCACCCACCCACAAACACCCTGCCTGTGAAGATGGCTACCTACCTGTAAGTTTGATGAGGGTGATGCAATGGCTCCCAAGTGCTTCTAGGTGGGGTGGGGTGGAGTGCTACATCCTGCTTAGGGGTAGGAGAGGGGGCATGGTGGGAGTAGCAGTGCAGGCCTCCCAGGCAAGATGGCTACCTACCTGTTAGGTGAAAGTGAACAATGCAATGGCTTCCAAGTGCTTCTTGGTTGGTGTGAGGTGCTCCATTATGGTAGGCTGTGGGACAGGGGCCATGGTGGGAGTGCTGGTACAGGCCTCCCTCCCCCAAACAGGCCTCCCAGGCAATATTGCTACCTACCTGTTGGGTGAAGGTGAACTGTGGAATGGCTTCCAGGTGCTCCTGGGTGGGGTGGGAGGGAGTGCTCCATCTTGGTAGGCTGTGGGACAGGGGTCTTGGTGGGAGTGCTGGTACAGGCCTCCCTCCCCCAAACAGACCTCCCAGGCAAGATGGCTACCTACCTGTTTGGTGAAGGTGAACAATGCAATGGCTGCCACATGCTTCTAGGGTAGTGCTACATCCTACTCAGCTGTGGGACAAGGGGGCCTGGTGGGAGTTGTAGTGTAGGCTGCCTGTACATGTGCCACCACTTAAATACTGCTAGGTACATTTGTGCTGAATGAGAGGGAGTTGATGTGGGATCTGTGAGACCTGTTTGGGGGGAGTGTTTTGGACATGAGGAGATTCGGGCCTAGGAACAGTTGCTTTACAGTTGTGCAAGATACTACATTGCAGTGTTATGGCAGTATTGTGTTGGTACTTACCAGACTCCAATCCTCCCTCAATTCCAGTGCAACTCTCTGGATGCAGTATACCCAGCACCTTCTCCTCCCATGGGATGAATGTTCTTGGTGGGATGGGAGGTCCACTGCCAGTACGGTTGGCCAGATCACAGTTCTTACTGTTCTCCTTGACCTTGCTCTTGAGGTCAATCCACCTCTTCTTGATCTCCTTCCTGTTGCGTGGAACTTTCCCTACAGAATTGACTCTGTCCACTATCCTTTGCCAAATTTGACTTTGCGTGGCTGGTGGGGTCTGTTGTACCTTGCTTCCTAAGATGTATGGCTCTACTCTTATGATATCATCCACCATGACTGGCAATTCACCATCAATGAATTTTGGCATTTTCTGTGCCATGGTGTGTGATGTGCTGAGTGGTTGTGAGTGTGGTTGTGGGTGGGGGTGATGATGATGTGTGGAGTGTGGGTGTGTTTGTGATGGTGTGATGTGTTCAGGTTTGGCTTTTGTTTGTGTTGACATTCGAGGCGGTTGGTAACTAGCGGTGGTTACACAAGCACTGCGATGCCATCATGATTGCACTGGCAGGAATTCCGCTGCTGTGTCGGCGGTTTGTGGGCTTGCTGCGGCGATTAGGACCGCTGTGGACGGTGTTTCAGCTTTTCCGCATGTGCACAGCGGTGTTTCATGGGTTCCAACTGGGTCGGGTGTTTTTTCCCAGTGGTGCATCGTAATGGGACCCCACGAGCCATAGGGGCAGTCTTTTCCCATTGCCATGGTGGTACGGACGGTGTTCCGCCCGCCATCGTAATCGGCCCCTAAGTCTTTGAAGTTTGAGTTGGGAGTCTGCTTACTTTTTAAAGCAGTCTGTCACAGCAGTAGCACTTCCATATCTGCCCCACAATAACAACTGTGGGAGTGACAAGAAATTCACACCTGGATATTGGCAACAGTGATATGTGCATCAAAATGTTACCCTAGGGCCTCAGCTCTACATAATTCTCTAATCAGTTCTATCTCCATCCTAAGATGTTCCCAGTCCTGCCCATCCCCAGTGACAAGTCTGTGAATCAAAGAGCACCCTTTGAAGTACACTGGAGAGCATGGCTCTCCCTTCTTCCAGTAATTCCCACCCAGCTCAAAGGAATGCAGCAATCTTCACATCTGTCTAGGAGGATTCCTTACCCCTTCAAGCTCCTCCAGTTAGCAAAGGACCTCCAAAAATATAAACCTGAATATTCCATGTATTGCATCATTCACAGACGCACATACACCCAATAAAAAGCATATAAAACACACACTGCTTAGCACTACATCTTCCATGTATTGTACCATTTAGCGGCACACATACAGCCAGCACATGTATATAACATAAATGCACTGCAGAGCACCGCATCATCTATGTATTGTTTCATCATTCAAGGACACACATACACCCAGCACATGTATACATCACTCACTCACTGTGCGGCAGAACTTTACATGAGTGAGCCTGTAGGTCTCACTCAAATGACACAGGTTAAAAAAGCATCTTCACTTCTATGAATCACTACACGGTATGCTCCCACCACCTCGCTTGTGTTGCTTAATTTCTGGCAAAGGCAGTAGCCTTTCACCATATGAGGGTATCGCTTGGAGCACTCCTCATGGTCCAAAAAGACTGCAATCCATGAGACAGGCCTATGTCATAGCACACTTACATGATCCGTGATTATACATGAAAAAAAGCATCAGGGATCCAGATCATTACAGTTGGGGCACTCAGGACAGGAGTACATGTCCATCACCATGCGAGGGACTTTTCTGTCCCAATAGATGTTCTCATTTATTTTAAGCTTTATTTTTACTCCACCTTCTTAATCATCATTATCATCCTGTTGTCTGTCTTCAACATTACCCTCGGGTTGTGTCAGGGGATGATCATCTAAGATTAGTGGAATATTTATCTGTATGGCAAATTTGTGAAGCATACAGCAGAGTATAGTAATCTTGTAGTAAATGCCCGCAAAGCATAATCAAGGACTACTTGAAAGACAAAATGTTCACTCTGCAGGTCCTCTGCTGCCAACATCTATATTATTGTGAGCCTTGGCATTGGTGCGTTTCTCAATGAAGTTAATAATCAGCATTTAATGGAAAATTTAGAATCCTCAGATACAACAAATAATGCGCACTTCAGTTGTCAGCTAACTCAATACTTGTCTTATTTATCACACAAACAATAATAGACAACAACTTTCAGCAAACAAGCCTTGCACTCTTTGATGGAAGACCAGGCATCTTTTGTGGTTCATTGCTGCTACAAAGCACCATAGATCATGGATAGATCCAGGGAGCCTTGTCCAGACACTGGTGATAAAGAGATCGGACAAGCACACAACCTGCACATTGCTAGAGTACTTTTGGTAGTAGTACTCTGCTCTCAGTGATATGGTAGAACCAATATTGCATGCATGCAATTTGTGACATCAACAATATTTGGTATTCCTACGTAAGCATAATAATATGCAGTCTTGATGGTGGCCAGAGATGGTGACTGGATAAACTCATGCTTATTTTGTAACATCACATTGAGGAACTGGCTGAAGACAACAGAAAATGTTGGCTTAAACATGGGATTTCTTTCTGCGACAGTACTTTGGAAAGAGCCAACTGCAAGGAAGTGCAATGCTGACTCAATCGTTGCAATTGGTGTGACAGATTTTTTTTAAAACCTAATTTTATTGGTTTTTGTAAAACATATACATCACATTAATATGTTGCTCATTGTACATGGCCATATACGCATTTAAGGTAACATGCACCGGTAACTATGTTGCTATTACATTATGACCCTAGGATCATTACTTTTGACAGTCAACAGAGAAATAAGAGCATCTTATACAGTCTATGGATCCAGCATATCTAGTGGCGCTTGCCACCATCTAAACATTCAACAGTATCTTGGTGCTGAAGCAAATCTTGTGTCTACAGTCACGTCCATGAGCAATTACCCAACAAACAAGTCCCCAACTCCCCCCACCCCTATCCCTCAGATCCCATCAGGATATAGTAAATCATAAATATCATATAATAGATGTTGTAGGCTTCATATAAAAGGTATGCATCCATAGTCAATAAAAAACCACTGCATGTGTCATGCCATTCGGGGAGTAGGTGTCTTAATGTGAATTCAGCTGTGTGAGTTCAGAGGTGTGCTGATTGATGTAAACTGATTTTAAGGTCTCAAGCATAATATCCCATTCCAACGCTATTGGAGTCTTGCGTAGACCTTTAAGTTCCTCTCTGCGCTAAGCAGCACTTTCTGCACTGCCCCACCGCAGCATCTCACTATGCCATGTGAATACAGAGAGGGGTTCCGCAATTTCCATTGCATACTGATGGCAGGTATTGCTAAAATAAGCGCCAGGTCTATAAATCAATATTTTCCCTTATGTTTGGACACTTGTTTATGCAGGCCTAGTATGCAATCTTCTATAGTGTTTAGTATTTCACGGTGTGTAGTCCCGCTAGTTATAATTCGTACCTGGTCCCAATACCCCATCACCTTCGGGCAAGTCCATACCATATGAGGCAGGTCCGCCCCTTCCAATAAACATCTCGGACAGGGATGCTGCATCTGTTGGAACATTTCATCCAGTTTATGTGGCGTAGGTAAGCACGATGAAGGATCATAGTCTGAATAAATTTGAATTTTGCATTCCTAGAGGCTTTTTTGGGGTGTTCTAAAACGCTCTTCCATTCCTTATCTGCCAATTCCCTGTCAATGTCCTCACTCCATGCTGCCCGCAATGAATCTAGAGCAATCATTGTATGAGAGCGCAAACCAGTGTAGAGCCACCTAATAAGGTGTCTGCCTCTGCTCAAATAGTAGAGCATTTTGATCAGGTCATCAGTGGGGGGGTTCCTGTCTCTGTGGGGCCCAGTGCTTCTTTATATATTGGAATAGTGCAGCATGCAATAAAAATAAGTGTGCCGGAGCTCCCCTTTCATTATCAAATGTGTCATGAACCAGCAGCGTTCTATCCCCAAACAGATCCGCTACTGTGCTAATCCCTGCGTCTTACCATGGTGTTATCTTGCGCTTAGTAAGCCTGCCGCCCGTCAGCGGAATACCCAGTAGTGGAATGTTACCCACATATGCAGGGGGTGTATGTGCATATTGCAGAGCTGCTTTCCAACATTGGAGCACCGTACACAGCAGAGGGGGGGTTAGGGGGGTCCTTTGGGATCACACCACCAGGTAGTAAGAAAGTATGTAAAGCACCACGATCTATGTCCACCTCCGTATATCCTATCTCTTGTAAATTACACCCCGCCGACCAGTATGACAGTCACTGTAATTGACATGCGTAGTAATATGCACGCAAGTCCGGAACGCCCAGGCCCCCCTTACTTGTATCCAATTGCAATTTCTTTACACTAATACGCCTTCTGCCAGCTCCCCAAATAAAATCAATAAGCAACGTGTTCATCAATCTAAACGTAGAATGTGGCACCATCAGTGGTAATTTAGTGAAATATTAGAGCAGCCTCAGTAGAACCGCCATCTTTGCCAAGGCCGTCCTACCCATGACAGATAGTGGTCGTGAGGTCCAGAAAGTGATACTGGACCGCAAGGCTCTAAGCGTAAGGTGTATGTTACCGTCCAACATGTCAGTATGCATCCAATATACCTGAATACCTAGGTACTTGAATGTATTGGGTGCCACCTGGAGTCTAGTATTCCCAAATTCCACGTCCGTGATTTCAGCATGGTCTGTGAAAAAAAAGTGTGTGACTTTGCAACGTTAATGGCCTAGCATGAAATAATTTCGAAGTGGCAAAATACCTCGTAGATCGGATCCAAGGGCAGACGGAGATCATGCAGGTATAGAATATTATTGTCAGCGTACGCAGAAAACAGATGTGTTGCATGCCCTAGTGGTATGCCCCTATCGAGGAGATCTTGACGCATCCTTATTGCCAGTGGTTCTAGCGCCAATATGAAGACAAGGGGTGATAGAGGGCACCCCTGTCTAGTCCTCCTGTATATGGAGTATTCCACTGAGATGTGACTACCTGTACGGGCACGCGCTGTGTGGGCCTCATATAAGAGTCACAGCCAGGCAATATAGCCCTCTGGTACCCAAAATTTCTCCAGCACCTGAAACATATATTCCCATTTAATGGAGTCAAATGCTTGCCGCAGATCTAGAGAAATGCAACCCGCATGAGGATATCGTTTTGGGGCTTCAGTCATGAGGTAATGGAGCCATCTAATATTCAGTGATGTGTTTTGTGCAGGTAAAAAAACGGTTTGCTCTATATGGATTAGTTTGGACAGAGAGGGCAGTATTCTATTGGCCAACACCTTACTCAATATTTTATACTTCATAGATAATAAGGACAGCGAACGATAGCTGGCCATATCTGTGGGATCCCTTCCCGCTTTTGGGAGTGATATTACCAATGCTTGTGCAGCGGTGAGTGGTAAAGAGCCCTTCTCTAGTGCTGAATTATATAGTATTTCTCATTGAGGCACTAGGGAATTTGCATATGTAGCATAAAATTCAATTGGAAGACCGTCCAAACCAGGGGTTTTGTTACGCAGCAGTCCCTTCATGGCAACCCTAATCTCAGACTGGGTAATGGGCCCTATCAGTCCTCTCTGAGCTGCCGTTGTGAGTTGCGGGTATGTGAGGTTGGACAAGAAAGGCTCCAAGTGGGTCATTGCGCTGTTATCCGAAGTACCATATAATGTGGCATAGTATTGATGGAAGGCGGCATTGATATATCCCTGAGTAATGGCATTAACCCCTTCTAAGGTCTGTATCTCATTTATAACCACCACTGGGGGGGTATCTCGGATCAACCTGGCAAGCAAAGTTCCAGACTTATCCGCTTCAGTGTGAGTCCGCCGTGAGTATGCCTGATAATCAATGACCCGTAGAGACTCTAGTAGGTCTCCATGCTTAATTCTAGCCTCCTGAAGTGGGGCCCCTTTGGTCTCATCAGTCACTGCGTCTTGTTCCAACCTACCCATAGTATGTTCCAACTCCACTAGGGACTTATGAATTTACTGCCTGGCTCCCACAGTCGTGCTAATTGCCCTCCCCGAACTAACACTTCGAAAGCATCCCATTCAATCAGTCTAGTCTACGCTGTATTACTATTTTGTGCGAAATGATTCTCAAAGGTACCTAGCAGATCAGTGCGAAAGACTGAGTCTTCTAAAAGCTGGGGCCACATACGCCACGTGGGAACCGGAGTGGGCACTCTGCCCCAGGTGATGGCAATCTCCAATGGGTTATGATCCAAAAAAGTCTTTGGTAAGTACGTAGCTTGGGGCACCTGCTTAGCGATCCTGTTGGAACAATATATTCTATCCATTCTTTTGTGGAGTACATGGATGGAGGGAATAGAAGGAATATTCTCTGTGTATCTGGTGTTGCATACTCCAGACATCACACAGTTCCCACCCATCCGCCCATCTGCCCAATGCCTCAGCCTGCTTAAACACTCCTGCTCCATGCAGAGGTGGGTGCGACCTGTCCAAAGAGCAATCCATTACTGAATTACAGTCACCCCTACAATCCATGCTTGCGATTCCCACCCTGTCAATGCAATGTTTAACATATCCCAATATTTATCTTAATCAAAATGTGGGGCATATACATTGCTAAGTACCACAGGTTGACCATCCAGTTTGTCTCTCACACATATGTACCTCCCTTGTTTGACTATTCTCTGCTCCAAAGCTAAGAATGGCATTCCATGCCTCACCCAAACTGTAGTCCCTCTCGCATAGCTGAAGTATGTAGTGGAAAAAATTTGCCTTCTCCATTTCTCATGGAGTTTCACAACTTCACTGTCCACCATATGAGACTCTTGTAGTAATATGATCTGTGCCTTGCAGCTTTGCAGTTGCGCATGCACTCTGTGACGCTTCTGCACTGAACCCATACCCCGAATGTTCCATGTCAGTATGGTGTATTTACCCTGTGTACGCATCATGATGCAGGTAGTACTCGCTTAAAAACTAGTGTAGTTCCCAAGCTGCAAAGCCTATCTAGAACTATAGCTAGAATGGGACCGTCTCTCCCCCCAAAAACACCAATACTCGGTCTGATCAAAAAACTGTACCGAACCTTGCCACCCAACTGAACAATTAAGAACATAATGGTTATGTAAAGCGCTTTTGCCATGTGGGGGACATTGCTGGCGCTCCCCATGTGGTGTGATCTTCGCCTCAACAGTACATGTAAGCTACCACAGAATCCTGGGCCATACGAACATGTTCCTACTCAAACAATCATACACATATTTTCATCATCAGTTACAGAATCATTCTGCTGTCGGAAACACAACATGAGTGGGGGCTTCTTTAGCCATATAGATCAGTAATTAACTGTGGGGTTGCAGAAGGAAAAAGAGCCACACTGCCTTCCGAGTCTGTGTCATGCGTTCTTTCCTCCTCGGAGGAGGTCTTGGCCTCTAGTCTCGTAGCATGCGTAAAGGTGGCTGCTGCGACAATCACCTGCGATTTGTTCTGTTGTGTCTGCTGCAATGTGAGGTATTTCCACGCAGGAGTCCTACGTGATAGTCTGCTGCCGCGACCTGTGGGTACACCAGAACTGTCCCAACTCTTTGCAGCGGGTTGAGAGACAGATGTTGCAGCGGTGGTCAATTCCATGACCTCCAGCCATTCGTCCATGTCTCCAGGACTCTCAAAAAAGTTAGTTTTTTGGTCATGCAGAATTTTTAATTGGCCCGGGAAGAGAAGCACATATTTCAGGTTTAAGTCTCTAAGTCTCCTCTTAACCGTTAGGAATGAAGAGCGCCGTCTTTGCACCAGCATCGTAAAGTTGGGATACAGTGATATTCTGGTATTCTCAAAATGTATCTGAGGCAGTTCGCAAACCTTTTGTAGAAGATTGTCTCTATCGCGAAAGTTCAACAACTTCACTATGAGAGGTAGTGGGGGAGGCCCCAGTTTTGGTCATCCAGTAGGTATTCTGTGTGCTCGTTCAATACCGTATTGCGTGGAAAGTCCCTCCGTCGTGACGTGGTCCCCAATGGGATCACTTCCCAACGTAACCGCCTCCCTATAACACCCACCCGGAAACAGAACTGATTGTTTCCGGGTTGGCGAGAGCAGCGCATACACAGAGGACGCCAGGAAAGGACGCAATAAGTAGCGAGACCGAAGGAACGAGAACATCGATAACCGCAAGTACCTTGTAACACTTGACCTTAACTCTAGCCTTCTCCCCCCTCTCTAGTCCTCCTGAAGCTCGGCCATCCGACTGGAGCGCGTTAGATACACGCGCGAGGTAAAATTCTCCAAACGTATTTACATCAGATTACGGTCTGTCAGTTTCATAATTGTTAAACAACACGCGTGATCATACACAAATTTTAAATACCTTCATGTCAGAGTAAGGGAAGGTGTGGATTTGTGTGTTAATGATGATGCGCAATATGAAAAGAACCAACCTTCGTGCACAACAACTAGTCTGATAACACATGCATGCATCACCAACTCCAAGCATGCTATAGCCCTCTGCATGAGTTTGAAGTGTTGAAGAGAGAGTTGACATTGCCATTTATATCTGCCGGTCCATGAAGTATTGCCATTTTTTAGTTGTTATGAAGTCTATCAATGGATAGACATGTTAAGCAGATTTCTGCTTGGTGCGTGTCCCTCTGTACCCTCTCCCTTGTTTGTTGTATGTTGAAAAGCGATTTTGTTTATTTTCTTACAGGTACATTGTGACCTCCAATACAGAGAAACAGGTTAACATCCCTATTTCTTATCACCTTTTTGAGAGCACTTTATTTATTTATATCCTTAATTCACGTTACTCACCTAACGGTCCTGATGAATGCCCGTAAGTCCTAATCAAGGCGACCGAGGCAGAAACATGTCGACCAATTTTTAACTCTCCCCCCCACTATTTATGACTCGAATACTCTGAGTGCACCTATTACTCATAACCCAGTTCACGAGATGCACTAATTCAGAGTTTACCAGACCCGAACCCAGGTCCAATAAAACTTTCCTCTATCTGGTTATCGGGCCTTTTAATACCCCTTATCACTGGCTCACTACTGCATCAACCTTGGGTAAGAACCTCCTGGTGGAGACTGCATAACCTGATCGACCTGATGATTATGCACACACGTGATTAGACAGCGGAGAATCAAGATATACCGCTAAGATACCACCGTACCCATCACGTGCATGAGGGTCTTTTAAATTGGGACATCCCCCGTTCTTCCTGCATACCTAAGGTTGTGCAGGACGAGTGATCCTTTCTCACTTGATTAGCATATGCTTGACTGCTAGCCACGACCCGCAATTGGTGTGACAGATGTTATGATATGAGCGCCAGTTTTTTGTTGTGATTTAACAGATTTTTCAATACCACTATAGTGTTGTGGTCCAATCTGTATTTGTGAATTATGGAAATAGAAAAATTGCCTTAGTGGTTAATGGGACTATACTTCCTGCTGGCAACAATTTTAGGTAGGTATTTCAAGAATGCAGTTCAGAACAAAAGATCAAAATGGTGCTAGTTGGCATCAGATACCCTACTACAAATGGTGTCAAAGGAGGGCAATGGGTCTGATAGACCACCACTCATGGATGCAAAGGATATCAGGGCACTCGTAAGTGTGATTTAATGTATACACTTTAGTCCAAAGGTCAGAAGATGTTGTGAGAAATCTTCATGTGACAAAGTGACATTGAAAGGTACACACAACATGTTTTGTCACTTGCATGACTTCTTCAAAGCTCTTATCATAATAGACATCAAATAGATTCAGTAAAAAATGGTCATGTCTCACAAGATGTATACTCGACTTCTTCACCGTAAAATATATTTTTTTAAACCTTTAAGAGACTGGATAAGCTCCTAGTATCGGCACGGAGCCATCCCCAAAAGTGGCACCCTGTAACTGCGGAGTAACAAAACATGTGTTGGCTATATCTTCCAACACCACTTTGTCACATGAAGATTTCTAACAATAGGCAGAACTTGGAATGTGTGCTATGATATCCTTTGTATTTTTGTGTAGTATGGGTCAGATTTATCAAGGTTTTGCCTCATCCTTGTACCACACAACAGAACGCAAAGATACACAAAACCCATGTGAGATTTATCAAGCCACACAAGTCCGCCTTGCATGCCCCTGCATTGCTTTGATAAATCTAGTGTAATGAAAGCTAGCACAAATCTCTGCCTTGCGTTACTCTGTCCCAGGGAGGCGTTCCATGTGTGGAACATGGGTGTTCCCATGCATTGCCCCATTGATTTTTCCCCAAATTTACCATTAGTGGTAGTCCTGGGAATACATCTAAATGCTATGCTTCCCCAGGTGAAGCATAATGAGGAAAAATAACTCTATTTCTGTTATTATTTTCCTCTTTCTATGTGTGCTGAGTTCTGCAGCACACAATCAGAGGAAAATGCCCATTAGGATTGTTTTTGTGCAGGAAGCTTTCCCTTCCTGCACACAAACAATAATACCTACAACGCAGGCACCTTGCACCATGATTTAAAGGTGCCTGTATTGGTGCTAGGCAGTCAAATGTGCGCCAGCTCTAGGAAAGGACAGGAATGTGCTGTATAATGTTAAATGTGGTGCATCCCTGCACTTTCCCTTTATGCGGTGCAGCTCAGCAAGGTGGCTTGCTGCATTTCTCTGCATGAAAAAATTAGATGTGTGTCTCCTCTATGTGATTGAAATCCGGACATTGCCTTTACACTTGATCACTATGTAACCTAGGAATTCTACTTTACCTTTGATGTACTTGGTGTAGGTCATAAAAATTAAACATGCTTCATTGTGACAACAGTATGAGAATATCATTCATTCACACAGCACAGTGCAGCAAACCACCTTTTTTACCATGTTATGGCACACTTCTGTTCTTTCCTAGCACTGACGCAGTTTTGGCTGCCTAGCTCTAATGCAGGCACCCTTGCTTCCTGGTGCAAGAGTACCAGCATTGTAGGCAGGATTGTTTTTGTGAAGAAAGGGACACCTTCCTGCTCAAAAACAATCCTGAGAGGCATTTTTTCATTCTATTTCTGCAGCAGAATGCAGCACATGTAGAAAGAGGAAAAAACAAAGAGAAATAAAGATATTTCTCTTCATTACACCTCACCTGGGAAGGCGTAGTATTCGGATTCCTTCCCCGGTATACCCATAGAGGTAAATCTGGGAATGCACCAAAATCCATCAGAGGATGTGTGTGAAAACTCCTGCTCCATCCACGGAGTTCCTCCATGCCTCAGAGTTACGCAAAACAGCGATTTGTGCTGCTTTTTGCATTACTCTAGATGTATCAAGCACGTAAGGTGGCCTTTCATGGCTTGATAAATCTCTCTTAGGATTGTTGTTGCCCTTACACTCCCTTGAAAAGCACAAGGGCAATACAAGCCCTTGATAAATCTGTCCCCCTCTTTCTTATCACCATAATGGGTCCAAATGTTCTTTTTCAGCCCTAATTTGCCCATTGTGATTTTTTCATATATAGGGCCTGATTCAAAGAACTAACTTAAGACAAAATCCTAAACTTACTACCATTTTGGTATTCACAGAAGGCACTTACTCATTTCGGTATTCACAGAAGTTAGGAGTCCTAACTGTAGGACTCCTAAGTGCCTTCTGTGAATATCGAAAGTCTTAAAATTAGGATTTTTCGCAATTTAGTAGTAGTAAAGTTAGGACTCCTAACTTTAGAACTCCTAAATGCCTTCTGTGAATACCGAAGGTCTTAAAATTAGGATTTTTCTCAACTTTACTACTACTAAACTGAGAAAAATCCTAATTTTAAGACTTTCGGTATTCACAGAAGGCATTTAGGAGTCCTAAAGTTAGGAGTCCTAACTTCTGTGAATACCGAAATGAGTAAGTGCCTTCTGTGAATACCAAAATGGTTAAGTGCCTTCTGTGAATACCAAAATGGTAGTAAGTTTAGGATTTTGTCTTAACCCCTTAAGTGCTGCCTCAGTGCATTGGCCGACGGCAGCACTACCTCCCCAGTGCTGCGCACGACCATTGGACGTCCATTCAGCACTAGTTCCAATGGACAGCGCAGCACTGGGGAGGAATGTTTAATAGCATCTATGAGGTTAAGTTAGTTCTGTAAATCGGGCCCTGTGTAATTAAATTGTGGACTTATGTGGGGATTTGATCCATATATGACCACTAAAAACCTGTTACCAACTCGCAAAATAGCGTTTGCAATTCACTATTAGGAAGGGGCCTGCCAAGGGTGTGCTTTCCTAAAAAGAAATTGAGTGGGATGTATGCGGTTGCAAAACAATTGCAGTTTCCTGTCTACTTCAAGGAAGTGGTAAGCCACTCACAAGCAGGAAGGGGTCCCCAGGTGACCCCATTCCCTGTATAAATGACAGTGAAAATATTTTCTAAGAGCAGGCAGTGGTCCCACGGACCACTGCCTACTCTTAATAAAAGAAGCCGAAACGTTTAATTTTTGTGTTTGAAAAATCCTATTTTCCTTTAAGGAAAACTGGCTGCATTTTTTTTAAAAGCTGCTTTATTTAAAAAGCAGGTTACAAAAAAGGGTAAACCCGGAATCACTGGGTCCTGGGTACTAGACAGTATATATTACGGTGGTCCCAATGCAAATACAACATTAGTGTGGGGGAAAAAAAATGAAAAAACATTTAAAAGTAGGTAAATAAAAAAACTTTTTTGTTTCAGAGTTAATTAATCACACTGAAACTCAGTGTCAGTTCATCAGACAGATTTTGAATTACATATATTTGTATGTCAAAATTCAATATGACAGTGCCTGAAAGGAAGAAGAGAAATAGGGGAGGGTTGTGATATAAGTGTGGTAGTGAGATAAAGTAAACAATAGTGACATAAAATCACAGGCAGTTCTGGCATATATTCCTCATATGGTGAATATTCAAGTACATATTCATCAAAGTACACAGTATATATACAAATTTGTCATGTAGCACAGGATTTCACAGTTCAGCCATTACTGTTGAACGGACTGGCAATTGTTCAAGTGTCAGCGTTTCGACCCCATTAAGTGTGTACGTTTTTCAGACCTTACTCGTGGGTCTTCCTCAGGACAAGTGGAAAGTGGTGTGGGGTGTAGGGGCACCTAAAAAGAAAAAGCATGGTGTGTCACATCCTTGCTAAAACTAGAAAACACTTAAAAACGTCCCAAGAGCTTAGGCTTGATCAATATTGTTACCATGAATGCAAGGGCGGGGGACCTCTCCTTAGTCAATGGTGGAGGAACAGGGGGCTCCGTGGCTCCCAAAGGAAACTTGAAGGTAGGAGTGAGAAGACACCTGTGGGAAGAAGGTGTCCTCCAGCCCAATGTGGCAATTGATTTACACAAGTATCATAATCGGAGTTGGAAACTCAGCACTTACCCTGAGTGATTTAGCAAAATGAAGGGTCCAATCAAGATAGGAATCCATCGTGTGTCGGGTTATAAAATCCCTAGTATATTTAGAGAATGTCTGGTATCCCGAATCAATCAAGGGAAAAGACCGTATTCAATCTAAAGGGAGAAGAACAAGCCAGCTAATATGTGTGACCCAGCAGACGTTGTTCATATTTAAAGATATTGCCGACATGAGGAGGCAAAGAGACATGCGGGCAGAATGCGAGGTTGGATAACAACGCATGCATACAGGTAAAGGTTCAAGAATCATCTGGCAATTACTGATAAAGAGCGGTATGGAATACTGGAAAAAGAACGCTATGAAACAGACTGAGGGTGGTTGCGTTGAGCGTGATTAATTTACACGGTGTGTATCTAGGAGTGGCAGTGCTCGGTAATGTGGCGTGAAATAGTGCCGACACTAGGTGGCAGAGAGACATGCGGGCAGAATGCGAGAATAAAATACCAAAGCATGCGACCCTAATGCCCGGTTACTCACCGGTAATAACCATTACTCCGAGTCCTGGTCTCCCCGTCCCATTCCTGATGAAGTGAGCAACTAGTCTGCTCTACAGAACCCCTACCTAGCTGAGCTTTTGGCACTTCCCCTAGGATGACGTCACCATCACGTGACTACAAAGGGGGAAGTGCCGGACGAATCATCCTGAAAATACCAAAGACAACAGAACGAAACACATACAATCACCCTCAGACACCCCAAACCAGGGAGGTAGGGAAGGGCTCAGGAATGGGACGGGGAGACCAGGACTCGGAGTAATGGTTATTACCGGTGAGTAACCGGGCATTACCTCCTCGTCCTGTCTCCTCGTCCCATTCCTGATGAAGTGAGCCCATACCCAAGCACACGGTGATTGTAAGAAAAAACAGACCAGAAAATTGCAGTAAACAGGTCCATTTAATCCACAAAAGTAAGTACAAATCATAAATCATGTACAGCAGACAGGACCGAAGCCCCAAAAGCAGCAGAGGCCGCCATCCCCAACTCCAAACGATAATGGGCAACAAAAGTGTGGGGAGAAGCCCATGTGGCAGCATTGGAAATGTCCCTCAACGAGGCCCCCTTGAACATGGCCCAGGAGGAAGAAACACTCTGAGTCGACCGACCCTGAACCGAAGAAGGCAGGGGACAGTGGGCAGAATCGTAAGCAGCAACCACAGCGCCCCTGACCCAACGAGACAAGGTGGACAGAGAAGGGCGAAGCCCCAGACCCGACAGGCCATAGGTGACGAACAGGGAATCCACCTTGCGAAAACCAGCCATACGCTCTAAGTAGATGCTGAGAGCCCTCAGCACATCTAATGAATGGAGGAGCACCTCCTCAGGAGAAGAAGGAACCGGAAAAAACACCGGGAGAACAATATCCTCCTGACAGTGAAAGGAAGAAACCACTTTAGGAAGAAAGAACTGACTCGGGCGGAGAATGACCTTGTCAGCGCAGAAACGCAAGAAGGGGGGAGAAGCCATCAGAGCACCAATCTCACCAACCCTCCGCCCAGAAGTAATGGCCACCAGGAAAATAACCTTCGCAGAAAGGAATTTCAGGGCCACGGAGTCCAACGGTTCGAAAGGAGGACCTGTCAATGCCCGCAGAACCAACGGAAGATCCCAAGGATGCACAGGTGAACGGGACACAGGACGCTGAAGCAAGAAACTCCGTAGAAGGCGAGCCACCAACGGGGAGATAGAGGAAACAGAGGAACCCCGAAAGGCAAGAATGGCAGCCCACTGCGCCCGTAGGGAAGACACCGCAAGTCCCAGGACGAAACCATCCCTTAAGAAGTCCAGTATCACAACGGCCACACAGGAGGCAGAAGAGAGACCCTTCCCCAGACACCAAGTGGAAAAACTCTTCCAGTGGCGGGCATAAGATTTCAAGGTGGAAGGACGCCTGGAAAGCTGAAGACATTGGGCAACCTCCATCGAGCAACCCAAATCCAGTAGACTCAACCTCTCAAGTGCCAAACCCCCAGCCGGAGGCGTCGCAGGGAGGCAAGACTGAGAAGAGGAGCCCGCAGGGGGGAGGGAGACAGGGGAAACCTCCAATGAGGGCAAACAGAGAAGGCCAGGAGAAGGGGGTACCAAGACTGCCGGGACCACTCCGGAACCACCAGGAGAACCTCCGCCCGATCCCAACGAATTTTCCTGAGGACCCTCGGGATCAAGGCAAACGGAGGGAAATCAAACAGCAGACCCCTCGACCAAGGAATCGAGAAATCATCGGAGGCCCACGCCAACGGCGAGGGAATGATGCTGCAAAACCGGGGAAGAAGGGCGGACTCCTCCGAGGCGAAGAGATCCAGCCAAGGAAGGCGGAATCTGAGGACAATCAGCCAGAACAGATCCGGGGACAGACAGAGGGACACCGAGGAGGGGAACACCCTGCTCAAAGAGTCCGCAGGCCCATTCTCCTTCCCCGGAAGATAGACCGCTGTCAGAGACAACAGATTCGATTCGGCCCAAAGGCCGATCTCCCGGGACAGGAGAAACAGAGCCCGACACATGCCCCCCTGGTGATTCACATAGGAACGAACCACCTGATTGTCGGTCTGAACCGAAACCGCCCGACCCCGAAGGAGAGGAGCGAACCAAAGAAGAGCCAACCAAACCGCCCTCAACTCTTTCTAGTTCGAGGACTGGAGGGACTCGAAACTGGACCACCGACCCTGAGCGTTGGATGCACCAAGAACAGCACCCCACCCCAAAGCACTCGCATCCGTGGACAACATGACCACAGACTGAGGGGGAAGGAGATCGAAACCCCCGGAAAGGGAGAGAGGGGACAACCACCACTGGAGATCCGCCCGAATCCCCGGAGTGACAGGGATCAGAGTCTCGTAGTCCAAGGAGGCCGGATCCGCGATAGGACATGATGCAACAGGGGGTACAGATGTAGCCTGGCCCAAGGAAGGAGATGCAGAGTGGACGCCATCTCTCCCTGACTCCGTAACCAGAGACATGCAGACACCTGCGACTGGGAAAGAAGCCAAGAGAGGTGTCGAAACAAAGTCAACTGGCGCTCCTGGGAGAGGAACACCATGCCCAGGTCCATCCGGAAGAGAGCCCCCAGGAACTTCAGGGACTGAGAGGGTACCAGGGAACACTTCCTGTGGTTGATAAGGAACCCAAAGGAACCCAGCAGATGACACACCTGTTCCACATCCGACAGAGCCTCTGAAAAAGAGGGAGAGACAATCAACCAGTCGTCCAAATATGGAAAAACTAGCAGCCCCCTGGAATGAAGAATACCCACCAGAGGGGCCAGGAGCTTGGTGAACACCCTGGGTGCCGATGACAGGCCGAAAGGCAGCACACAGAACTGATAGTGAAGGGTCCCCACAGCAAATAGCAGAAACCGCAGGTCGCCCGGATGGACAGGAACGTGCAGATATGCATCCATCAAATCCAGGGACGCCAAGAAGCCACCCGGAAGGACCAGAGGCAGGATGGACTGGAGGGTCACTATCTTGAACGGGCGATGGATGACGAAGTGATTGACCCGCTTCAAATCCAGAACAGGACGAAGATCCGAAGTGTCCTTCTTGGAAACCAGAAAAAGGATCGAGTAGCACCTCAAGCCCCTTTCCGGCTGAGGAACCTCCACAATAGCTCTCTTCTCCAACAGGAGTCGCACACCTGCCAACAAAGCATCTCTTCGTCAAGGAAGACGGGGCAGGGGAGTCTGAACAAAACCCAGAGGAGGAGGAGAGGAAAATTCTATCCGGCAACCCTCCGAAACAGTCTGAACCGCCCAGGCATCCGGGACCGACAACCACTGGTCGCGGAAGTACTGGAGGCGACCACCAACGGGTAAAGGCAGACAGTCATTGAGAAGAGGAGGAAGCGGTGGCGGCAACACCGGCAGTGGTCCGGGGCTTGGCACTTCCAGGGGCCCCCCGGCCACGATCCCTGCCTCGAAAGGGCTGAGAAGCGCCACGAGCAGGAGGCCCAAAAGTGCGACGAAAACCAAATCCACGCACCCGAGAAGGAGGACAGATCGGGGCCACCAGCTTGCGGTTCTCCGCTGACTGCTTAACTATGCCCTCTAGCTGAGGACCGAACACCTTCGAACCTTCAAAAGGCAACTTAAGGAGAACCGACTTCTGGGAAGAGTCCGCCTTCCATGAACGCATCCAAATATGACGACGGGCAGCAATGGGCGCACCAGAAGCAGCGGCCCCCGCCCCCAAATTGTCGAAGGAAATGTCCGACAGGTGACGCACCTGCAACTCCATCAAAGACAGAAGAGGAGTGGCATCCTCGCCGTCATTCAGCAGAACAGACAGAGACTGGAAGTCCTTAAGGAGCGACTGAACCATATAGTTGGAATACGCAGTCGCCCGGACAGAGAAATTAGAAGCAGCATAGGAACGCTTCACCGCCCCTTCAACACGCTTATCCACAGCGTCCGCAGGAAGGGCGTCCTCAGAAACCACCAAACCCTGAGAGGAAAGGCCAGCCATTAAATTGTCCACTTTCACAGCCAGAGGGAACTCATCCGCAAAGCCCTCAAGAGGGTAACGCCTGGATAGGAAACGAGGGAAAGAAGACTTGTCCACCTCCTTCCATTCGCGAGACAGCACATTGCGCACTGCACCATGCAAAGGTAAAGAATCCAGAGCAGGCTGGACATACTGCGTAAAAAAGTTATCTTCAACAACAGCATCCGCAGGAGGAGAAAAACCCAAGTTGGACCTCACATGGGCAAACAGTTCAGTGAGCTCAGCACCCTGAACAAAACGACCATGGACACCCTCACCCTCATCAGGACCCAAGTCATCCACAGGATCAGCCTGCGAATCCAAAGAAACACAAGGCACCTTGGGAGGAGGCCCAGCCGCGTCCCTAGCCAGGAAAGCAGCAGCCACAGCCTCATTAATAGTGAGGCGTAGGGCATCCAGAGGGGCAGCAGAAGAAGAAGCATCCGAATTCATTGCGGAAGCAAAAAGTCCAAACAACACTCCCAACAGGCATAAACAAGGACAAAAAACATCCCAACAAGGACCCCAGATATAGCCGAGGACCCGAACACCTGTGGGAGGGGAAAAAAACTGGGCCGGTATAAGAAGCCCAGCCAGCCGCCAAAATCGCCCCCTAAAAGGATGCAGGACACCAAACTCCATATAAAAGCCCCTGCCCGCTAGAGCAGGGCGAAAAATGGACCGGAGAATGCCCAGGAACGGCCGCTGGAGCAGGCCAACCCAAGCCAGGTGAGCACCAGCAAGCACAGATAACAGAAACGGCCGCTAACGCGAGCCGCGTGTAAATTTGTGCCCCCAAACAGAGTCGGCTGCTAACGCGAGCCGCGTGAAATAAAGAAGCCCCAAAACGGAGCCAGCGCGGGGGAAACGGCAGCGCATAAAGCACAGGCGGCCGCTAGAGCAGGCCGCCGCAAAAACAAAATAAAACAGCAAGGAGACTTACCAGGACACAGGAAGACTCCAAACAGCACAGCCAGGAACGCGGTCGTAGACTGCAGAAAAGAAAAAACAGGATGATTCTTCCGGCACTTCCCCCTTTGCAGTCACGTGATGGTGACGTCATCCTAGGGGAAGTGCCAAAAGCTCAGCTAGGTAGGGGTTCTGTAGAGCAGACTAGCTGCTAACTTCATCAGGAATGGGAGGGGGAGACAGGACGAGGAGGTAATGGTCATGTTACAGCAATCATTTGGCAATTACTGTAGAAAAACTGTATGCAGTATTTTTAAAAAAATCGCTTTTAAACAGACTGAAGGTGGTAGCGGGGAGCGTGATTAAATAACGCGGTATGTTTACAAGCGTGGGAATGCTCGGTAAAACGGTGTGACAAAAAACACCTGCATTTACATTAGCAATGGTAAAACATTAAATACTGCGGTATGATTGCAAGCGTGGGAATGCTCAGTAAAGCGGCGTGACAACAACCATGCATCTACATTCGTAATGTACAACATCAAATTACTGGATGGGCAGGTTATGTGCCTAAAACTAAAGTGCATACAGATAAAATTCTAGTGTGATAGAGACCTGCAGGTGAAGTGCAGCGGGCCAGTCTGCTGCTTATAAAGCAATAAAACATCCTAAAGGGCAAATATCTTGAAAGATTGCAAACGCGTACTCACCGCTTGGGTGCAAGAGGGCTACCTGGAAATGGAACGCCGAGCCGGGAGAGTAAGCGCTCCTAAATGCTCAGGACGCTACGCGGCTTGCGTGCACGAGCTACACCGCTTGTGACGTATCTGAACGGCGCTGGTTGCTCGTAGTCCAGAAAACATGGGAGGTGAAAAAAGACTTCACTAAGATGCTATCACCCGCTCCCTGGCAAGACCTAAGTAGTTTAAACATCGAATGGACAAATCAAATTGGAAGGGGATGTCGAAGAAAGTAGTGCGACTGAAAAAAGTGGGTACATGAATTATACTGAGTGAGCCTAAATGTTGGCAAATGAATACTACATTTGAAATCGATACTTTTCAAGCATTCAAAAAACGTTTCATAGCACAAGAATGGTTCTCTGGTATGTGGTCACACTTTGGGCATCATCAGACAGATGATTTACGTTATCACAGAATAGCAGAAATTAGTTAAAAAAGACTACTATAAATTACGGAGTAACCTGAACTCAATAGCATCACAAAGAGTTCAAGGAACCAAGTGACAGAACATTCCATTGCATAAAGTAACATTAGTATTGAAATGGTTCTATTGTGTATCGTCACGCTTTGAGCATCGCTAAACAAAATATTGACAGAACATTCCATAGCATAAGGTAAAATTAGTATTGAATGGTTCTATTGTGTATTGTCACGCTTTGAGCATCGCTAAACAAAATATTGACGTTATCATAGAGTAGCAAAAATTCATTAACCTTTTCTATGCTGATGACGGAACCGCTCCGTCATCAGCCGCGGTAGCGCTGTGCTGATGACGGAGCGGTTCCGTCATGGCCCGCTTGCCGCGCCTGTGTGGCACGGATTCCGTGCCTGCGCTGGGCGTTCCATTGAGCGGGCGGGGCCATGACGGAACCGCTCCGTCGTGAGCACAGCTCAACCGAGGCTGGTGATGGAGCGGTTCCGTCACCAGCATGGGTGTGCCGCGTGGCCGCCCCGCCCCCTTAGCGCCGCGGCGGAATAGCCGCCGCAGCGAAGGTGCTAAAAAAGACTACTATACATTTGGAAAATGACATGTCATGGAGACTAGGAAACACTGGATCAAAACAGCAGTAGTGGTTAATAGAATATACATGCTGAAACAGTATTTATGTAACCTGAACTCAATAGAGAGTCGCTAAGAGTTCAAGGAGGCTATTGATAGAGGCACTGAGTAGTCTGCTTATATGGGTCTATCGTTCAGTAATCAAACACGCTAGTTGGGAATTACTGGTGTCTAATTCATTCAGCCCATTAGTGATCGTGTCCAAGCGTACCATCCATTTTGATTCTCTCATATTCAGAATGGAGCCAATGTCGCCGCCTCTGGGGCCAAGTTCTGCTTTTTCTAACACCAGCCATTGTAGTTGATCTGGAATGTGGCCTTGGGTAGATAAATGCTCAACAAGTGGGGCCCCCTGGACCTTACATTTCATTCTGCTATGGTGTTGGAGTATTCTCATTTTGGCCTTCTGCTGTGTTTGGCCCACGTACAATAATCCACAAGGGCATATAATGCCATAAATCACATTCATAGAGTTGCCGTTTGTGAAGACTTGTACATCAATCGTATGTTGCTTATATGTGAAATTTTTTGTCTGAAAAGTGGTGGCGCAGGCTTTGCACTGACCACACTTATGGTGTCCTTTAATCTGTGGTAGGTTCCACATTGATTGAATTGGTCGGGTTCTTTTCTGTCTCCAAAAAGGAGTGGACCGCATGGTCCTTGATGCTTTTCGATATCTTGAAGGCATGCATTGGTGGGGTTGATTGTTCAATGTCGTCAGACACTAAATTCCAATGCTTATTGATCACATTTTTTATTGCATTGCTCCTCGTCGAGAAAGTCGTCACACAGATCAACCCCTGTAGTGAGATATCACCTTTATCCTTGGGGGTCAATAGTTCATCACGTGGGCTGAACCAGGCTCTCTTCTGTGCTCTTCTGTCCATTCTCTTGGGATAACCTCTGGATAAAAGTCTGGTACAAAAGTCATTAGATTCTTTCATGTAGTCTATTTTCTTTGAGCATTTCCTCCTAATACGTGAAAATTGTCTGACTAGGAGGTTGTCTCGCAAGGCCCTCTTGTGGTGGCTGTTGTACCTCAGTAGTGAGTTGCGTTCAGATGGCTTGCTGTACAGTATAGTATACAACTCGTTGTCATCACAGCGGATCTTGATTTCCAAAAAAGCAATTTCCTTGGCATCAGATTGCAATGTGAATTTGATGTCTTGGTCACATTGATTTAACCACTCATAGAAGAGGTTTAGTTCGGTCTTATCTCCAGACCATATCATCAAGATATCATCTATATATCTTTTCCATAGGTTAATCCTCTGTAGGAAGGGGTTGTTGTCGAAGGCGAATGACTGTTCAAAATTTTCCATGTAGATAATAGCCAAGTCATGGGCCAAGGCTGCCCCCATCGCCAAGTGGCTGTTAGAAGACCTGAGGAATAAAAGAAAAAAGAACAAGAACTCTTTTATCTGCATTAAATTTGTGCTCACACTGTGCACTTTGATAATTCTGTTACAATACTATCCAGTGCTGGGGATTTTTTTTTCTCCTGTTGGCAAGCCTACCAAGGAAGACTCTTGAGAATTCTTGGCTGACTTACGCCTCCTGACTCTCTCTTCAGAGGACAAAACTCTCCTTGAGAGTGACCACACGGAGGCGGAAATTGCACTGGCGATTTGCAATATATAATTGGGAAAGGTAAGCTGACCTAACGTTCTCCTATTAGAGCTTTATAAAGTCCCCGCCTCTATAGTAACACCTCACTTGGTAAGGATGTACATGGAGAACCGTACTAGGGGTATCCTCCCCAAGGCCCAATGACTAGCCTACCATATTAGTAATACATAAACAGGGTAAGCTGGTGGACAACTGTGCCTCCTATCAACCTAGCTCACTGCTCAATGCAGACTCAAAAATTCTGGCCAAGCTTTTGGCATCCAAGCTCATTCAAATAATAATCAAATTAGTACATCCAGATTAGTCTGGTTTTATGCCCTGCGGAAATACTGCTCTTAATTTGCAGCAACTTAATGGAGTGCTGGGTTGAGTTGGCATGATTCGGGAAGATGTAGTAGTCCTGCCACTTGATGCTAGCATGACCTTTGATACGATTGAATGGCCATATCTTTTTGCTGTATTTGAGCGGTTGGGCTTCTGTCTGAAATTTCTGTCCTGGATGAAACTCCTCTACTCCGGACCCCTTGCTCAGGTAGTTGTGAATGGGTGGACCTCTTGGACATGCCTCTTCCGGTGTGGGACTATGCAGGGATGCATTGTCTTGCCACTTATCTTTACCAGCTTGGGTCCAGATGGACTTGTTAATTTGCAAATTGCATTTGATGGAGGAGTCGGAAGCTAGGACATCTTTCTATGCAGATTATATCCTGTTGTGCATCACTGTTCCCCAAACCTCCGTTTTTAGAATATTAGATATTTTCACCAATTTTAGCAAGTACTCCGGATATACGGTATATGCCCTCCCTGGTGGGGCACCTAGCTTACCACCTTACTGTAATGCAAACTTAGAGTCCGATGGATTCCGCTATCTAGGAATCTGTGTTACAAGTGATCCTATGTAATTCCACTCTAATAACCTCCTGGGTCCCCTGTTACATCTTTTAAAAGTGATGTCCAGCATTGAAGGTCACTCCCTATCTCACTGTTTGGAAGAGCAGCATTATTCAAAATTATGGCATTGCCACAGTTCCTGTACGTGCTGCAAAATACACTATTCTCCTTTCATGCTTCCTATTTTAAAACTATAGAGGGCGAAGTTAGAACCCCGTTTGGGATGCAGGGACCCCTCGTGTTTCCCTTACCCAGTTAATTCGAGATTGGTATGATGAGGAATAGCCTTATCAGATGTATGTAAATATTACTGGGCCATTGGATAATGACTTAGCGGTCATTAACCAATGGGTTCATCATCCTGCGGATGAATCAGCATATCACATGGATTATCATATCTTACCCCCAGGTGGGTACCTGCATGCACTTTATACTATTCCTAAGTGCCTGGCCCTCACCAAACCAACAGCACTTACAACCCAAATTTGATACACAACATTAAAAGTGCTGGGCTGGGATGGGATGGCAGGATTAGCCAGTAAACACCTCCATTTGATTCCAAGAGGTTAGGTACATTAGGCAAAATATATAGTTTTGATACATGGGACCTCATAGATATCTCCAGAATGGGGGATCTCTGGTCCAACCGATTCAGAATTGCAGAGAGACTATGAGCTGGCACCTGCAGAGACCTTTCGCTACCTGCAGGTCCGACATGCACTTCTTTGAGCAGTTATCCCCCAGGGGGAAGTCCTGCCAGAATCAACAACTTTGAATAATAGATTGTTAGATGAGCATATAAACCACAAAGTGGTCTCCCTCACCTACAAAAAGGTAATTAATAACTCTCCAGATATGCTCCTTCCCTTGCTATTCTGATTAGGGTGGCCTAGTTGATGTGGACAGGCATTAAGCTCTCGCCTATCCTAGGGAAGTGGCGATTAGTTCATGGTTTTGACTTTTCCAGCTAAAGGGACTCCACAAGTCCTACTTCTCTTGTAGTGCAATTATTAAGATGGGCAGGGTGACTGATGCTGCTTGCTGTAGGTGGTGAATACAAGAGGGATCATTATTCCAAATTATTTGGAAAATCCCACAATCCAGGCTTATTAGAGGTCCATAGTGGCTTGTATTAGTGCGTGTGGTGATGACCTAACATTCTCTGGGAAATGTTGTCTTCTTTATCTTTCAGATGTAGCAGACCAAAGTTGTATGGGGCACATCTCGGTAGGCTTGGGCATGGTGATTGCTTAACATAATATTGTGCGTTTTTGGAGGGCGTAGTCCACACCGAGCCTCAGAGAATGGAAGAGAGACATGGATTGGTGTATGGTGGCAGAGAGAGTGATTTAAGAAAGCAGGAGCTGCCCTAAAAAGTGGGAAAGGATTTAGGGCAAATGGAATGTCTACAAGGGGAGTCTGTGTGCAGGCTCCATAATGATGTCCTTGGAGGCCTGGAATGTAAGCCATATGGCCTCTGAGTAGCAACAGGCTGCGAGTACACTACAATATCGAAAAAGAGGTGGTTCTGAAACGGACTATACTGTATGCACTTACTCTACTCTTGCATAACGTTTGTGGTATATGTGCCACTTTGTTCTATTATATGTTCAATAAAAGAAAATGTTTAACATTAGTTTTTTAAAGTGTATGAATATATGGAACTCACCTAGAGTCCACCTACATGTTGCAGAGTTCCAACCCACATGAAGCAATGCTTCCAAACTCAACCAAGGCTGAAAGATCAAGTATGGTGCATTTCATTGAAGAGAATGCAGTGAACCTCTCCTGCAGTCCAGGCCAATCCCTAGGTGATTGCTGAAAAAACAAGGAAAACTGTCAGAAAGGAAGGGTAGGAGTGTGGGATATGTGACAAAGTGAAGCCCAAACCCCATAGTTAATTTGTGCAATGCTGTAGCGGTATGTTTTAACAGCATGCAAGTAGTCACTTAAGTTGAAGCATAGCTGTAAGCATAAGTATATATTTCT
Organism: Lissotriton vulgaris; assembly: GCF_964263255.1. Lineage (NCBI taxonomy): Eukaryota > Metazoa > Chordata > Amphibia > Caudata > Salamandridae > Lissotriton > Lissotriton vulgaris. The sequence continues at coordinate 1,170,619,523 of NC_141689.1, read as the reverse complement.
GCTCCTACTCATCATCATGATTATGTGACATACAGGTTTCCTATTTTAAATTTCCATAGGCGTACTTTGATGTTGGTTTGTGTTAGGAGTTATCAGTGAGGTAATTTGTCTAAATGGTATCATCACTATAATTTAAATTAGCCTCAATGCACTGATGAAGATTACAGCTTTCTGCAGTTCCTCACTTGTCTCCTACAGGTTCTTTAACAGCTCAATATATATTTTTTCCTAAGAAAAAGTGGTGTCCTGTCCCTGTTCTTTCACAATGGCCCAGCAGCGCTTGGATGTCTGGCTTCGCCTTGGGGGTGCCCAGGAGTGGACATCTCACAGGAAAGCCAGGAAGGGTTCCACAGCGGTATGAATACAGCGCTATGAGACCTCAGGGTAGAAGTGCGCTATATAAATAAAAACACATTTACATTTACATTTACATTCTCCCACATTACCCAGTTACTGTTTATTTGAACTTTAAAAAAAAATGCTAATCATACTCGGACAATCAAACAAGTTGAGTTTCCAAAATATATGTTGCAAAATTCCATTTTACCATCCCTGAAAGTGGCCAAAAAGAATGTTCCCTGCGTGTGGACAGTCATGTTCACCGTCTTGAGTACCTGACTGCGTGCATATGGAATCCTGGTTTTGTACAATGTGTACGTTTGTGTATATGGCCTGTGCAGAGCATGCATTGTCCACATGAGTGAATTAGAGTATGGGAGGACTGTGGGATCCATTTTGGGCTTCCCCCTGGCCTGGCCTTGTGCATAAAATCAAGGTGAGATTATTTCTTGCAGACATTAGTAGTATATTTGTCACTTTCCCGAAGCTGAAGGGAAGAGATCTAGGCACTTAAGTGGACAGAGGAGACCAATGCTCATTTAGAAATTGAATTAGACCATTTTCTAAGAAAGGGTGTTGATTAGTCTGTCTACAGAACTGCCACCTGGTAAATGGTGTGGTTGGAGAGTGAAACCATAGTCCCTGTTGTTGAAGGTGAAAAGACCCCTTAGGTAAGACAGGACTTTTATCTTTTCCCATGAACACTCTTCAGAATGGCTGATAACAGTGCAGTGCAGAAACCTCACATCCCTTTTTATCTCTGCTGTGGGTGCTCTAGGCTGGAGATTACTCTGCTCTGAAGAGCATCACTCTACACAAAGACTGTGTCTGGAGAGCATCCTGTAAAGGACACTTGAAAGAAGAAATACCCTAAACCAGACCTGGAAGTGCTGACAATGAATCCACATCTCCTGTCTTCTTTCACTCTGTCACTGAGAGCCAAGTGGTGAAGGAGTTGTACATTGCCTAATTTGGCAAAGCCATGGTAGGATAGACCCAAGATCCTCAGATTCAAACAATCCCAATAAAGAATGCCCTCGATTGGGACCCGACACATATATAGTAAAAAAACAAGTACAATCTGGTTACCATTCCTTGATCAAAAATCTTGAAGGACGACCAATGGGAATAACATGTATGACCATTATTCAATAAAAAAAAGTCATAGCCCTAGGACACTGTAGACTAAACAAGCATTCCTACAGTTCATCAAATCAATTAACTGTGACTATGTAAAAAGATAATTTACTGGCATCGCCTTACAAAAGTGTTAGACGCAGTAGATGGTATTTCACAAACCTCATACAGTACGTTATGACTGCTCCTAAAGTACAGCCTCCAGCTAAAAAAATGAGCATCAAAGAGGCTTTGGTTCCTCTAAATAAAGTGGTGCTTCTTAAGAGAGTCACATGTTGTGCAACATTGTATTGTGGCTCAAAAAGGGATCGGAGATCCAATTACATTCTGTATATAAACATCAATGGACCAGTTACACACATTATAGCTGATAATTGGGCAATTGTGCACCATTAGTTACATTGGCCAGTCTCTAGTAATGTAATTCCATTTTCTTTCGCTGCTAATGTTGTTATTGCAATAGCGTTTTGCATTAGTGTGTGTGCAAAAGCAACCAAAAGTGAAATGCACTAAAAGTGAATCATATTCTCAGCCAGAGTGGTCATGTGACCCACGTGTATTAAGCAATGCTATTTTGCTGCAGGTTAAGAAAGCGTATATTATTCCGTGACATTCTGCTCTGCTGTTTTCGACTCGAAAACGTTAGAAAAAACTAAACACATTTCCACAAAGTGGCATTTTATACCCCAACTATTCTCAACATTTGCGATCGTTTTGTGAGTCTGTCCCTCTGTCATCCGTGCCCCGGCAATGGGACATCGTCGTGACAACTCTCTCGATGAAACAGACAATTTTAGATGTATAACTATTTAAAACACAAACACTGGCGAACAGGAACCTGTCGCTCAGAGGGAAACTAAAGGTGTGCAGGAATCTGATATTTTATTGGCCTGCGGGCCTCCAGGTCTACCGTAATGATGCGTGTAAAAGGCAAGCGGTGGAGCTCGTTCCGCGGGAAAGTCACTGGCCGCGCTCACAGACTGCCTTTAATGTGCCAAGAAATGGCCCCGGGATGACCCGCTGATTGCAGCAAAGATGTCTGCTAATGTCATCTTCGATTGGCCAGGCCCGCAGAGCCACTTTCGGCTCGAGTATTACCTGGAGCACAAGGAATGCAGGGTTCAATCATGCAGAAAACCCCTTGACAAGGTGATGATTGGTGACACTCTTTCTGATTGAAAATATATCAAATATTCATTGCTTTTACATGATTGACTGCACGTGCACAGATCCTTCTGCTAATAGACAATGTGACATGTGTACTTTCAAGATGATTGCAATCGAATAAGTTCATAAAGATTATATTTAATATACGGGCAAACGGTCTACCCTCTCAGAACCTATCTCGAAAAACCTCTTTGAAAATTGACGTTTGTAACATTTGTCAATCGCAAGACATCTCAGCAGAACCATGTCTTTTCATGAATACAAGGGCTCAGCATTAATTTTGATTCTCTGGAGTATGTATGTATTACGTATGACTTTAATGAGGTCAGTGGCGTCACAGAGGCCTCCATAGCAATGCTTGTGTGTGTGTGTGTGGGGGGGGGGGGAGGGGGAGGGGGGTTGTGTAAAAGCTCCCTCGGCCCAGTACCCCAGCCTGAGAGCTCCTGGTTGAGTACCATGCAGGGGGTCCCCTTACGTTTAGTTACGCCACTAAATGAGGTACTTCAACCTGCAAAAGTACCCAGCACATCACGTCTAGTAACTACACAATCAGGAGAGGAGCAGTCTGAAAAACAAGGCATTACAAAGAGGCATGGGGTGGAATCCCAGCTGTGCCGGAAGCTGGCCTCTGAGCAAAGCTATCGACCTGGCAAGTACTATTTTACAAATTAACCCCCGGCAGTACCAGATTTAACAAGTCACTTGAAGGTGATGTCATAGGCTGCGCTCACGCAGAAAAAGCTTTTTTGTGCATGAAGCGATGAGTTACATTATGGCAAGATGAGAAACCTCCATTACGAATCTCAGGGAGGGCAAAGAACGCCCTTAGGGTTAATCGGGGAGGATGTGAAATCTCACTCCTGTTATGCTTCTCCTGTCCGGGAATAACATACAACATTTCATATCCTGCTTGTGTTGTCTTTTTCTCCCTTGGCATTAGAATTTCATGCCAAGACAGGTCACGCTATCATAGTTGCTCTGGCTTTTCATGAAAGATAACGGATAACTGGCGGCACTCGCGGGGCAGTACCTGAAGCCTGTGCTGCATGTGTTCAGGACAGGGCCTGTTTCGTGCTCCGCCTAATTTACACCAAGCTCAACCAGGGGCAGCTAGCAACAAATAAAACTGATGGGCCAAATATTAAACCCACTGATAGTAAATGTTAAAAAAAAAACAGCAATTCCCTTAGGCTCAACGCCACAGCTCTGAATAAATGATGCGCATTTGTAGAGCGCACTGTGTGAGATGTTAGCCTGGCATATGATGTCCACTAGTTCTAGTGGGCACCTTGCACCAGTCTAATCGACCCTCATTGATGGTGGTTGTAAAGTCAACCTTATAGAAAGCTATCCTAGTGGTAGCATGGACCAGCAGTCATCAGGCTAAGACTTCAGAGAGCGTATTAAGCAAGTTATTTTACCAATTATAATCCCTTGAGTACCAAATGAAAGGACACCACACAAGGTATATATCAAATATTTATGTAGTTATTCTAAACACAACCCCTCTGCACTCTTTATGAGGTCAGAGGTACAAATACAATACAACTCTTTGAGTTAATATACAGTAAGTTGCACAGTATACGTTATGCCCTAGGGGCCTCACTAACCATATACTAAAATAGTGGTGTAAGAACCACGAGAGAATTAGAAAGAAGGCCTGGGGCCTTTGGAATCACTGGGGCTACTCTAATCAACCAAAGGTTAGGAAGTAGGAAGCCCACGGGAGACGTGTGCAGTGTCTAAACGCAGACGTGGGTTAATATTGACTTTCTATGGGAAACGTAAAAGTCACAAATATACAATTTAAGGACACTTCCGGATGGTCTAGGATGGAACCCTTTTAAACTATGACACTTCGAGAGTCAAGACCCACGGGAGCACCGGAGTACTCGTGTTAGGTGTCTTTTCGTATTGGGGTTCGTCATCATTTTCAATGGAGAGCTGCAAAGAAGTGCTGCAGGAGACCAGAGGAAAAGTGTCCGGGTGGATCCAAGGGTGGATCGAAGATCTGAAGAACCTGAAAGCAGAAGGGACAGAATCTGGTTCACTAGCCAGTGACCAGGAAGGAACCAGGCGATGTCAGGTGATTTCAGGTGAAGAAGTTGAGTTTGTCTCTTCAGCCACGAGGTCCAGGAGGCATCGACGATGACCATGCGCTGTATTCGAGCTGTCTCACAAAGGATCTAGTTGACTGCTGCGTCGGTATCCCAATTGGACCCAACAAACCTTAGCAACTGCAACCCATGCAGGATGTCAAGATTGGCTCTGTTGCAGATCAGCAAGGTCTGTGGCACTTCTCTTTTGCAGGGAAGCTGGAACAAGCCTGGAGCAACCAGGAAACCAAGTTTGTTGTAAAGAAAAGGCTTCGGGGGGCTCGCTAGCCAATGGGCAAGGAACCAGGAAGACGTGTCAAGCTCAAATGCAAAAGCGGGGACGACGGGACACTCGCGGAGTATGGGGGCCTGGGCTTCAGTGCAAATGGTGCTTCGGGCTGGGGCTTCAAGCACCCCAGAGCACAACTTCGAGATACCTCGTAAAAGGAGTGCAGCCTGCAACATGTAGGATGCCCACGAGTTCCGGTCCCACGTCTCCCGTGTCCGCCGCGTGTCTAGGCTTTGCTGTGGGTGTGGGTCGGGGTCAGAGATGTCTGGAAGTCCATGACCTGTGTCACTGATTCTTCGGGATCCGGCGGGAGCCTCGAAAATGCAGACCGGCAAAGTTGCTTGTTTGAACAGGGTGGTCACTACTTGACCACAAGGGAGATGTCTTCCGTCTTCCAGTCAAAATGGAATGTCGAAGGTCCAGGATTCTGTATCAAAGTTTCATCCAGGGTAATCTAAAGTCCTAGGGACACAGCTCCCATACTTATACTAAGTTTGTTGGCTGGACTACCTGAAAAGGTCCCTCCTGTGGGTGGACCTGGGCAGGGGGTGGTTACACCCCTTCCCTTTGTCTAGTTTCACGCCAGAGCTGGGGCTGAGTGCCCCAGCAACTAGTTTGAACCGTGCTATGCATGGAGCACCTTGTGTGCCCCAGGCAGTGTCTGGAAAGCATTCACTGAATGCAGCCCTCCCTGCCTCGATACACTACAAGCCTGTCTGGGGAGGTGCTGGCACATCCCTGGACAGGAAACTTATTGTCTAAGCCTCCCCTGCCAGAGTTTCGTCCAGCAGCAGGAGGTCAGACTCATGTCTGTGGCAGCAGCATCCATTTTGTGATGCTGGGGCTCTGTTTACCTTAAATCGGGTTTAACAGTAACTACATGTCTACTCCCTCTAGAAGGGTCGAATGCTAACCCCGCCGCCAGGACTGGCAGGGGGGGTAGCATTCCAAAGTGCTTGACACCTTACACAACATGGTTTGATAAAGCCAAACCAAAGTTAGCAATAACTGCGAGGATTATAATGCACTTAAGAGTATATGGTATGGCTATATCATAGAATAGCTATAAGGATATGGTTCCGAAAGCTGCAGAGGGGCGCAGCTCATGCTAGGGCTCCCTCTCACATAAAACAAATCACTCTGCCTCCAGGATTGTTAAGGCCTGCCATAGGAGTGACTTATAGGTGTATATGTGTCTATATGTATATATAGATATAGGTATACTATATCTAAGTAAGGGGTGATTACACCACCTTACCCAAGCTGTGTGAACAGACCTGTGGTGTCAGTTTGGAAGACAAACCAGGGGTGGCACAATACATGCTGCGGCCCCTAGTAGGCCTAAGGTGCACCTATGCCCTGGGTACCTATGGTACACTATACAGGGGCTCACAAGGGTGACCCAGTAACCAATCTGGTATGTACCTAAAGTACATGGAGTCCATTTTATAGAGAAAGCAGAGAGACTGGGGGCCCCAATAGCAGGGTTCCAGGCCAACTAAGTCGAAAACCAGCAAAACACCAGGAAAAAAGTGGGGGTAACCATATAGTCAGATATCCACCTTCCTACACCCCCCCCCCTCCAAACGAAAGGAGATAAGGCTATCCTTGTCCAGGTAAACCTATATTGACTAAGTGGCCATATAAGGAAGTACCTGCACTAGCATGGTTACCCCCTGTCTTATGGTCCACTAAGCAATCCCACACCCTAAGGGTATCATAGGGTCTCCAACGCGCTTTATAAATGTTCTTTTCATTTCATTCATTCATTTCATTCACCATAGGGAATCTCAACCTGTGGGTTGTTTTGGCAAAGTAAAAGGCTGGTGCATGGATGGAGTACGGAAGTGAGGCTCCACTAGGGTTGGGCTCAGCTTCCTCCAATCACTATCCACCATGCATGCCTTTCTTTTCATGACTGAGTTGTACTGTGCTCTCAGGGTCAACCTTTGGCTACCTACAGCTGGAGGTTGGGTCCCTTTGGTTGGACCACTGGAAGGACAGGTCAGGTTTGGGACCACGGGGTCCCAGGTTTGACTGTGTCCAACAGAGTCCATATGGGGGAGGTTCCTACACAAGGGTAAGGGAGATCCCTCAGAGTGTTGAGGAATTTTCATTTGGCTAGGGCTACTAGACTGGGTGCCCTAATCTGCTGCTGGGGGGGTTTCCTCTGGACAGGGAGCCCTTTGGGGTCCACCGGGCTCCCTGACCTCTACAACCCTGGGCTGGTTGAGGCAGGGTAGAGAGGGGCAGGTTACCTGCTCCAGGCTGGGTACCACCTTGGAAGAGTCCACTGACATCAGGGGCTCTGCCAGGCCAGACCTGACTACCTCTGGGGCAGTTCCTTCACAGGGGTAGGGTCAGTTCCCTGAGGAGGCTGACCCTCACCTAAACTCTGGTGGGGGGAAGACTTTTCTTCCTTCCCAATGCTCTCTGTCTGAGTGGGGTGATCCATAGTTTCAGGCTACACAACACAAAAATCTGTCTGCGTTTGGGCTGTGACCATCACAGCCCTACCAACCTTTTCGGAAAGGCCTACCATTTTGGAATGGGATTCTTTTTCAATCTCAGCCCAGGCTGAGATCTCAAGATCATTGCCCAGTAAACAATCTACAGGCAAGTTTGTGGACACTGCCACTCTCTTTGGGCCAGTGAGACATCCCCAGCTGAGATCTATTACCGCCATGGCATGATCTGACCGGACTCCCCCAATATTGGTCACCTGGTATGTGAACCCAGGTAAAAGCTGTTCTAAGGGGATTAGTCTCTCTGTCACCATCGTGATACTAGCCCCTGTGTCCCTATAGGCCACAGCTGTCTGACCATTGATGTGGGTTGCTGTCTGTACTTGCCCAAGGTATTGGGACAAGCAGTGAAGTTGGCAAACCCCATGCCACCATCACATACTAGAGTTGCTATAGTAGGGGACCTGGTTAGGCCAGAGTCCACATGAGTTCCCCAGGAATACCCAACCAAAGTTTGGGGGGTACTCCCACCACCTGGGGGATTACTGCTAGTAGTAACAGGAGGTGTTGGGGTATTACTTGGAGGAATATTTTCCTTATTTCTGGCTTTTGGGCAATTGCTGTCATTTTTCCAGTGACCAGGTTGCTTACATATATAGCAATAAGGTTTCTTCACATTAGAGGAAGGAGTTTGGGACCCACCCCCTCCGAGGATTTTTGGGACCCTGTTGTGGATTTATCTTTAGACTTAACCCCACCTTTCTCTTGTGGTTTGGTAGAATATTTCTTCTGGTCACCACCCTGATGTTTTGGTTCTGACCCATTTGCCTGCATTAGTTCCCAATTCTTTGGGGGGGGAGGTCAGATCAGAGTCCACCAGGTGCTGGTGTAGAAGCTGATTTTGACAATTATTAAGGATCTGCTCCCTCATAATCAAATTATACAATCCTGTAAAGTCTTGTACTTTGCTGCCCAGTAACCAGGCCTCCAGAGACTTAGTAACCCAATCTACAAATTCAGTCCAGTCCTGAGTCTGTGTCTTCTGGCTGTCTCTGAATAGCAACCTATACTGCTCTGTGGTTAAGCCAAACCCATCTATCAGAGCACTCCTCAGAAATGTGAAGTCGTCAGCATCCTCTTTTCTAACAGTGAGGAGCTTATCTCTACCTTTGTTTGCAAAGGAGAGCCACTAGATTGCGGCCCACTGCTCTTTGGGTACCTTCTGTACTTTGCAGGGCTTCTCCAAAGCAGTTATCCATTTGTGGATGTCATCCCTAATCTGATAGGGAGGGACAATCTTGTTTAGGTTTCTATGGTCATAAGACCTTTCCCTACCACTAGGGTTGTTGCTGCCACCAGTGGGCTCTAGCCCACACAATTTCTTCTCTCTTTCAAGAGCCAAGGTCTCTTTTGCAGGGGCAACGTCTTGCCTCTTGATCCTCAGCTTGACTTCTCTCATCCTAGCTTTATGCTCTCTTTTCTGACGGGAAGTCATCCTCCTCTGAGCAGACGCATTGGACACTAATGATGAGTCAGAATGCTGAGATCCACTGGAAAGGGATCTGGGCCTTCTAATCCCACCATTAGGCCTAGCTGGGGGGTTAGAGGGAGGCCTTCCTAGGCCCTCTCCACCTCCAGTTACTCCTGTGTGGCCCAGGTTAGGTTCATCAACCTCTTCCTGGTCAGCATCCACATCATCATCAGAGACCACTGGGTCATCCCCATTAGGAGACTCTGATGAGGGATGCCCCCCTCCCCACTACCTTGGCTACTTGGGTCTGATGCATTTGCTACATCATGTTCCACTAAGATTTCTACCAGGTGGTTTAAGGTTGGGCTCTGTCCTTGTGTTAACTTTCTGACCACACACAAGCTTCTCAATTCTTGAAAAGAGAATGTGTCATACTTAGAAGGCAACCTTGGGTTGTCTTCTGGCAGAGGTCCACTAAGCCCTGCTTACAAGGACATGGCTAGTGTGGTGTGGTGTGTGCACCTACCTACACTACTTGTTTCCTACTAGAACCTCTCTAGGAGTTGTAGTCAGGGTGTGCTAAGACCTCACCATCTACAACTGCTAAGTTCAGTAGAACTTATGTATGTTAGACTTGATTCATATGTATCTACAGGTACCTTGATATGAACTTTTAAATGATATTCTCAAGATTATTTGGTAAAACAATGCAAGCTCTTATCCCTTCCACTGCACACCAATGTGAGAAGTTAGCCTGGCATATGATGTCCACTAGTTCTAGTGAGCACCTTGCACCAGTCTAATTGACCCTCATTGATGGTGGTTGTAAAGTCAACCTTATAGAAAGCTATCCTAGTGGTAGCATGGACCAGCAGTCATCAGGCTAAGACTTCAGAGAGCGTATTAAGCAAGTTGTTTTACCAATTATAATCCCTTGAGTACCAAATGAAAGGACACCACACAAGGTATATATCAAATATATATGTATTTATTCTAAACACAACCCCTCTGCACTCTTTATGCGGTCAGAGGTAAAAATACAATACAAGTCATTGAGTTAATATACGATAAGTTGCACAGTATATGTTATGCCCTAAGGACCTCACCAACCATATACTAAAGTAGTGGTATAAGAACCACGAGAGAATTAGAAAGCAGGCCTGGGGCCTGTGGAATCACTGGGGCTACTCTAATCAACCAAAGGTTAGGAAGTAGGAGGCCCATGGGAGACGTGTGCAGTGTCTAAACACAGACGCGGGTCACCATTGACTTTCTATGGGAAACGTAAAAGTTACAAATATACAATTTAAGGACACTTCCGGGTTGGACTAGGATGGAACCCTTTCAAAATAGGACACTTCGAGAGTCAAGAACCATGGGAGTACTGAAGTACTCGTGTTACCTCACCCAGGGAAGCCGGGTGCATAGGTGTCTTTTCGTGTCGGGTTTCGTCGTCGTGTTCAATGAAGAGCTGCAAAGAAGTGCTGCAGGCGACCAGAGGAAAAGTGTCCGGGTGGAACTAAGGGTGGATCAAAGATCTGAAGAACCTGAAAGCAGAAGGGACAGAGTCTGGGTCACTAGCCAGTGACCAGGAAGGAACTAGGAAGGAACAAGGGGATGTCGGGTGATTTCAGGTGAAGTCGAGTTTGTCTCTTCAGCCACGAGGTCCAGGAGGCATTGATGATAACCAGGTGCTAGATTCAAGCTGTCCCACAAAGGATCTATTTGACTGCGGTTTCGGTATCCGGATTGGACCCAACAAGCCTTGGGAACCGCAACCCAAGCAGGATATCAAGATTGGCTCCGTTGCAGACCAGCAAGGTCTGTGGTGCTTCTCATTTAGGGAAGCTGGAGCAAGCCTGTAGCAACCAGGAAAGCAAGCTTGTTGTAATGAAAAGTCTTCGGGGGGCTCACTAGCCAACGGGCAAGGAACCGGGAAGACGCGTCAAGCTCAAATGCAAAAGCGGGGCTCATGGACACTCGCAGAGTGTGGGGCCTGGACTTCAGTGCAAATGGTGCTCGGGCTGGGGCTTCAAGCACCCCAAAGCACAACTTCGAGATATCTTGTAGAAGGAGTGCAGCTTGCAACATGCAGGATGTCCAGGAGTTCCGGTCCCACGTCTCTCGTTTCCGCCACGTGTCTCAGCTTTGCTGTGGGCGTGGGTCGGGGTCAGAGATGTCTGGAAGTCTGTGTCCTGTGTCGCAGTTTCTTTGGGATCTGGCGGGAGCCTCGAAAATGCAGACCGGCAAAGTTGCTGTTGGTGCCTGTTTGAACAGGGTGGTCACACCTTGACCACGAGGGAGATATCTTCCGTATTCCAGTCGAAATGGAATGTTGAAGGTCCAGGATTCTGTATTTAAGTTTCGTCCAGGTTAATCTAAAGTCCTAGGGACACAGCTCCCATACGTATACTAAGTTTGTGGGCTGGTCTACATGAAAAGGTCCCTACTATGGGTGGACCTGGGCAGGGGGTGGTTACACCCCCTTCCCTTTGTCCAGTTTCGCGGCAGAGCTGGGGCTGAGTGCCCCAGCAACTGGTTTGAACCGGGCTATGCATGGAGCACCTTGAGTGCCCCAGGCAGTGTCTGGAAAGCATTCTCTGAATGCAGCCCTCCCTGCCCCAATACACTAAAAGCCTGTCTGGGGAGGTGCTGGCACCTCCCTGGACCGGAAACCTATTGTTCAAGCCTTCCCTGCCGGAGTTTCATCCAGCAGTAGGAAGTCAGACTTGTGTCTGTGGTAGCAGCATCCATTTTGTGATGATGGGGCTCTGTTTTACTTTAACCGGGTTTAACAGAAACTACATGTCTTCTCCCTCTAAAAGGGTGGAATGCTACCCCCGCTGCCAGGACTGGCAGGGGGGTAGTATTCCAAAGTGTTTGACACCTTACAATGCATGTTTTGATAAAGCCAAAATAAAGTTAGCATTAACCACGAGGATTATAATGCACTTAAGAGTATATGGTATGGTTATATCATAGAACAGCTAAAAGGAGATGGTTCCAAAGGCTGCAGAGGGGCTCAGCTCATGCTAGGGCACCCTCTCACATAAAACCAAGCACTCTGCCTCCAGGATTGTTAAGGCCTGCCATAGGAGTGACTTATAGGTGTATATGTGTCTATATGTATAGATAGATATAGGTATACTATATCTAAGTAAGGGGTGATTACACCACCTTACCCAGGCTGTGTGAACAGACCTGTGGTGTCAGCTTGGAAGGCAAACCAGAGGTGGCACAATATATGCTGTAGCCCCTGGTAGGCCTAAGGTGCACCTATGCCCTGAGTACCTATGGTACAGGGAACACGTATGCACCAGTAACACTATGCCCCCCCCAGGGTACTTTAGTGCAGTCTGAGTCCGTGACCATTACAGGGACTAACATAGCTCCCAACAAAAAAAAAAGAGTCGGTAGCGGCCAGAAGGGGGGACGTCCAAAAACCTCTAAGAAATTTAAATCAAAAATTCATAATGCATTAAAACAAAAAACTGGTATGGTAACGTCAGTTAACCAAAATCCAACTTATATTAATCTGCCGCCCAAATGTCTACCTTATGTAGGTGTGTAACTGGAGTTCCGCAGCTTAAGGCTGGCAAATTGGAATCTTACCACGAACTCAAAAAATAAAACTACCTATTGGTTGAATAAGAACAGACCGCTCCCGAGCCAATTTGATGGTCAGGTCCTTCTCGTAAGAAGGGTAAATTGGGTTGGCAACAGGATCAAGGATATCTCTGTGGACTGTATCCCTGTAAATTTTAGGGACGTACGTGTTGCGAGGTTCATATGCAATCAACAGTTTGGCCAGGATTGTAGTGGAATTGGCACCTATGATCTGAGACACTTCCACTTGCAATCTGCCTACACGCAGCACACACAGAATCCCCATTATCCATTCTGGGGGGGGGGGGGCGCAAGGTGGGCCTACTTCTAACAATCACTTTAACAATCACTTTACCAACATAGCACCCGTCCTTAACAGAAGCCCTGACTTTTACATGATGGATCATGGATTTTGACATGGTGACTACTGTCCCCTTAATTTGTCATTAAATGCCATTGATAGGATTTGGTCTACTGGTAGCAGGATGTTTGTAGAACAGCAAGGGATCTTTCAAACCTTTAGAACCATCAATTAACCAGAGCAGCTGTGGGAGCCCTAAGAGAGAGGGAAAACATCAGGAGACTGTAATTGGGATCGGAGTAAATGGCACTCAGGCCATTTGCGTCGAATCCCATGGAATCAGTCCGACCCAGCCAGATCAACTCCCTAGGCTGGGAACTACTCCTAGCTCGCAGGCTATTACTCTGTTGCACCCGGCAACAGACCTTACTGGGTTACGAGACAGCTCATATCTAGCACCAATACATATATCCCAAGATTTAGCTGTAGTAGATCCCCCTATAAAGATCCTAAGCTGGAATATAGCGAGCATTTCTAAGAAATTAGATCTGCCAGATTGGAATATCTTGGTTGAATCTCATACAATCAGTATTTTCTAGGAGACCTGGAGCCTGATGCCCCACTATAAAGTCGGCTATACCACCTTTTTCTTACCAGCAGTATCCCCACCCGCAGGGAGAGGCTGCCTTTCAGGTGGGCTCCTAATATGGGTTAGCATTTCCCTGGGATGTAGCACCAAGCAAATGCAATGTAATTCCCCTGACATCTTAAGGATCTCAGTAAGTGGTGCACGGAGAGGGAGAACTATGGAAAACTTTAATATATATGCCCGAGGCACTAAAGGTGGCGCTCCATCCCCCATATTCACACTACTAGAAAACGAACTCATGCAATGCCACCACAGCACGCACGTCCTGGTTGCAGGGAACTTCAATTGTACATTTGATCCCCTTGCGGCAGAGGACATCCTAGATATCGCAGAGGATGATGCTAGGAGGAGTATCCCTACACTTGCAATCCAAACGATAAAGAGGTGGTCGCAACAGGCTATACAGTTGAATACACTAGTCACGGAATTTGGCTTAAGAGCAGCAAACGGTAGAACTGTTTCAGATCGAACTGGGGCCCACAGGTATAATAGGGTTAATCATTCCACAATGATTGATTGTAGTCTCCTTGATTTTATGCTTTGGCGCTTCATGCAGGACATGGAAGTTCCCCCGACTACCGATAGTGATCACACTCTACTTTCTTTGAGTCTACACCCTCTGTGGCCGTGTGAGCACGGTCCTGTAGCATTAATTGAAACAATGTCAACCTTAGATGTTCGTCCATCCAATTGTGGGAGGCGCCTGAAATGGTGCTAAGTTGCTTTGGATGAGGGGAACGTCAAGAATATTGGTGCCCTCTTGCTAGCAGCACAGACTAAGTTGGATATAACCCCTGCAGATCGATGTGATCCATCTTGGGTATGGGTAATATTTCAAGACACCATTAAAGCGATGGGTAATCTATTTTTAGTCCAAAATAAAGGTGTGGCACAGAGAGAGCCCCATAAGCCTAATGGGAAAGACGGCTGGAATACAACAAAATGCTGACATAAGAAATCTGCATTAATCAAGGCAGTTAAATGCAAGTCCCAAGTGCTGATCCAGTTGGCCAGGAAAGAGTATAAGTGGACTGTTTTAGAAGCAACAAAAGAGTGGGAGGACCAGTATTGGCAAGCACTTAAGGAGGCTAGCATTGGGAGAGATGCTGGCCGCTTCTGGAGTATTATAAGATCTAAGAATAGACCTGTTAATGACCTTATAACGTGCAATATTGCTAGCCAAACTTGGTTCGACCATTTCTCAAAACTGTACTCGTGTCCACAGGGTGGCTTAAATGAGTCCATTTCTCAAAGCTTCTCAGCAACCTTGGGGGAACCTAATAGCTACCCATTTACAGAGAAAGAAGTGGAAAATGTGATTAAGTGCATTGTGCCACATAAAGCAAAAGGTACCGATGGTATCCCCGGAGACCTTCTTCATTCTGACCTTCCCAAATGGAGAAAGCTTATTTCCATCTTAATTAACGCCATTGATAACGGTGCCACAATCCGTGAGTCGTGGAAGGGGGCAGAGGTCGTCCCAATCTTTAAAAAGAGGCACAGGGGCGACCCTGCCAATTACCGTCCAATAAGCCTGATCGACTCCACCCAGAAGGTTGTCGGGAAGGTGGTACTCGAGAGAATTTTGCAATGGGCTGATGAAAATAAAATCCTCTCGAATACCAAGCGGGATTTAGGGCTGGCACTGGGACTATAGAGTAGGCATTTAGATTGCTACTTATTTATTGAAAAGTGGTTCTTATAGGAAAAGGCAGTCTTTACCTCGCGTTTATTGATCTAAAGACTGCCTTCGACCTGGTGCCCCGGGAACGTTTATGGGGAGTGTCATCGGAAATGGGGATTCCCTCAAACATTCTGTCAATATTAGTGATGCTCCACGATGGTAACTTCGCTCAAGTGAGGTGGGGCCCACAGGGGCAGAAGACAAATAAAATTTCAGTGAATAGGGGTGTCCGCCAGGGATGTGTTCTTGCTCCCACTCTGTTCTCACTTTACGTGAACGGTGTGGTGAAGCACCTGCTGAAAAGTCCATCTGATGCACCATCCCTGGCGGGCGAGCGTATTCCAACTCTCCTATTCGCTGATGACACCCTCCTCATCTCTAAGTCCCCTGTGGGCCTCCAGAGCCTCCTATACAGTTTCCAGTCCTTCTGTATCCTGAGAGGGCTTATAAAAAACACAGATAAGACCTAGTATTTGGCACTGAACCCACCAAAAAAGCTTGGCAGGCCCCCAGTCTTGAACCTTGTATCATTGGAAAGGGTTACCGTTTTGATTATCTTGGCATACGCATTTCCGATACCATGCAGTGGAACCCTCACACACATAAAATGCTTTTATGCCATAAAAGGGTAGTGGGGGCCATCCTCAATGAACAACGCTCTTCATCAACTAGACCCATCGCCCCGGTTATCGAAATATACAAGGCAAGAGGAGTAAGCTCGGCCCTATACGGAGCCGAACTGTGGGGTAAAAATGATATGGAACAGTTAATAAGATCTGAAAATAAGTTCCTTAAAGATCTAATGGCACTCTCTCAGAGCACCCCTTCGGTCCCACTGTTACTTGATCTGGGGTGTCATTCGATTAATGATCTGGCGAAAGTCCGACCGCTCTTATTATGGGCTCGGCTGTGGCGAGTGCCGAAGCTAGCAAAGTATGCGGAGGGTCTGTCGGAAGTAATGTCCATGATGGGATGGCATAAAATTAAGTGGCTTAAAGATGTCAAATCATTGCTTTGTGATTTGGGCCTCACCGATGCATGGGGAAATAGATCTGCCCCACCAAAAGCAGTATTGAAGAAACTTTATTGGAGTTGGGTATCTAGTAAATGCAACTCTGATCCTAAATTAGGCAGAATAACCGATGACTTTTTGAGGATCAAGGATGTTGCATTTTGTGAACCCTATCTTGACATTATCCAGAAGCCCTTTGATAGGGCTTTGTATTTCAAATTTAGGGCTGGTATACCACCAATACGTGAATTGACTGCCCGTTGGAAAGTCCCTTTTCAAAAATCCTCTTTTTGCCCAATTTGCGAGTCTAGAATAGAATCAATGTCACATATCCTGTTCGCATGTCCGGCATATAAATCACTGAGGAACTGCTGGCTTAAACCGTTATGTAGAGAACTGGGTAAAAGACACCATTCTGTAGCGCAGCGCATTTTTAAGTCTGATACCCGATTATTGTATTATGTGGTCTACCGAAGTTTTTGAGATGGGACTGGCCCATCAGACCGAAAAGGCTACGAGAAAATATTTAATCTGTGATTTTACTGTTATGTGCAAGTAGTTCTTACTTTGCTACTTTGCGATTTATCCTTGATGTAATATGTGTACTTTTTAAGAAAAATTGTAAGAAGTTGGCACCTAGGTGTTCATGTTGATGAAAGTTGAATATTCTCATGATGTTAAAGTATTGTTTTATGTTCATGCTATTAAGATATGTTTTTATCGAAATAAAGCCTTAGAAAGAAAGTATAGAAGGACCCAGATATCCATGCTGCTGGGGCACTTAGCAAAACACACAAGATGATGAAAGGAATGTTGCACAATGGCAAAACATTCACCCCCAGTCACAGATCTGGGTTTAATCCATTGTTATTATGCTCACCAAGCCACCCCAGTTCAGACATGGCCATATGCAAATCAGTCTTGGCCCTGTGCCTCATGGGAACAGTCCAGCCTGAACTGCCAAGCCATGTCTTCCCTAGACCGGAATCAAGCATCCTAGGACCGGTTTCTGGCTATCAGCCGTCCTCAGCCAGGATAGCTTGACTCCAGTGGCGAAGTGAGCACAGGGCCCACGTCTTGGCATACCCTTCCCACATAGGGGCACTTAGGGCAGGGGTTCATGTCTGTCTCCATTCAGGGGAAACTTCAGTCCCAACAGGAGTCGGAATTTTAATGCTTTCCATTGTGTGTTCAAAATCCCAGCACACAAGGTGGTATTAGCTTCAATACCAGCATTGGCTTATGCTGTTATGCATGCAATTAAGCCACTTCTCACCTATGCTTTGAATGTTTAAGATAAAATCCAGTCCATTTAAAAAACGGATTATTTCACAGCTAAATACAAAAGTAAATTCTACTCACATATTTTGTAAGTGTTTACTCTTTTATTAACATTATACATTAAAGGAAAACTTGGGAATGCAAGTCATGTTGCCTTTTCTGTAGTGCAAAGTTGAATATCTACCTTCATGACACAAAAAAAGGAAGAACTTGGGCAGCAACAGCACATTGTTTCAGAACACACATAATACGCAAAGAAAGGTTTCAGACGGAGGAGGCACATCAAAAGTTTGTCTCCTGCCTGCCCCCATGCTGCCCTGGGGATCACCACCTCCCCAGAGCATTCAACAATTATGAGTGGGGGGCATCGTGCCCCCCCCCCAAGCTCCAATGACCACCACCTCTCCAGGACTTTAAATAGTTTAAAAAAGTGGGGGAACTCATGTCCCCCCCACACTGCCCCAGGGACCACCACCTCCCTGGAGCATAGATTATGTAAATACGGGGACCTGTTGTGCTGGGAACTCACTGAGGCTTAGAATATTTTGGAGGGGTGCCATGCACCCCCCCTCCTGGAGCCCACCATGGCCCGGGGGAGCACCACCCACCACAGCTGGCTCCAGCAATATCCTGGGATGCCCAACCCTGGAACATTGCAGTTTGCTATGGCAGCTCCCTCCCTGCCATAGCAAACTTCTGCATGGAAAACTGCTCTCGCTTCCACAATGCGAAGCATTGTTGCTTTTGGGGTGTGGGAGCCAGCAGGAACGGCTGGGGCATTGGCCCTCAGTAAGGTCACTGAATGGACACATTGTTATCACAGGAACATTAAATTGGAACCAAATTGCCTTTCATACTACAAAACTGACACCTTTTGTTTCTTCAAGCAAACTTCTATATACTATTTCTGGTAAAAAAATTGTATTTGTGATTTTGTCTAAATGGATCTTCAGCATTTTAAACATCATTCAACATGCAAGAGTTGATGTTTTCAAAAGGATTTATAAAATTCAAAATTTTTATGTTTAGTAGTAGTATTGTACCTGGTATAATAATAAAACGAATATTTTAAAGATAGGTTTGTTTAGATTAGTGTAGTAACTGTAAGTAAAATTAACCATTTAATGAATTCTAGTGAATGCAATGCATAGTGTCACTTAATTACAGTGATATACTGTACAGTTTTTTTCCTACAATCTATACGATTGTCTCTTCCCCACTGTTCAAGGATGAAGCTTCATACAGACCATCATTTATGATGAACAATATGAAAGCTTTGAACAGTGAAAAAAGGGAAAAGGAAATGCTTTAATGTGATATAAAATATTATGACATTGTAAGAAATGACTACTTTTTTGTTTTAAGTTTGTTGTGCAATTTTGATAAATGCAATACTAACTTGTATTTATGTTTCTTTTCTTTTAAACAGATAAATAGTTATGTCTGTTGTTTAACATCCTTACATTGTAAAGGTATACAGTGATCCACTTAATGATACAGGGACTGAGCCATCTGAATACACCAATACAGTTTAAGACACACTCAGTCACGCACTGCTACATGCACTCACTTACCCTTTTATTCACCATGCAGCCACTCATATAGTCAGTCACCTACCCTTATATCCAATAGCTCACTTATACATTACTGACACATTCACTTACATACCTATACACTACTGCTTACCCACTCACTAACCCATAGACCTACTCACACATCTATTTACCCATCCATCAATGTACTCACACACCCACTCACTTACCCATCCATATGCTCCCACACATACTCATTAACTCATACAGCATCTCACACGCCCACCTACCTATCTATACAGCCCTTAATATACTCACTCCCTGACCTACTCCTAGAAGTATTTATATATCCATTCACTCATTTGAAAAATCACCTACACACCCAGTCATTCACATATAGAGGTGCTCATATATCCACTCACTTATCTATAGAGTGATACACTCACTCACTTACTCACTTACTCATGCTCTACTAACACAGCATTTTACTTACTCATACAGATACTCACACAGCTACTCACTGACCTGTACACCACATACGCACCTAGTAACTCACCTATTCTCTACAAATGCATCCACTCACTTAGCCATACAACCACTCACACAGCCCCTCACTCACTCACATAAAGGCTCATACAACCACTCACTCATCTGCATATCATGTGTGCACCCATAAACTCACCCATACACCACTAAGGCATGAAATCACTCACCCATACAGCCACTGATATACCCACTTATTCATCCATACTCTACTAATGCATGCACTCACTTACCCATGCAGCTACTCACTCACCCACTTACACACCAATATAGTATTTATGCACCCACTCACTCACCTATACATACACTCACACATATTCATTCACCTATACAGTGATTTACTACCCACTCATTAACCCATACAAGTACTCACACAGCAATGCACACACCCATACAGACACTAACACACCTACTTACGTATCCATGCAGCCCCTCACAGACTCATTAACTCACCCATGCAAGCAGTCACACATACTTACTCATCCAAACATATACTGACACATGCACTCACTAACCAATACAGCCAGTGAGATACCCTCTTACTCCACTCATGCATTCACTCACTCACCTTTACAGCCATTGACACATCCACTCACTCCTCCATACTCTACTGGTGCATACACTCACCCATACATTTACTCACAAACCCACTCAAACATACAGGCACTCACACACCAACTCACTCACCAATACATACACTCACACCAATATTCACTCACTAATACAGTGACTCCGACATCCACATACCCATCCATAAATGTCATGCTTGTAATTTGACACAATAGGACACACCTAAACTCTGCACTCCAGAGAGGAGGCAAAATCAGTGCTGCACCTTTAAATAACACATGTAAAATAGCTTCCAAAGATGAGGCGATAAAATAAGACCCAACACTCTCTTAAGGAGAGGCTAGAAAACAAATTCAGGTGCATTTAAAGTGACACATACATATTTATTAATTCAATATTCTGGAAAGGAAGGTCAAATATATTGGTTGGCGCAGACTCCCAAATATCAGGTAACTTAAACACAAAACCAGAATAACATGTAGCATAAATATATGTAGCAAAGAAACTTAGAAATTATATACACAAAGTAAGTAACACCTCACCGATCATTCACTCGGCATTCTTGCCAACTCAAGCTGGGGAGCCCGTTGAAAGCTGGGCTTGGGCTCTCGACCGGGACTCAGGTTCTGTTTGTCTTGTGACAGGACGTCTACTCCACAAGTGAGCTCCAATCCACCTGTCAACATTCTCCGACTTTAATACATTTTACTCAACGTGAGGCAAAGGTTCGAGAAAACGTACCCCCTTTCTTCTGTTGTGAAAAACCCAGTTGGCTGTACTGGTCTTTGGCAAGTTCAATACAGAAGCTGGCCAGGCTCCTGTATTTTGACTTCGAGACAGAGCTGTACATTCCACACATTCCTTGAAAGGTACCAAGCATGCATCCCACACACCATGTTCCAGGTCACTCTGATTGGTGAGGAGTGAAAACAAGTGAAGAGTGGAAACATCCCCTCCCACTTTGCAGCTACATTTGAGCACAGAAAATGGATTCTGCTACACAGGATGGAGTCAGCACAGAAAATGGAGTCAGTTTTGCCAAATGGAGCCACTACTCAATATATAATTCTTATTATCACTTCAATAAGCCACTCATACACTCTGTCCTTCACCCACCATAGAATCACTCACACACCCACTTGCACACCCATAAGGTACTAACATACCCATAGAGCTACTTAGACACCCACTAAGTCACTCATGCTCTACTCACTCACCCATACAGCTACCAAAACACCCACTCATTCACCCATACAGGTTCTTCCACATCTACTCGCTCACACATATAGCCACTCTCACACCCATACAATGACTTACACGGGCAGTTACTCACCATGCAACCACTCACATGCCCAGTCATATAGCCACATAAACAGGCACTCACTCACCCATACAGGTACTAATAGATGTAATCAGTCACTTGTACAGGCAGTCACGTACCCACTAACTCACGCATACAGCTACTTGCACACCCATTAAATCATCCACATACCACTCATGCGCTCATTCACCCACTAATATAGCACTCAATGCATTCACTACCTCACCGATGAAGCAAATGACACACCCACTTCCTCACTCATACTCTACCCATTCAGTCTCCCACTCACAGAGATACTCAAATAGATACTCACTCAACTATATATCACTTATGTACCCACTCACTCACCTGTATTCCACTCACACATCAACTCACTCACTCACTCGTACCACCACTGATACACCCATTTACTCACCCATACTCCACTAATGCATCAACTCATTCACCCATACAGCCACTCACACAGCCACTCACACACAAAGATAAGCCCCCTAACACAGCCACTCACTGATGGAGCCACTTGCACACCCAGCCAATCAGACATACAGACACACATCCACTCAAATGAATGAATAGTTTATTGTGTGAATACTTAGAACCATTACGCATTTGTGAAGTACAAATTTAAATAACCATTGGATTAAAATATCTTATGATTAAAAAAAAAGCACAATGTATGTGCAAATCACCGACTGACCTCTGACTTCGGTCCCAGGATCGCACTCTCTCCTGCAGCTACACTTTGCTCTGCATTGCCTACCACTACCAGCCCCACCGTTTCAGTGTTTGTATCTGCCCTGAACCTGGTCTTGTCTTTTACTTTCCACCCTGTGCCTCTTTATTTGACTGTATTCTGCCTGACTGCTGTTAAACTCTTGTATTGTGCCTAACTATTATTGCTTGTTTTCTTTCCCATTTTTCTTACGTTTTGTGCCTGACTGCTGTTTAAACATTTTATTGTGCCTCACTGTTGCTCATTTTTTCCCTTTTTCCACACGATTTTCTTCCGATTTCACCCTTTTTGCCACCGCTTTCACCTGTGAGCCCTCGCCCTGACAGGCCCGCTCCCTCCTTCTAGCTACACATTCCTCCCCCTCCCCTACATAATGGCAGCCGAAGGCGCACCTAAGGCAAGCCCATCTGCGCCTGTCTGTGACCAGACCGCGGCCAGCGCCAGGAACCCAGGATCTCTGGGACCCTGTCAATACGACTCAGCGGCACTCCATGCACTCAGCCCCGGAAAACTCGCTGACTGCAAAAGATCCTCCCCCATCATCCCCCATAGACAGTTCTCATTCAGACTCTGCCGCAATCCCTTCACCATCAACAAAACCATCGTAACCACCAAAGGCCCGCAGGATGCATGCACTACCAAAACCCTAATGTGCATTCTCCTCAACATGCCCTCCCTCCACCAAAATGCCATAGAGATTTGGGACTTGATCGACACCCTCGCACCCAACGTCGCCTTCTTCACAGGAACCTGGACCAACGCCTCCTCCGGCCCCGACATCGCCATTTCCATCCTCGACGACTTCAAGATCCAGAGAAAGGACCAGCCCCAACGCCCAAGAGGAGTACTTGCGATCGCACACAAGACCCCCCCCCCTGACTCTCCACATCCAGCACGAGTGACTCCTACTCCAACACAGAACACCTCCACTTCCAGATCCAGCCCAGCCCCAGGACCAAGCTAATCGGCATCCTCATCTACAGACCTCCGGGACCTTGCACCCAGTCGGCAACTACCATCGCCGAACTCGCCAGACCCCACGCCATCACCTCCACGGACTACATCCTACTCAGGGACCTGAATTTCCATCTCGACAAGCGCAATGACCCATGCTCCACCACTCTCAGTCTCCTCGCCAACCTGTGAGTGAAGCAGCTGTTCAACACGCCCACGCACAAGGCTGGACACACCCTCAACCCAATCTTCGTGGGTGGGACCAACATCCACTTCAGCCACACCACCCACCCCCTCTGGACGGACCACCATTGCGTCCACTTCACCTTCAACACCACTACTGCACCCAAGCCTCCCCCGTGCCTGCCATAAAGGATCTCTGAGGAACTCCTCAACACAACCCTCCTCCAAACCCCCCCAGCACCTCGACCAACACCAACTCCACAGCCAGGGAACTGCACCGCTGGATCTCCTGCTGGGTCTTCAAACTTGCACCACTCCACCACCCTGCCAAACAATGCCCCATGAAGGCCGCCTGGTTCACCACAGAACTACAAGAAGCCAGACGCTTCTGCAGATGCCTTGAGAAAACCTGGCAAAACCAGAAAGCCACGGAAGCAAGGAACAATCACAGGAGCACCCTGAAGGAATACCACCAGCGCATAAGAGACACCAAACAAACCTTCATAAGACACAAGGTCCAGACCAACGCAACCAACACCAAGGAACTGTTCAATGTCTTACAGCAGTTCGCAAAACCACCCAGCGAAGCCGCGGACATCACACCTTCCCAAGAACTCAGCGACAAGCTTAACTCCTACTTCCATCTAAAGATCAAGGTTCTATACGACAACTTCAACGAACAGACGCCGGACACCACCACCCCCTCGCCGCCGATAAGCCATCCATCATGACCTGGAATCCAACCACCATAGAACAGATCACTGCGACCATGAAGAAAACCCACTCAGAAGCCCCAAGGGACCCCTGCCCACCGCACATATTCCATGAGGCCGCCGCTGCATTGCACCCGAACTAGGAATGACCATTAAAGCTTCCTTCAGGTCCGCCTTCTTCCCAGACAACTGGAAGCAGGTGGAGATTAAACCCCTCCTCAAGAAACCAAAAGCAGACCCTACGGACCTGAAAAACTACCTGCCCATCTCTCTCCTCCCCTTCACTGTCAAAGTCACAGAGAGACTCGTAAATGCCCAACTGACCGCCTTCATTGAAGAGAACTCCACCCTGGACCCCTCCCAGTCTGGATTCCGCAGCAACCACAGCACCGAGACCGACCTCCTTGCCGCCACTTATGACATACGCATGCAACATGACCAGGGACACACCGCAGCTCTTATCCTTCTGGACCTCTCTGCAGCTTTTGACACAGTTTCACACTGCCCACTCGCAGCCAGACTTCACAACACGGGTATACAAGGAACCGTCCTCGATTCAATCCTTCCTCTCCGGATGAACTCAGAGGATCAGACTCCCTCCCTTCCTCTCCGAACCCACCAATACGAACTGCAGAGTTCTCCAAGGAGCATCACTCAGCCTCACGCTCTTCAAAATCAGCATGGCCCCCCTCACCGCCATAGTCATACAGCACAGGCTCAGCATTGTATCCTATGCTGACGACATCCAGCTCATCCTCTCACTCACAAAGAAGCCTGAAGACACTCTGGCTCTGTTTCCAGGAAGAATTGAAGAATTTTGCAGCCTGGATGAAAGACAATTTTTTGAAGCTCAACTCTGAGAAGTCTAAGCTCCTCATCCTCAGACCCTGCGCCTCCACCTGGGACAACACCTGGTGGCCCACCACCCTCGAGAGCCCGCCCACCCCCACAGACCATGCACGAAACCTCAGCACCATTCTCGACTCCTCCCTCTCCATGAACCACCATATCAACGCCGTCACCTCCACCAGTTTCAACTGCCTACGCAATCTCTGCAAGATTTTCAAATGGATCACCCGACTTCAGGAGAACCGTCACCCATGCACTCATAACCAGCAGACTGGACTACGGCAATGCCCTATTTGCCGGTATCAACAGAACCTTTCTACACAAACTTCAACCATATAGAACGCCGCAGCCAGACTCATCCTCAGGACACCGCACCACGAACACATGACCCAACACCAACAAGAACTCCACTGGCTCCCCGTAGAGAAGAGGGTCAACTTCAAACTCCTCACCCACGCCTACAAATCTCTCAACAACATTGGACCCAAATACCTCAACGAAAGGTTATTCTTCCATGCACCCAAGAGGAACCTCTGATCCGTCGACCTCGCCCTGGCAGAAGTCACCTGCATCCGCAGAAACAGAACAGGCGGGAGAGCCTTCTCCCACATCGTAGCCAAGACCTAGAACAAGCTCCCTATGAACATCAGGCGCTCCCTGACCCTGCACACATTCAGGAAGGACCTCAAGACCTGGCTCTTAAACAGATCTGGAGCTGCTGCCCCCCCAGCATCTTGAGACTCTAACGGGTGAGAAGCGCGCTATATAAAACCCTGGTTGATTGATTGAATCATAATAAAAGGATACAGTAAAATGACAAGAACAGTTAGTGTCAAATGAATTTAGGTGCTACTCAAGTCCCACTGCACAGGGAGCCAGATGGCTGCTATCTTTGGAAGAACTACCTGTCCCTAGCATACACAGTACTAGGAGCCCTGCACTATTGCCTGCACCTGTGTCCTGCCTCACGAGCATTTTTGCACTCCTCGAGTGCCGCAGACC
Organism: Lissotriton vulgaris; assembly: GCF_964263255.1. Classification (NCBI taxonomy): domain Eukaryota; kingdom Metazoa; phylum Chordata; class Amphibia; order Caudata; family Salamandridae; genus Lissotriton; species Lissotriton vulgaris. The sequence continues at coordinate 1,170,593,626 of NC_141689.1, read as the reverse complement.
GGGACACACCAGTGGTGCCTGGGCAAAACCCAGACCAAGGGAGGGAATGTCTGCACCTGTCCTTTGCCAGACAATCCTGGGCTGATCCTTGTCCCTTTGTTTTGTGTTTTGAGGCTCCCAATGTAATTTAGGGCTGGACAGATTTCAATATCTGAGGAAGTAAGTGACATTGCTCCTTTGCTTTAGACTATTATGTGTGGCTAAGTCTATCTTTGATTGCGTTTAACCCCCGCTGCCTGTTCATTTTGTTGGTATTGCTTGGTGTCATGGGCAAAAGAAAGGGAACAAACATGGAATCTTCAGCAGGTCCTAATCATACCACCATTGACTCTTTCTTTACCAGGGTGATCGGGGTCATTTCCAAAGAAATAGGTCTGACTGAGAGATGTATATCTTTGGGTCTTGCTAGAACTGCTGCCCCTCTGGTCTACGATGAAGCTGACACAGATGTTGGTGTGGAGGCTGATGTGGTACTGGTCGCTTCAGAGGGATCCACATCTTAACCAGCCTGGGAGGCAATTTCCCCTTGTATATCCACTCAGAGGCCCTCGCACCCTCCAGCTGCTAAGCGGAAGCGTAAGTCCCTAAAGCCTGCAGAAACTTTGTTAATTCCATCTGGATCACCAAGCACAAATGAAGGCAATCTCACAGGCATTCACAATGATCACACCTGGGCTTCCGTTCTACAGGAATTTATGGCAATACTCAGTGAGTTCCTAACACCTTTGAGGAAAAAGTTTGGGAAGTTGGATGCGGACGTGGGGGAACATTTTTGGTAACATGTCAACACCAATTGAATATCACACCTATATGCCACCATCTGGCTCCAGTGGCTATTAATGCCAGTGCCATGCCCAGCTCCTTCACTAGGGCCCATTTGCCCTGACCTTCTGATTCTACAGCCTGTGAGTGAGTTAGCTGCGTCCACATCCAGTTATTCCCCCTACCATCCCGACAGCTGTAGATAGAACATCAAGCCCCCATGTTCCCTCAGTTTGTGTTTCCCTGAGAACCCATACTGCATCCTTGCTACCCGTGATCAATCTTCCACCTGCCTGCTGCCCTTATACTGTGGTTTTGGCGGGTGTCCCTTTCCTATTACATTCCATCCAGGAGTCCACCGGTCAGCAGTTGAGCAAGACATCTCATCGGCCTGTAAGTCACTCCAAATTTAACACTCAGGACTATAAGAACAACCTGATGGTACGGTGTGTGACCTGGATTGGGCCGTCCAGGAAAGTGATTCAACAGGACAGTGTTATCATCAATTTTAGGCACCCACCGACAGTAAAAAAGATCTTTACTCAGCCCCACTGGGCTCATATTGTGGACAATGTTGTTAACTTAGTGCCCATGGGTTTATTCTACAGACCTTGTCTTTGGCTTTTAAACCCCTTCAGCTTAAGAGTCACCTAGGTAAAGGTATTGCTGGCAAATGTCGTATCGGATGTAAGAACCAGTTTGCACCAATTTAATGAACTGGATTGACTTCCTTTGCCCACTAGGTGTTTGAATCTAAGATCTGTCCTGTGCATACTGTTCAGGCAAGGCTAGATGAACCCTTCAAATCTGTCAGTACTGCTTTCCCTTGTTTTGCTCCGTCAAATGGAGCAAACACTATTTTCAAGAAGTGCCTTGAGGTCACACGCATGAATCTCCATTGTGCACCAATGTCTCCACTGTTGTGTCTATAGGAGGCAGAGTTTTGATAAAGGGGTGTGAAGCAGGGACTGCAAGCCCAAGGGATTCCTTTTCACTTGTTAGCTGGAGTGTGGCTGGGTTAAAAGACAAGTTTATAAATCAGGATTGGTTACCTTTCATTGATAAATTAGATTTTGCTGTCATACTGGAAACCTGGGTTGACTCCTCCATTTTGTGCAAGGGGTTTCCGTGCTATTCAAGCCCCGCCCTGGCTTCTTCTCAGGGGAAGGCTAGAGATGGCCTTTCTATATGGATTACATTAAATCATAGGATAGAAGTATCAGATGTACCTACTGACCTCCATGTCTATTAAGCCTGCTAATCAAGGATAGCATCAGCTCCTTTTGTTTTTATCTGGTTAATTTTTATAATATGATTTTTAAATTTCTTATTGTCATCTACCTGAGGGGCTTTTTACTTTTATTATGGACTTAGAAACACCAGGGCAAGGCAAAGACTTCTACCATGTCTACTATTGTGCGGGGACTTTAATGCTAAGCTTGGCAAAGACCCTATAGATTTAGGCTTTCGAATCTCAACTGCTGATAGTGCACCAGGGTTTGCTAGAGGGTTGGAGCTGAGGAGTTCCATTACCTCTCTGGACTTAATTGATGCTGTTAACTTTTGTCAAAGCACAGGACCAAGTAAACCGACCTACAGAGGCATAGGAATGTCCTCTGTCATAGACTATATATTCGACTATAAGCATCTTTTGCAGTGGTGTTCCAATGGTGCAATATTAGAAACCCAGTGGGGAGATCATAATGCTCTCATGATCAAGGGTATCTTACTGTTGTATAGGGATAGAGCACCTTTCATTCACAATGGATTAAACAACATTCTCAAGATGGGCTCAGACTAATCTGGCATCGTTGTGATCCTAATGCCACATTGGGTTTGCTTCTTAAAAATAATGTGCCTATGTTTTTGAGATGTTTAGTCAAGGACTCAAGAGATGACCTGGCGGCTTGTTATCAACATCTGTGTATTTGAATTAAAAATCACCTGTTGAAACCAGCTGTTTCTGTCTTTGTCTTCCCATGCTAGTTTGATGCTCACTGCCCTGCGGCTTATCATCATTTGAGAAAGGCTCTATCAGGGACCCCTAGGGATGCTGGGGAGGTCTGGGCGTTAGGTTAGTCTACAAATGTGCCCTCAGGGAACGCAAACGCTTCCTGCTCAAAAGTGATTGTAAACACTTGAGCTTGCAGCTGCCCAGAACATTAGTAAGGTTTTCTACCCACTACTGATATGTAACATTTCAGGGGAGGAGTGGGTGAAGCACTTTGGCTCCATGCACTGTCTAACTGAAGATAAGATGTACACTGCCAGACTGCATGAGCATCTAGTGCAGGCCTCTCCTCTCCAAGTGACCCATCAGAAGGTGGAGGATGTAATTAGGTTTAGTTCTAATGGGACAGCCCATGCTCCCAATGGAATCCCCATGTACCAATATAAATGAAACTTGGGTCTGTGGGGACCCCTGCTCACTAACCTATTTGATAATTATTAGTGCAATTTGATCCTAGAGTCTTGGAGGCTTTCAACTATAGTGCCAATCTTCAAAAAAGGTGATAGAGGTTCCTCAAATTTTATAGACCAAGCTCCCTTATCAATAGCACCATCAATGTTTTGAGGAAAGATATCCTAAGTCACCTGGGTGGATGATAAAGACATTCTATCTTTGTGCCAGTATGGTTTCCATCGCTGGTTTGACACAGTGGAGCAGTGTCTGAACTTACATTTGATTATGAGTAAGTATATCATCACCAGACGGTGCCCACTGTACCAGGCCTTTATGAACTTGTCTCCTGCATTAGACCGTGTAAACAGGAGCAAACTGTGGCTGATTTAAATTAACCTTGTGGTGGATGTTTCCCTTGTCAACTTTCTATGAGAATCTGGGGACACAGGTGCGGTCAGGAAGGTGAGTTATCTGATGTCTTCCCTCTAGCTAGTGGGGTGCACCAGGGGTGCATTTTGGCACCCGTGCTTTTTACTATCTATATTAACAACCTAGCACCCAATTGTCCATCTCTACCATAGACGTGCAGATAATTGCCATTTCACCTGTTCTGGCATTACTATACAATACACTGTTGATGCCATGTTAATGGTAAGGACACCTCGTGCTCTGCGAACACTGTTGGAATCCTTTGTGGCATTTAAGAGTAATTTTGATATGATAACACATTTTACGGAAACCCTTATAATGGTCTGTGGGCCTGGTACGAAATGACTCACGTCCCTAAAGCTTCTAGTGTTGCATCTATGCTCTGTGCAGAACTTCAGCTACGTGAGTATCACGTTTGACACAGGTAATTCATAGCAACCACAAGTAATCGCAGCATGCTCAAAGTTGAGGAGGGTGGCTGCAGCATTGTTTAGCCTTTTCCAGAGGATGGAAGGGACACTATTTCTCCCTATCTTATGATTTATACGTTCAAGTTTGTTCCCACAGATTCCATAATGTTTTCCCTATACAGGTAGAGAAAAACAGAATCGGTAGGCGGCTGCATAATGTTCCACCATCTACTCTGCCTATATTTTGCATTCTGAACTCAACCTGGAATATGTTACAGCCTCTGTCAAATTGCCCCCCCCCCTCTTGCTTAGGGTGAGGGTAAGACAAGATTTAACAGAGGTGTTATTTTAGACTGTCTTAGACAGGCAAGGGTTTATTCATTCTCTGTTGAATTATGTTTGCAAGTTTTTCACTGAAATTGGACTTCCTTAAATGTTTACCTCACCCAAGACCATTCATAAGTTTGACAAAAGGCTGGTCAAATCTTGTTATACTGAGCTCATTTTCTTCTGAAGAACAGAGAAAGCTTTCAGTAAACACTCCACTTGTATTTTTTTTTTACTATCAACAGGAGATTTATCTTGTTTCCAAACTCTGGATCCTACTACCAAGAAGAAGCCACTCCTTTTTAGATTTAGGGCCGGTATTGTTTGGCGTTTAATGTGTTTCCCAGAGGATGGAAATATGTAGGATAGTATATTGCCCCCTTGTCCCTGCGATGGGGCCAGCTGCATTTTATTTTTTTCTTAAAATGTTATGGTAAATATTTCCAACTCTGTCTTAAGTACCATGGGAAATCTCTGGCCATTAAAAAGTGCAGCAAGGCTCTCCAGACGCTAGCGCATCATCATACATGTTTTAGTGTCTCCTGCTTTCTTAAAATATCTAATACGCAGCAGGAAAACTATGGGGGGGTGATGAGTCTAAAGGCAATTATACATTTGGATAAATACACCTCAGGCATAGTTTATTGTTTATTTTTTCATATGATATGTTCCATAATTACCTTCATATTTTAATTTGAATGAGTCTTTTTATTTATGAGATGGTCTATGCATACATGATGACTTACATTTTGTACTTTGCTAATTATCGAGCTGGACGCACAAGGCTATTGATGAAGGTGCTAGTTTGGGGTTTGCCCTTGCTGTAGGATAAATATGTCTCGCTGTATCATAATTTTAACTGCTTTTATTTGTATCTGGGCTCATTTTCAATATTTTTATTATGAATTTACTGTAATGTTTGTACTGTGCACTTTTGTGATCCCTATGTAAGATCAAATAAAGGAACTTGAGTAGACTTGACTCATCTTCATAGGAGGAGTTCCCATTGTTGTCTCCAGCTGGTAGTGCAGCAGATGCTATCTTCGTGAGTGGAAAATGACTACTCAAAAAAACAAAACACAATTGTCAAATGCAATAAGTAAGTAAGTAAGTAACAATGTATTATGCTTGATTATTTAAAACCATAGCATACATTAAATACGCATTAAAATCTAACTCCTTGCTCAAATACAATGAATTAAATTAATGTTAGGAGTGTCCACATTATTTTTCACATAAATCAAGTTAAAAAGATTTTCACATACATTTTTTCCAATCGAGCCAGTTAATACATAATGGATTAAACATCGCATCAACGAAGAAGTAACAATTAAACTGTCAACCCTCCAGGAAAATCCTTTGCAAGCCTTGCTCGTGGGTATATTAGTAGACTATGACCACATGGTACTTCCTAGACTTCAGTTAACTTCTTCAACACATGCCCTGTTTAACCATCATAGTGCCATCTTTAAAAGGCCTAGTAAGATTTAACAGGACTGTTCAAGTGCTACTCAAGTTCGTTGTTGGAGAGTGATTCCTAACCAAGGGAATTTAGGGCCATATGTATCAAAGGGTTTTACCCATTCTGTGTCTATGGGAAAATGTGTTCATACATATAGCCCTTAGTTTTTCAATCTCTGTTATGTAAAATCAAGAATTGTTATAAAACAGCAGTTTAATTGCACTAACGTCGGATAACAGCATATTATTACTACCTGTCTGCATGACCTGACTCCTTGCTGGTTAAAAAGAGGTTCTAATAGAGAACTCCTTATGTCCTTTAGTTCTTCACAAATACATATGATATAGATGAGATCATCTAGTCCACTGCCACACAGGTGGCAGGGTTGATCGCTTCCTTTTTTTTCCCTAGGGTGTAAAAACTGGTTGATCGAACCGTATCCCATATCACTTCATGCCTGTCAACCTATATAGAGGAAAATAATCTTTTAGCCTCCCATCAAGCTGGCTTTCGCCTGGTCCACTCGACCGAATCGGTGGTCATTTCTGTTCTTGATGAGCTGAAGAGCAAGGCGGATTCCAACTCTCCCCAGGCCTTGATGCTCCTTGACTTGTCCGCTGCCTTTGACACGGTCGACCATTCCATCCTCCTCGACCGTGTCAGGGCAGCGGGCATCCAGGGCACCACCCTCTCTTGGCTCTCCTCATTCCTCCAGGGCAGGACGCAGGCCGTCCGTCTCCCCGGTTCTTCTGCCCCCCCCCCCCCCGGTCGGTGCCCTGTGGGGTCCCCCAAGGGTCCTCCCTCTCCCCTCTTCTTTTTAATCTCCATGTTTATCCCCTCATCATTTCCCTGCTTAACATGGAGGTCTCTGTGTATAACTACCCAGACGAATTTCAGCTTGTTTTTGATCTTTCCCCTGCCCCTGATTCTCTCCTTAAATTTCAATCTGTACTCATTTTTATTGCTGATTGGATGAATCAAAACCACCTCATGCTTAACCCGGACAAAACGGAGTTGGTCCTGACTGGGGGTGCCACCAGCCCTTGGACTCCTGCCTTTTGGCCTTCCATCTTTGCCCCTCCCCCCCCCGGTTCCCTCGGTGACAGGCAGAACCTTGGGCATCAAAATCAGTCAGGACCTCTCAATGCTTCCCCAGGTTAGCTCTGTTGTATCATCCTGTTTTCTCTCCCTCAGGATAATCTGCAAAATTTGCCGTTTCTTTTCCACCGATGCCCTTAAAATAATTGTTTTGGCCATGATTCTCTCACAGTTGGACTACGGGAACTGCCTGTACGTGTTCATCCCTGCCTATGAGCTCCGGCGCCTTCAGACCATCCAGAACCAGGCCGCCCGCCTTATCCATCGGCTTCCTAGGTCCCACCACACCACCCCCCTCCTTAAATCCCTTCACTGGCTCCTCATCCTGCAGAGAACTCTCTTCAAGATGGGATGCCTAGTTTTCATGGCACGGGCCCGCACAGCTCCTGTTTTCATTAATTCCATGATTACCCACTATCACCCCAGTCGCAATCTTCGCTCCTCCAGTCAGGCTCTCCTCAGTGTCCCCCGCTTCCGCAAATCCAGAACTGGTGGCACTAGATTTTCCATTCTTGCCCCCCGTTTCTGGAACAGTCTTCCACTTACCATCAGATCCATCACTGCCTACCTGCATTTCCGAAAGGCGCTCCAAACCCACCTCTGCACCCAAGCCTATACAAACCTGTAATTCTTGGGCCGCTTCTTCCATCTGAAACTATCAACCCCCCAGTGCCAGGAAACCGCTTGGTCACAGAGCGCTTTACAAATATTTTCAACATCAACATCAACATCAACATCCACTTCCAAGCAAACTTTAAAAAAATCCTTTGTTGCTATCTTGATCCTCGTTATAAGATAAGGTTGGGGTTTCAGTACATCGTAGTTATTTAGCACGCCTCAGCCATGCGCTCGTTTTGACAGAGCTTTCTTATCCTCTATGGACGATAGTAATCGTGTTGTCCTGGTGACAATTTTTGTGAATACTGAATGAGCTGTTGAAGTGTTCCAGAGGTCTGTCAGACCTAGAGACTTGATGGATTCCAGATGGTACTCCTTGGCTGGCGATTTTCTAGTACGGAACAACTCAGTCCAGACTTGGTTGTCCAGGGTCCCCTCCTCGGCCACTCTGATCTTATGCCTGCATTTTATATAAGCGCCCCTTCTTTCTATTGATTGATTTTGAAGGCCCAAATTCCAACCTTATTTGGGCCGGAGAGACATATTTAGGGAGTTTGAAGATTGCTTGCTATTGTTTTTTCTAGAACTGTTGCATCTTTACCCTTCAATGATTCACTCCCATAAGTTATTTTGGGCTTCAGTTTGCTCGCAAAAATGTTAAGTCCGGTAGCATCTTCTTCAAGGGCATTAATGCTAGATAAGTGATGGCTCCCTTCCTTCGCAGAGATTTTGATCTGCTTGTTACTTGACTTAGACGCGTCCCGCCCAGAGACCAGTTAAAATTCCTTTTCTTATGGTGGTTTACAATCATGATTTTAGTTTTTTTTAAATGTATTTTTAGGCTATTCTGTAGTGAAAAGTTTGGGGTGATGTCCAAAGATGTTGCAAGCCGATAGGGGTCCAACTGATCAGGACTAAATCTTCAGCATAAAGCAGGTTAGACAAGATTCTGTTTCCCACCTTCAGAGCATGTGATGAACAGCTGTCCAATTCACCCGGTAAGTCCCCCAGGAAAAGGCTAAAAAGCAACGGGATAGGACGCACCCTTGTTTTAAACCCTTTGTGGTGGGGATTCTTTTTAGGCGGTGCGTCCCAGCACCCAACTGTATTCTGATCCACCTATCAGTATGCAAGTTCCTAAGTTGATCTAAGAGGGGAGTTGGTATTCCCCAACTGTCCAGTTTGTGCCAGAGCTTAGTCCGATCTAAATGGTCAAAGGCAGGTGTGTAATCTATAAAGAAAAAGAAAAGGGGGGATTTTCCCTCCCTGCTTCACAGCATCCATTAGCATTGTTAAGGCCATGATATTTTGTTTTAGTGCCTTGTCCTTGACGAAACCCTGTTTGCGTTAGAGGTGTTAGATGATTCACGGAAGCCCAACTTGCTGGTTCATTTAAAATGATCCCCGCATAATATTTAGCCTCAGTGTCTCTGAGGGCTAGTGGGCGGTAGTTGTTGGGAGGATCTCTCACCTTGTTTGTAAATTGTGCTAATAATTGAGCCTCTCCATGACTCGGGCATTATAGTTGTTCTCAGCATATGTCTGAAGACCGGAACTAATGCGTTACTCCAGATTTCAGGATCATATTAATACAACATAGGCGGAATGCCATTGGGGCAAGGTGCTCCTGCCGATCTGCCTCCGGCAATTTGTTTCCTTATTAGCTGTGCTGTAAGGTCATTTTGTTCCTCTACTGTACTAGGTAGGCAATTTGGGCCCTGCTGATAGATCTGTTCTCCGGTTGTGTTGAACCCTAGTGACTACTGTCCACATCCATTGGACGGTGATGGGTTGTTATTACCATTGTAGCGCTTTTGATGATATCATTCCCCAAGTAAGCAGAGGGCACAGTTGTTTCTTTCTCCTTATCATTGAAATGATGAAAAAGGTAGTCAACCCAGGTGGATTCGGAGATGTTAGAATTTATGCCAAAATGGTTAGGTCGCTGTCGTTTATTTACTGTTTGCCAAAACATAGCATTGTAATCCTGATTTGCATCATGGAGATGTTTTGCCCATACTTCATTATTGTTAGCTCTTTTTTTGGCCCATCTCCTCCGTTTTATCAATGTTTTTAATTCATGAAGCACGCTTTGCAAACTCCAGTTGTTAGGTGATTTACAGAGTTGCCTTAAGGTTTGGTTTATAGATTGCGTAAATTTTTTGGAGACTGAAACTTTTACTGTTTTTGAAGGTCCTGCTGCATACTTCAGATTAGGACCTATCCTGGTTGCAGATTTTTCTCCAAGAAAAAAGATGAACTTTCTTTTTCCAATGGCCGGGCTAGTTTGTCTACTCCATGGTTATATAGATCTTTAGCAGTAGAAGATATTTCGGCTATGTTTTTAAGTTGCATCTTATTCGTTTGAGATTATTGGTTTCATCCAGCACAATGGTTTTGTAAATTTCTAGCAAGTGGCTTGAGCTTGCTTTAAGAGTCCGCTCCTGTGGCAGGTGATCACTAAATTCATTATTGCCTATCTTAAAGGAGGTGATTTTGTTAAACAGTTTCAAAGTAGCAAACGTAAAGTCTAAATGAGACGATACATTGGCTGAATGATACGTTGCTGCTGGTGGATTGTCCTCCTTGAAGCGACCATTTAAACCTCTCATATTTAAATGCTCCAGATCCTGGAGCAAGGTCCTCGCACTTCTCGCAGGTTTGATAATTTTTAATGAACCTGGTACCGGAATTCCCTATGTGGCTGTTAGATCCAATGTGGGCTCATTGTCCTGGTCGAGTCCTAAGCGTTGCACATTAAAGTCTCCACCCAGGATCATGTGGGCTATGTCCTCCTCTTACATTAACCTCTTTAGTTTCGATGACAGCTCCTTTGTTGCTTTCAGTCTTTGTTTTGGTGGCACATAGATATTTATTAATATTACTTCCTATGTGGTCTGGTTAAGCATGAGCTTTACGTTTATAGCCTGAATGCACATTGGAGATGTTATTTGAATGTTTATGGGTACAATCTTGCCTATTTCAGTTATTGAGGCTAAGAGCAGTAAGCCTCCCAAACGACGGCCAAAGACAGATCCCTTTGTAGCCGGAGTTATATGAGACGAGTAACCTTGCAGGTCATATGGCTTGTCATCCCAGGTCTCCTGAAGGAGGATTATATTGAATGATTTCAAATAATTCAACATCTCGTGGTCACTTATTTTGGATGCTAACCCATTGAAATTCCAGACACAGATCTTAATTTCATCTCGCTCTGATGAAGGTGACTGAAAGGCAGGCATGTGTTGTCAATTTGAGTGTACTAATGTTATGGTTCACTCTATTCCCAGTCAGTTGTTAGTTGGGGAGTATATTTAATCAGATTGACCATGAGTTGGTATCAGTGCAATTTTCAAATTTGACTCAGTTGTGGTACCTGGGGTTCTGCTCTTTGCTCTTTTTAACACTTAGGTGGTCTTTCTTCTTGGGTTATTAACTTCATTTCTTAAAAAAAGTGTTGGATATAATGGTTTTGGGACTGGTTTCAAGATTATCCCCCAGCTGTGAAATCTATTTATTTCCTGAATAATTCTATATGCCACCTCTACGGTGTTCCATTTAGTTTTTGTTGCTTCAGTACTTGGGGGAGGGGTTGTTCTTTGGCAGAGATTCTATTGAAAGTAAACCGGAGGTTGGAATGTTAGCTAAGCTTGGAATAGAATGTAGGAGCCGTAACACATTCCCTCTTTTTAATAAAGATACAAACTGTGATTAGGAAATCACTGAAAGGCGCGCTAATTTTACATGAAACCAACAGGTTTCTCCATAAATGTCGTGATGTTTAATTATCTTTTCCAATGAAACAATCACATCATTCTTGAGATCATCATGTGTGTTTATTCATTTCCAAATGGATATTCTTTGGCAAGATTGGTAGAAATTAATTTCATTCATGAATATTTCATTGCATTACTTCATGCCCGCCCAATGCATTTCGGGTTAAACGAGGTAACCCTTTGTCAGGGGCCGGGAGGGTATTTTCTAATCACTGTTTGTATCTACAACGTAAGGCACTAATAGGCACAGTGCGACAAAGAAACGCGCCCAAATCTTCTTTAACCCATACCTATATATAGAGTGCACGGAGATAAAATAACCTGATTATAAAACTCTTTTTAATAAAGCCACATGGCCTCGTGATGTATATTGAGGAGATAAGATAATAGTATAGGTCTCTTCTGACTGTGGTAATTCCTGAATCAGTGGTGGGAACCGTCCTTATTGACTACAATTTGGTTTGGAGGTTGAAGATGAAAATCGTTGGCATTATTTGTTATACAATTAGAGGTTTTATGATCTGTTGGAGTCGTAGGAATTGCTTGCATATTGGCGCTTTGTTCATGTTTTATCCTCAAGGGTTTTGATGGCTCTTTTTGGCTGTCCTGCGGATCGGTGCTCGAGGCCAGCCATATGGTTTGTATTCCATCAATTGATGCATTGTTTACTTGAGATGTTGTAAGTAACAATTGTTTTAGTTTGATGCTTACCTGATTACTGTCCTGTTCTGAGGAGCTTGAATTTGGTCTACTACCAGGCGATCTCCTAGCTGCTGCATGTCTGCCTTCCAAATAGTTGGTTGCCCTTAATGGAGTATGAGTACTCCTTTTGTGCGTCTGTGGAGTGTTATAACTGGTAAACCGTTTCTTTGTACTGTCTACCAGCATTGGAACAAAGGAATTTGAAGTTTCCTTGCTGTTGAGATCAGGTTCAGCTATGCTTTGCTGGGGCTGGTTAACCAAGTGATAGGCTGGAACATTGGTTTCTTATTCCTTCCTTTCCTTTTATGTTTACGTCAATTTTGCTGGTGAGATATTATTATCAGGTATTCCCACATAGGTGTTACACAGGAGCCCACTTCCACCTGTCAGATGTTCACTATTAGAAGGTGTCATCAACACTGGTTGAAGGTCCAATTTTATTTTATTCTCTGTATTTGGGACACTGGTCTCAGAGATCTAAGTTGTAATTGTTGGTTTCAGAACATGTAACAAGTCACCTAATATAGATGGTAGCGTTAACAATTTGTCCACTATTGGAGCACAAGAGCATTCTTGTTGCAAATATTGTGTCTTAAAGGCCACTTCTTGTCACCTTTTTATTAATCCATTCAAATCAGCTAGCTTCCTATCAATCCCTAAAGTGAAGTTGTCTAGTGTTTGAAGGACTGTGAGTTGGAGGTCCAATTTGTGAGATTGATATTGTAGCGCAGCTGTTGATTATTGCATGGGGCTTAATATTGCTGGCCAAATTGAATCTTTATTTGTGTGCTCAATTTCACTTCTCTCTGAGCACGCAGGTTTTAGGGGAATATTTGTATCATGGCTATACAAGGCGACTAATTCCTCCAACTCTTGGGAGGCTAAAAAGGCCATGTCGTCATTGGAGGTTTGAAGATCTTCCTTGGGAGGCAGCAAGCCAGGCCCTGTTTCTGATTTGACCAAAGGTAAGCCTGAAGCCATTGAAGCCACCAGAAACACTGAGTCTTCTACTTCTACTTCAACTTGTGCAGTTGGCAGGGATTGGATTGAAGAGTTTTTTAATTGCACGACCTGCTGAACTGTTGCTAGTAAGGGAGCCTGTTGGAGCTTTAAGTCAGGTCCTGTGCCTATTCCCCCTTGTTGAAATGGGGCTTCAGTGTTTTGGGCAAAGCAAACCACCACAGCTTGAGGACTCAGTGTTTGCTCCTTTTACTGTCCTTCTACTGAAAGACTAGCTGGTCCTGCTGGTGACTGTCGTGTTCCTTATTTGAACTTGACATGTTTGACTCTTTTGATTCTTTGGCTACCTCTTCGGCGGTGTTTCCGTTATTTTTGTCTTGAGATTTTTCTTTTGAGTCGATCAATGCTACAATTTGAATTGTTAATGGTTGAGAAAGTTGAAAAGGTTGAAGAGGAGTTTGTAGCCCTTTTATTGTGTTGCTTTTGGAAAATATTACTGTGCAGAGTTTCTTTCCTGAAAGACCCCGGTCTTTCAGGTTGGAAAATCTGGTATACATCTTGGGCTGAAAAGAACATGGATTTCTCATTGATGGTGCCCCTTCTATGTTAATTAAATCTTGGCCAGCCTTGTCCAGCCTTGGGATAGCCACAACTTAATTTCCTATTGTAGTTGAAAGATGTTTTCCCCCCGGGATTACCATGAATTACTCTGTTGAAAGACAGACTATTTTGGGGGATAGGGCAAGGATGAGAATGCGTACGAGTGCTCATGTTGGTCGTCTGATTGACTTGTGACTCCTCAAGTTTTTTGCCTTTTGTTTTATGACTGTCTGGTGCAGGGTGGCCCATTATAGCCCTAATTTTTCCGTTTTGTTGGCTCAGGTTGTGGTCTTGGTTTAGTAGGTGCCTTCCTCACTCTGCCTGACCTCAAGGTTCCCTATTTGCTGTTGTAACCACCTCGCACCTCACTACTTGAAAGCGCCTGGGGTGTATCTTATTGGGTTTTGGAAACTGGTAGCTTAGTAATAGAGTTGTTAGATTGTAGAAACTGAAGGTCAGTCTAGACCCTCCAGGTTGTCAAGTTTTCGTACAATCCCCCTTGATGAGCAGGTATGCACACTCAAACCTGTACACCTTCACACCTCCTGGTGGCTGAACAGGTAAGCTAACGGACTGCTCAGTACCGGGGCCACCGTCAAGACTCCCAGGCAGGCAGTTTAACAATATGCCCACTTCTTAATCGCCTTTTCTCACCTCCCCACCACACACCACTCTCCATGTTTTGATCTTCGGGTGCTGGCCAGCTGATAATTCAGGGTAAGGCGAGGCAACTGGGCTTGCAGTTCGATTCTTAGCTATTTGGTTATAGTTTTATATGGGTTGTGATTGCAGTTGTGGTAGCAGCTACAATACAAAAGTACATGGCATGCGGAAAGAGAGGAAGGACTCACAAAAAGCCGTCCGGTCGCCCTGCTCGCCCCCACCACTTTCACCATGGCAGTCAGCAATCAAGGACCGTGGCGTGCCCTTCCAATGGGCTCAACAGCCGCGACGCAGTCGTGGAAGCAGTCGCAAGCGTGGCCGTCTCTCGCAGCCTGACCCCACAGCTGGCCCAGCCCACGGGCCGCAGTTGGGTGTAGGCGCCTGATGTAGCGGGTGTAAGCGCCCTCTTTACCCGCTGGCCAACAGGAGCCGTCAAGTGCTGGGTGACCGGGTGACAGAAAAAAATGCCCGATATTCCCTGGTTTTTCTTTTGGCGTTTCACAGCTCGCTTGCTGCCTCCTTCACCGCCACCGCTCAAAAACGCTGGCTCGCTTGAAATGCTGGAAAACCCGGTCAAATAAAATAGATAGGTATGAAAAAACATACACAGTCCAAAAAAGATGGAGAAAAGGGGTAGGACCTTCCTGTATAATTGATAGAAAGGTGTTTAACCTATCAAATCCATTTATTTCTGTGTCACATGAGATTCCCAATGTCGTCGCTCCTATGTCACGGTGGGATCGCCCCTCTGCAAAATGTATTTAACCAACCTTTAACATGTATTTCCTTTAAAGTATACTCCTTTTACTACTCAAACTTAATGTCAAACAAAACTTTATTGGCATTTGAAAAATGCATAAAAGTGCACATTTTAAAAGTATCACAGTATGGAATCTTCTTCTATATATAAATAAAAATTGAATTGTTTGTTTGTTCAAAATCGCAAATCTCAGAAAGTTCTTCACCGATTGCTTTGAAATTTTGACACAAGGTTGGATTTAAATAGTGGGGTGTTTTTATATAATCAACGTTGGATTCCAATATGCGCGTGTCGAATACGCACGTGTTTTTAATCGAAAACCCGAAGAGACACATAAAAATTTCAATGTTCCTTTGTTCAAAATCTTAAATATCTGAAAGTTCTTCACTGATTGATTTGAAATTTTGACACAACGTTGGATTCGATTAAGCGCGTGTTTATATATACACAACGTTGGATTTGAATACATGTGTGGCCAATACGCGTATGTTTTTAATCGAAAGGCCGAACAGACCCTATCGATTTGGTTGCTGCGCAACAACTACAAGGGACGCATAGAGACAATAGTCTACATATATTAGGATGGACAGTTGGTGTCAGGATGGCAGACCGGGAAGTGGGGAGGAGTTGGTTCACTTTGCAAAATTAGCGCGTGTTTATATATACACAACGTAAAACATATTGTGTGCCCACAAGCATTGTGAAATTAAACATATTAGAAACGTGCGCTTACTCTTTTCTTTCTCTTCCATTTAACCAGACTGAGCCACAGCAACACATGGCAGGGTACAGCTAGTATACAAATAAATATTAAAACTCAGTCAAATAATTTCTTATTTAAAAGAGGAAAACCATTACCCCAAAGCCTATAGTAAAAAAAAACATACATTGAGTGAGATGTTAAAAATCCTTACAGCAATTCCTTCAACTAATACAACAACCCTCTCAGACGAATACTCTCTGGTACGTAGAACCGAAAGTAGATAGTTCACCATCGTAAAAAAGACAAACGGAGCTTTCAACATATTAATCACTACAAGGGCTGAAGAATATGAAGCTATGCTCAGTTTTCTCAACATTGGAATTAAAAAAAATCCTACTCACTTTATAAAATAAACAGAAGAATAAAATGTGAGCCATAGATTGTGGAGATCGATCATCACAGGGACATGGGGGTAAATGATTTATCGCATGCACAGGAGCTGGTTAACCTACCATCAGGGGGAAAAAGTCCCAATCTCATTCTACTCAATAAATAAAGATTCATATTGTTAGAGACAAATGAGAGACATGAATCATGACCTGTAGCCACTCTAGGTAGGGTCTGGTAGGTTAAACCCATAGTTTTGCATTGGATTCGTTGCTGTCTATCATATTCACATTTTGTGAAGAAAGCATCTCTTAGCTTAGATTTGGAAAAGGTCAGGCAAATAGTGGGTGAATGGTATGGAAACGCTAAACCCAAATCTGAGAAGGACTGTTTCACGTACACTAGCCAAGGAATGCTAGTAGCTTGGCCAATATTCATATGTCTTTTGATACTACTTGATTTATTACTACCATATTCCTTTTCCAAATTTACAACCCTAAAAGAAGCCCAGCCAGTTTATTGGAATCGTTTATAAAAGGAAGCCCCAGTTCTCTGCGAGCAATCAGGTGCAAACACGCACATGGAACTGACAGCAATCTTTTTACAAATTTATCTTCCACAGACTGCAGGTCACCCACTTGAGCTGTACCCCATATCTCAGCACCGTAGGTGGCTAAGGGTACTGATTTTACCAGATCGATTTCTACCATTTCCGTACATGGCTTGTTACCTAAATTGGAAGCAAACTTCCACAGCACTGCTAGGCTTCTTTTCAACATGTTTATTCTATTCTCTACCATAGCCACCCAATTTATTTTAAAGTCAAAGAAAATTTCCAAGGACATAAAACTCACTACACACTCCAGACAGCCCCCATCTAATCAAAAGGATATTTGCTTTTTCTTTCCTGCTCTACCTACCATAACAAACGTTTTCCTTTTGTTAACAAACAGCCCCAAATCTGCCATATTGCTCGAATATGTACCAATCAAACGCTGTAAGGCCAATGGTGTTCTGGCCATCAGGATCGCATCATCTGCATAAAGCAGAGTGGACAGATGTAAACCACTTGCATATGGAACATCCCTAAATTCTGCAGTCAAAACTTCATTAAGATTGTTGGTTTATAGCAAAAAAGAAAGCGGGCAAGGACACACCACTGGTGGACCCCCTTCTCAATTCTAAAAGATTTTGTGCATTCCCCCTGTTTCCCAAACCTAATAACAACTTCTGCCTCAATATACAACTCTCTAATGAAAACAATTATGGACTTGTCCATTCCCATCGACTCCATAGGAGCTCATCATTTAGTGTGGCTCACACAGTTGAAGGTCGCAGATAAGTCCATAAAGGTCATGTAAAAATGACCCTTTTTAGCAACCACATATTTCGCTATGATCAGGGCTAGATTTAGGCCCTGATCAACTGTGCCTCTCCCTTTTCTAAAACCATATTGAATTTCTAAGACATTTTTAAGAGCACAATCCTCTAATCTGTGCGTGTTGCCGGACATATGAGATTTGTTTTGATTGACGTTAGGATTTTACTAAACTCTGTTAGGACTTGTAGGCTATTAGTTTTGAGCCCCATACAGGATTACATCTCAGGTAACACTTCCTTTACAACTTTTGGGAGAAAAGTTGTATGATATACTTTTTCCCACTTCAGTGTAAAACCGTTTTTCCTAGTGAGAATAGGCTTTGAGGCACACAAACTTAACTGAGAAAGACCAAACAAAGGAAAAAAGAATAATAGCCTGGTCACTAAATTCTGTCATGTGGACTAATGGGGATCTAATGCAATTCTTAAAAATTGCAAAAATAATAATAAAATCAATTGTCAACGAGGCCCCAGTACATTGGAAAGTGGGAGAGGATAGCATGTGGAGGATTAGCATGGATTTAATATTACTAAATCCCAGGTTAATAATAAACTATTTAAAATATTTCCGTAATTATGATGTTTAAAATTGACTAGCAGTAAATCATTGCAATCTGTTATCCCACAAATACGTTGGTCAATTTTGGCGCAGCAATGCATAGTAAAATCGCCAGCCCAATGAAAAAAATCGGTTGTGGGTGATGTAGTATCAGAGTTTCCAATATTTCATCCAACTCATCTGCTACTTGTGTAGGATTTGATCAGTAATAAATCAATTTTCCCATGCCCTTTGGCTAGAATGATATGAAAGTATTGAGTGAGTAAGCCCCCCTTTGCTGTTCCCAAAACTGAGGGGAGAACTGGCGTAGCAAAGGATTGCTGGCCATTTACATGGATA
Organism: Lissotriton vulgaris; assembly: GCF_964263255.1. Classification (NCBI taxonomy): domain Eukaryota; kingdom Metazoa; phylum Chordata; class Amphibia; order Caudata; family Salamandridae; genus Lissotriton; species Lissotriton vulgaris. The sequence continues at coordinate 1,170,575,287 of NC_141689.1, read as the reverse complement.
GTCTGGTCAGCCAAGTCTCCTGAAAACAGATAATATCTGTGATCATGAACTCATTAACCCAAAGCTGATTATCTTTTTTATTTTCATAACCAGATATGTTCCATGAGAGAAACGTTCTAAGCACCAGAGGTTCCTGTAAGGGAGCCCTTGCCAAGTCAAGTATAGGGGTTATAGTTGGATTTAATATAGGTGTAAAAGTACCTTCTAAATCTCAAACAGGAAATTGTCCCCTCACAAAATGCTTCAAGGGAGACTTTATTTGGTTTACATATTCCGAACCCATCCAAGAAAATGGATGATCCGCGCGATTTAAAAGTCAATCATAGGCCTCCATATCTTCCAACAGTGATTACCTATTTGAGAGGGCGACAGAGTTAAACGTCCTCAGGCTTGACTTGAACCCACAACTCATTAAAGGGTAACTCTGTTCATGTGTGTGACAGGAGGCCCATAAATAAATCCCAAAGTGACTGAATACATCTGGGTTTGGAATGAGGGCACAACTGTAAAGCACCCCAATAACTCTCCATCTATTGGTTATCAAAACTGAGGATTACGCAATCATTTTAAATTGATTTTGGTTCTGATCCAATGCAGGGTGTTCTTCTGGCCATTATTAAATGATTTTGGATAAGATGGCCACTATTTGAGTTGTGTGACACCCAATGCCGAGCCTCAGCTAAAAGCTGGCATGTAGTCTCATTTTGGTTGGATTTAAATAGGGGGACATTGCCTAAAATTAAAAACAAAGGGGCATGCTGCTGGCGGAAGGTTCATAAATTGTTGGATTGATCTTTTAGGAATTAAAGAGGTAAGATCATTTGAGTTAGCCTCTACCATAGGAAAATGCGGGATAAGGTCCGTTCCGGGTGTTATCTTGGGTGGACGCCTGTGTAATCACCTGTAAGGAGCAGCTTCTAGAAGCAACACCTATAGGATCTGAACAAGGAGCCATCTGATTTACTATACGAGGAGGACAATCTATTAAAGGGGCAGATTGATTTAGAACTGGACCAGATAGGTAGCTTTTACAGTTCTGGCACAAAGTATGAAAATCAAAATTACAAGTTCTACAAGCAATTGGAGTATTAACCAGGATCTGGGATGGGGGATTAGAATTAGCGAAAGTACAGTCAAAGTTAGTCACAGTATGTTGTGCTGTTCATTAGATAACAAAGCTTCTAATGTGTGGTTTATAGTCTCTAGACGTGCATAAATCAGCTTCAGAAACTGTTTAAAATGAATAATTAGATCAAGCCAATTAAAAGTTGGTATAGTGACTGCCTGTTGTGAGCCACTGCCACTAGTAATCCTCCTCGGCAAAGCGGCCTATCCAATTCTCTTGGCAGGACAATTAGGCGGAGGTTTCATCAATCCTCTTTTCCTTTTACCATTAGTGGTAGATGGATCCATTAAGAGCAAATGTCCAATTATTAGTGGGAGCCACCTTTAAAGGGTCAGAAAATGGTGGTATGTCCACGCAAAGTGCAGGTAACTCATTCCCATAGCGCACTGTTGACCCACCTTTGATTAAAGATTTATCAATAGTAATATCCTTTCAGGCTCCTGTCCCCAATGAAAGTCTCAGTAAGAGCAATCTCTATTTTAAGGGCTGTAGTCGCCTTAGCTAAGAAGGTATCTAGCGATGTCACTGTTACCTCGACAGAGAGCGTCTTCTTCTTACGCTTGTTTAAATCCACCAAAATGAGGTAACAATGTTAGAGGGGGCCGAGCTGAGCCTCCTATGAGCTCTGACGGGCATGGATGGGCTCACCCTTGGCCTGGGCTTTGCCCGGGCACATTCCCTGCAGCAATTATAATACTTTTATGCCTTTATTACCAAACCACTTACCTTAAATAAAAATATTACATTGTCTATATATCTGTTTCAGTTCTGCCAAAAACCATGCTGGAGTCGCGACTCCAAAAATAGTTTAAACAAAATTATAATATTCATGATAACAACATGTTATAGTACACACCTCTATACCACTCTAACAAACCTTACACATTCAGTAAAAAAACAAAAAGCTACAGGCACGTAACACTTAAAGAATAGAATTTTTTTTAAAAATGATAAAAATTAAATTGTTTTTTTTAAATCTTGATGAATTTACTGAAAATATGAATGGTTCCAAAGATCTTTTACTTAAGAAATACCATAAAATAATACCTTAGAAATTCACTGAAAAAACTTTACATTACAGGAGCATTATCACCTTAACCTCGGCGGCAATTCCGCCGTGGTGTGGGGCGTTCCATTGAGTGGGCGGGGCCGCATCGGCCAACGGACGTGCACAGCACTACGGAGGAAGTGCTCGCGACATCTGTTGGCCGATGGGCGCAACAAAAGGGTTATAGTTAGGGAATATAATTTCTTTTAAATACAAAATATTATTGAAAAACTTTACAAAGTCACTAAAGAAAAAAAAAGTGTTTTCTAAGCTATTCTATTTTAAAAGACAATATACAATGCTTTGTAGATGTGAAGGCATTGTTAATGTAGTGGAGCACAATCTGAAGTGACTTTGACGAGTAGGTTCTTTGGTGTCCTTACCTGGTGAGAGCAGAGTCCATAGTTTTCCCTTTAAATGAGTACAAGTATGCAAATGTTTGAAGATTACCTCAGGGTTCACTTGTTAGGGTCTGTCCGTCCACCTAAGTAGTATGCAATGGTCTTCCCACCTTTTGCAAGGATGATGGGCAACTTAACAAAAGTTGCCACAGCACTTTACCCCCTATTTTGGTGATGCATTGTTCATGCCAAGGAATTTCTCCACCATACAAAGAAGCTCTTATTTCATATAGATAAGAGCGAGGACCCTTGTTTGGTGAATATTTACCTCTTTGTACTCTTCTTGCCTTCCCTATAAGAATATTCATGGTAACACAATTTTCTGAAAAAAAATGCTGGAGGAATAATCCCATTGCATCACTGGTGACGTTTCCTTGTGCTGTATTATGCAGTTGTAATGTAGAATACATACTGGATATTTATCCAGCGAAGTACCACTTAGTAATTAACTAGAAGAAAGATCTCTAGTTGGGTAGAAAATGTGTACAGAACTGTAGACACTTTTTTGAAAAAGTTGCAGGTATAATTCTGTTGTGGCCCACTCACTCCCACAGGGGAGCTCCGATCCCCAGAAGATACTACAGAAGGCACAGACCATGTCCGTAGAATTAGGTCCTTCGTTATTCCACATGGGTGGGTACAGGGTAGGCAGAGAAAGGCTTGGTCGTCCTCTCCAGAATCAATTGCCTCTGCTACTTCTGTAGGGACATCTGTCGTTGACTAGAGGGATAGCTACTTAAACAGTGAATACCAAAGGGTAAAGCTTGAGACCTTGAGACTCCGGCTCAGGTGAGATCATTTGGCCCTGTATAAGGAGTCTAAAACACAAAGAGAGAGGCCCAATAAATCAAAAGGACACAGCACTGAATAAGGCTTAAATGTCAAGGTATAATTCCCTTTAGATGCGCTTATCTTACAAACACTCCACATCCACTCACATACATAAGACAAACCCAACGGGATCACAGATTTACAGGATATTGAAACACTAATAAATTCAATTTAATAAAAGCCTTCAATCACATGTATATCATATTGAGCATTAAAACATCCTAAAAAGCATAAGTCAGACTGGTGTGATGATTTAAAAATTGGAAAGTACTCTAAAAATACCATCACATTTGTCATTAAGACGTTAATTTGTAAGAGTACATGAATCCAAAGTGCAGCAAGAACCCGGTTCTTTGTCAGAATGTGGGTTTGTATTATTATTCACATTCAACAACAAACAAAGCATTGACGTGATTTGGTGGGATAAGACAAATGGAACCACCTTCTTCAGGACAAGCAACATATATCCTCTCCTCTCCTACGTGTTTTTCCTAGAACCTATTTCAGAAAAAAATCTATAATCTGTTTTTTCTTACCATACATACAACTTACATATATCAAGACAGTACATTCTGTCATCTGAATTGTCACAATGATAACTATAAGTGTTCATGTATCCATACACCGAGTGCTTCCCCAGAGTTAGGGACGTCAACTCAGCATCCATACTGCCAACATATCCGCCACAACCACCATCCACTCAGGTTTCTCAGAGTTTTGTCTCGCGCATCCTCATTTCACCCACTGACAGTCAACCGACCCACAAAAAAAATTAACTCACCAGTGAATAACACTCAAAGAGGCGCCGATCCTAATTAAAATAAAATGGCGGCGAGGCAAACCTTAACCTGTACATAAAAAGAATAATGTATATAAGAATCACCAAAAGTGGAAATGGACATAATTATTGGCCCATTCCCAGGGTTGTTCATTAGATGGGAGCATACCTGTTCGGCAAGTATATGTCGATATTTCAAACGTACATCTGATCCATCATCAGTTTCATAGGTAGGCTGGTTATAGAGATGGGTGGTAGAGCATGTTGGTTTTATGCACTCTTACGAATTAACGCCTTAATGACAAACGTGATTGTCTTTTTAGATTCCTTTCCGATTTTTATATCATCAAATCTGTCGGACTTATGTTTTAAAGATTTGTTTAATGCACATTATGATTTGCATGTGATTGAAGGCTTTTATTTGATTGAATTTATAAGTGTTTCGATGTCCTGCAAATCTGTGCTCCTGTTGTGTTTGTCTTTATGTATGTGAGTGGATGCAGAGTGGTTCTATGACAATCGAGGGAATTATTCACTTGACATTTAAGCCTCTATAAGAATGCCTTAGAAGTACAGAAGGCTAGGAAAAAGTTGGGACTAGAGTCCCATGATGGCAGCTCAGCATACTTGGAAAAAGGGAACCCTCCTTTAACACTAGGAACCTGAGCAGCATAGTTCCTCCTTACCAGTCAGGGGATGTCATCTACAAATGGATCCCTGCCATGGAGTGGGCCTGTAAAGTACCGAGGGTCCCTCAAGGGCAGTGGTCCGCTATCCTGTGGCTCTCCTTTGCTAACAAATGAAGAGACAGACTGTTTCCTATTAAAGAAGAGGATGCTGACAACTACGCTGTCTTCTAGACTGCTCTCAATGATGGGTTTGGCGTAACCACTGAACAATTTAGGATTAAGCACAGAGACACCCAGAAAGCAGGTACTCAAGATGGGGTTGATTTTGTAGCTGGTGCTATTAAGGATCTGAACGGCTGGCTTCATAGAAGCAAGGTGCAGGACTATGAGGGACTGTATAATTTATTGATGAGGGAGCACATCCTTAATAACTGTCCGAATCAACTTTTGCACCAGTACCTGGTGGATTCTGTCTGATCTGACCTCTCCCAAGAATTTAGCAGTAGAAGATATTTCGGCTATGTTTTTAAGTTGCATCTTATTCGTTTGAGATTATTGGTTTCATCCAGCACAATGGTTTTGTAAATTTCTAGCAAGTGGCTTGAGCTTGCTTTAAGAGTCCGCTCCTGTGGCAGGTGATCACTAAATTCATTATTGCCTATCTTAAAGGAGGTGATTTTGTTAAACAGTTTCAAAGTAGCAAACGTAAAGTCTAAATGAGACGATACATTGGCTGAATGATACGTTGCTGCTGGTGGATTGTCCTCCTTGAAGCGACCATTTAAACCTCTCATATTTAAATGCTCCAGATCCTGGAGCAAGGTCCTCGCACTTCTCGCAGGTTTGATAATTTTTAATGAACCTGGTACCGGAATTCCCTATGTGGCTGTTAGATCCAATGTGGGCTCATTGTCCTGGTCGAGTCCTAAGCGTTGCACATTAAAGTCTCCACCCAGGATCATGTGGGCTATGTCCTCCTCTTACATTAACCTCTTTAGTTTCGATGACAGCTCCTTTGTTGCTTTCAGTCTTTGTTTTGGTGGCACATAGATATTTATTAATATTACTTCCTATGTGGTCTGGTTAAGCATGAGCTTTACGTTTATAGCCTGAATGCACATTGGAGATGTTATTTGAATGTTTATGGGTACAATCTTGCCTATTTCAGTTATTGAGGCTAAGAGCAGTAAGCCTCCCAAACGACGGACTTGCAGGTCATATGGCTTGTCATCCCAGGTCTCCTGAAGGAGGATTATATTGAATGATTTCAAATAATTCAACATCTCGTGGTCACTTATTTTGGATGCTAACCCATTGAAATTCCAGACACAGATCTTAATTTCATCTCGCTCTGATGAAGGTGACTGAAAGGCAGGCATGTGTTGTCAATTTGAGTGTACTAATGTTATGGTTCACTCTATTCCCAGTCAGTTGTTAGTTGGGGAGTATATTTAATCAGATTGACCATGAGTTGGTATCAGTGCAATTTTCAAATTTGACTCAGTTGTGGTACCTGGGGTTCTGCTCTTTGCTCTTTTTAACACTTAGGTGGTCTTTCTTCTTGGGTTATTAACTTCATTTCTTAAAAAAAGTGTTGGATATAATGGTTTTGGGACTGGTTTCAAGATTATCCCCCAGCTGTGAAATCTATTTATTTCCTGAATAATTCTATATGCCACCTCTACGGTGTTCCATTTAGTTTTTGTTGCTTCAGTACTTGGGGGAGGGGTTGTTCTTTGGCAGAGATTCTATTGAAAGTAAACCGGAGGTTGGAATGTTAGCTAAGCTTGGAATAGAATGTAGGAGCCGTAACACATTCCCTCTTTTTAATAAAGATACAAACTGTGATTAGGAAATCACTGAAAGGCGCGCTAATTTTACATGAAACCAACAGGTTTCTCCATAAATGTCGTGATGTTTAATTATCTTTTCCAATGAAACAATCACATCATTCTTGAGATCATCATGTGTGTTTATTCATTTCCAAATGGATATTCTTTGGCAAGATTGGTAGAAATTAATTTCATTCATGAATATTTCATTGCATTACTTCATGCCCGCCCACTGCATTTCGGGTTAAACGAGGTAACCCTTTGTCAGGGGCCGGGAGGGTATTTTCTAATCACTGTTTGTATCTACAACGTAAGGCACTAATAGGCACAGTGCGACAAAGAAACGCGCCCAAATCTTCTTTAACCCATACCTATATATAGAGTGCACGGAGATAAAATAACCTGATTATAAAACTCTTTTTAATAAAGCCACATGGCCTCGTGATGTATATTGAGGAGATAAGATAATAGTATAGGTCTCTTCTGACTGTGGTAATTCCTGAATCAGTGGTGGGAACCGTCCTTATTGACTACAATTTGGTTTGGAGGTTGAAGATGAACATCGTTGGCATTATTTGTTATACAATTAGAGGTTTTATGATCTGTTGGAGTCGTAGGAATTGCTTGCATATTGGCGCTTTGTTCATGTTTTATCCTCAAGGGTTTTGATGGCTCTTTTTGGCTGTCCTGCGGATCGGTGCTCGAGGCCAGCCATATGGTTTGTATTCCATCAATTGATGCATTGTTTACTTGAGATGTTGTAAGTAACAATTGTTTTAGTTTGATGCTTACCTGATTACTGTCCTGTTCTGAGGAGCTTGAATTTGGTCTACTACCAGGCGATCTCCTAGCTGCTGCATGTCTGCCTTCCAAATAGTTGGTTGCCCTTAATGGAGTATGAGTACTCCTTTTGTGCGTCTGTGGAGTGTTATAACTGGTAAACCGTTTCTTTGTACTGTCTACCAGCATTGGAACAAAGGAATTTGAAGTTTCCTTGCTGTTGAGATCAGGTTCAGCTATGCTTTGCTGGGGCTGGTTAACCAAGTGATAGGCTGGAACATTGGTTTCTTATTCCTTCCTTTCCTTTTATGTTTACGTCAATTTTGCTGGTGAGATATTATTATCAGGTATTCCCACATAGGTGTTACACAGGAGCCCACTTCCACCTGTCAGATGTTCACTATTAGAAGGTGTCATCAACACTGGTTGAAGGTCCAATTTTATTTTATTCTCTGTATTTGGGACACTGGTCTCAGAGATCTAAGTTGTAATTGTTGGTTTCAGAACATGTAACAAGTCACCTAATATAGATGGTAGCGTTAACAATTTGTCCACTATTGGAGCACAAGAGCATTCTTGTTGCAAATATTGTGTCTTAAAGGCCACTTCTTGTCACCTTTTTATTAATCCATTCAAATCAGCTAGCTTCCTATCAATCCCTAAAGTGAAGTTGTCTAGTGTTTGAAGGACTGTGAGTTGGAGGTCCAATTTGTGAGATTGATATTGTAGCGCAGCTGTTGATTATTGCATGGGGCTTAATATTGCTGGCCAAATTGAATCTTTATTTGTGTGCTCAATTTCACTTCTCTCTGAGCACGCAGGTTTTAGGGGAATATTTGTATCATGGCTATACAAGGCGACTAATTCCTCCAACTCTTGGGAGGCTAAAAAGGCCATGTCGTCATTGGAGGTTTGAAGATCTTCCTTGGGAGGCAGCAAGCCAGGCCCTGTTTCTGATTTGACCAAAGGTAAGCCTGAAGCCATTGAAGCCACCAGAAACACTGAGTCTTCTACTTCTACTTCAACTTGTGCAGTTGGCAGGGATTGGATTGAAGAGTTTTTTAATTGCACGACCTGCTGAACTGTTGCTAGTAAGGGAGCCTGTTGGAGCTTTAAGTCAGGTCCTGTGCCTATTCCCCCTTGTTGAAATGGGGCTTCAGTGTTTTGGGCAAAGCAAACCACCACAGCTTGAGGACTCAGTGTTTGCTCCTTTTACTGTCCTTCTACTGAAAGACTAGCTGGTCCTGCTGGTGACTGTCGTGTTCCTTATTTGAACTTGACATGTTTGACTCTTTTGATTCTTTGGCTACCTCTTCGGCGGTGTTTCCGTTATTTTTGTCTTGAGATTTTTCTTTTGAGTCGATCAATGCTACAATTTGAATTGTTAATGGTTGAGAAAGTTGAAAAGGTTGAAGAGGAGTTTGTAGCCCTTTTATTGTGTTGCTTTTGGAAAATATTACTGTGCAGAGTTTCTTTCCTGAAAGACCCCGGTCTTTCAGGTTGGAAAATCTGGTATACATCTTGGGCTGAAAAGAACATGGATTTCTCATTGATGGTGCCCCTTCTATGTTAATTAAATCTTGGCCAGCCTTGTCCAGCCTTGGGATAGCCACAACTTAATTTCCTATTGTAGTTGAAAGATGTTTTCCCCCCGGGATTACCATGAATTACTCTGTTGAAAGACAGACTATTTTGGGGGATAGGGCAAGGATGAGAATGCGTACGAGTGCTCATGTTGGTCGTCTGATTGACTTGTGACTCCTCAAGTTTTTTGCCTTTTGTTTTATGACTGTCTGGTGCAGGGTGGCCCATTATAGCCCTAATTTTTCCGTTTTGTTGGCTCAGGTTGTGGTCTTGGTTTAGTAGGTGCCTTCCTCACTCTGCCTGACCTCAAGGTTCCCTATTTGCTGTTGTAACCACCTCGCACCTCACTACTTGAAAGCGCCTGGGGTGTATCTTATTGGGTTTTGGAAACTGGTAGCTTAGTAATAGAGTTGTTAGATTGTAGAAACTGAAGGTCAGTCTAGACCCTCCAGGTTGTCAAGTTTTCGTACAATCCCCCTTGATGAGCAGGTATGCACACTCAAACCTGTACACCTTCACACCTCCTGGTGGCTGAACAGGTAAGCTAACGGACTGCTCAGTACCGGGGCCACGGTCAAGACTCCCAGGCAGGCAGTTTAACAATATGCCCACTTCTTAATCGCCTTTTCTCACCTCCCCACCACACACCACTCTCCATGTTTTGATCTTCGGGTGCTGGCCAGCTGATAATTCAGGGTAAGGCGAGGCAACTGGGCTTGCAGTTCGATTCTTAGCTATTTGGTTATAGTTTTATATGGGTTGTGATTGCAGTTGTGGTAGCAGCTACAATACAAAAGTACATGGCATGCGGAAAGAGAGGAAGGACTCACAAAAAGCCGTCCGGTCGCCCTGCTCGCCCCCACCACTTTCACCATGGCAGTCAGCAATCAAGGACCGTGGCGTGCCCTTCCAATGGGCTCAACAGCCGCGACGCAGTCGTGGAAGCAGTCGCAAGCGTGGCCGTCTCTCGCAGCCTGACCCCACAGCTGGCCCAGCCCACGGGCCGCAGTTGGGTGTAGGCGCCTGATGTAGCGGGTGTAAGCGCCCTCTTTACCCGCTGGCCAACAGGAGCCGTCAAGTGCTGGGTGACCGGGTGACAGAAAAAAATGCCCGATATTCCCTGGTTTTTCTTTTGGCGTTTCACAGCTCGCTTGCTGCCTCCTTCACCGCCACCGCTCAAAAACGCTGGCTCGCTTGAAATGCTGGAAAACCCGGTCAAATAAAATAGATAGGTATGAAAAAACATACACAGTCCAAAAAAGATGGAGAAAAGGGGTAGGACCTTCCTGTATAATTGATAGAAAGGTGTTTAACCTATCAAATCCATTTATTTCTGTGTCACATGAGATTCCCAATGTCGTCGCTCCTATGTCACGGTGGGATCGCCCCTCTGCAAAATGTATTTAACCAACCTTTAACATGTATTTCCTTTAAAGTATACTCCTTTTACTACTCAAACTTAATGTCAAACAAAACTTTATTGGCATTTGAAAAATGCATAAAAGTGCACATTTTAAAAGTATCACAGTATGGAATCTTCTTCTATATATAAATAAAAATTGAATTGTTTGTTTGTTCAAAATCGCAAATCTCAGAAAGTTCTTCACCGATTGCTTTGAAATTTTGACACAAGGTTGGATTTAAATAGTGGGGTGTTTTTATATAATCAACGTTGGATTCCAATATGCGCGTGTCGAATACGCACGTGTTTTTAATCGAAAACCCGAAGAGACACATAAAAATTTCAATGTTCCTTTGTTCAAAATCTTAAATATCTGAAAGTTCTTCACTGATTGATTTGAAATTTTGACACAACGTTGGATTCGATTAAGCGCGTGTTTATATATACACAACGTTGGATTTGAATACATGTGTGGCCAATACGCGTATGTTTTTAATCGAAAGGCCGAACAGACCCTATCGATTTGGTTGCTGCGCAACAACTACAAGGGACGCATAGAGACAATAGTCTACATATATTAGGATGGACAGTTGGTGTCAGGATGGCAGACCGGGAAGTGGGGAGGAGTTGGTTCACTTTGCAAAATTAGCGCGTGTTTATATATACACAACGTAAAACATATTGTGTGCCCACAAGCATTGTGAAATTAAACATATTAGAAACGTGCGCTTACTCTTTTCTTTCTCTTCCATTTAACCAGACTGAGCCACAGCAACACATGGCAGGGTACAGCTAGTATACAAATAAATATTAAAACTCAGTCAAATAATTTCTTGTTTAAAAGAGGAAAACCATTACCCCAAAGCCTATAGTAAAAAAAAACATACATTGAGTGAGATGTTAAAAATCCTTACAGCAATTCCTTCAACTAATACAACAACCCTCTCAGACGAATACTCTCTGGTACGTAGAACCGAAAGTAGATAGTTCACCATCGTAAAAAAGACAAACGGAGCTTTCAACATATTAATCACTACAAGGGCTGAAGAATATGAAGCTATGCTCAGTTTTCTCAACATTGGAATTAAAAAAAATCCTACTCACTTTATAAAATAAACAGAAGAATAAAATGTGAGCCATAGATTGTGGAGATCGATCATCACAGGGACATGGGGGTAAATGATTTATCGCATGCACAGGAGCTGGTTAACCTACCATCAGGGGGAAAAAGTCCCAATCTCATTCTACTCAATAAATAAAGATTCATATTGTTAGAGACAAATGAGAGACATGAATCATGACCTGTAGCCACTCTAGGTAGGGTCTGGTAGGTTAAACCCATAGTTTTGCATTGGATTCGTTGCTGTCTATCATATTCACATTTTGTGAAGAAAGCATCTCTTAGCTTAGATTTGGAAAAGGTCAGGCAAATAGTGGGTGAATGGTATGGAAACGCTAAACCCAAATCTGAGAAGGACTGTTTCACGTACACTAGCCAAGGAATGCTAGTAGCTTGGCCAATATTCATATGTCTTTTGATACTACTTGATTTATTACTACCATATTCCTTTTCCAAATTTACAACCCTAAAAGGAGCCCAGCCAGTTTATTGGAATCGTTTATAAAAGGAAGCCCGAGTTCTCTGCGAGCAATCAGGTGCAAACACGCACATGGAACTGACAGCAATCTTTTTACAAATTTATCTTCCACAGACTGCAGGGCACCCACTTGAGCTGTACCCCATATCTCAGCACCGTAGGTGGCTAAGGGTACTGATTTTACCAGATCGATTTCTACCATTTCCGTACATGGCTTGTTACCTAAATTGGAAGCAAACTTCCACAGCACTGCTAGGCTTCTTTTCAACATGTTTATTCTATTCTCTACCATAGCCACCCAATTTATTTTAAAGTCAAAGAAAATTTCCAAGTACATAAAACTCACTACACACTCCAGACAGCCCCCATCTAATCAAAAGGATATTTGCTTTTTCTTTCCTGCTCTACCTACCATAACAAACGTTTTCCTTTTGTTAACAAACAGCCCCAAATCTGCCATATTGCTCGAATATGTACCAATCAAACGCTGTAAGGCCAATGGTGTTCTGGCCATCAGGATCGCATCATCTGCATAAAGCAGAGTGGACAGAGGTAAACCACTTGCATATGGAACATCCCTAAATTCTGCAGTCAAAACTTCATTAAGATTGTTGGTTTATAGCAAAAAAGAAAGCGGGCAAGGACACACCACTGGTGGACCCCCTTCTCAATTCTAAAAGATTTTGTGCATTCCCCCTGTTTCCCAAACCTAATAACAACTTCTGCCTCAATATACAACTCTCTAATGAAAACAATTATGGACTTGTCCATTCCCATCGACTCCATAGGAGCTCATCATTTAGTGTGGCTCACACAGTTGAAGGTCGCAGATAAGTCCATAAAGGTCATGTAAAAATGACCCTTTTTAGCAACCACATATTTCGCTATGATCAGGGCTAGATTTAGGCCCTGATCAACTGTGCCTCTCCCTTTTCTAAAACCATATTGAATTTCTAAGACATTTTTAAGAGCACAATCCTCTAATCTGTGCGTGTTGCCGGACATATGAGATTTGTTTTGATTGACGTTAGGATTTTACTAAACTCTGTTAGGACTTGTAGGCTATTAGTTTTGAGCCCCATACAGGATTACATCTCAGGTAACACTTCCTTTACAACTTTTGGGAGAAAAGTTGTATGATATACTTTTTCCCACTTCAGTGTAAAACCGTTTTTCCTAGTGAGAATAGGCTTTGAGGCACACAAACTTAACTGAGAAAGACCAAACAAAGGAAAAAAGAATAATAGCCTGGTCACTAAATTCTGTCATGTGGACTAATGGGGATCTAATGCAATTCTTAAAAATTGCAAAAATAATAATAAAATCAATTGTCAACGAGGCCCCAGTACATTGGAAAGTGGGAGAGGATAGCATGTGGAGGATTAGCATGGATTTATTATTACTAAATCCCAGGTTAATAATAAACTATTTAAAATATTTCCGTAATTATGATGTTTAAAATTGACTAGCAGTAAATCATTGCAATCTGTTATCCCACAAATACGTTGGTCAATTTTGGCGCAGCAATGCATAGTAAAATCGCCAGCCCAATGAAAAAAATCGGTTGTGGGTGATGTAGTATCAGAGTTTCCAATATTTCCTCCAACTCATCTGCTACTTGTGTAGGATTTGATCAGTAATAAATCAATTTTCCCATGCCCTTTGGCTAGAATGATATGAAAGTATTGAGTGAGTAAGCCCCCCTTTGCTGTTCCCAAAACTGAGGGGAGAACTGGCGTAGCAAAGGATTGCTGGCCATTTACATGGATAGTCTGGTCAGCCAAGTCTCCTGAAAACAGATAATATCTGTGATCATGAACTCATTAACCCAAAGCTGATTATCTTTTTTATTTTCATAACCAGATATGTTCCATGAGAGAAACGTTCTAAGCACCAGAGGTTCCTGTAAGGGAGCCCTTGCCAAGTCAAGTATAGGGGTTATAGTTGGATTTAATATAGGTGTAAAAGTACCTTCTAAATCTCAAACAGGAAATTGTCCCCTCACAAAATGCTTCAAGGGAGACTTTATTTGGTTTACATATTCCGAACCCATCCAAGAAAATGGATGATCCGCGCGATTTAAAAGTCAATCATAGGCCTCCATATCTTCCAACAGTGATTACCTATTTGAGAGGGCGACAGAGTTAAACGTCCTCAGGCTTGACTTGAACCCACAACTCATTAAAGGGTAACTCTGTTCATGTGTGTGACAGGAGGCCCATAAATAAATCCCAAAGTGACTGAATACATCTGGGTTTGGAATGAGGGCGCAACTGTAAAGCACCCCAATAACTCTCCATCTATTGGTTATCAAAACTGAGGATTACGCAATCATTTTAAATTGATTTTGGTTCTGATCCAATGCAGGGTGTTCTTCTGGCCATTATTAAATGATTTTGGATAAGATGGCCACTATTTGAGTTGTGTGACACCCAATGCCGAGCCTCAGCTAAAAGCTGGCATGTAGTCTCATTTTGGTTGGATTTAAATAGGGGGACATTGCCTAAAATTAAAAACAAAGGGGCATGCTGCTGGCGGAAGGTTCATAAATTGTTGGATTGATCTTTTAGGAATTAAAGAGGTAAGATCATTTGAGTTAGCCTCTACCATAGGAAAATGCGGGATAAGGTCCGTTCCGGGTGTTATCTTGGGTGGACGCCTGTGTAATCACCTGTAAGGAGCAGCTTCTAGAAGCAACACCTATAGGATCTGAACAAGGAGCCATCTGATTTACTATACGAGGAGGACAATCTATTAAAGGGGCAGATTGATTTAGAACTGGACCAGATAGGTAGCTTTTACAGTTCTGGCACAAAGTATGAAAATCAAAATTACAAGTTCTACAAGCAATTGGAGTATTAACCAGGATCTGGGATGGGGGATTAGAATTAGCGAAAGTACAGTCAAAGTTAGTCACAGTATGTTGCGCTGTTCATTAGATAACAAAGCTTCTAATGTGTGGTTTATAGTCACTAGACGTGCATAAATCAGCTTCAGAAACTGTTTAAAATGAATAATTAGATCAAGCCAATTAAAAGTTGGTATAGTCACTGCCTGTTGTGAGCCACTGCCACTAGTAATCCTCCTCGGCAAAGCGGCCTATCCAATTCTCTTGGCAGGACAATTAGGCGGAGGTTTCATCAATCCTCTTTTCCTTTTACCATTAGTGGTAGATGGATCCATTAAGAGCAAATGTCCAATTAATAGTGGGAGCCACCTTTAAAGGGTCAGAAAATGGTGGTATGTCCACGCAAAGTGCAGGTAACTCATTCCCATAGCGCACTGTTGACCCACCTTTGATTAAAGATTTATCAATAGTAATATCCTTTCAGGCTCCTGTCCCCAATGAAAGTCTCAGTAAGAGCAATCTCTATTTTAAGGGCTGTAGTCGCCTTAGCTAAGAAGGTATCTAGCGATGTCACTGTTACCTCGACAGAGAGCGTCTTCTTCTTACGCTTGTTTAAATCCACCAAAATGAGGTAACAATGTTAGAGGGGGCCGAGCTGAGCCTCCTATGAGCTCTGACGGGCATGGATGGGCTCACCCTTGGCCTGGGCTTTGCCCGGGCACATTCCCTGCAGCAATTATAATACTTTTATGCCTTTATTACCAAACCACTTACCTTAAATAAAAATATTACATTGTCTATATATCTGTTTCAGTTCTGCCAAAAACCATGCTGGAGTCGCGACTCCAAAAATAGTTTAAACAAAATTATAATATTCATGATAACAACATGTTATAGTACACACCTCTATACCACTCTAACAAACCTTACACATTCAGTAAAAAACCAAAAAGCTACAGGCACGTAACACTTAAAGAATAGAATTTTTTTTTTAAATGATAAAAATTAAATTGTTTTTTTTAAATCTTGATGAATTTACTGAAAATATGAATGGTTCCAAAGATCTTTTACTTAAGAAATACCATAAAATAATACCTTAGAAATTCACTGAAAAAACTTTACATTACAGGAGCATTATCACCTTAACCTCGGCGGCAATTCCGCCGTGGTGTGGGGCGTTCCATTGAGTGGGCGGGGCCGCATCGGCCAACGGACGTGCACAGCACTACGGAGGAAGTGCTCGCGACATCTGTTGGCCGATGGGCGCAACAAAAGGGTTATAGTTAGGGAATATAATTTCTTTTAAATACAAACTATTATTGAAAAACTTTACAAAGTCACTAAAGAAAAAAAAAGTGTTTTCTAAGCTATTCTATTTTAAAAGACAATATACAATGCTTTGTAGATGTGAAGGCATTGTTAATGTAGTGGAGCACAATCTGAAGTGACTTTGACGAGTAGGTTCTTTGGTGTCCTTACCTGGTGAGAGCAGAGTCCATAGTTTTCCCTTTAAATGAGTACAAGTATGCAAATGTTTGAAGATTACCTCAGGGTTCACTTGTTAGGGTCTGTCCGTCCACCTAAGTAGTATGCAATGGTCTTCCCACCTTTTGCAAGGATGATGGGCAACTTAACAAAAGTTGCCACAGCACTTTACCCCCTATTTTGGTGATGCATTGTTCATGCCAAGGAATTTCTCCACCATACAAAGAAGCTCTTATTTCATATAGATAAGAGCGAGGACCCTTGTTTGGTGAATATTTACCTCTTTGTACTCTTCTTGCCTTCCCTATAAGAATATTCATGGTAACACAATTTTCTGAAAAAAAATGCTGGAGGAATAATCCCATTGCATCACTGGTGACGTTTCCTTGTGCTGTATTATGCAGTTGTAATGTAGAATACATACTGGATATTTATCCAGCGAAGTACCACTTAGTAATTAACTAGAAGAAAGATCTCTAGTTGGGTAGAAAATGTGTACAGACCTGTAGACACTTTTTTGAAAAAGTTGCAGGTATAATTCTGTTGTGGCCCACTCACTCCCACAGGGGAGCTCCGATCCCCAGAAGATACTACAGAAGGCACAGACCATGTCCGTAGAATTAGGTCCTTCGTTATTCCACATGGGTGGGTACAGGGTAGGCAGAGAAAGGCTTGGTCGTCCTCTCCAGAATCAATTGCCTCTGCTACTTCTGTAGGGACATCTGTCGTTGACTAGAGGGATAGCTACTTAAACAGTGAATACCAAAGGGTAAAGCTTGAGACCTTGAGACTCCGGCTCAGGTGAGATCATTTGGCCCTGTATAAGGAGTCTAAAACACAAAGAGAGAGGCCCAATAAATCAAAAGGACACAGCACTGAATAAGGCTTAAATGTCAAGGTATAATTCCCTTTAGATGCGCTTATCTTACAAACACTCCACATCCACTCACATACATAAGACAAACCCAACGGGATCACAGATTTACAGGATATTGAAACACTAATAAATTCAATTTAATAAAAGCCTTCAATCACATGTATATCATATTGAGCATTAAAACATCCTAAAAGCATAAGTCAGACTGGTGTGATGATTTAAAAATTGGAAAGTACTCTAAAAATACCATCACATTTGTCATTAAGACATTAATTTGTAAGAGTACATGAATCCAAAGTGCAGCAAGAACCCGGTTCTTTGTCAGAATGTGGGTTTGTATTATTATTCACATTCAACAACAAACAAAGCATTGACGTGATTTGGTGGGATAAGACAAATGGAACCACCTTCTTCAGGACAAGCAACATATATCCTCTCCTCTCCTACGTGTTTTTCCTAGAACCTATTTCAGAAAAAAATCTATAATCTGTTTTTTCTTACCATACATACAACTTACATATATCAAGACAGTACATTCTGTCATCTGAATTGTCACAATGATAACTATAAGTGTTCATGTATCCATACACCGAGTGCTTCCCCAGAGTTAGGGACGTCAACTCAGCATCCATACTGCCAACATATCCGCCACAACCACCATCCACTCAGGTTTCTCAGAGTTTTGTCTCGCGCATCCTCATTTCACCCACTGACAGTCAACCGACCCACAAAAAAAATTAACTCACCAGTGAATAACACTCAAAGAGGCGCCGATCCTAATTAAAATAAAATGGCGGCGAGGCAAACCTTAACCTGTACATAAAAAGAATAATGTATATAAGAATCACCAAAAGTGGAAATGGACATAATTATTGGCCCATTCCCAGGGTTGTTCATTAGATGGGAGCATACCTGTTCGGCAAGTATATGTCGATATTTCAAACGTACATCTGATCCATCATCAGTTTCATAGGTAGGCTGGTTATAGAGATGGGTGGTAGAGCATGTTGGTTTTATGCACTCTTACGAATTAACGCCTTAATGACAAACGTGATTGTCTTTTTAGATTCCTTTCCGATTTTTATATCATCAAATCTGTCGGACTTATGTTTTAAAGATTTGTTTAATGCACATTATGATTTGCATGTGATTGAAGGCTTTTATTTGATTGAATTTATAAGTGTTTCGATGTCCTGCAAATCTGTGCTCCTGTTGTGTTTGTCTTTATGTATGTGAGTGGATGCAGAGTGGTTCTATGACAATCGCATATAGAGGGAATTATTCACTTGACATTTAAGCCTCTATAAGAATGCCTTAGAAGTACAGAAGGCTAGGAAAAAGTTGGGACTAGAGTCCCATGATGGCAGCTCAGCATACTTGGAAAAAGGGAACCCTCCTTTAACACTAGGAACCTGAGCAGCATAGTTCCTCCTTACCAGTCAGGGGATGTCATCTACAAATGGATCCCTGCCATGGAGTGGGCCTGTAAAGTACCGAGGGTCCCTCAAGGGCAGTGGTCCGCTATCCTGTGGCTCTCCTTTGCTAACAAATGAAGAGACAGACTGTTTCCTATTAAAGAAGAGGATGCTGACAACTACGCTGTCTTCTAGACTGCTCTCAATGATGGGTTTGGCGTAACCACTGAACAATTTAGGATTAAGCACAGAGACACCCAGAAAGCAGGTACTCAAGATGGGGTTGATTTTGTAGCTGGTGCTATTAAGGATCTGAACGGCTGGCTTCATAGAAGCAAGGTGCAGGACTATGAGGGACTGTATAATTTATTGATGAGGGAGCACATCCTTAATAACTGTCCGAATCAACTTTTGCACCAGTACCTGGTGGATTCTGTCTGATCTGACCTCTCCCAAGAATTGGGAAAGAAATCACATAAATGGGTCTGTACCAGGGTTAAGCAAATAAACCTTGGTGGTGAAGGTGACCAGAAGAAGTCAGATTCTTCTAAATCCCAAGACACAGGTGGAGACAATAACAAAGACAAGAAAAAGTATTCTCCAGGCCCCAAAAACCTAAATTAGAGGATGTGTCCAACAACTCTAAAAGGGCAAGAAGGAGCCTTGGTGCTACTTTTGTAAGGCGAAGACCCACTGGACAAAAGATGCTAACTGTCCTAAAGCTGAGCAAGATACTAACGCTGCCTCCTAAGCAACTGCACCCCTTAGCTCCAGTACAAGTGATAGTACGACCCCCAAGGGATTAGGAGGGTTAACCTTTGCCTCTGAGTAGGGGTCTGGCCTAGTCAGAACTCCTGCTCAGGCTGTTCATGTCTGTGATGGTGGCATAGATTTTGTCCCACTAACTTGGGCAAGAACAGACAGCAGCCTTTAATCAATGGAAAAGAGACTATGACCTACAGGGACACAGGTGCCAGTGTCACAATGGTGACAGAGAAACTTGTGTCACCTGAACAGATCATACTTAGTCAGCAGTACCAAGTCACCAACGCTAGCAACTTCACGACTAGCCATTCCTTGGCAGTTGTGAACCTCAGCTGGGGAGAGGTAGTTGGCCCTAAAAGAGTTGTAGTTTCTTCAGACCTACCCTTAGATTGCCTGTCGGGCAATGATTTTGAGACTTCAGCATGGTATGCAGTGGCGTTCAGGACCAATGCAGGGATGATGGTACATCTCTGCCAGTGGGTTTACTGTCAACAGGGCTCAGGCCAAACAGCGCAGCACTGAAGGGGCACTGGATCCTGACAAAAATGGACCAGGTTGCTCCCAAGAGGAGCAGCAGGAAGGGTAAAGAATTATCCTCCTCCCAAACTCCCAGTGAAGATGAGTTCCTGGGGGAACTGTCCCATAGGAACTTGGGCCTGACCAGGCAGAATTCTTGGGGGCAGGGGGCCCTTCCAGGGCAGAACTAAGTTTGGAGCAGAAATACTGCCCTTCTCTTGAACACCTCAGACAGCAGGTTGCTGCTGAGGAAGCAGGGGATGTCAGTGGGCCACACCAGGTTTCCTGGGAAGATGGGCTCTTGTAATCTGAAAGTAGAGACCCAAACCTGGTGCCACCATGAGGTTGGTTATACCTCAAAAGTTCAGGAGCTTCCTTCTGTCCCTAGCACATGACATTTCCCTTGCAGGACACCTTTGGGCAAAGTAACCCGTGGAACAGGCTTGTCCCTCATTTTCACTGGCCCCACATGTCTGAAGACACCAAGGAGTTTTGTTGCTCCTGTGTTACCTGATAAGCCAGCGGTAAGTTAGGTGGCACTACAAATGCCCCCTTAATTCCACTCCAAGTGGTTTGGGTTCCCTTTGAGAGGATAGGGATAGACATTATTGATACCTTTAATCCTCCAACAACATCTGGACACAGGTATATACTAGTGGTGGTGGACCATGCCACTAGGTATCCAGAGGCCATTCCCTTAGGACCACTACAGCTCCTGTGGTTGCCAGGGCCCTCCTGGGAATCATTTCCAGGGTGGGTTTCCCTAAGGAGGTCCTAACTGACAGAGGTACCAAGTTCATGTCAAGTTACATCATTGCAATGTGGAAGGAGTATGGAGTAAACTGTAAGTTTACCATACCTTATCATCCACAGTTCAATGGGCTTGGGACCTGCTCGACACATCCTCCCCAGTCATCGCCTTCCTGACAGAGACCTGGATGAACACCTCCTCGGCACCCAATATCGCCATAGCCATCCCGAATGGCTACAAGATCAACCACAGGGACCGCACCAACAGAGTAGGAGGTGGAATCGCCATCATCCACAAGAACACCCTCAGGGTTTCGACCAGCACCGACGACACCCTCAGCACCGTCGAACACCTACACTTCAGGTCCATACTGATCCCAACACCACCCTCAGAGGGACTCTCGTCTACAGACCCCTGGGACCCCGGCCTCAGTTCAGCGACTCCATCGCAACTTTGTCAGCACGCACGCCCTTGACTCCACAGACAACATCTTCCTCGGAGACCTGAACTTCCACCTTGAGAACAACAAGAACACCAACTCCACCACCCTGATTGACAACCTCGCCAATCTCGGTCTCAAACAGCTCGTCACAACACCCACTCACTCCGCTGGCCACACGCTTGACCCCATCTTCTTCGCAAGCCCTCATGTCTCCTTCAGCCACACCACCGAACTCCACTGGACCGACCATCGATACATCCACTTTACCCTCCCGAAACCCACCATGCACCACCGCACTCAACAGATCCCCCGCCGCTGCTGGAGCAAAATCACCGAAGACCAGCTAAACACCACCCTCCCCGAAGCTCACCCGCCGACCCCACCGACTCTGACACTGCCGCCAGCAACCTCAGGCGCTGGATCAACGACTGCGCCAACACTCTCGCCCCGATCAAGAAACCCTCCAACAAAATCACTAACAAGAAAGTCAGATGGTTCACTGCGGATGTCCAGGCCTCCAAGCAAAACTGCCAAAAACTAGAGAAGAAATGGAACCGCGAACAGATACCGGACAGCTACGCAGCCCACAAAAACGCCATCCGCAGACACCATCGCCTCATTAGATCTGCCAAAAGGGCCTCCTTCAAGGACAGCTCTGAAAACAACGCACACAACAGCAAAGAGCTCTTCAACCTCGTGAAGGAGCTCTCCAACCCCTGCACCAACACCGACATCCCACCATCGCAAGACCTGTGCGACTCCCTTGCCACCTTCTTCCATCGCAAGATCACAGACATCCATGACAGCTTTAATAACCTGACTGCCCTGACAGCCACCGACACCTCAGACCCCACGGCCCCCACCCACATCTACCCCCTGCTCACCTGGACCAACATAAATGACGACAACACCCTCAAAATCATGAACACTATCCACTCCGGTTCTCCATCAGACCCATGCCCACACCACATCTTCAACAAAGCTAGTGCCACCATTGCACCCCATTTCCGCAAAGCCATCAACATCTCCTTTGAGACCGCGACCTTCACGGAGAGCTGGAAGCATGCCAAAATCAACGCCTTACTCAAGAAAACCAAGGCGGATCCAAGGGACCTCAAGAACTTCCGGCCCATCTCCCTGCTCCCTTTCCTGGCGAAGGTCATCGAGAAAACCGTCAACAGACAGCTGACCCACTACCTTGAGGAGAACAACATTCTGGACCCATCCCTGTCCGGGCTCCACAGCAACCACAGCACTGAAACTACCGTCTTCGCTGCCACCAATGACATCAGGGCCCTGCTGGACAATGGCGAAACCGCGGCCCTTATCCTCCTGGACCTATCAGCCTTCGACACTGTCTGCCACTTCACCCTACGCACACGCCTCCACAACGCAGGGATCTGAGACAAGGCTCTGGACTGGACCACCTCCTTCCTCTCTGACGGAACCCAGAGCGTCCGCCTCCCCCTTTCTGTTCCAAAGCCTCCGAGATCATCTGCAGCGTACCCCAAGGATCATCCCTCAGCCCAACATTGTTTAACGTCTACATGGCTCCGCACACCCACATTGCCCGACAGCACAGCCTCAACATCATCTCCTACGCTGACAACACCCAGTTGATCCTCTCCCTCACCAAGGACCCCTCACTGCCCAAACCAACCTCCACGAAGGAATGAAAGCCATCGCCGAGTGGATGAAGAACAGCCGTTTGACGCTGAACTTGGACATAACGGAGGTCCTCCTCCTCGGACCCACCCCCTCAGCCTGTGACGACTGACTCCTGGTTGCTGACCGTACTGGGAGCAGCACCGACACCCACCGACCACGCACGAAACTTGGTGTTCATCCTCGACTCAACATTCTCCATGACCAAGCAAGTCAACACCATCTCATCCTCCTGCTTCAACACCCTCCACATGCTCCGCAGGATCTACAGGTGGATCCCCACGAAACAAGAAGAACGGTCACCCAGGCCTTCCTCAGCAGCAGGCTGGACTACGGAAACAGCCTCTACGCAGGAGCCTCGGCCAAACTCCTGAAACCTCTACAACGCATACAGAACATCTCTGCAGTTATAATCCTCGACATCCCCTCCACAGCCACAGCACACCCCACCTGAGAGACCTGCACTGACTTCCCGTCAACAAGAGGATCACCTTTAAGCTCCTCACCCACGCACACAAGGCACTCCACAACACCCACCAGCATACCTCAACAGACCACTTACCTGCTACACCCCAAACCGCCAGCTCTGCTCCGCTGACCTCACCCTCGCCACCATCCCCCGCTTCAGAAGAGCGACCACCTGTGGCAGATCATTCCCCTACCTTGCCATCAAGTCCTGGAACACCCTCCCCATTGTCCTACGGCAGACCCAGGACCTACTATTCTTCAGGAGGCTACTCAACACCCGGCATTTCAAGCAGTAGCAGCACCCCGCCCCGCAGCGCCTTGAGACCCTCACGGGTGAGTAGTGCACTTTACATATTTCTTGATTGATTGAAAAATTCAACAAGACCCTGAAGGGTATGATCATGGGACTCCTAGAAAAGCACAGGCGAACATGAGATGTCTTGTTACCATGCTTTCTCTTTGCCAACAGAGCGGTCCCAATAAAGGTGGTTGGCTACAGCCCTTTTGAATTTTATTTTGGGCATCCACCTAGGGGGTCCCGTATGTCTGGTGAAGGAGGGATGGGAGCAGCCTCTCAAATCCCCCAAGCAAGACTTTATGGACTATGTCCTTTGCCTGCATTCTCTCATGGCTGAGTACATGAAGAAGGCAAGTAAAAACCTTGAGGCCAGTCAGGAACTAAAAAAAGCCTGGCATGACCAAAATGCTGTGATGACAGTCTACCAGCCAGGACAGAAAGTGAGGGTGTTGGAGCCTCTCGCCCCAAAAGCTCTCCAAGAAAAGTTGAGTTGCTCCCACAGCATACTTAAACTGAAGGTGTGGTCACCTACTTCATCAGCCTTGGCACTCCCAGGAAGACCCATAGGGTCCTCCATATGAACCGCCTGAAACCTTTTGTGGACAGGGCAAACATGGGTTTGCTCATGGCCACTGATGAGGGACAGGAAGAAGAGACTGACACTCTCCCTGATCTCCTCTCTCGGAACCCTGTTGATGGGTCAGTTAAAGGAGTAGCCTTGGCAGGCAGCCTCACTCCCCAGCAACAAGCTGTTTGCAGGAAATTCCTCAGTTAGTTTAATGGCGTGTTCTCTCTGACACTCAGTCAAACCACCTGGTGTACTCATGATGTGGGCACAAGTGACAGTCTGCCTGTAAAGAACAAAATTTACATACAGCCTGACCATGTCAGAGACTGTATCCAGACTGAGGTCCAGAAAATGTTGGAATTTGGGCTCATTGAACCTTCAGATTTCCCCTGGGCTAGCCCAGTTGTTATGGTACCAAAGCCACACACCCACGATGGCAAGAAAGAGATGATCTTTTGCATGAACTACAGGAGCCTCAATTCAATCACTAGGACTGATGCCCATCCAATTCCTATGGCAGATGAACTCAACTCATAGACACCTTGGCCTCAGCCAAGTTCTTGAGTACATTTGACCTAACTGATGGCTATTGGCAGATCAAACTCTCCGAGAATGACAGGTCAAAAACAGTTTCTCAACCCCCAGTGGGCATTATCAGTTTATTGTAATGCTCTTTGGCTGGAAGAATGCACTTGCCACATTCCAGAGGTTGGTGAACAAAGTTCTCACAGGTCTGGAAGCTTACAGTGCAGCCGTCTTGATGACATTGCTGTCTTTAGCTCCACCCGGGAGGACCACCTGGTCTACCTCAGGAATGTTATGGAGGCCCTGCAGAAGGCAGGTCTCACTATCAAGGCCACTAAGTGTCAGATAGGGCAGAGTAAGGTTGTGTACTTGGGCCACCAGGTAGGTGGAGGCCAGGTTCAACCACTGGTGAGCAAAATCCAGACCATCATGGACTGGATTGCTCCCACTACCCAGACTCAGGTCAGAGCTTTCTTGGACCTAATTGGGTACTACAGAAGATTTGTTAAGGGGTATGGGTCCATTGCGACTCCTCTTAATGATCTCACCTGCAAGTGAATGCCAAACAAGGTTCTGTGGACAGCAACCTGTCAAAAGGCATTTGATGACCTAAAGCAGGCCACATGAACTGCTCCCACTCTGCAAAGTCCTAATTACTCCAAAACCTTCATTGTCCAGACAGTGTTTTTTTTATTTTATTTTTTTTAGCTTTTTTTTTGTCCTTATTAGCCTTTACGCCACCCATTTCTAACCAAACGATACCGCTCATGGGTTTTTTATCTCATATACCGAGACCGTTAACAACCACACTAGTAGTGCCACCCCATGACCACCTCTCTATATATGCCACCCTTTGTAAGAGGTTGGTGCATAGGTGAACTCCACCGTCACGTTGAAAACACCACCAGCGAGATAGGCCAAGACCTTAATCATTGGACTAAATTATTTACAGATCCACCTATCCCCTTACACTAAAAAAAAACACTCTTCACCAAAGTGTGCCAAAAATAATGTCCAAAATTTACATTTAACTTTTGTCGGACCCAAAGTATCCATTTTAGCTGTGAATCTCATAGCTCGCAACCAGTGTGAGATCCCTGGAGATAGCGGGGACACCCACAATTTGCATATCTCTATACGAGCCACAAGTATCCCGTAAAATACAAGTTTAACTTTATCATCCATGCTTTTTATCTGCAAATTCAACCTTCCAGTTATAATAAGTTCAGGGCTTACCTTAATAGTATGGTCAATAGCTTGGGATAAACAGCTACTTACTTCCTCCCAAAACTCTTTAATATTTGGACACTCCACGAACATATGTATATCCTTCTCATTGGGACTTCTACACTTTGGGCGAAATGGTTGAGGCTGGTGGATCCGCTTCCAACTGAGTTAAAACAGGTTTTGAACGGGGAGATACTCTCAACCGAAGTAGAAAAGGCTATAAGATCAGCTAAGAGAGGGAAGGCTCCTGGGCCTGATGGTCTACCAGTTGAGGTCTATAAAGTATTTATGGAAAGCACCTTGCCTCTATTGGTTCAGCTATTTAATGATATTTGTCGAGGAAAGGTGGGGTTGCCGGACTCGTGGAATGAGGCAACTATTGTTCTAATTGCAAAAACTGGGAAACCACCAAGTGATCCTAATTCGTATAGGCCTATTTTGCTGTTAAATTGCGATTATAAAGTATTTGCAAAGATAATGGCGGATAGGCTTAGTTTGGTTATTCCTAAACTAGTGCAGGAAGATCAGAAACGCTTCATTAAAGGTAGGCTCCTTAAGGAATTCACTTTTTCTCTAATAGGTACAATAGATTTGGCCTCAACATATAAACTCCCATTAGCAGTAATAGCGCTAGACGCCGCTAAGGCGTTTGACCGAGTAAATTTGATCTTTTTAAAAGCACTTTTGACTCATTTAGACCTGGGTTCATATTTTACTAACACACTTCTATCACTGTATAATTCTCCCACCTCTAGAGTATTGATTAATGGGATCCTAACTAATTCGATTAAAGTAATGCGGGGCACCAGGCAGGGATGTTCCTTATCTCCTTTATTGTTTGACCTTTATATAGAGCCTTTGGCCTGTAGGATTAGGGGTTCTGATAAGATCCTCCCTTTCTCGGTAGAAGCTTGGTCCAAGAAAATAGGTCTATATGCTGATGATATTATAATTTATACTTCCAATCTCCAGCAGACACTGGAAAATATATCAGTAATAACTAAAGAATTTGGAGCTGTCTCAGGGTACAAAATTAACGAGGATAAAACGGAAATTATGAGTTGGAATTTGGATCCTGGCCCTATAAAACGCAAATTAGAAATGAGATATCTGGGGGTTAAGATTACTCAGAACTTGGATGACCTAGCAAAAATTAATTTTGTAAGAATTAAAAGAGAAATAGGAGGAATGCTTCGAGGATGGAGTCATTTGTTTCTTAATCTATATGGCCGCACAAATTTGATAAAAATGATGGTTCTTCCAAAACTAACTTTTCTTTTTGAGACAATCCCTCTTGCATTTAAAGGAGAATGGTTTAAGAAGCTTCAGAGTGAGGTTAGTACATTTATATAGGCCGCAAAAGGATCTCGTCTCTCATGGACTAAGATAAGGCGAAAACTGCTTAAAGGGGGGTTGTCAGCCCTGGATTTTCAGTTATACTGTTGGGCTTTTCAGTTAAAAAATCTTAGAATTCTTTTGAACACTCCACCGACCTCGGGTATTGGTGTATTGTTGGCAGCAATGCTAAAAAGTTGCCAATATAAGGAATCTGGTTTTCTGTGTAAATTTGCGGATCCAAAGTATTTAAAAAAAGTGCGTCTTAAGGTACTGCGGGAAGCAGCGGAACTTTGGTACTGGTTTAGGAGGTTACTAAAAATACCGTATTATGGATTTTATACTTCCATTTGGGACCGCCCAGGATCTCCTGCATGGACCAAAGATGCACTGGCTATTCCTCTAAGATCAGCAGGGGTAGAAGTATGGGGACATCTTTTTCCGGATGGAAAGCTGGTTGGGTGGAGTCAGGGAGCGGCCATTTGGGGGCAGCCTATATCGAAATTTAAATATCTGCAAATCCATAGTTGGGCCGGTA
Source organism: Lissotriton vulgaris (assembly GCF_964263255.1). Taxonomy (NCBI): domain Eukaryota; kingdom Metazoa; phylum Chordata; class Amphibia; order Caudata; family Salamandridae; genus Lissotriton; species Lissotriton vulgaris. The sequence goes on along the minus strand of NC_141689.1, from coordinate 1,170,547,555 downwards.
AAGCTAAAATCATCGTGGGACTTCAGAATGAATTGGAAGAGAAGATCCACTCAAGTCAAGTGTATAAAACGGAAGTAGGACTTTGGTACTGGTCAATGTTGGAGACGGCGGACGGCCAGTTCTCACTGCCAGAAACTCTGTGGAGGGATTGCTTGCCGGACATCGCAGCTGACACTCAATGGCAAGTAACTATGGCTATGTTGTATAAAGTTGTCAAACCCGCAAATTTAAGGTGAAATCATCTTTTTACACTCCACAGAGCATACTGGTCTCCATATAGACTTTCAAAGTTCAAGCCTGGAGGGCTGGTGGAATGCCCAAAGTGTAGAAGTCCCAATGAGAAGGATATACATATGTCCAGACAGTGTTGTATCTCACCTGCAGGGTAAGAAAAGAACACTGCCAAGATGCGCGATCGCGCGAACATTCTGAATGAACCCAAGAAACTACATTTCCCATGAGCCTCGGCGGTTTCGACATCGGTGACATTGTCACGCGCCTGAGGCATTTCCTCAAAGAAGCTCACCGGCATCAGGAAGCTGCCGATTACTTTACCGGAGAAGTCTTGCTAACGTCCCGAGTCGGGTAAGGGTGCTTCCAGCACCGCTCATCTTTTCCTATAGTTTCCTATTCATAGCGGGGAGTTTTTTTGCTAGTGGTGGCATTCGAGGGGGCTTTGCTGCTGTTTTCTCGTTGTTGCTCGGTTGGCGGAACCGGAGGACTGGTTCCTTGCGGAGCAATGTAACAGTTCCATCGCCCCACCCTGTTCCCTGGTGTGCGCTTCAAAATACTTTGTTCTGTTGCACACGTGGGGGGTAGTCTACTCCTGGCGCATTTTGCTAATCGCAACAAAAACTGTTTTACCATGTTGGCTAACCACACGGTTCATGCGGGGAAAACAACATTACTTTCCTTTCACTTATACAGCACAATGTTATATGTTGTACTCACTGAGTCTAGCTACTTTGATTTACGGCCCGGAGCTATGGGCTGGTAACATCTGTTTCTGGGGGATACAAGAGTGATGATAACTCGTCCACAGAAAAAGACAAGAGGCATAGAGTGAGTGTGATACAGTGTGGTGCGCTCTCATTATATTGACAATTGTGACTCAGACTTTGTTCAAGATTCATTGAAACTGAGAAAGGATTCCTGTTTTCTTTTGGAGTGTTTTCAAGAATAGTCACGTAGTCATGTGTGTTTCTTTATATATCCCGAAGCAGGGGTACTGAGTGTGCAGGAGGACGGCTCTTCCGCACCCCTGTTACTGCACAAGAAATTGACTAATTGGTATGTTGCATTATCCACAAGAAAAGCTGTGTCTAGATGGGTCTGGGGTTGTTTGATAATAATCTTGACTGTTCTCTCTCACCTTCAGATCTAGCTCCAACACCACTTTGTGTCCTATGCAAGTTGCAGAATAGAAGAAGAGAATTTTTCTTTCTTTACAGGTATTGCTATTCTGCTATCTAGTTGCAGAGTTGTAAAGTGAGGGTAAGAAAGGAAGACACTATAGAGTGCATTATTAGTTATACCTGTCTTGTTAATTTTTTACAGGTCTCCCTCCCTGCTGTCCCCTTCCTTCCCTTCCCCCGCTTAACCACTCCATGGAGTCTTTGTACTTACAATTCAGACCATGGTGGTGTTGAGCGGTGGACCATTTTAAGCAGCGCACGATCCTGAGGAGTTCGTCCACAACAGACAGATGCTTCTGAAATAGGGATAGGAACAATGTTATCTACACTCAATGCAGAGGGCCAGGACCAACCAGTAGCTTTTATGAACGGAAGGTTGACCCCCAGGGAGAAATGTTGGTCAGCTATAGAGAGGGAGGCCTTTGAGTGGTATGAGCCCTGAAGAAGTTGAGGCCATACCTGTTTGGTACTCACTTCATTGTTCAGACAGATCATAATCCTCTCATGTGGCTTGAACAGATGAAGGGTGAAAACCCCAAACTTTTGAGATGCTCCATTTTCCTACAGGGGATGAACTAGACAGTGGAACAGAGACCTGGGAGTAACAATGCTAACAGAGATGAACTCTACTGATATTTCTACTTATAAAATGGAGACTCAACTGGGCAAGGTTAGTCTCATCTCCTTACGTTTGGGGGGTTGTGTAGGAAAGTAGGATCTGCTTTCATGTTTACCCCCCTTTTTGCTGGTGTGATAGTTTTTTTCTGACTAGTCTGACTGGGATCCTGCTAATCAGGACCCCAGTCACGGTGCTTACTCCCTAAATTGTCTAGTGTGAGTATCTTGGTACATTCCTAATTGGCTGCTGGTGTACCCTAGTAGGTTCCTAGTATATGGTACTAAAGTACCTTGGGCCTATGTACACCAGAGGTCCCCCATGGGCTGCAGCAGATGTTATGCCACCCATAAGGGCCCTTCCAAACTTTGACGATAGGCCAGCCATTGCAGCCTGTGTGAGTTGGTGCATGCACCTCTCACAAAAGATAAGTGTCATTATGTCTACAATCACTGCACTGGAAACCTATAAGCCACCCCTCAAGCTGGCCTTTCAGTCCCAAAGGAAGGTTGCTCAAGTGTGAGGGTGGCCCTGCATGAGGAGTACAATAAGACCACCCCTCTGAACCCCGGAGTACATTCTCTAGACATTGTGATTGAATCAGCCATTATAATACAGAGAGGCCATGCGTCATTACTCGATGACCATCTCTAAATTGTCCGGAATGAACCTGGGCATGTTTGGTATCAAATGTGTTGGAATCATACCCAAACACCGTATCTGGTGTTGGAGGTAGGAATCCATCCAAGGTAGGGCCCGACTGGGAAGCCCTCATTTCTCCCTGGATCGATCTTACAGAGCCTGACAGCAACCTAAGGCTGCTGCCGACTCCAGACACGATTCTGCCCTCCTGCTGCTGTGCCAAGCCCGAGCAGAGGAAGGTAGGACAATAGGTTTCCTTTTCACAGGGAGGTGTGAGCACCTCAAATGCATGATTTAGTGTACTAGGCTGGGGGCACTTGCCAGTGCCACATAGTCTGCTACAAGGTCACATTTGGTGCCTTCTTCGCATATTCCAGTTCAAACCAGCTCAGGGAACTGTTGGCTCCTGTTCTGGTGTGAAACTGGACAAAGGACATGGGAGTATCCTCCCCTCTGTCCAGACCCTCCTCTGGGAGGGACCCCTGAATCATCTCAACCCCCTCCTGAGGGAACTTAAGGACTTATATGTCGGTAGGACCCTAGATTCATCGTGGAATTTGATTCAGATCTAACTCCACTTATATTCTGACAGTCTGGGCACTCTGGACTCAGATGAATTTCGCCCTGGGCACCGAGACCGCATCTGGGAAGATTCCTGCTGCTCCTGGCTTCCTCGATCTGCAAGCTCTCTGCAACGCCTGTGCCTGTGCTCTGTACAGTTAAACCCAAGGTCTGGGGACATCAAAGACAATAGAGGGAATCTACTATGAAGTGAAGGCATCACCCCCTGCATCTGCAGGCACCACAACACAGCTGACCAGTTTGCCGATACTGGGCTCCCACAGACTCCGCAAGGCTCAGCTACACAGATGGTGGTTCTGGTCTCCCTCGAGGCCCGAGCTGTCCTATCATCAAGTTGAGTCCAGTATCCCTCATTGGGGCCTCTATAACCGAACCCCTATACACCGAGTTGCTGCATCGCTTCACCACACAGCAACCGCATCCGTTGTCTCGACTGACTCGTGCCAACAGAGTCGGATGCATCGAAAGGTTCTGTCAAGGAGTCTGTCCCTGTTATAACTGATCAGCACCGATGCGGTTGGTTGGAATGGACAGACTCTGTCGTCTTCAGAGTCATGGTAGCTCGGTTAGAGCTTCCAACTCAGTGCAACAGTACTAGAAGCTCCTCATCATCTTTTAACCAACATCCTTGAACTCGAGTGGCCTTCATCTTCCATGCCTCCTGTTCACCCCTGGGTGGCATAGACTCTGTCCCATCTACTTTCAGGTACTCTTCGACTCAAACTCATGTGTGGGTTCCAACCCACTCTTTTTTATCCTCTGGTGGTAAGACTGCAACTGAGATGTACCCATTGAGTAGTATTGAGTACGCAGTCGTGTATGCTCTTTGCACACGATCATTGTGGGGTTCCTAGACTCTCACCTATGGTGATTCCTAGGATCCCCAACTCTTCTACGTCTCCTGGGTACAGACATGAATTAGGTCGTGGTTCATATCCCACTAATTTAATATATGGTCTGCTCCCCCCCTGGGGCTGCTGTGTATTGGTGCTTACTGTTCTATGTCCAAAGTAGTGTGTGCATTGTGGTTATATCCCCGGGTGGGAGATATTGTAATGTGTTAATTAGTGATTGTTATAGATATATATTTTTATAAGTACACTGTGTTGTTCTTTTTCATTTAGCCTATACTAAAATATTATATACTGGTGCACTGAGCTGCTTTGCGCTCCTCCTAGATCAAGCCTGAAGGAAGCTCTCCACAGCTACCACTTCAAGAGCTTTCTAAGGTTTTCTAAACCCCTAAAATCTCAAAAAGGGTTGCACAGGTTAGTGAGGGTGCTACACTTACATAAGTGAGCACCATATATTGACCCGTCTTCTCACAAATCCCATTTTCACCCCATAGGCTCTCACACTCTCAATAAAATGCTCCTCTTACAAACATGTACAAGTTCTCCTCCCTCTTTGAAATACTCCTTTCCTTCACAAAGTCCACTTACCTGCCCTTCGCACAAACTTAACCTCCTATACACTGTGTTTCTTTAGTCACATCATTCTCCTTCTTAGCTGCTGTTTCTCTCAAGCTATGTCAGCTCTTTGCTCTCTTCCTCACACAGAGGCAGACACTCAAGGATTGGTGTGTTTTTATATTTCTTATCACCAGTTTGAATGTTGAATGATACTTGTTTAAATTATGCTATTGAAAACAAGATGTGCTCCCCAATTTGGCACCATTGACTTGCTGATGAAGTCTGAACAGAACATTCTATGCAGGAATACAAACTTAAATCAATGCAGCCATAATATCTAGATGAAACATGGATATTTACTTGGCACATTGGCGCAAAATGACAGATTAGTAACCTTGGGAATCAGGGTATGGGTCTACGGCAACTTTGAAAGGGATTAATATGTTCAAAGTTAGTCAACCTACTTAGTGGTTTAAATCCCTAACATCCAGATTACTGTAATGAGCAAATAGTTCGAAAATAGGTTGTACCCTAATGTTATGTATTTACGTCACTGTTAACTTTGATCTGATCTGGTTAAGATTAGACTAATAAACTGATATGAGAACAAACCACTGACTCACAGAATTAGTTTTACTGGGTAATCCTGTTGGCTCAAGATTTCATTTGTTTTATGAGCACACATATCAAGCAATCTAATACTTGAAGATGGTACTTATGTGTGTGTTTTTCACATATAAATAGCTTATAAATGAGTATGCATCTAACTCACTCAAAACTGAAAAGTCAAAAATCAAAAAGGATTTTCATGTGCCTCGCTCACTTAAAATTTGATAGCTCCCTTTATTTATATCTTTTACAGCACCACTTCAAGTTGAATATTTTCCTGAAGATTTATTATATCTCTTTGCACAGCCACTTTGCATTGCACTGAAATTCTTTTTGTTTTACTTTGGCATGTCTTCTATTATCTTTTCAAGGATAATTGTGTTTAATTAATATCATGTGCTGCTTTATCAATGTCTGTATAAAAGATGTAAACAAGAAAGTGCTGAAATCCATCCTAAGCATGTCTACGTATCCGTTAAAGCTATACTGGTGCCAGAAGGGGGCCTGGGTTTGAAGCAGCACACATTTTTCGTTCCATAATCTTTACCAACTATATAATGTTCTTTATGCAAATGCATGGCCATACAAGTACACAGAGGTCACAATTTATATTGGTTTACGGTTCCTATGAATTTACTAGGACAGTTAATGAGATCAACGAAACTTCATAATGCAGGGACTAAGGGGCTTATTAGGATAGCGGATTTTCCGCATCCTCTGGGCCGGCGGAAGCCACCGCCGGCCCGGAGGATGCGGAAAAACCGCTGCGGACCCACCAAGACCCACCGCCACATTAGGATGGCTGGTGGGTCCTGGTTTCAGTCCGCTGCTTTTCAACCGCGGTTGGCTTACAACCGCAGCGGAAAAGCTCTAATATGGAGGCGGTGTCTTTCAGACACCGCCAGCCATATTAGGATGGGTTTCAAAACATGCTTTTCCGCGGCGGGTTTTCCGCCGTGGAAAAGCATGTGGAACTTCATTGCAGGGGCCTGTTGCAGGGCCCCTGGGTGAAGGGGGTGTGGGGGATGCACATGGGGGGTACCTATGGTACCCCCCTGCATTTGTATGCAGAAATCGGCAGGCACCGCACTGTGCCTGCCGCTTTCTGCATACAAATGCAATGTATGCATTTTTACCATTGCGGCGGGTGCAGTTTGAAGCTGCACCCGCTGCAATGGTAAAAATAGAGGATGTGACTGCCGGGTTCCCTCCTACTCTGGGGTCGCGGACGAACGCAAGTCCGTCCGCGATCCTAATGGGCCCCTAAGTGCCTGATTTAGATCTCGGTGGACGGGTTACTCCGTCACAACGGTGACGAATATCTAGGCCGCCAAAATATAAGTCCCATAGGTTATACTGGGATTTATATTTTGGCAAATGGGATATTTATCACTGTTGTTAAGGAGTAACCTGTCTCCTGAGATATAAATCAGGCCCTAAGTCTTCTTATATTATCAGTAAATGTTGGTCCTGCAAGTTCACAGTACAACATATAAACTCCTAAACCTCTAAAGGTATATATGCTGTTGACAATCTCATACCACTCTTATTCCCAAGCAATTTATCGAAACAGATATAACCCTTTCATTTGTCATTATTGCATGCGCCAAGGTTTCACAAAGAGAAGACACTAATGCATTTTTAAATGTTTATTTAAAAAGATCCAATCCTTGCAAGTAAAACATGAACTGTGATAATTAGACAGATGAGACATCATTGTTATAAGTATTATTAGAATGGTGAAAAACACAAACAATTCAACTAAATTATTTGTTCCTAATGTTACTCTTATCTATCCCTAATACTCCATCTCTAGCTAGAACATAATAGGAGTACTCTTTTGCCAGACCCCGTTTGAATGATCTAACCCCATACCTTGGTGAAGTCTTCAAGAAGTCATTCTCAGTTCATTAAACAATGCACTCCATCTCAGTGTGCATGCCTGCACACTTCTCTGCCTGTGCAGCTATCTTCCTTCTTAGGATGAATGTCGGTGCCTCCGGAGCTGCCTCTTATTCACAGCTCTCTGCAGGATTCATGATAAGTCTGCTGCGAAGTGCCTCTATCTTCAAATTCAAAATGAGCTCTGTTTAAATAATTTCTGCTAGAGTAATAAAATAACATATTTATTTAGTCATGTACCAGTAGCTATATGTGTAGTCAACCTTCACAAGTTAAAAAAACATGTGTGACCATGTGAGAAGGCTATGCATCACAAACAAACATTCCTTCCTATGATATATGTTGCATATGTATTTGGGAGAGAGCAAAGTAATTCCTAATTATTGTTTAGGTTAATCACAGAGAACAGATGGTATATGACTGTGTTGTTGCTGTGATGGTGTAAATACATAGTCATTAGGAATCAATTACTTTGTTGCACAATTATCCTGAGGTATGGCAACTGTTATCTGACCTCAGGGGCCCCTGAGCATCCCTCAGAGTACTCCATATCATTAATATGTGAGAAGGGGTGACAGAGGAACATTTTCAAAGATGCCATTGGGGATGTAAGGTTGTAGGAGAGAAACTCTATGTAACCATGGGTTTGAATGGTTCATCTTCAGACTGTGTGATGCCATTGCTAGTGTATTTGTCCACATGTCAAAGTACGAGCAATAATTATCTCTTGCAGGGAGTTTTATTATTGTTGATGCAATGTGGAAAGGAACACATGCAGGTCTGTAGTTTGTTGGCAGCATTCAGCCCATTAAACTGCTCACCTAATGGTGGAGTTACTCTTAATGGCTAGCACCAAACCTGTCACCCATAACTCATTATGGAAGGTTTCCTGCTAGATTTAGCACAAAGTACCTGTAAACATGAGATCTGCACCGTCCATACACGCATTACATGGATATGCTTTCTGTTAGTGTGCCTCAGGGACAGTAGCCTTGCTCAGACATGAGTCCCTTGCTCACATTGCCACTGGATTCAAGCAAGCCGGGCTGAAGACGGCTGGAATGCCAGAAACCAGTAAGGGAAGCTTGTTTCCGGTCCAGGGAAGTCATGCTTGGCAGTTCAGGCTGGACTGTTCCCATGAGGCACAGGGTCAGACTGATTTGCATATAGCCATGTCTGAACTGGGGTGGCAGAGTGGGCTAAAGAACGGTGATGGATTAAACCCAGATCTCTTGACTGGGTGTAAGTGTTTGATTGATTCATATGCTCCGTCCAGCACCACCCCCTTTTGTACCGCTTTTGTCCGCCATAAGTGTGGCAGGGTATGTTTAGACGTGAGTCCCTTGCTCACTTTGCCACTGGATTCAAGCAAGTCAGGCTGAAGACGGCTGGAATGCCAGAAACCGGTCCTCTGAAGCTTGTTTCCGGTCCAGGGAAGACATGGCTTGGCAGTTGGGCTGGACTGTTCCCATGAGGCACAGGGTCAGACTGATTTGCATATAGCCATGTCTCAACTGGGGTGGCAGAGTTGGCTAAAGAACGTTGATGGATTAAACCCAGATCTCTTGACTGGGTGTGAGTGTTTGATTGATTCAGATGCTCCGTTAATCACCACCCCCTTTTGTACTGCTTTTGGCCACCATAAGTGTTGCAGGGTATGCTCAGACGTGAGTCCCTTGCTCACTTTGCCACTGGATTCAAGCAAGCCGGGCTGAAGACGGCTGGAATGCCAGACACCGGTCCTCGGAAGCTTGTTCCTGGTCCAGGGAAGACATGGCTTGGCAGTTCGGGCTGGACTGTTCCCATGAGGCACAGGGTCAGACTGATTTGCATATAGCCATGTCTGAACTGGGGTGGCAGAGTGGGTTAAAGAACGGTGATGGATTAAACCCAGATCTCTTGACTGGGTGTGAGTGTTTGATTGATTCAGATGCTCCGTCCATCACCACCCCCTTTTGTACCGCTTTTGGCCGCCATAAGTGTGGCAGGGTATGCTCAGACGTGAGTCCCTTGCTCACTTTTCCACTTGATTCAAGCAAGCCGGGCTGAAGACTGCTGGAATGCCAGAAACCGGTCCTTGGAAGCTTGTTTCCGGTCCAGGGAAGACATGGCTTGGCAGTTCGGGCTAGACTGTTCCCATGAGGCACAGGGTCAGACTGATTTGCATATAGCCATGTCTGAACTGGGGTGGCAGAGTGGGCTAAAGAACGGTGATGGATTAAACCCAGATCTCTTGACTGGGTGTGAGTGTTTGATTGGTTCAGATGCTCCATCCATAACCACCCCCTTTTGTACCGAAATATGTGGATGGGCACTCGGATTTCTAAAGGTCACCATGGTATTGCTGGAACTGTATACCATAAGCTATGTGTTAGGGTTCCTGGTATTTCCCTAAGTCAATATTAGTGAAGTGTAAAACAGGTCTGTATTATGGTAGGTAGCTACATACCCTCCATCTTTGTTTTGACTACCTTGAACAGAGTCAGTCAATTGTATTGTATTATAATTTCATTTACATAGTGCTTACTACCATTGAGAAGGCGTTGAAGCGCTCTTTCAGCGAGTAGCACGGTACTCCAGAACCCATAAAGGATTAGTGGTGAATTAGTATTGTGAAATACGAAATTAATTTGACCAGTGGATATGTTAGTCTGTTATTTAGATTGAGCAGGATAGTGGAGTGCTAGAAGAGGAAAAAGGTTTGAATTTATAAAGCGGTTGTGACCCCTGATGAGGTTTTGGAGCGCTTTTAGGCAAGTAGCACGCTATTCTGGCACCAAAAAAGGATTTGTGGTGAATTAGTCTGGGGAAATATGTAACTAATTTGAGCGTGGACATGTGAGTCTGTTATTCTGGATTAAAAAAGGATAGTGGAGGGATGGAAGAGGGGAGGATTTGCATTTATATAGAGCTTGCTACCCCTGATGAGGTGCAGAAGTACCTTTTTGGTGAGTAGCACGCAATTCCGGACCCCAAACAGGATTAGTGAGTATAGGGAAATATGGAATTAATATGAGTGGTGGGCATATTAGTCTATTATTTGGATTGAAAATTAATAGTGGAGGGATAGAAGAGGGAAGGGTCTAGTACATGTACATGGCAGTGGGAGGGGGTTTGGAGTGAGTAAAGGGGAGGTAGAGGGGTTTGAGTCAGAGAAAAGGCCTTTGAAAGGCTTGTTTGGAAGATCTGAATAGTAAAAGAGGTATGTGATGATGCAAGGAGGGGTAGAGGAGAGAAGAGTGTAGAAAGGGTTGTTTTGGTGATCGTAGTAATAGAATGGGGTTTGGGATGAGTGAGAGAGCGGATGTGGAGGATATATTGAGGGAGGTATATCATGAGAAAAAGGTGAGAGTCTAGAAAAGGGTATTTTGGGGTTCATAGTAATAGAATGGGGTTTGGCTGAAAAGAGTGGAGGTAGAGGATATATTGAGCGCTGGAGATGACCCAGTTACGAGGTAGGCTGATGTGAAAGGGTTGTCAAGATATAGTTAATTTGCATATGTAAAGGCTCTGCAGTGTCTCTTGAGGACAAACCCATGAAAGACCATTAGAACCTGAGCACATAAAAGCTCCCCTCAGCGACAGGCTGGTTGAGCAGCGCTAAAGTACCACAACAGATATGTGACTCTGAAAGGCTGAGGCAGCGTCACTGATACATAATTCATGTGCCTCTGAAAGGGTGGTAGGGCTGGAACAGACTAAAACATGTCACGATTCAAATGGACCTTTCAACAGACAACAGGGTTAGGCAAGTGTCAGACATGTTAGACCGGTGCTTCCTGTAAAGGCTGGCGGACCTGGGGCAGAATCACCCACAAGCCTTACCGGTGCATCCGAAAGGCTAGTTGGGCTGAGGCAGTCAGGCACTAACATCATCAGTAGCACTACAAAGTAGGTGAGGTCCCAACCTCTCCCTCACAGCAATCACCATCCTTTCATGTCCTTAAAACCACCTTAAGCTGTCTACAATTTCCAGCTATCCTCTCTGCAGCATCTTTCTTTCTTTCTTTCTTTCTTTCTTTCTTTCTTTCTTTCTTTCTTTCTTTCTTTGACTAAGGAGTTAGGTCCTGGTGGGGTACGGGGTAGGCTGGACCCTATTAAACCGTAAATCACAAAAAAGTGCCTACACCCGACATTCTTAACCAAAATTATTTATATGGATGGGACAAGCGCAGTGTATGAGTTTGACCTGGTATTTTTATTTATACCATTTTACTTTATCAAATTTTTCTATACCTTTTTCAAAATTTCACCAAAAAGGAAAATACATTCATAATATTTACATTACAGTACATGACTATTTACAACCACATATTTACAAATTTCTCACATTCCACAAACAAACCTTTTTACAAATACACATGAAAAATGTATAATTTCGTTAAATCGAATCAATCACAATCAAAGGAAAAAGACAAAGTCAAAACAAAGGAGCAAAGCCAAGAGATGGAAATAACTTATAAATCAGCCTTGACTGATTCAAAAACTCTTAATGATATTGCTTGCTCCTTCTGGTGTGCCGACGCGTTTCTAGTCCAGGGAAACCAGTTCCCGGACTGTCATCACGGCTTTGTCAGTTTTCTGTATAGAATGCAGAAAGACATTTAAGATTTATTACTAGATTGCTACCTACTCCTTATCATGTTTTGCACAATTCATTTTTTGAAGGAAGTACCTGTCTTGAGTTGGTCATTTCCCTTGTAAGTCAACAAAATGAAAAAAGGCTTCAAGTCAGTCTATTTTATTCAAGGAGAGACAGTTTCGAACAATCTGTAGTGATAAAACAGGCCGATAAAGGCGGGGCAGTCGTTATTTGGTCCCGGAAAATATATGTGGCTGAAGGCTTGAAACAGGTACAAAATGAGACCTGGTACTGTTTACTAGCAGATGACCCGGTCAAACAGATTCAAGGTGTTATTGCAGAGATCTTGGAGGTTGGGAAAGAGAAAGGTTTTTTGGGTGTAAAAGAATTTGAATTCTTAATGAAAAAATTTCCTAGGACCCCAATCCTTTATTTATTACCGAAGATACATAAGAGTCTACATGAACCCCCGGGAAGACCAATAGTCTCGGGGTGTGACTCTTGCCTTGAACCAATATCAAAATATGTGGACTTCTTTTTGAAGCCATTTCTCAGGCAAATTAAGTCATACCTGAGAGACACCACAGACTTCTTAACAAAAGTAGAGAGTACCCCTTTTGATGTAGACACACAAATAATGGTCACAATGGACGTGACGTCCCTCTATATGCAGATCCTACAGGACAAAGCGTTAGAGGTTATAGAGCTGTACTTGGAACAAAGGGAAAGACCGCACAGGGTTCCAACAACTTTCATCTTGAAATTGGCTGAGGTAGCTTTAAAAAAGAACTATTTTGTGTTCAACGAACAATTTTACATGCAAGTGAAGGGGACTGCCATGGGATGCCCTTATGCACCGGAAATGGCAGTCCTCTTCATGGTACAATATGAGGAAAAGTATGTGGAAACAAATAATCCATTCAAAAACCACATAAAGCAATGGTGGCGCTATATAGATGACATCTGGCTCCTGTGGCAGGGGAGCCAGGCGGATCTATTTGCATTCCATAGGTGGCTAAATGCCAGACATATGGACATTAAGTTTTCTATTGAACACAGTACGATCTGCATGACCTTTCTTGATGTGGAACTAATAAGAGATGGAGGACATCTTAAATCATCTTTGTCAAAAAAAGGGACGGACAAAAACACGATCTTGCACCACAGGAGCTATCATCCGAGGAGCCTAAAAGCAAATCTCCTGTATGGCCAGCTTCTAAGAATAAGGCGTAATTGTACTGAGATTAGCGATTATGCCGATCATGCCAAGACATTTTGTAGCGAAATGATACATAGAGGATATCCTAATAAATTATTGAAACACTCCTCTAAAAGGGCACGGTTCACTCCACGTGAATGCCTGCTAGAAATCAAACCAAAGAAAGAACTAGACAGATTGGTCTGCGTCACCACGTTTAGCCCAGACACACATAAAATGCGACAGGCTGTACTCAATAACGGCCACCTCTTAGAGGGACTAGAATGTGCATTTCCGCGACCAATTTTTGCATACAAAAAGAATTTGAGTATAGGCCAACAGATTGTAAGGGCCGATATCACTCCCCCTATTAAAAAAAAGAGCGATCTACTTGCCCAGTGGAATATGAAACCTGTGGAAGGCCACCACAAATGTGGGAATTGTGTGGGTGGTCCTAATACCATTGAAGGCAAAGAATTTGAACATTGTGGAACTAAGTGGAAACATCATATGTTTACAAACTGCAGGACAAGGAATGTCGTATACGTGGTAGAATGCCCGTGTAGAAAAATCTATATTGGTAAAACAAACCAACAGGTTAATCTAAGGATTAGCCAACACCGATCGCGAATTAAGAAAAAAGTATGATGGCCCCTATGGTTGAGCACTTTGTGGAGAAAAACCATAGTGAAAACGATTTTAAATGGTCTGTCCTTTTTTCAATAACTCAAGAAAAGAGACCGGTGGACGTTGACCGAGCATTATTGACAAAAGAGGCATATCTAATCCTAAAGTTTAACTGTACACTGACGGGACTTAATAGCTTGACAGAATTATCAAGAATTTAAAGATTTAATAACGTTTTTGGTCACAATTTGCATTTTTCACTTGCATTGATTGTCTATGGCCGGTGCATGAACCTATGGAACAAATATATAGGGGTGTTTACCCATAATGACTGCGCAATGAATTGTAAACTACATGGCCCAGAATTCATCCTTTTGGAGTTTTTTAATAATTAAAAGATTAGGAGGTGCGGGCGTAATTAGGTAAAAACCATAGCTAAGAAACATCAAACCTGACTATGCAGAATGCTTGGATAATCTCCGTAGGATTTATCGCGGTGTTCCCTGATGTTTGTGTTAAACAAACTAGATGGACCATAACTCTGAGCAAGAGATCACATGATATGATCTAGGTATTCCAAAATGGCTACTGCAGCAGAAGTGTAGGAGGATTGATGTCTGAGAATACGAGTGGTAGCAGCAGTTAAGCCATGGCTTTGACGGCTTTTGGCTCCACAAAATAAACAATAAGCATGCCAGAATATAATTCCCCCCTTTCAATCATTTTTAGGGTCGAGTTAATATAGTAAAAGAAAGGCGGCCATTCAAGGTGAGGGAGGTGCCAGCATACAAGCAGGTATGTCGTGGTACACACTTTAAACTTGCTTCAATTATCGTGTTTATGGTGCGATATTCTTATAGAAGTGTTTTCCGCTTCAGATTGTACTGGGCACATGCGGCAATGAAATAAAAGAAAATTTGCATGCTGCATTTTGAATATCGACTTCATGCACAAGTAAAGGTATGATAGACAGTATATTGATTCAAGACAATGCCCCAAACATGGTTGGAAGCATGCACCTTTAATATACGCCCACACTCTCTTCTTTGTTAGAATCTTCAAGCGAAATTACAATACAACACCGCCTGACGGCGACATCCATCACCTTGAGCTCTGTTCAAAACGTATGAACATAACAGGGTATCCCCCTTTTGAATTTCTCAATAAAACCTGATCCCACCCCTAAAAACAACTTCTCTCTCATTGCAGATAATGAGATAACGCCCTGTTGTTCGAAACGGTCTCTCCTTGAATAAAATAGGCTGACTTTAAGCCTTTTTTCGTTTTGTTGACTTACAAGGGAAATGACCAACTAAAGACAGGTACTTCCTTCAGAAAATGGATTGTGCAAAACATGATATAGGAGTAGGTAGCAATCTAGTAATACATCCTAAATGTCTTTCTGCATTCTATCCAGAAAACTGACAAAGCCCTGATGACAGTCCGGGAACTGGTTTCCCTGGACTAGAAACGCGTCGGCACAACAGAAGGAGCAAGCAATATCATTAAGAGTTTTTGAATCAGTCAAGGCTGATTTATAAGTTATTTCCATCTTTTGGCTTTTCTCCTTTGTTTTGACTTTGTCTTTTTCCTTTGATTGTGATTGATTCGATTTAATGAAATTATACATTTTTCATGTGTATTTGTAAAAAGTTTTGTTTGTGGAATGTATGAAATTTGTAAATATGTGGTTGTAAATAGTCATGTACTGTAATGTAAATATTATGAATGTATTTTCCTTTTTGGTGAAATTTTGAAAAAGGTATAGAAAAATTTGATAAAGTAAAAAGGTATAAATAAAAATACCAGGTCAAACTCATACACTGCGCTTGTCCCATCCATATAAATAATTTTGGTTAAGAATGTCGGGTGTAGGCACTTTTTTGTGATTTACTATTCTTTCTTTCTACGGCACTGGGTACTCCCTGTAGTGAGCTGGTAGACACTGTGGGGCAGATTTACAAGCCCCTTGCGCCTCTTTTACGCCGCCGTTGCGTCACTTTTGTTACACAGCGGCGCCGCAAAAGATGCGCCATGGTGCGGGGTATTTACAACGTGGCGCATCTGGGAGATGCATCACTTTGTAAAGCCCTGCGCCATAAGGAGGCGTTCCGGTGCAGGGGGGGGAGTTCCTGTGCAGGAACGCCTCCTAAAAGTGGCTGAGTGAAATCTACAAGATTTCACTCAGTCACTTTTTGGCCAATGCCGCATCAAAACCCTGCGCCTGCTTGAAGCAGGCGAAAGGCTTGACGCAGCATTGGGCAGATAGGGCATCCCCGAGCCTTGCTGGAGCTGCGTCGCGCTTGCGACGCAACTCTAGGAATGCGCCACCTTTACGGCACAGATGCGTCAGCATCTGTGCCGTTTTAGCCCCATGCTGCGCTGCATAGTAAATGCTGTACACCATGGGCGGCAGAGCTGCGGCGCACAATAACTGGCGCATCCCTGGGGATGCACCAGTTATTGTAAATCTGCCCCCAAACCTCGTGCACATCTAGAGCTCAGCTCACCAACCCTTGCACTATTATACAGGAAAAAGGGTGCAAGGTTTGGATGAGACCACTTAGAGAAAACCTTATTCATAAGATACACTTCATAATTACTTTTAAGCTATTTGGATCACATGCTTGGATTTGAACCGCAGTACCTCTCATCCTCTTCACGTTATCCCTTACCCTGTCTTCTAGTTTCATGGCCTCTTCCACACACTGGCCCACCTTTTTACCCTTGCTTAACACTGACAACGCGCATATTACAGTCATGCATAAAACATGATAAAATCATTTAAAAGACACCGCTGGGTTTAGGCTAGCAAAGGCCTTGTCCAAACTTTGATGGTAAATATCCTGCGTCACCTCCTCCATTCCCTCCAGGCCTTGGCTTTCATCCCCCATTGCTTCTTCACGCAGATCTAATTTGGTAGGAAATTAGGAAATCTTTCCAAGCTCGAGTGACTTTGAAACTGGTTCATGGGTGGGTGAGAGCTCCGACCCCCATTTTTCTTTTCAGCTACAACTTGCAACAAAACCCCATTGCTACCTTGATGCAGGAGTAGGGAGGGGCAGGAACGTTGTGTTCAGAAACACTGTTTAGGGAAATGGATTCGCAAAAAAAGTGTTGAGCCCCGTTACACTCTACTGTGTAGTTGGGAGGGCTGTTAAGTTCTGGGGGGTGGTCAACTTAGTGGGCTTATGCCACTGCTACTGCGCTTCAGCTGATACCACTTTTCATCTTTACATGGTGGATAATGAGGCCAAACCAGCCGCGTAATAATGCACCTATTGGTATAAATGCAAGAGAAATATTTTCATTGCGCTGTGTGGGTAAACTCATCAAAAGTGACCAGTGCCTGATAGATGTTGTGACGCTGCACCCACCCATGGCTCTATTCTCTCAAAATAAAAATGAGCAGGTCCGCGAACACCCTCAATCACAGCACTCACCCCATGCTGTCCCCTACCGGTGGACATTAAGCACTCAAAGAGGACATGGAATACCCACCCAATTGCAGCATCTTCCACAAAGCAGGCAAATATCACCTCTATTGTTCGTGTGAAATGTTTCAGAAAGACCTTGAACTGCTGACGCCCTCCTCCCATGATGGTCTAGCAGCCCATGGTAGCGCTGGGACGCTCCCGGGCACCCATGCGCTTTATCAATCCTTTTTTCATTTGAAGCAAGGAAAGGCACGCAGAGCAGCCATAAAGTGCGTACAAAGTAAAGCAAGACGCGTAGCCCCCATGAATAAATGTAAAAACAAAAACGATTTGGGGGTCTGTGAGGCCTGTCCTGCGAGTGGCCCCATTGAGAAAATGATTCTAAATGCACATACAAACAGGCCATGCCTGTTCACCATGAGGTGCCGGTACATTTTGAGTGTGGGACATGTATGTGCTATGTTGAGTGCTGAAGAGGGGAATGAGCACTAACATGCTTAATGAAGATAACGGGATGGGGAGTGTGCTCGTCTGGGAGGCACTCTGTGCTCCAGCCTTGGCTACTTCCTGTGAGTGGCTTCCTGAGCCTCAAAGCACAGGAAAAGGAAGCTTGTGGCTACACTGGCTGGGATAGCTGAAGCAGCACACGTCATGCCTGCACTAAGAGACACTTGTTAAAGAAAAGAGTTCTTTCAGACTTAATAACACGTACCGTGTAATAACCGAAGTAAAAGGGCCAGTCACCATGGGAGTTTACAAATGATGACAAGCGGTACTAAGGTGGGACTAACAAGCCTATTTATGAATCAGAAGCCAGTATTTACGAAGGACAATGACACAAGCCAAGAGACAAATATGGGTGGAGAGTGGACGGGGCCTCAAGTGCATACTCCAATACTGCATGTCTCCCAGAGCAGCGCATGCACCCGGCCTATAGGCTCGACCTAAGTATGAAATTGACCGCTTAGCTGATCAAACTGTAGCTCATACCTCATATGCAATGTACTTAACAGGACTTCAGTGCATCATTAAATGACAGGACTTCAGAGCATCATTAAAGAACACATACAAAGAGATGATAATGTATCCATAGTAATATCCCTGATAAGTAAATGTTACAGTAACATGACCATTACAATCATGTGTCACTTTCCTTTCCTTCACACTATGCTTATACTCCATTGGTTGTGATGTCTTCACTCCTACTGACAGACGTTGCTATGTGGAGCAGTATGTATGATAAAATCAAATTTGATCCATGATCCTTTAGCTGGGAATACTATTTTCTGGTTCATCACTGGTCTGGTTTCTCACTAGGTTATTTGAGTTTATTCTAGACACATTCCTGATGAACTTCTCATTCATCAATATTGGGCTCATCGCCCTAACAGACATGCCCAGCATGTTGTCCTATACTGAGCCCTACATATCCATCTACTACAGCATGTCCTTTTTCTGCACTTCACTCTCCATTAATTGCAATCACACACTTATGATGCCTTCAAAATAATGGCTAAATTAACTTCTAAACAATAAACATTTTCATGTTCAATCCTGACTGCTTGTATGCCATGCAGTTTAGTGCAATCACATCTACAGACACTTTCAAGGTCCCCATGAATAACACCCTATGGCCCTGCCATATTTACATGCTTAGTATAAACAGTGGTTCTGTTGGGTATGCAACCTGATTACTTCAATATATGAATTAAATCTTTTCACAGTTCAATGAGTCATATGGTTACTTAAGACAGTGCTCCAAAAGAGGAGCTTACTCACAATGCAGATCCAAAACCAAAGCGTTCAGGGTAACCATCCATTTTTAATCTATGAATTATTTTTCATTCATAAATAAGTACCCTGTTTGTAGAAAAGAATTATTCAATCAAAGCTTATTCACAATTTACAAATACTCTTTCTAAATACGGCGCACTATACAATTGAGTGAATATAATGTGACATGTAGTGAAATAGTGACATTCAAACGTGATTATATACAAGTGAGTGAAGGGAGGGGGGGGAACAAACGTCTTTTGTGGCCAGTTCCAGTATTTAGTTATAATTATCCCAGTAATCCACTTAGGTTGGCTGAAATCAAGCTGGATATCCTGTACTGGTCCAGTGGTTTCAATATCGTCGACGTTTCGACCCTATGGACGCCTTAGTTGAGGGTCTGGGGCGGGTCTTCTTCAGGACATGGGGCAGTGGCAAAGGTTCTGAGGGATACTGGGTCACCCCTTGGTGATTTACATATTTACATGCTTAGCAGGGATGTGTAATTCTGCTAACAACTAACAAAAATGAGTGTACCTAGAAAAAGTCACATGTAGTAGAATTATACATTGTTTGGACTAATGATATGCAACCATGCAGCCAAAACAAAGTATAAATTATTCCTGCAATATTATAACATGAAAAACAAACCTAAGGGATTTTGTTTAAGAGGTTTAATGACGCAACAGGAGTTGCTGAATGGTGTAATCGTTCATGGGGAGCAGGATGTCACCAACAGGAGGTTGGTACTCCAAGACAGGCAAGTGTTCAGGAGATGTTGTTGCTCCCTCTGCAATGAAATAGAGATATGTTGATGTTGATCTATACTTGAGGTTGACATGAGTAATATGGGTGATATACAGACTTTATTTTTGTTAACTTTGAGTAGTTCAACATTGATGTGTCAGACAAGTGTCACTCATAGGAATTGTGGCCTAGTTGCAATGTAGCTGCCGGTATACAGTCAAAATATTGAGTTAAAAATATATAATTGCAGTAATATCGAATTAAAAATATAGAATAGACAAAATATCAAATGGACAGAATACAGACAACAAAAATATCGAATTTAATGGACAAAATATCGAATGGACAGAATATAGACAACAAAAATATCGAATTTGAGGTAAGAAAGTTAATATCGATTTACATAAATATACAAAGTCAAAATATCGAAGTATATAATATAGGTATTAAATATATCGTTTTTTAATAATATCGAATTTTTTAAAGTGTTTTTATGTTAGTATATGTGTGAAAAGTGTATATTTATTTTATAATTTTTTTATTTATTTATTAAAAATTTTTTATCCTCATTTACCACCATAGTATCAGGTGAAGTCAAGGGTAGGAGTGCGACATGCCGTCTTAGATTATAAGTCTGGCAGGGAAAATGTGAGATGGAATACCCAAATCCCTCAGCAATGGCGAATCAACCCAAGACATACATCATGAAATCATTATAGAGAGATACACAAAAATGTCTGGTGGAAATTACAGCCAATTTGGCCCGGGCTTAGTACCGGGTAATGGCTCTGCAGATAATACAAACCACAGCAGCATAATCATTATACCCGGGGGAAAAAATAAATTAAAAAAACCCGGATAAATCAGTGCTGCCAGGTCAACAAGTGCCAAAATGTCCTTTTATTTTGGTTGCCAGCCCTAGCCAGATCCAATCTGGGGCTGTGCAAAACTGAGGCATACCAGTCAGTGAGAGAAGGAGGTAAAGGATCTTTCCACTTTCTGCAGATCTCCCTTCTAGCCAGTAAAATGGAGTAAAGGAACAGGCTTTTTGCCGGATTCTGGGCCCCTTCCAAGATCCCAAAGATGACAAGAGGGAGCTCAAGGACGACTTGGAAGCCCAGTGATGTTTAAAGAGTGTTACTAATCGCATCCCAGAATGAAACCAGACTGGGGCATTCGAAAAACATATGTGCATCCGAAGCAGCTACCAGACCACACTTAGCGCAAGCTGCAGACTTCCCTTCAGAAAATTTTGAAAGTCTAATAGGAGAATATTATGCTCTGTGCAAAGTGTAAAGATGATTCCTGCGCAGCCAGGCAGGTTTAACGATGTTCCATAAGAGCTCGCATGAAGAGGTCCAAAGATCTTGTAAATTGCGACCTACAAAAAGAGAGCCCCACAGCAGGTCTGGTGGCCGAAAGTCATCATCTGTTTCATCCTGGATAAGTCTGTACCAGAGAGAAATCTCCCTCTTTGCAGGTGGGTTATCAGCCAAGGTGGATATTAGCTGACTATAACCGCAAAGTGGAAACTTATTCCCTCGTGAGGGAGTAGAAATAAATGAATGGATCCATCTAGCTATTTGCATATATTTAAATCTGGCAAAGTTATGGCCAATTTTATTTTTAAGATAGTCCCAGGAGAGCAAATAACCTTCAAAGAAGAGATCCCCCCACACTTCCAGACCTGTGTCTTTCAATGGAACAGCTAGACTGTCTCCCAACCAAGCGGGACTTTCAGGAAGGCCCGAAAGAGGATTCCTGCTACAGAAACACCCCAGATTTATGGACTTCATTAGATCCGACCATGTTTTAGCCATACCTTGCAAAATCTTCAGTTTAATTTTCTTAAAAAACTTGGGGTTTCCAAATTTGAATAAAAAGCCTGACTAACTAACCCCTTCCCCTTTAAGCAGAGCTGAATACAAAGTTCCAACCCCATAGTCAACAGACATTTTTAACAACATTCGAGTTGGGATAACTGAAACGCCCAAACATACAATTTCAAGTCTGGAGCTGCCAGGCCGCCTTTCTCCCTACGTTGTCTAAGTTTTTCCAATCAATTCTTGGAAGATGTTTATTCCAATTAAAAGATGTAATTTCCGCCTGTAATTTGGTTAACACAGATGGATCAAAATATAACGGAATGGTATTAAATAAAAAAGAAACTTTCGGCAAGATCGACATTTTAATCCAGTTGACTGTCCCTATTAAAGAAAGAGAAAGGTTTGCCCATGCCTGCATCAGTCTACGACAATCTTTTGCGACAGCAGTGAAATCTAATTCGGCAATTTGGTTAATATCTTTCACGATGTTAAGACCAAAATATCGCATAGAGGACCCAGGCTGTATAGGGGTGTCCCTCACATCATCATTCCATCTCGGTTTTTGCAGCGTTAATCTCATAACCAGATACTCGCCCGAAATCCAAAGCAGTTTTTAGGACTGCGGGAAGTGCTGTATGTGCCTCAGATGTAAAGATGAGCACATCATCCGCATACAGGGCCACCTTTCTCTCCCATCCCCTATAGATAAAAGGTTTGATATCAACATCCTCCCTCAATAGCTGAGCGAAGGGTTCGATATATAAATCAAATAGGAGAGGGGAGAGAGGGCAGCCCTGCCTCGTCCCTCTTGACATGACAAAGGGGTCCGATAATTCACCGTTAACCAGAAGACGGGCAGCTCGACGGAAGCCCTAACCTATGTTAAACCTGGCCAAGGCCTCCGACAGGTACAACCAGTTGACCCTGTCGAAGGCCTTGGTTGCGTCCAATGTGAGAGACGCGAAAGGTAGATTCTCAGTCGAATCAATGGCCCCTATTAGGTCATATGTTAGCTCATATAGTTGGTGCCCCTTTACTAATCCTTTCTGGTCATGATGTAAAACATCAGGGGCCACCACAGCCAGCCTTTTCGCGAGAACTGTAGCGAAGATTTTATAATCTACGTTCAAGATTAAAATTGACCTATAAGACCCACAATCATCAGCTGGCTTCCCTGGTTTCAAAATTAGGGTAATCGAGGCACTGTCCCAAGATTTTGGGGGACACTGACCACCAAGTAAGATTTTATTAAACAGAATGGCAAGAAACAACACTATTTCCTGCTGAAACACTCCGTAGATTTCGGCTGGAAGCCCATCGGGACCTGCGGCCTTCCCTTTCTTGGCATTCTGGATAGCCAACCTGACCTCTTCTTCAGAGATAGCACTATCCAAGAATAGACACTGATCAGTGGAAAGTGTCGGGAGAGAGATCCCACTCAACCAACTCTTAATCAGTTCTCAGTCAATTTATTTTTTATTTTTGTGATAAATTGATTGGAAGAAGTCTCTAAATGCCAATCTAATGTCTTGATCTGAGAAGTATGTAGTATTATTAAGACTAATTGAGGCTATATTATTGCGGACCTGGTCTGTTTTAGTCTTCGAAGCCAATAATTTCCCTGCCACATCTCCATATTCAAAATGTGCTATTT
Source organism: Lissotriton vulgaris (assembly GCF_964263255.1). NCBI lineage: Eukaryota > Metazoa > Chordata > Amphibia > Caudata > Salamandridae > Lissotriton > Lissotriton vulgaris. Next base: position 1,170,524,533 of record NC_141689.1, on the reverse strand, counting down.
TGCTAGCCTCCCATTTTTGCTGAATCCTTTGATTTAACAAGGAGCTTAATTGACCTTTCAAAGCCAATAGTTGATTATGAAGTGGCTTTAACACAGAATACGGAGAGGAAGAATTAGCATCTATATCAAGTTGTAATTTTGCTATATTTGCTTCTATAGAAACAATCTCCTCCCTATAGCCTTTCCTGCAATATATTACTTTACCGGTAATAAGGCCCCTCAGGAAAGCCTTAAGGGAGTCCCAAACAACTGCAAGGGTCGCCAAGTCAACATTCAGGCTAATAAAATTATGGGCTTCCATTTTAAGGTATGACAAATCATCTGGATGTGAGAGTTAAGAGCGGTCAAATGACCAAGTCCTGGGGGAGATCTTAATAGGCCCCTCAAGTTCCATAAAGACCGCTGAATGGTGGGATAGATGTAAAGGAAGATAGTTAATACCCTTAACGATATCTACCAATCGCTGGCTGATTAATATACAGTCTATCCTAGACTGATGATGGTATTTATAGTTTCGAAAGGAGATACCCTTTTGCTGTCCTGACCTTACTCTCCAGATGTCTACATAGCCGTAGTGCTTCATTGAACTGAGCAGGAAGGTCCTAGTCTTAGATAGAGCGAGGGGGCGACTATTGATATATTTATCTAACACAGGGTCCAACACTATGTTGAAATCTCCCGTCAAGATAATTGTCTCAGGAAAACACAGTAAATGTGAAAATATGGACTCTAAAGTTGTAGGGTCATCTTGATTGGGTCCATAATAACCCAAGATTGTAAATTGTGCACCGGCTATGACTACTGATGCAATGGCCCATCTACCACCTCGGTCCACCAAATGCGATACTAACTTAGCTCTTAACTGTTTTTTAAAGATAACTGACACACCTCTAATATTCATTGTTTGCGATGTGGATACCGCAAAGTCGATCCACTTATTCTTCTTAACAAGAGCAGACATTTCAGTCTGGGTTAGATGAGTCTCCTGGAGTATATTGACCTGCGCATCCGAGTCTTGTAGATACTGGATGATTTTATCAGCCCTTGGTTGTGTGCGGAGGCCATTAACATTCCAGGAGATATATTTTAAGCTACCCATTCTTACTAACCCTAACTCGATAAAAAGACTCAGAAGAAAAAAACAGAGGAGAGCTTAACTGCAAGACTAAAGGTCTAGACAATAGTTGCTTAATGCCGACCGCCACTAAAATCACATGGATAATGAGGACAATTTTACATTCCTGCCAACACCCAACACCCATCTTACCCCTGTGCCACCCCTCCCTCCATCTACCCTCCCCATGGAAAACCCTTGTAATATCTAACCGGAACAGGTCCAGTAGATAGTACCCCTCTCCGAGCTCCCGCTGAGTGACCCAATCTCTCACCCAGATAGCTGTGAGTTTATATCAAGTATATTCAGTGGAGGTGAAATATATTTCACCTATTTCACCTATTTTCAAAACAGAGTTGAAAAGGTTAGAAGAATTCCCTAGAGAATTAACTTTAGAGTAGAACGATAAGACAAGGTAACATTAAGGGGTAACATTTAGAGCGAAGAAATTTTATATCTACAACTATTTCTATTTCTAACGCCCTCAATTATATAATTATATAAACGACCCCCCCTTTTTTTTTACCTTCTCTTTCTCATTTCTTTTTTTTTCCCAAGCTCTCCCCCTTTTTTTTATATTAGTTACAAAAATGTCAAACCATACTAAATAGGTCTATAATACACCTAGGAGAAAATTGGCATAATAGAAGGTGCTACCCTACGCAGAAAAACTCTTACTGCCCAGTTCTAATAATAACTCATCGGCTGCCTGCACAGATCTAATATTATGCATCCTGTTATTGTGCATAATTTTTATAGCAGCAGGAAAGATAAGTTGGGCGGTTGCGCCGAGTTTTCTAAATGCGTCTAAGCGCCCCCAAACTGCCACTGCTTTTCCAAAGTGACTCTGGAGAGGTCAGACCTAATAAGGAAAGTAAATCCCTTCCCAGCCAGTGACTTCTGTTTCAAGGCCAGATTAAGAATCTGTTCCTTAAGTAGATAGGTGAGAAAGTTTGCGAGAATCTTGCGAGGTTTAGTACTTTGAGGGTTACGCCTAAAGGGATCCCTGTGGACCCTTTGAATATCAATAGCCACCTCCTCAATTGAATGGTCTAGGCATAAAGACTACTTCAGTAGTATGGTGATAAACTGTTTAATATCCGAGCCCTCCGACCCTTCAGGAACATTAAGGATGCGTATGTTACAACGTCTAGCATTGTTCTCCAATTATTCCATCCTATCACTCAGAGCCACATCTTCACATCTAAGTTTAACAATGTCCTGCTTTGCCCGGTCCAAATGAATCGATAGTGCAGCTACTGTCTCTTTCAATACCCCTGTTCTTGACGTCAGCCCATCAATCTTGCTGTCCAGAGATTCACAGTAGTTTCTAATCTCTGCTTGGTTTGCTGATGACTCGTTAAAGCCTTTCCTTATATCCAAGGACAAAGAAGAAAATATAGCTAAAAGGGAAGCGGCGGTGATACCGGAATCAGAGCTAAGGGCCACGTCCGCTGCCATAGCACTGGAAGAGATAATAGGGGTGCCGTGCTGATCAGTGGATTTGTCTTCGCCATCCCCTGCTGGGGCTCCTACATCAAGTGCAATCCCCTCTTTATTCAAGGAATTATGCGACAATAGCGAAAGAATTGCCAGTAGATTAACAGTAGGCGGGGCTACCACTTCTGACCTTGAATCGGGGGCACCCGAATCCCTTAGGTCTAAAGGATTAGGAAGTGCCAATACATTCCCCAGGGGAGGGCTAAGAGGCAATGCTACTACTGCTTCAAGAACCCCTTCTGGAATAGGTGACAGGGGGGCCAACGTTGAAACTGAGGCAGACAGAGTATCCGCACCTGAGGACATGGCAAGATCCTATGTGAGATCAAGAACCTGGGGGACTGCTTTGAAGTAGGAACGAAGCGAGGGTGTAATTTTCGACCCCAAGCTGAGTATCGCTTTAAAGTTCTTCAAAACTCTAGGGGATCTTGCCTGTTTCGATTTTACCTCCGTTGATAAAAAAGAGGAAGTTTTCTTCCGTACTGAAGGTATCTCAGGGGTCAGCACAGGGAGGATAGGCTTCAAAGGTTCTACAGGCACCACTTTCTTTTTGCGCCCACGTTTACTTTTATTTTGACAAGAAGGTGGAATGGGAGGCGCTGATACAGGTGTTAACACAGATGTTGCTGCGGTAGTTATAGAATTGAAACTCTTACCACGCTTGAGTGTACCGTTTACCTCTGACCATTACACCAATGCTGCAGCAATCGTCTGGGTGTCTCTCCCGGTCAAGTCGTGGTTTCGATTTACAACTCCTTCCACAACTGTTGTTATGCCACAGGAGGTAGGCATAAAATTTCGTGCCTTCCTCCCCTTCTCAGCTCCAGCGCGGCAGCCGACCACAACCACAGTCCCAGCAAGGAATTTTGAATACTTGTGAACGCCGCTGCGGTGGAAACGGCAGAGAGGGGCCGGGAAGGGGCGCACAAACACAACAGAAACCTCCTGGCATAGTGCAAGAGAGCGGACTCCCCTGAGGGAGAACACCGATTTCCACAGAAAAAGGAGACTTTCAACGCAAATTGTCAAACCGCTAGAAGTCTAAGTGATCCATCGGCACACACATATTCCTCGTCAAAAGGAAAAAAAAATAAGAGATGGAAAGCTCCGACGGTGAGGAATGGGCAGGCTCTAGCAGGAGCTCGTTACGGGGCACTGCCGCAGCTTAGCATGCTGCGGCCATGTTTTCCACTCACAGGGAGTCAATGATCATTATATATTTTATTTTAAGTAATTCCATTTATGGTATTTAATTTTTGCGTAATTTAATTCTGTAGCGGGTTGTGGGTTTATAGGGGAATAGGGTGGGAAGTAATTTAATTATATTAATTTAAATGTTTTAATTTATTTATTGGTATTTACTTTGATGTAATTGTTAATTAATGTTTAATTGGTAATTCATTAAATTATAATTGGTCTTCATTTTACTTAACTTATTAATTGATATTTATGTTAATTTTATTAATTTATTTTCTGTAGCGGGTTGTGGGCTTATAGGGGAATAGGGTGGGAAGTAATTTAATTATAATTGATTAAATGTTTTAATTTATTTATTGGTATTTATCTTGAATTATTTCTTAATTAATTTGTAATTGGTAATTAATTAAATTACAATTGGTCATTATTTTTTATTAATTGCTTAATTGATAATTATGTTAATTTTATTAATTTATTTTCTGTAGCGGGTTGTGGGTTTATAGGGGAATAGGGTGGGAAGTAATTTAATTATAATTGATTAAATGTTTTAATTTATTTATTGGTATTTATCTTGAATTATTCGTTAATTATTTTTAATTGGTAATTAATTAAATTATAATTGGTAATCAATTCTTATTAATTGTTTATTGATAATTATGTTAATTGTATTAATTTATTTTCTGTAGTGGTTTGTGGGTTTATAGGGAAATAGGGTGGGAAGTAATTTAATTATAATTGATTACATTTTTTAATTTATTTATTGGTATTTATCTTGAATTAATTGTTAATTATTTTTCAATTGCTAATTAATTAATTGTTAATTGGTAAATAATTTGTTTATTAGGTAATGATTTTTAATAAATAATTTTTATTTGTATTCTTAAATGATTAATTATTATATTATATAAATTGGTAATTATTTTTAATTAATTAGTAATTGGTATTAATATTTAATTTATTTTAATTAATATATGAAGTATTTACTTTCCCTACTGTTGCACTCACTGGAGTTGGAATAGTCATTTTTACCCCTACGCTATCCAACGCTTTCCCTACTGTTGCACTCTCTGGAGGGGGAATAGTAATGTTTACCCCTACGCTATCCAACCCTTTCTCTACTGTTGCACTCACTGGAGTGGGAATAGTAATTTTTACCCCTTCGCTATCCAACGCTTTCCCTACTGTTGCACTCATTGGAGTGGGAATAGTAATTTTTACCCCTATGCTATCCAACGCTTTCCCTACTGTTGCACTCTCTGGAGTGGGAATAGTAATTATTACCCCTACGCTATCCAACGCTTTTCCTATTGTTGCAGTCTCTGGAGTGGGAATAGTAATTTTTACCCCTAAGCTATCTAATGCTTTCCCTACTGTTGCACTCACTGGAGTGGGAATAGTCATTTTTACCTCTACGCTATCCAACGCTTTCCCTTCTGCTGCACTCTCTGGAGTGAGAATAGTAATTATTACCCCTACGCTATCCAACGCTTTCCCTACTGTTGCACTCTCTGGAGTGTTAATAATCATTTTTACCCCTACGCTATCCAACGCTTTCCCTACTGTTGCACTCTCTGGAATGGGAATAGTAATTTTTACCACTACGCTATCTAACGCTATCCCTAATGTTGCACTCACTGGAGTGGGAATAGTAATATTTACCCTCCCACTATCCAACGCTTTCCCTACTGTTGCACTCTCTAGAGTGGGAATAGTAATTTTTACCCCTACGCTATCCAAAGCTTTCCCTACTGTTGCACTCTCTGGAGTGGGAATAGTCATTTTTACCCTTACGCTATCCAACGCTTTCCCTACAGTTGCACTCTCCGGAGTGGGAGTAGTAATTTTTACCCTCCCGCTATCCAAAGCTTTCCCTACTGTTGCACTCACTGGAGTGGGAATAGTAATTTTTACGCCTACGCTATCCAAAGCTTTCTCTACTGTTGCACTCACTGGAGTGGTAATAGTAAATTTTACCCTTTCCGCTATCCTACAGTAAAAATATTGTATATTTTTTATTAATATTACGTTCATATATATATATCAATCTACCAGAAACTGTTTGATTGACCTTCACGAACATTGCCTCTGAGGAAAGGGTCATCCCTGAAACGCGTCAGGCTTTTATGTTCGAAGGAGACTCTGAAATCTGCTGGGGAGCGAGCAGTGAAATGGATTCAAATAAACGTGCTCATTGAAAAACCTTGTGTGGCAGTGCTTCGCTTAAGGCTACCTGTTATGATTGAATATATATATATATATTCACTGAAAAAACCATTGGTTATAGACCATATATAGTTAGGAATTAGCCTTTTCAAAACCTTATTTTACTCACACAAAACCATTGAAATTTCATATATAGTTAGTTCCACTAACTATATATCGCGCACCCGCAATCCACTGCTGATGATGTCACATATTACATCATTCATGACATGGTTAGTGACATCACTGATGACATCACTGATGACATCTCAAATGACATCACTGATGACATCACTGATGACAACATCCAGTGACTGTATGTTTCTGTAAAGTTAAAATATGTCTTACATATTGAAGAATGAGTGGATGTATAAGTGTCTGGATGAAGGATTTAGTAGGTGCATGACTGACTGTATGAGTGAGTGATTAAATGTGTCTCACTGAGTGCATGGGTTAGTGACTAAACTGTTTTAATTTGTGCATCATTATATCTGTTGTTCTACAAACTGCTGCATATGTTGATCAGTAGCTATATGAGTAACTGTATGGGTTATTCATTGGTTGTCCAAGTATTTGTATGGGAAACTGAGTGTGTGTGTATGGGTGGCTGGGAGGTGTGTGACTCTGTACATAGATGTGTGAGTAGTTGATTCACTATATGTATGGGTTCAAAAGTGCATGTGGAAACAGCTGTATGGGCGGTTGACTGTGCATGAGTGTATTAGTGAGTGAATGGATATCTCAGTGCTACATGTCAAAGTAAGTACATATGTAAAACACAGTACATGTGAGAGTTGACATATATAAATAACTGTGCATAAGAGCCAGTGAATGTGTGAGTGGCTGTATGGATCATTGTGAACATGTATCAGGGATTGTATAAGAGAGTAAAGTAAATATGTGTTAGTATATGTTTGAATAAGTAAGGTGTGTATAACTGTATAGTTGAGAAAATGGAGGTGTGATTGATTTTTTGCATAACTGACTAGGTGTGTGAGTAACTCCATGGATGAGTGACAGTCTGTGACTATCTGTTTACACTGATTGTATCTAAGGTTATATTAGAGTCTGAAGAGGTTCATGGTATTATCACATGAATGATATCATCAGTGATGTGATCAGTCATGTCAAATGAGATGTTATCAGTGATTTTATCAGTGATGTCATTTGAGATGTCATCAGTGATGTCATTTGAGATGTCATCAGTGATGTCATTTGAGATGTCATCAGTGATATCATCAGTGATGTCACTAACCATGTCATGAATGATGTAATATGTGACATCATCAGCAGTGGATTGCGGGTGCGCGATATATAGTTAGTGGAACTAACTATATATGAAATTTCAATGGTTTTGTGTGAGTAAAATAAGGTTTTGAAAAGGCTAATTCCTAACTATATATGGTCTATAACCAATGGTTTTTTCAGTGAATTTTCAAGGTTTTGTAAATGCAAATTCCTAACTATATATGGCCTATAACCTATGGTTTTTTCAGTGAATTTCATTGTTTTTTTAATAGCAAATATCAAAAGCTGTAAAATGTCAAGTACGTGATAGGTAAAAACTTTTTCGTGTTTATGCACGCTGATGTGCTTTGAACGCTGCCCCCCTCCCCTCTTTTCTCTTAGTAGTACTCTCTCTTTGCAGATAGTGAAGAGTAGTTAACGCAGGCCTTTACCCCCGTTGTAATCCGTCGTGCCTGCTTGTCTCTCCATTTGATTGATTGTTATCCAAGCATTTACTGTTTTACAATTGATTCTCTTTGGTTCATTCTCTATTTACAAACAAGCACAAAGTCGCAATACTCTGTTTAGTCTTTGCAGATAGTGAAAAATCGTGAAAAATCGTGTAAAAAAATAAAAGTAATCGAGCAAAATCAGTAGGCCACTAATTGGATCTCTTTTTGACCTCGCTAAAATAGAAACATTAGGAACAACCCTTCATGAGAAATACGAAAATAGTGAGATGAACTGAGCGCCACACCATGAGGGCTGCAAGACAGCTCGGCTCCGTCACCCACCCCGCCCAAAATAACGACAAACCCTATGCAAATATTAAAAATATAGACAACACACCAGCAAAGTAACAGGGTAAAACATTTTATTAAATAACTATTTACATTACGTTGGTTTATGAGATGATGTCAGTAGTGGACCGATGTGTGAATAGGTCGGAAGCAGCACAAGGCGCCAAGATCCGGATGGCAAGTCCTGGATGTTGGGTGCCATAGTTCAGAGTTCTGAGTTTGAGCCTTTTTCAATGCCTGTGCTTTGTTGTTTCCCCTCCATCAAAAACAAAAAAAAAATATAAAACTGTGCAAAAATACAAAAAAATCAAAAAATGTTTACAAAAGCAGTGCTTGTAAGACTGTCTGAAGCTTATTTCCACCTACTGCAGCTTCACTATTCTCAAAGTAAGTGAGGGTCGTTTGTGGACCTGACTGCATTTGAAAACAATGTTATATGGTACCTCCCTAAACCGCTTGACGGAGGCCCCCGAGGGGCGGTGTGATGGCACGGACTCGGAGAAGACGCTTGGCTCCGACCCCCTCCCCAAGTCTTATAGCACTGGTGTAGCCTGAGATCGCCCCCGACATAGGCGGCCGGCTCCCGGGGTCCGGCGGAACTTTTTGCCTTTTGATGACTCTTCTATTCTGGACTTTGTCCCACAATCCGTTTGACCTGAAGACACGCTGTAGTGGGGCGCCCCTTTACCGTTTTAGTTGCTATTCCGCCCGCTTTTGCTACACTGTGCCTCTTCCGCCATTCAGCTGTTTACCGCCCGCTCTTGCGACTACAGCGTCTCGCTCACCATGTAGTTAAGTTGCTCCCGCTCTTGCGGTGCAGCGATAGGCGACTGCCACAGGACTCTCAAAATGGCGGCCGGCTCTTCGGTTTTGGGCCTGGTCCACTAAAATGGCCCTGGGACACCTTGGAACTCGGACGCTTCCCTGATAGGGCTTGGGTCCCATTCTCGAAATCGTCCCCTCAGCCGTGAAGATTCTACAAAAGTCTTGGGGGCCCCGACTCCCGCAGGCTTCTGGTGGGGAGCGGCTGCCATGTCTGCTCGTGGAATGGCCACGACGGAGCTACAAGATGGTAGTGCTCTCATGCTGACGCCAGCTTTAGTCTGAAACATCCAGAAACACTGTAGACTACCAATTCGATCAGTTCCGGTAGCGCCCCAACATGACCCGGTAGAGAAGAACTTGCCCTCCCCTCTTTGACTGATGGTTCTTGTTGCCTGTCCCCTCTGTTGTCATTTAACAGAACTTTTTGGACTGCTGAAAGGGGTTGTGTTCCGAACGCTGGTTGGTGGAGACATTTTGACTATATTCTTGACCTACGTTGTCGCGTAATGCGTTATATGACACGCCGCGTTAGCGCACCCGGAAGTGATCCGGGGCGCGGCGCGCAGCGCGTAACGTAAGCATAACAGGTCATGTGACTTGTTAATAAAACTTTTCATTGGTTCATTTTACTTTTGTTATTTTAATGATGAAAAGCTTGGTCATATGACCTAAAAATTACGCTTTTTATTGGTTTCGAACATTATTTTTTTTTAAACATATATGTTATAATATTCCAGGCTAATGTACTTTCCCGGAAAATTTACAACTGTCCTGCAAGTAAAATATATTCCTTTTTCGAGAAAAAGGGCGTTTCTTCGTTCCATGACGGAGCCGTTGAGTAAAAGAGACTCGGCCTGCTGTCTTAGTCGCCGATACGCCTGATTATCAGATTCTTATCGATCACTTTATGTTGCAGGAGTGGAAAACACAACTGCCCTTGACCATTTATCTTTACTGCGTTCCTACATATTATACCTTTTATCCGTCATGTAATTGGACTGCTTTATTTCACTTGCCTTTTACTGATTCGAAAACAGTGACTAAAAGTAAAAACTTTACCAATGTAAATACTACTACCGTGTTTTGTTTTAAAAACCTTTATTGTGAAAATGTCAGTATACAAATACGGGCCTATAACCACGTGGGCCGGCCACGGAGCAAACTGAAATCGTATATGATGAGGAGACATTTACATTATAGAGGAACGTAACGAGCGAGCCATTAGGTTGCAAGAACTAAGATGTCTAACAGTTGCGGAATCGGTGGACGTACATTTTGTAATTAAAATACGACAGGGCCACTTACAAAAAAGTTATCTAGATATACATTTGCGTGCAAGTGCCATGGGTGACGTTAATTCGAACTTTCAATAGTACAGTAATAAATAACACATCAGAACTTAATATCAATAGGGATGTAGAAATATTCAATCAATTCTCGTCCCCGCCCGCCATGAGCATCAAAACTGCATTCATATCTCGTGATATCAAGGTTGTTCAACCAGTACACAACAAGGAGTTACGAGTCCCATTTATACCGGCGCCATTTTGGGCGAGGCCGGGCAGGTCCAAGATATAGTCAAAATGTCTCCACCAACAATCGGCCAGACCAGAACCCCTTTCGGCCCTTTATGCTACAAGATGGTGTCTTCCATTCAGAAAATATTGTTGGCAGCATTTTGAAAGGAAAGATAAACAGCCGTTTTCCCAGTGAGTCTCACATTGTTACATTTAGGAAGAATGTTGAAGAGTAATATGTGGAAAATCTGAAGCCATTTTTCTACAAACTCTCAATCAGCCTTGGATGGAAAAAAAAATCCTGAAGAATGTACAAACTGAAAACCAATTTTTGTCTGTATAGCATCAACAGCAACGCTTGAGTCAGCTTTGTGTCAAGCCGCCATTTTCATTCAATCAATAGCGTCCCCCTACACACATTCAGGAACCTGGTCGTGTCTTCAGGTGAAACGGATTGTGGGACAAGAAGCAGAAAGGAAAAGGAAAAAAGTTCCGCCGGACCTCGGGAGCCGGCCGCCTATGTCATGGCCGATCTTTGGCCACACCAGGGCAATAGTGAAGCTGCAGCAGGTGCAAAAGAGCTTCAGACAGTCTTACAAGCACTGCTTTTCTAAACATTTTTTGATTTTTTTGTATTTTTGCACAGTTTTATATTTTTTTTTTGTTTTTGATGGAGGGGAAACAACAAAAAACAGGCATTGAAAAAGGCTCAACAGTGCAGGGCGCCTTGTGCTGGTTCCGACCTATTCACACATCGGTCCACTACTGACATCACCTCATAAGCCAACGGGGCACCCCACACTGACTTTCGGCGCAGCATTGTAGGATGGCCACACCAGTGCGGCAACTTGCTGGACACCACCTCGGTGCCATCCGGATCTCGGCGCGTTCGAGTCACTGTACCGCAAAAGTGACCGGAACTCAGCTGGACACGCCGTCTTTCGGCACAGCATTGTAGGATAGCCACACCAGTGCAGCAACTTGCTGGACACTAACTCGGTGCCATCCGGATCTCGGCGCGTTGTGCTGCCTTCGGCCTATTCGCACACCGGTCCGCTACTGACGCCGCCTCACGTGCCAACGGATTTTCTACGCTTTTTGTAGCCCTATGCCGCATAACAGGTCATGTGACTTGTTTATAAAACTTTTCATTGGTTCATTTTACTTTTGGTTTCCTAAAGATGGAAGGCTTGGTCATATGACCTAAAAATAACACTTTTCATTGGTTTAGAACATTTTTTTTTCCCAAACGATGAAAGCCCCACCTTGTTTCTGGATGTTTCAGACTGAAGCTGGCGTCAGCATGAGAGCACCACCATCTCGTGGCTCCGTCGTGGTCATTCCGCGAGCAATCATGGCAGCCGCTCCCCACCGGAAGCCTGCAGGAGTCGAGGGCCCCCAAGACTTTTGTAGAATCTTCACGGCTGAGGGGACGCTTTCGAGAATGGAGCCCAAGCCCTAGCAGGCAAGCGTCCGAGTTCCAAGGTGTCCCAGGGCCATTTTAGTGGACCAGGCCCAAAACCGAAGAGCCGGCCGCCATTTTAAGAGACCTGTGGCAGCCGCCTATCGCTGCACTGCAAGAGTGGGAGCAACTCAACTACATGGTGAGCGAGACGCTGTAGCCGCAAGAGCGGGCGCAACTCAGCTGGATGGCCGCCACTTGGGGAGGCCCGTTCACGCCGCCTCCCCCACGCCCCCCCCCCGGGCCGCCCCACGCCAATTTTCGGAGCAGCATTGTAGGATACCAAAACCAGTGCGGCAGTTTACTGGACATCACCTGGGTGCCATCCACATCTCAGCGCGTTCTGCTGCCTTGGGACTATTCGCACAACAGACCGCTACTGACGAGGCCTCCCCCCGCACCACCCGGGACGCCCCACGCTGTTTTTCTGAGCTGCATTGTAGGATCCCAAAAACCAGTGCGGCACCCAGGTGACATCACCTGGGTGCCGTCCAGAACTCAGCACGTTGTGCTGCCTTGGGACTATTCGCACAAAAGACAGCTTCTGACCATTGTTGCTTTTTTTTGTCAAAAATGTTTAAATGTTTGTTACAGTTTTTGTTCGTTAATAAAGTTTTATAATCCTACTTTGTTGGAGTGCTATATATTTTTAAAAAATCGGGTGAATGGGGCCTTGAATCGGGTTATTGTCATGTGTGGGCTTTGCAAGTGTACTGCTACAGGATCGGACATTTCAAACTCAAATGCACGTTCTTTTTCATACCTTTCCGAAGCATGGAGCGCAATAGCAGGCAGAGAAAGGGTGATGCAAGTGTTGAACACTGCCTGGCCTGGCAAGTTGCTGGCAGTGGCCCCCCCCACCCCGCCCGCTCCTGAAAGAGGACACACACACACCGCCGCCCCGAGTACTTCACAGATCTTTAAAAGACCATGCGCTTGTTCATGAGGCTTAAATGGTTTATCACCCCTTCTAGAACCCCTGCATCGACCCTCTGACGTTTCCTGGACGAATTACCACGTAACACAATACCAAGCCTTGTCAGCTGAAACCCCCGAGGAATCGTGGGGCATATTATCAAGGGGGTTTATCTCCGCTTTTTTGGCTTTAAAAGCCAAGAAAGCGGAGATAAAATTATCTCCCTATTACCAAGCTGTCGCTAACACCAGTTAGTGACAGCTAAAAGGAGATAGCGACCATCTTGGGCCCCGCTTTGCATGTCAGTGATATTTATCACTAATGACATGCAAAGTGGGCGTGCCAAGATGTTAGCGACTGGAAACAGTCCCTAACATCGCTATCTCCTATTACCAACTTTTGGAGATATTCGCGCTAAGCGCGAATATCTCAAAAAGCTAACACCTGCCCTGAGCAGTTCTTAGCCATGTTATCCAATGGGAGGTGGATAACATGGCTAAGAGCATTTGCTCGATAATGCATGAATATCGCTGACTTTTCAGCGATATTCATGCATTGCGGCCGTTTTTTATCGCATTTGCGATAAACCTTGCTAATAGCAAGGTTTATCTGCGATAAAAATCGCCGATGTGCGGCGATAATTTTTGTCTCTAAACAAGTTAGAGACAAAAATTATCGCCAGTTGTTGGTAATATGCCCCCGGGTTTTTGCTTGCAGAAATCGGGAGGCGGGAGACTAGCACTGAAATCAGTAGTCTCACGCCTGAATCGGGAGGGTTGGCATGTCTGGATTCTCTACAGCTGGGGCCATAAACTACATCCGCAGGGCTAGGTGATAGCCTGGGACCGGCCTGGCATCTAAAATGGCTGCCGTGCACGACAAAATTGTGGCATTGGAAAAAAGGCAAGATGGCGCAGACAATGTTTATCAATAAGGATTCATTTATAACAAAATATTTTATCGCACTGACAAATTGGCGGTCAACACTTCCTGATTTCCATCGAATCGAACGTTAACAGACGTCACGCAGCAAAAAAAAAAAAAAGCTCACGCACAGCCGCTGGAAGACATGTATCAACATATATGAGCCTCCTCAGCCACCCTCAGAAAACATAAGGGATTAGGATACGTCTCCCGCACCCCCTTATACCTAGTAATTTAATTAAAACGAAGCACAAAATGGCGAATTCCCGTTTCGCTACCAGTTTGCGGCCCAGTTCGCGGCCCGTGAAGCGCTTCTACCGTGAAAAATAATTTTTTTTTTATTTTCCCCACGGGACCCTTTAATAACCCCAACAACATTCCTAGGGGGTCAAGAGGGGTATACCTTGCCCCCTTTCATTAAATTCCCCCTTCGTTTTTCACCTCTTCTTCTCTCTCGATCCTACCGAGAGATAAGATGGCGGCCGCTCCGGACTGTTTAGAATGTTGACAGACACCGGGGAGCCAATCAGCTTCGCATCGCAAAGTTCCGTTTCGCGAAAAGTAAGCGGACCGGAGCGCAGCCCGGAGCGCTGTTACAGATATATATCTTGTTTTGAACGTTAATTTCTCAAAATCCACTGGAGCACATATATTGAGACCTAGCAAAGGCACATCGGGCTAACAGTCCCTACAATTTTGCCAAGTTTCGTGCAAATCCATTCAGCCGTTCGAGCTAAAAGTGAGGCCAAAGGCCCTATGGAAATTAACATGGGAAAAACGCGTTTTGGGACCTCCCTTTTTTCTCGGCCCCCCCTTGACGAAACCCCCCCAAATTTTCAGGGGCTGCTCAGAAACAAAATGTGCCATTTTCCTGAAAATTTCAGCCGATTCCGTACACAAACGCCAAAGTTATTAGACATAGAATTTTCAAAAGTCCCATAGACAAAAAATCCTAACTATATATACCTACTGGCGAGACGCCAGTAGGTAATACATATATATATATATATATATATATATATATATATATATATATATATATATATATATGTATTAAGAAATCAAATTGTATTTTTTTTAACTTACATTAATTATTTATTAATTTTAAAGTTATTTAAGTATTTTAAGTATGTTTAAGTTAATTATATTTATTATTTCATTAATTTTTAATTACTTTTAGGCATTTAAAAAGATTCGATATTTTGACTAACTATATTTTTTACAACGATATTTTTGATTCGATATTATTGTACTTACCTGTTTGGGGATAGGAATTCGATATTTTTGCATTCTATATTTTTTCCTCGAAATTATGGTAGTTCTATATTTGTGTCATCAATATTATTTCAGTGATCCGTAGTTGCCAGTTAGATGGCAGTATCTCTGCTGTATTCACACAAGGACTGTGTGAGAAGGGTGACTTTTCATCTCATAACACACATTGTAACACAGTTGCACAGCTTTAGGGCCTACCCTGCCTGTAAGGGTAAGTTGCTGTAAGGTCCACATCTTCCTCAGTGATCAGATTTCTTTTTCATGATTGCTATTCTGAAAGTGGTTTCATGTATTGAAACCACTACTGTGCACATTGCACCAAATCATCCGGGTGCCTGCATTCCCTCTGGCCACGACTCAGCCCACAGCCCCAGGGAAAGTATTGTGGCTTTGGTCATTTATTAGATTTGATCCTAAGGTCTGCCTTTCACACTGTACACCACAGTGGTCTGCCTCCTTATGCTGCGTTACATACACAATGTGCATTTATGTGGCCACTGGCTCATATTTCACTTGGTGCACACTGTGGGGATGTGTAAGGGCAAGCACTTACCATGGTGTTTCTATTTGTGTATACTCAAGTGATTTCATTGCACACACAGTTGTCTGCATAGTTCTGAATAGTGAGCACTGTGTACAAACTTACAAGGGATAGGCCCAGTCAAACTAGTTAGTTTGCTAGTACTGGCGCTCACCTCATTTCATCATTGCCTGATTTGGTTGTATGCACAGTATTGCACATCGTTTAACTCATCTCCCCTCATTGTCCATGTACATGAGTCCTCTGGCAGTCCTCATTTAGGTCCAGGGACTTCACTTACTGTCATACACTGATGTCACCAGATCATACATTGACTCTCATGTGACACCAACCCCCCAAATGTCAATCAACATATCCATTTGACCCACATGGCTGCCTGTCTTTGAGGGCTAATGGTCAAGCTGTACCTCACATGCTATTAGTGATGATAATCTGTGACATGCACCTACGCAGGTTTGGCACACAGCTAGGCCCATACACCTCACACTCCAACAGCCCCTGAATCCTGCTCATTGTCATTGTCGTGCCTACCTAGCTCAGCCTGTCACTTCACATTTCCCTGGTTCACATCCTCCTGCTTTGCCATATGTGACATGGTAGGATATTTATGTTTCCGACTCCCTCCTGACACTTGCTACATCTTTGCCCAGTTACACATCACATGTAGAATACACCAATGTCATCGTCTTTTTTATCCCTTCCCAGCTGCGACACGTGTGACACTATCAGACGCAGCAAAGCATGTGTATTGCTCAGGCTACCTTGCAGTGCACACGTCACTTCTCACCTCCTTGCTATGTAATGTGTCACCATTGAGACACAGAGCCAGCTTAGGGGGCTCAGCAACACCTACATTGCACTGCACTACCAAGGGCACACCGGGATCACACACCATCTATTTCTTAACATGGGGGGCTTGATTATTAGAGTCTTGCATCCCTTTTGCACCTTGTATAGTGGTACATGCATGATGCAGGGCTCTGATTGAAGTCACACAAAGCCAGCCTGCTTAGCTTAGAGTGGCCTCATTAATCTTGAGTAGGGCAAAGCGCTGCTTCACCTTACTCTGCGCCCGGTAGGCATTCAGTGGGTGTTGCAGTGGGTGTTCCCACCAGCACCCATTGATTGTGATATTGCCCCACATTTACAACATCTCGTAAATCTGAGGAAGTGGCAAATCCTTACACCTCCCGAGGTGAGGTGTAACAGGGTGAAATATCTTTATTTCTCGTTGTTTTTCTCCTTCTAGGTGTGATACATTCTGTAGCACATGTAGATAGAGAAAAATGCCTCTTAGGACTTTTTCTGTGCAGGAAGGTGTTAATAGAAAGGACAGGAATGCACCGTGTTGCATGTATATGTTGCATTCTTGGACTTTCATTAGGCAGTGGGCAGTGCAGTAAGGTGACTTGCTGCGCTGCCCTACGCCAAACTCCCATAAATGAGGGCCATGGCCCTCTGGTGTGGTTCACTTGCATCCACTCCCACCCCCCGTATGAATGTGTACATGACAAGAGATGGTGTGGTCTCTTCCATGGCAGGCAACACCTGTGTGCTCTCCCCCCACACTTCAGGACAACTGTGTGCAATGCAGCTTCATGCTAGTGACTATACACGTAGCTCCTCAAATGATCCTATGTGGTGTTACTTCACATGGACCACACCTGACCCTTCATCCTCCCGGTGAGGAGTTTATCCTCTGACAATCCCATTCCTTTTCTTTGCTTTACAGTTTCTGATTTGACTGCGTGGGCACTAGTAAGACACACTAGCCTCATGATGCAAGGGTGCCTGAGGTGTCACTGTCTGGTTGGGCAGGGCTCAAGAGCCGCAACATGATGAGTTGTTCCTGTCCATGTTATTTGCTTGGTATTGTGGGACTTGTAGTTCTACTGACTCATGTTATACATTGCACTAAAAGTCCCAGCATACAAAGGTGACCCTTGACTAGTGCTGCACATCACACATTGACGGGACACACTTGATGGAGCATGGCTGGCTGAACTGTACAACATGTACCTGGGCAGTATGACTTACATTTATGTGATGTATGACTGTACTTGAAAAGAAATCCTACCATTTCCCTTGCAAACAGTGCTGTGCAGGGACAGAGCTTGCTGTGAAGCACAGTGTGACCTTGTTGCCCTTGTTGCCACTTGCCCTGTAGGTCTTGCTGGTTCTCGAATCCAGCACTTTCCTGCTCTTCCGCTCCTGTCACCAACTCTGCTGGGATGACTGATCCCAGCTGCTCCTCAACTTGTTTTATTCTCTTCCACACTAAAATTACTCTTACTCCTCCCCTGGGGGTCTGTCTGAACCTCTTGGCTGGTGCAGGGGTCGTTAGTGTTGTTGCCCTGGCTGCTGCTGCCTGCTGCTTGATCCATCTTTCTGTTTTGAGGTGTGGGGAAAAAGTTTTTTTCAAAGGAATTTGTGACGCATGATACACTCCAATGTGATGCTAGGGTGATTTGCATTGCTTTATGTGCCGCATGGCAGCAGAGCATCACTTTGGCTGTGCACGCGTCCAGTTTCTCTGCTGTAGCCGTCCCATGAATGCGTTATTTTTTTTACGCACCATGGAACAATACACTGTGGTGCATAGTATCGTAAATATAACATATCCGTGGCATTTTAAAATGACATACTGCAGCAAAAGTTTTTCAGACGCATCACTGCCTTGCTGCAGCGCTGTGTTAGTTCTTCTAAATAAGGGCCTATATTCTTACATTTGATATTTATGTCAGCAATATTTTTGACATCACAATTTTTCAGTAATAATATTTCTGCATTACATTTTTCTGATTCTGTCCGGGCACCCACTTACAGTCAGGAAAATAAATCTTTTTTTCAGAAAAACATTTTAAAGATTAGTCTCAGAAAAGGAAAGGCACCTGCAGGTAAAAAACATATAAACATGGCAGTCACTCAACATTAGAAGTGACAAAGACTGCATCTGCCACTCTGACAATTGCACTTTCATCACAATGTTTCCCATCAGGAAGGCAGGATCTCTCAATCTGGAGGGTGGAGAAGCATTGCTAAGACATCCAGTTGTGGACTGGCTGCTAAAGCATAAAAGATCCAAATAGATGTATATTTGCCTTGCTATATACCAACTTTTCATTCTTAGTAAATACATCTTTTGTGCCCAAATATCAATTTATCGCTTCATTAAGTGCTGTCATTCAATATAGATAATATTCATGTGAATAGATAGAATCTGCTTTGCATGTCTATCAGATGCAATGGACACCCACGGTGTGTCGAAAATTACCACTATTATGCTCGAAGCAGCAGCATACCAAGCATGCACATAATCATCCTTTCGATATGCACAATGGGTCGGAAATTACCACCATTACATCATTTGTGGGCATCATAATGCCAAGGATTCACACAATGGCCCTACATTGTTTGTGTGGAGTGTAGGTTCTGCGCTCTCTAAAGGGTGGCACTATACAGGCTTTGTATGTTTTCCACAAAGAGAAGTGAAGGCTACAGCTTGTTATATACTGATCGTTTACACCCTTCAGGCATCACGAAGCTTCTACTGTTATAACTACAAGTAGTGGCTTCTCTTTTTTGCTTAGAAGCAAAAGTTGAGGAACATGCTAATGAGGTTTTTACAGGTGGTATTTTCTTTATTACAATATTGACATAAGGGCAGATTCACAGAACTAACTTAAGACAAAATCCTAAACTTACTACCATTTACTCATTTGAAGGCACTTACTCATTGATGAGTAGGTGCCTTCTGTGAATACCAAAACGATTTTGGTATTCACAGAAGGCACTTACTCATTAATGAGTAAGTGCCTTCTGTGAATATCAAAATGAGTAAGTGCCTTCTGTGAATACCAAAATGAGTAAGTGCCTTCTCTGAATACCAAAATGGTAGTAAGTTTAGGATTTGTGTTAAGTTAGTTCTGTGAATCGCCCCATAGTTGGTGTTTTGCACAAGCCTTGAGGCTCCTATAGCAAGCCAACTATACCATTAATTTAGTCCTAAAGAAGCCAAAACAGGTCTCTGCATGTTAAAGATCAGTTAGTCAGATGCTTGACAATATTATGAACTTCTGCCATGAAAGTGTAAATAAAACATCTTTTACCTGTGCTGTAAATATGTTGGAAAACGGTAGTGTGATATGCGGAAAATAGCATTCTGTCTAAAGTGCCAATGTGTTCATTTTACAACAGAGAGCAGAGGATTTGGAAGTGCGAAGATTCTAACAGGAGCTGTCACAGCTTCATATTTCATTCTCAATAGCAATGAATAATTTATTATAACTAGCACTTATATGCACAAAGCACTTCCTTATAAAGAAAAACTTTCGCTTTTCCATGGAGGCTGCTGAATGAACCTTCCAAAACAGGCTCATGCTTCTTGCTTCTACCCATCATAAGACTGAAACATGTCTGCACTCACCTGTAATATTTACAGAAACAAAAACGCACCTTTCATTAATCTCACTCACATATATTAAGGAACTCCCACAACTGAATCATTTCCCCCACTTGAGATTCTAATGAGGTATCATCTGTACATGTGTTTACACATACATTAACATCATAATGTGTTCTCCTATTCAGGATAATCGAGTGTCAGCTTTAGAGGGTGCTAAGAGGCCAACAAAAATTCTGAAGTAGGAACTCATTTGAAATTAGACAAACCCAGCTTAGAATTTGTCAATTGATAGCTCTCTGAACAGTGGAGTACCCCGTCCTCCAAATGACATGATGAAAACACCATTGGAATCTTAGAATATCGCTTTGAGTGCGAGTTCCAACTAATGTTGCCATAGAAGACCAATTTTACCAGAGTTGAATGAAAAGCTCTTTTTAAGGGAGGTGGATTCAGGAGACATGGTGCTCAGACCAATCATGTCTCACAAAGGGGTTAGCAACAGTATTCTACGAGGGGCGGCTCTAGGCTCATGGCGGCCCTGGGCAGGGAGCATAGGTAGGGGGCCCCCGGAGGAACGCTGGCGCGGAGGCCAGTGAGAATCTACACAGAGAGAGTGTGCAGGAAGGCACAGATAATAAACCATCCGCACAGAGAAATATTGGCATTTCTCTAGGGTGGATTACTTTTTAGTTGTATAAAGCATGCCTGGGGGGATTCCACTAGAAATATATAAGGACAGAATTGGAATTAATACCATTTGTGATCTTTTTGCCATAGTCAAGCAGCCTGGCCATCCTTCTCAATAAACTCCTTATGGGGTGACCCAGTATCCCTCAGAACCTGGGCAATGCAATATTCATATCAACAGCGGTTCTGTCGGGTGTGAACCTGATTGCTTCAGAGCCTATACACATGTTTCCATCTATATTCAGACATAATCATATTGCTAATTATGACTGTTGGACTAAGTTATAAAGTGCAAATCCAAACCAAAAAGAGGGTCAGAAAAAGTTTTAATCATTGAATTGTTTTTCATTTATGACTTAATTTTCAATGAATTTTCATTGAGACCCTCCAATTATGCATAGAAATTAATCACAATCTACGGCGCATTCATTTAAGTGAAAAAGTGACATCTCGTGAAAACATTGTGACTGAGTGACATAATAATACGTGAAGTATATATACACAAAAGTGAAGGATATGGGAAAGGAAGGAATTTTGAAGATCATGGGGGCCGGTCTATAATTTAATGGTTATTGAATCCAGTGTGCCATGTTAATTGGCTATCTAGTTGGATTCTGTTGGCTGGTCCTCTAATGTTTTTCGTCGACGTTTCGACCCTGTTGACGCCTTAATTATGGGTCTCTGATGGGTCTTCTTCAGGACGGGAGGATAGTGGTGATGTTGCGCCTATGAATTAGATGGAAACCATCAGTTTGGATTTTGCACAGGGTTTGTAGTTAAAAAGTTTAAAATTAGGTTAAAATGTTCTCGGAGTGGCTAATTATTAAGGCATATCGCTTTGAGTGCGAGTTCCAACTAATGTTGCCATAGAAGGCCAATTTTACCAATTTTACCAGAGTTGAATGAAAAGCACTTTTTAAGGGACGGTGGATTCAGGAGACATGGTGCTGAGACCAATCATGTCTCCCAAAGGGGTTAGCAACAGTATTCTACCAGGGGCGGCTCTAGGCTCATGGCGGCCTTGGGCAGGGAGCATAGGTAGGGGGCCCCCGGAGGAACGCAGGCGCGGAGGCCAGCGAGAATCTACACAGAGAGAGTGTGCAGGAAGCCAGAGATAATATACCATCCGCACAGAGAAATATTGGCATTTCTCTAGGGTGGATTACTTTTTAGTTGTATAAAGCATGCCTGGGGGATTCCACTAGAAATATATAAGGACAGAATTGGAATTAATACCATTTGTGATCTTTTTGCCATAGTCAAGCAGCCTGGCCATCCTTCTCAGTCTATTTCTACTGTTTGGCCTTATTTTCTAAATCAAAAATGGAAAACCTTTATTTGAACTTTCTAACTTCTCAGTTGACAAAGTTAATGTCTCCTCTTTCAGAGCTCATCTAGTTCCTCCCTTACAGAATCATATCATTTATCTGAACAGCAAGTCATCAATCGTCAATCTGCAGCCATATCTGGGTCAGCCATAGATCCCTACCCTCCCACTGTACTCTTAAATTAGCAGCCAATAAAATATGATGTGCAGTCCATCTTCAGAAACTGCACAGATGCCTCTGACAAGGGAAAGAAATCCTATGATTATGGCTTGGCCAATAAAACTAATTGCTGGTCCCCCCAGATTGTCTAATTGTAGAACTATATCTTTTCTGCCTCTTCCTCAATAACGCTCAGCTATCAGTCTATGTGGGGGGAAATACTCTACTTGATCCCACTCAATTTAGTTTCAGACTAATCTATAGTATTAAATCTCATCTTTTTTGGTTTGGCACATTTTTGGAAATTACTGTGTTTTCATGGTAATCCCCCAGATTTTTTTCTTAACTGCTTTTG
Source organism: Lissotriton vulgaris (assembly GCF_964263255.1). Lineage (NCBI taxonomy): Eukaryota > Metazoa > Chordata > Amphibia > Caudata > Salamandridae > Lissotriton > Lissotriton vulgaris. The sequence goes on along the minus strand of NC_141689.1, from coordinate 1,170,502,099 downwards.
TTGACGTAGACCTCTGTGCATTTTAATTCTGCTAACCAGTGGCAAAGTGTTTGAGACCCTCCTTTAAATATGGTGAAATTGGTATACACATGATTGGCACATATAACTTACTTATACGTTCCTGGCTGTGCCAGTGTGTCCATTGGTGTTGGTGGTCTCCCCAGTCAAAACACAGTGGCCATCTGCTTCCCCAGCTTCGTGGCCAATTTCCCCTTTGCCTGCTCCTGATAATGCTGAAAAGACAAATACTATAGTTTTATTGTTTCTGTGTAAATATAACTTATCATAAACTTTTATCACTAAACATTTTTTAAGTTTTTATATTTTGCCTGCTTAAAAGATCTCAAACTTTGGTTCTTTATTATTACTATTTCATGCCTGTAGGGTACATTTTCAGAAACCATTTGGCCACAGTTTCGTCATTCCCCATGATAGCTCCTATATTATTTATATCTTGTCTCTTATCCATTTTATATTAGCTCCAAGAATTGTTTAACACCTCTGAATGGTTTGCTTTTGTTGTTTAGAATAGTGAACTTATGTCACTAAAAAGGATGTAAACCAAAACCTTTGAACTGTGTGTGTAATGTCCAAAAAAGGTATTATTTTAATTCAGAAAAAGTAAATCATGAATCAATGTGTGTCAACAAATACTGCAATGTTGTACCAGTGTTTGTATAAACTGAAAGTATGTTTCCTTTATTTGGCATTTCACAAAGGTTACACTTACTTCAAGTAACTAAAGTATATTTAAAATGTAAAAAATACTATGTAGATTCAGTACTGAAGTAGCTTATCAATGTACTATGCACTAAGTATATACCTATGCTGGAGAAGCTATGTGGAAATATACTGTTCACGAATTGACAAATGACTTCCATAGCATAAGTAAATACATAGGGTCTCATTTATGAGGTTTTGCCATAGGGAAGCGCTGCACTTCCCTACAGCAAAAGAAAAGTGCAAGAATGCGCAGTATCTATAAGATACGATGCAGTCCTATCCTTTTCCCCTTTGCTGGCGCACAATGGACTGCCTGCGCCAGCAAAGACACCTTTGCACAATGGTGCAAGGGTGCCGGCCTTGATGAGATGATTATTTTTGTACAGGAAGGAAAACCTCTCTGTACCAAAATAATCACAAGAGGTTTTTCCTCTTTCTATGTTTGCTGCAGAATGCAGCACCCATAGAAAAAGGAAAAACATGGAGAAATTTAAATATTTCTCCCTGTTGCGCCTCCCTCACCCCTCCCCTGGTGGAGACATACAGCCTGATTCATCAAGCTGAATAGCGCTCGCAAAGGGCCAGATTCTGAGAATCTGGCCCTTTGCGAGTGCGATTTTTGCATTTGGGATTCATCATCCCAAATGCAAAAATCGGTAATAGCGATATCGCAAATTTGCGATGAATTACATTTAAGGAATCTCTATTTGAGATTCCTTAAATGCAATTCATCATCCATTTTCAAATTGCGAAATCGCAATTTCGGGTCGCTATTTACCGCGAGGACAAACCTCGTGGTAAATAGCGAAAACTCAGAAAAATGCTTTTAAAAGCATTTTTCTGAGTTGCATGTTGCACACACACATGTCCTTTGGACATGTGTGTGCGCAACCCCTGTTTATATTAGCATTTAAGGGGTGCTACAGGGTGTCCTCTGGACACCCCTGGCACCCTTTAAATCGCTATCTTATTTGCGATTAGCTAATTGCTAATCGCAAATAAGGAATACTCCCCATTCATTCATATGGGCCTTTTGGCCCATAGGAATGAATGGGGAGTTATTCCTTATTTGCGGTTAGCAATTTCTAATCGCAAATAAGGAATAAGTAGGAATCGCATTTTTTTTGGCTATTCCTACATGAATCCCGTTTTGCGAGCCTGTAATAGCAATTCCTTATGAATCGCTATTAGAGACTCGCAAAACTGGTCTTTCATGAATCAGGCTGATAAGCTTTTGGCACTGCCTTAGATTTACGATTTCTCGTAAATCTGGGGCAGTGTCAAAAGGCAATGGATGTTGCTGGGAATGCCCCCAGCAACACCCAATGCACACCCCTTTAACGCAGAACTCTGCGTTAAAGGGACTGATATTTATCAGGCAGTAGTACGCCAAAAAAGTGGCTTAGTGCTGCCTGATAAATATCATGCAGGCTTCTGTGCCACGGAACCTCAAAAAAAGTGAAGTTCCGATGGCGCAAGGGGCCTCATAAATGAGGCACATTGGGCTTCATGCATTGCTAATCCACGTAAGTGCAGAGCAAAAACATTTCCACATTTGACTCCTAAATATCTCAAGTTATTTCAAGTTAATGTTACCATTGTGAAACTGTTTTACAAAATTGATCTATTATTATGTCCTATTAGTTTTGACATAAGAAATGACATTGAAAAATGGTTTTGGGAGTGTGTTACTCTTTCACCACTGTGTACACATTCCTGACTGTGTTTTTCCAAAAACGGAATGCTTATCACAATTAGTTTCCACAAAACAGACTGGAGTACATGCACAATTGTGAAGGAGCAAGGCATCATGCAAATCTGTCACTTTTAACATAAATGAAATAGCATTTGTTAATCAAAACACCTTTGGGATATGTTTTGCATTTCTGCTCACGTAACAAAAAAAGCTGTATTTACTAAATGCACAGTGTATACTGTCCACTGGAAGTAAGGGCCCTGGTGTTAGTAAATCCAAAACATTGAAATGGGTGAAAATTGGAATGAAGTGTTAACTCAATAATTAAGGTAACTGTCTGTTTAAAGCATTCAGAAGCATCATTTTGGTCATAACTCCAATTTTGAGTGGACAGGGAATTATTTTCAAGTCATAAACTTCAGTGCTTCAGTTGTGCACCTCTGTGACTTAGCCCCAGCCTGGCCCATACATATTACTGAGCACAACTCATTGTCAGGCCCTGCTATCGGCAGCCTGATGATCATGATGTCAAATGAACACAGTCTTCCCTTAACTTTGAAATGAAAATATGACTATGTGCTCATGTAAAAATGAACTCAAGGCTATCAGCTACTCTGAAGGTGTCTGGGAGCTACTGGTAACTAACTATCGACTAGTTGGGGACTCCTGATATAGGCTGAGTGATTTGTGGGATAATACACAGGGCAAACATCATTGTTATTTGCTACGTAAAAAATGATATATATGTACAGTTGTAAAAAAAATATGATGTGTTTTCAAATTTTACATGATGTGAAATTTCTACATTTCACATGAAAATCACACATATACATAGATATATCAAAATGCACACCAAATAAACACAAAACACATACAAAAGGTCTTGTCGTCTCTAATCATAAAGTGCTTAAAAATTCACAGCATCATTGTTCCATGTAATGTAAAAAATAAATGACACTTCACTTTACTTAACTCAGTCACTCACAGAGGGAAATTCTAGCAGTTAGACAGATGTACAAATACATTTTAAACATGTACCTGTTCCTCTCATGTTCCATAGCGCTGGCTGTACAGGGACAGGACCACCATTGCTCGCAATGCCAACTCTTCTAGTGAGAAGACTGGGGTCCTGTCACCTGCACTTCTTGGCATCATGGTCCCCAGAGATTATCAACAGCAGCAAAAGATGTGGAGGTCTTGTTGGGTGCAGTATTAGGATGCAAGGGATCTTTTTTAAAAATGCAGCATACATGTACACTTCGTACGGGATCGTCAATGATCGCAGACAAAGCCATTGGCTTTCATACATTGCTTCCACACATGTTAGCCAAGACTGTGTCCGTTGTGGAATTTCCCACCCACTACCCTGTCAATTTCCGCTCCGGACATCCATTTCCAAATATCCTGGCGGTGAGGTCAGGAACCATCCATTTAAGATGGTAAAATAGTGTGTTCGTGAATGTTTAGTGAGTCACCACAGTTGAAATTGTGACTAGTTAATTTACATATACAAAATGCTAATGTCACTCAGTAATTTAAATGCAATAGTAGTACGGTGTTGTTTTTTCTTCCGTTTATGGTATTATGGTAGAATTTATACATCAAAATGTATTATTTACACATTTTTTTCTAAAAACAATAGACAGGTGAAAACAAATATTTGTTAAGAAAGAATTTAAATATTACGTGTTGTGCTAAATTTTGTTAAAAAACAATATATATTTTTAGCAAAACATGACATTTGCGTTATCGAAATAAAATGAGTTTGTAAATGTTTTAAAATGTTGACAATTATCCAATGCTGACATTTGAACCGAGGGAGAATGAGGAGACAACAGCCTTAAGTGTTTCATTTTCAGATTTGCCATCGTGAAAGGATGGGATATTACCAGAAAATTCAGTTTCAATAGGCAAACTGTACTGGATGTTTGACATCAGCTGGAGCCACATTTTCTGCCTCACAATAGAAATCCCACATCTATTACACCAATTAATAAACTCATGGCAGTACTTCACTTTGGGGTCACAGGATCATTCCAATACACTGTGGTAGTATCTGGTGGACTGTCACAACTAACGGTAGTGTGCTACAAGATGTTCAACAGCTTCATCCAGTTTGCACGACATGAGGATTTTGCAAATGAGAAAGGAGAATTGTATGATTTGGTTTGTCTACCACACGTAGTTGAAGCAATTGATGACACACATATTGCCTTAATGTCACCAAAAGCCAAGGAACAACTCTACCAGAATCGGGTGACCATTCATTAAATCAATGTGCAAGTTATCTGCTTACCCGATTTGTACATTACAAGTGTCTGTGCACATTTCCCCGGATCAACCCAAGATTCCTTTGTACTACGGACAAGCAGCATAGCCCAGAAAATATCACAACTTGGACCTGAGAGGTCCTGGCTCATTAGTAAGTACAATCTTTCATCATATTGTTTGGTTCATTTTAAGCCCAGGCGGAGTGGCTTAGTATCTCTACACGGAGTTCCACAGAGTTGGAAAAAACTCAGTGGAACTCCACTCCGCTCCCTGCGCCTCTCTAATTAGTTATCATTTGTCAAAAAAGGCACTAACCTGCTATGGCAGCCTCCTGCTCACCATGGCCGCTCTCCTTCCTCGTCCTCGCTGTCCTTGTCTATTGGAACCCCCTACATTCTACGTTGTGGTCATGCGCTCAAGCAAGATGTACAACGTAGGGGTTTCCAATAGAAACGGACCGTGAGGACGAGGAAGGAGAGTGGCCATGGCAAGGAGGAGGCAGCCACAGCAGGTAAAAGCCTTAAAAAAATTATAATTAATAAGGGAAGGTGGAGTGGTAGCAAAACTCTATAAACTTCACTGACGGAGCGGAGTTACCTGCCCGGGGCTAATTTAAAGTGTAGTGATCTAAAATTGTGCTACATTTTTTAGCTCATTTTGTTTTCCATATAGGAGACTCAGCTCATACTAATCAATCATAGTTGTTAGCACTGCTGAGGAATCCAACTCCGCCAGGGGAAGTCCGCTTCAATGAGGCCCATGGAGAACATGGAGGCCAGTGGAGTGGACTTTTGGGCTCCTAAAGTCCAGATTTCAATGTCTGGAGAGAACTGGTGGAGTCTCCTCCACTCACTCAATAAGATGTGCAAAATCACAATTGCATGCTGGATGTTACACAACATATGAATGTGTGGAGGTACTGTCCCTATAGAGGAAAAAAAGCAGGGAACTGTAGAAAAGAGAGAAGACAGGCGTGGAAACAGGGATAATAGGTTAGTGGTGCAGGCCAACTCTGACTTGGATATTGAAGTTATAGTTAATGGACAGTCGGTAGAAATCTTGTCAGAGGTAATTTATAACATGAAAGCCTCTAGAGCAGGATACCCAGATGGTCGTCCATTAGTGATATTCAAAAAAGTTCCAAGGAAATGGGGATTCATCCTAAGTAGGTTTTGTAAATGGGTAACACTAACTGGCTGCCTACCAGAGTCTTGGAAGGGAGCTGTAGTGAACCCCTTACATAAAAAAAAGACAAAAAGCATCTGCCAGCTAATTAGCCTATGATTTAGTTGTTGGACATCCTGTCCAAACTTTATGCCAAAACATTTTTAAAGTATCTAGTGGCCTGGGCTTTTGCTACCGTACTCATCCCAATGGAGCAAGGAGTCTTTAGGCCAAAGTATTGTACAATGGAACCACTGTTTCACACTGCGGGGAACCGCAAGGAAATCAATGGAGTCAGATGGTGGCTATACTGCTGCTTCGTTGACCTCTGAGTTGCTTTCAACAATGTGAATAGAGATACACTTTGGTGCACATGACAGCAGTGGAAGATATCTGAGGCATTGCTGCACTTGAAAATGAAACTCCATAGTGGCAACTGGGTTCAGATTGATCTTGCTGGACTTGGGAATCTGACTAGGACAATTCTGAATGAGATCGGCTTACAACAGGGGTGCATCTTAGCATCCCTGCTGTTTAGTCTGTTCATTGCTGACCTTCCCCAGACACTGCATGCAACACCCAGTTTTCCACCAAAAGGTTGGAGGTAGGTGCATTAGTCAGGATTCCCCAGACTTCGCCCACCTTTCTTCTTTTCTTTTGTTCTCCTGCCTTCTGCTTTTTCTTCCTCTAAAGGAACAGTACATCCACACATTCATATTTGAGTATTTTTGGAGCTTAGGTACTGGAACTTCATCTGCTCCCATTCCCCTTCTCTTCTTTGTTTAGTGCTACACAAAATAGCCCTACAACAGAACACCCCATACATTGCAGATGAAGAAGACCATGAAGAAACACAGGGTGAGGATGTTTAAATGCCAAATGAAGACAATAGTGGTGAAGGGGAAGAATTTGACATACCTCAAGATGTCATTGACAACTTCTATGCATGAGTGTAAGTATATATTTACATTTTATTACATGAAATGTTAAAACAACTTGTAATGGAATTGTGATAAACGTCTGTAATAAATATTGTTTAAAAAGGCCAGGTTAGGTGAAATCCAGGGCAAAGATGTTTGTTGATAAAAGTTTTGACACATTATCTACTGTGTTAATTTACATTGTTTATCTTTGATTGTTCTTAGAAAATGTTTCCTCTAAATTATTCATTTGCAAGGTGTCTATTTTGTAATGCAATTTAATGAATATTTTTGTTTTTATCTGCTCTAGGACATTTCACCATGTCATCTTCATTTGGACATTTCAAAGTTGTGATATTTGTAATAATATTCTGCTGCTGCAAAATAGAAAAGGAACATGGATTGATTCTGTGAAAGACACAACACACCTTGTGCGTACATACCTTATACAAAGACAACTTGTGCAGTTATTGAATTGAAGTTATTACGATTGCAGTACATTTTTTTACTGTTGAATGGTCTCACCAAGACAATAGGTGCTGCTTAAGTTGTTCTAACCACATGTGATATTCGACCCAAAGCATACTAATCTCCCTCCACATTGGCTGAATCCTCATTTTGTGTTAAGTGTATGAAGCTGCTGATGTGTCTCATCATTATAGAAAGAACTTCTTATATCATTTGACTTACAGTTGGTTGTGACATTGCAACAGATACTGCAACAATTTCTTGGAATGATCCTGTGGCCACAAAATGGAGTAATGCCCGTTTTTTCACTATTGGTGTTATTAATGTGGGATTACTATTCTGAGCCAGATCAATGATAGTTTGCCTAAATAATCGTTTTTTTGGGTTATATCACGATCTCCCATGATGGTAGTGTCTGGAACTGTAAATGTTAAAATTTGCTGATGACTTGGATTATGCATGGGTTGTAATTTTTTAGTAAACTATGACAAACATTTCTTTCTAACAACATACTTCAGTTGGTCTTGTGCTATTTGTTCTTTTTAGTCATTTTTGGAGAGTGTGAGAACAATTATCTACATTGCATTTATTTATGATTAACAATCATTTTATTTTTTCCATTTTTATATGTGTGATGGAAGGAAAGATAATTAAAGACATTGGGAAAAAAAGATAAAAGTAGTCTTTGACTTTGTTAGTTTGGTTTTTATAACTCAAATAAACTAAAACAGGATGTAAACAAAAAAAGCTAAAATAAATTATAAACATCAATCATGATAATTGAAACTATTACTAAAGAGCCAAAAATGTTTGAAATCCAATTCAAAAATACAACTGGCACTAGAAAGGTTAATGTGTCCAGAAATATTCCATAGAGGAAATGGAGGGAATTGGGCTCTGCGTCTCTTTGTGGTCGTGGTCTTGGCATCCTCTCCTGGTGGTCCCGATAAAAATATGCTCCTGAGGAGGGCTGGTGGATTGACAGTTGCAGGGTCTGAGGTGGGTGCAGGTGTTGCTTCTTGTGGCAGGGCCTCCCTTTCTTTGGCTGAGACAGATGCAGTTGGCTCAGATGTTGTTGGACCACTGAAAAAGGAAGTTGGAGCTAGAAAAGTCCTGCACATATGGGAGTAAATGTCATGTAGCACCCCAGTCAGGGAGTACAAATTAGGGGCTCAGATTCTCAATCTGTACATTGTGGTCCCTCTACAATTGCTTCCTCTCCCGGAGCTCTGTAAGGCCCTGGCCTATCTAGTCTTTGGGCTGATGAAGAGATCCCAAGACTTGGGCCATGATGGCCCGGGTAACAGTGAACCCAGTAGCCTCACTTTGCTGGTCCACAGATTTCTTCCCACAAACCCTACCCCCAGTACCCTATGGCCTTGCCTCAGTGTTTCCCATCCCACTGGTTCCTCGCTGAACTGGAGATGGTGGTGGGGTTTGTTGAACTTCAGCCAGGACTGGGGGCACACAACTGGGTTGATGTTGGTTTGGGCATAGGAGGTGGAGGTATCCATAGGCTCAGGGCTGGTAACAGCTGGGGTGAGAGAAATGTACCAGGCTGCTCCTCGTCATCCAGACTTTCATGATTGGAGTCATGCCTGAAGACTTAATCCTGGTCTGGAGTGGGGGTATCCTCAGAAGCAGATTTTGTCTATGTACTCTGGATGTTGGACCTATAATGAATATAAAAAAAGAACGTTGTAAAAGTCTGGATTATATGTCAAATGAGTTTGAAGCTAAAATCAAAGAAGAATAAAAGGAAAAGGTTAATTAATATGCTGAATGCACCTTTCAGTGGGTTTATGGTAAATTACACAAACAGTTTTAATTACAAACAAAGTAACTCCAAAATAGGAGGTATAAAGATGTCCTGAATTGAAAATAAATTAGCAATTATACATAAGAAATCCCAAAAACTCAAAACAACACAGTCAAGATGAGAAATATGACAGAAACCATTCTAAGGCTTAGGAGGCTAAAATTCTGATAATTACACAATTTAGGAGGATATATAGCAGGATGTAGGTTATGCAATACCCTTTCCTCACAGGGAAAAAGTTGAAAGGGCAGCAGGGAGAACCACCACTAGTCCTCAGGGCATCCAGGTGACTCTTGGAGGCCAGGGATTGCACTCTCCCCCACGGGTCATTTCACCTCTTCCTAATTTCCTCCTGTGGGTACGGGCTGTTTGCTACAGCATTCACTCTGTAAATTATTTTGGCCAGCATTGCCTTTTCTGAGATATGGTTACGCATTTTGGACTTGGGTTCCAAACAATTGTGGCTCTACTCTAATAATTTCATCCATCAAGACTGACAATTCTCCCTCTCTAAAATGGGAATTTCTCCTACCCATCATTATAATGTATTTAAATCAAATGAATTTGTGAACGAACATGTAAAGGAAAATAAATTGTAAAATGCACAAGAAACAGAGGGACCAAAAATATAAACCCAGAATACTCTGACAAAACTTCTCCAGAAAAATGTTGTGCTGTGCTTAAATGGCAAAGGATCATGGTACGAAAAGGGAGTTTGTTTTATAGGGTGGTAAGCAGGTGCAAACTAGCACTCTCTCAAATGAGGCTTTGGGTCATTTATAATGTTTGTGTGGCACCACTGAAAGTTCACTGATTACGGCTCTTAGATTAAAATCTCTGCTGAAACTGTGCGCTTACTGAGGTCCCAATACTCACATATTTTACTACTGCAATCATGTTTGCCGCCTTGGCTAGACATAGGAAATACGATCCCAATTGTGTTTAATGTTTAGCTCCCACAGCAATACACATCTTGACCCACTCTAATAGTTTTTCTCCTTCCGATATCCAACTCATTGATTTACTTTTACCCATTGGTACCAAATTAATTCTCTTTGAGTGGAAAAGCAATTTTAATATTTCCTTTCACACACGTTGGACTTGCTTTATCAGAAGTGAGAATAACCCCTGTTTAAAAGAATTATACAGTTTACAATCATCCAGGAAATTATGGGACACCTTAAATAGTTACTTACAAAAGAAACAAACCCCTATAAACTCCTTTATTAATCATATTATACCTGAGGTGAATCCAACTTCTGACAGTGGATTGTGGTATCCCAACAAAATGGCCTATGCATTACACATTCCTTCAACATGTGCTTCCCATTGCTATGGATTAATCAGATATGTTTTTCCCCTTTCCCCACTTCTCTTCTGCTGTGCCTTTTCTCTCCCTTTTTATTAATAAATTTGGCAGCTGTCATGATTTTTGCATTGCAATATCTTCAAATGTTACTACTCAATAAACTGCAGCTTCTTTGAATTATTCTTATCTTACAATAGTTGTTGAAGGCTATAAGTTTTCTTCGTAGACCCACCCTAGTCACATTAATATGACAAGGTCATTGGCATGCAATAGATATGGTATGTTATGCCTTCCCATCTTTGGAGAAAAGGAGTCTATGGGGCACATGCATCAAGCAATTTTGCAATCGCAAACAGTGCGTTTCCCAAAAATCGGCCATTTACGAATACAAAATGGCCTTAATAATGCAGAAAAGATTTGTATTCACAATTTAGGTACTCAAAATTTTGGGAGATTCCCTAAATTACAAATGCTAATAAGGAATCGCAATTTGTGATTCCCTGCTGCACATGCAAGAAGCCTTTCCTAAATGCAAACTGAGCATTTAGGAAACGCTAATTAACATCAACTTCAAGTTGATGTTAACCATGTGCATACTTTGAAAAATGCACAAACCTTCATTGGTCAAAGTGCCATGTGGTACACACATGCCCCTAGGACATGTGTGTGCCTTACATGTGCATTTTTCTTTGTTTGGGGCACCTCAAGGCGGCCTTATGCCCCCAAGCACCCTTGCCTTTGCATTACCTAATTTGCGATTACCAATTAGGTAATCACAATTTAGGCAATGCAAGACCATTCTCATCTATGGGCCAGGCCCATAGATGAGCAAAATAGCAATTCCCTAATTGTGCTCATGATTCTTAAGGAAAAATAATTAGAGAATCGCTATTTGCTCTCTGTTTTGTTACATTCCATTTTTCAAAAAAATCGCTATTTGGTAATCGCAAAATGAAACTTTGATGCATGTGCCCCTATGTTACTTAGAATAGTTGCTTGATTGGGTAGATGTAAGTTAAACAGATTAGGGACAACACATCCCTATCTCACATTGTGATATATAGGGAATTTCCTTGACAAAGTACCATTGGCATCAAGTTCCTTTCTAGCCCAATTATCATGATGTAGCTCTTGTATCGCATCCAATAGTGCCTTTGAAATATTCATCACTGTTAGTTGTTCCCATAATATACTCCTGTTTACCATATCAAATGCCGAATGAAAGCCAACAAAATAACAGCAAAGATTGCCACTGGACCCTTCCAAACCAACAACTATATATTGTCGATAGCCTTCCACAATGACGCCAGTTAGGGTTCACGTATTACTGCAATTGCTGAACAACCTGTGTCGAGAACTATCCTAAAACATTTTTCATACTGTAGTGTAGTTCCTATATTTCCAATAGGCTCTGCGCATTGGAATAATATATATACTATAGATTAGACATAGGACTGAGGTCGACTAGGTCTCTATCGAATATACTAGACTTAATTGTGTGTGCCAGCTAGCTCAGAGGTCACTAGAAACTTTCTCGAATTCACAAGGAGGGATTAGTCTCTGACAACCGCATAAACATGACAACTTTGTTTCCCAAGAATAAGAAATGTATCTCTAGAGTGGCGGAAACAATAGATAACTATTTCACCCAGTCAATCGTGCATGCTTCGTTTCACCAGAGGTGCAGAGAAATAGAGAGACGGGCGTTTTCAATAAAAAATATTTATTGAACAGTCTTCTGTCTCATGCAGGAGAAATGAACTGCTACAATCGTAATACTGGTTGCAAAGTTCAATGCGTACAGTACGAAGAGTATTATAAAATAATACTGTAAAAGCATGATACGGTTTCTAAGCCATAAAATACATGGAATACATACATTAATAAATAAAGACTAAAAGTACTCAACTGCTGCTTCTAAAATATGCCTACCCCGGTGTACCTAACCTAGGTCTAGTACAAGGGAAGAATAAGTGAGGTGTAGCTTAGTTTCAGTATTCTTTTGCCAAGAACCTATACAAGAATTCTCTAAGGGTCTAATCAGTTCCGTACCTTGGTTTAGAATGAAGGAGGTCTGGTATCTCTCTCTCAGGCCTCGATTTCCCAACAACCCGCAAGGGTAGCTTGGAAACACTGGACCTGGATTTCTCGGCAAGAGAAAAGACAGCGTCTCTCCCAGTGCGTCTGGTGGAGGGTAGGCTTCCTTTGGCACTTGCTGCAGCGAGCTGTGTCCTGTAGGTAGATATTCGAACTGCTCCACACCACCGTGTGCTTGCCTGGGCAAGTGTGGGCATATTTATACCTTGAAGGTGCCGAGTTTGACGTAAGGTTATGCTCCTTGCTACGGGGGAAACGTTGGCTTACTTTGGTTTGGAGCCACAGCCCCTCTATCCTTACCCTTCAGAAATTCATCAATGAAATGTCAACAGGTAGGCCTCTTGCTCATTGTAACAGACACTGGGCCAATCCCTGTTTAACTTATTTAGATTGAATATGAATCACTAATTTTTGGGAGGCAAATGTATTCCCCTCACTTATCTTGCTATTTGGAACGTGAAGAGGCTCCACATTCTCTGCAATGCACCAATACATTGTAATGCAACTTACTCGTGTGCAAAGCAGCCTGCCTCAATGATATCATTTAAACAGGTCACAATTTGTAATCACCTGTGAAAGTCTGCCAACTGAGAAATTTTACGAATGCAATGGACAGCAGACCCCAATTATTGCATTTCCTTTCCGAACCGAAAATCGATTTGCTTGTGAAGTGGACTGTATCCATTAAAGGTAAAGGTGCTGCTTTAAAAAAAAATGTTTTGGGGACATTTTTGGGGAAGAATGCAGTGGTACCTTATGCCACTGTCTTCTTACAAAAAAGGCCCTAGAAGATGATTTTAAAAGGGGAAACCATCAGCTCGGGCTGCTCCATCCTTTATAAATCAGTTATCACCACTTTGAAGGTGTTGGCAATTTTTTACGGGTTTGTGAACACATTGATCCATAACAGTGAGAATCTCATTAGGAAGAGGGCGGCCTCTGAAGCTGCCCTGCAAATTGTAATTCAGATTGAGGAGTTGATTCCGCGAAATGGTTTACTGCAACAGCCCTCCATTTCTAAAGTGAGAATGAAACAATGCAGAATTATGTAAAGAGCATACAGAATTCAATTTCCAAGAAAACAAAAGAACAGCAGGGTATTTTTACTAGTGGTTCATGTGATTAGAAAATTATATCTCCCAGATCATTTAGTGTTGAATGTTTACAAGGCTCAGCTTGTTTCAAAGGCATTACAATTATGCAGCAGACCATAATTATTTTACAGTCAATTGAGTCCAGTGAATGGGCATAGTTATGTGGGCAGATTTATATTTCAGTCCATCAATGCTTCGAGGGCTATAGCTATAGCTCCCCTTGAAGCCGGTAAAACTGTCAAAGGTTGTTTAGTTCAGTCACCCATTAAAGCTGTTATAGTTTGTAATCAAGCTTTCAAAATGCTGATGGTAGTTTTGATGTTTCTTATGTCAAATGCATCTTGGACAGCAAAAGCAAAACCAACATGGGCTCTGTAGAGAGCCTTAGAAAGGTTTTATTGCTTCAAAGCATTTCATGATTCTTGCTGTGCTGAGCAGTTGCATCCTTTTATTAGCCTTTTTGAACTATAAACCAAAGACTCTGTGACCCTTTAAGTAATGCTTTTTTTTTGCATTTTCTATCCGTGTATCTTTTTCCATCTTGCAGAATCCCAGCATGAAGGTCTAATTTAATCATGCCTGATGATGACTAATTCTTTTTAAATGATGTATGACAATATTATTGACAGTCAACGTTTTTAAATTACACTGCTGCCTCCCAATGGTTTCTTATTTTTTTCGCTCCAATGGTTAGTGGTTTTTATATGCTTTGGCTCTTTTTTTCCACCAGCCAGGAAAATGGCTCGAATTGAAATAAACATGTCTAGAGTACTCTTCAATTTCATGCCACGCGAGGAAAGCAGAAACCCATTTGTCCATCTAATACAACGCACTACACTTGAACATCCAGGGCCAGATTTACTAACATTTTGCGTCATGGTTGCACCACTTTTGTGGCGCATCCATGACACAGAATGCTATTAGATACTTACAAAGCCCTGCAAGGGGCAATTTGTGGCCCCTTGCGGGGCTATGCGAAAAAATGCAACGCAATGCATTACGTTACCTTTCATTCTGGAAGACGTTCGATGGGTGGAACATGGGCGTTCCCATGCATCCACCCATGAATTTCAATCTTAGATTTTCAAAAGTTTGTAAACCTGAGATTGTGTGAAATCACTCTGCCTCCCAGAAGATGGTGAAGTGAGGATAATTTTTTTTTCTCCTCGTTATTTCCTCTTTCCACACATCGAAAGAGGAAAAAGTCTCAAGAGATTTTTTTTGTGCAGGAAGCTATTCCTTCCTGCACAAAAACAATTCCCCGTGTAACGGAGAGACCCTTGCCCCATGGTGCAATCGTGCCGGCATAAGCGATGAATTGCCTGAAATGTACCAGCGCAAGGATAGATGAGAAGTGTGCTATATCTTAGTAGATGTGGTTCATTCCTTCTCCCTTTCACGCATTGCAGCGCAGCAAGTTACCGTGCTACACTGCATTGCGTGAAAGGTTAGTAAATCGGGTCCCCAGCCTTTAATTTTAGAAAGCGAAACAAAAGGGGATGATGGACGGAGAGTTTGAGCAAATCAAACACTCACCCCCAGTCAACTGATCTGGGTTTAATCCATCACCATTCTTTAGCCCGCTCAGCCACCCCAGTTCAGACATGGCCATATGCAAATCAGTCTGACCCTGTGCCTCATGGGAACAGTCCAGCCCGAACTGCCAAGCCATGTCTTCCCTGGACGGGAAACAAGCATCCTGGGACCGGTTTCGATTCATAATCCTCATCAGCCAGGCTATCTTGAATCCAGTGGCCAAGTGAGCAAGGGACTCACGTCTGAGCATAACCTGCCAACTTAGGGCGAACAAAGCGAAACAAAAGGGGATGATGGACGGAGCGTTTGAGCAAATCAAACACTCACCCCCAGTCAACTGATCTGGGTTTAATCCATCACCATTCTTTAGCCCGCTCAGCCACCCCAGTACAAACATGGCCATATGCAAATCAGTCTGACCTTGTGCCTCATGGGAACAGTCCAGCCCGAACTGCCAAGCCATGTCTTCCCTGGACTGGAAACAAGCTTCCGAGGACCGGTTTCTGGCATTCCAGCCATCTTCAGCCCAGCTTGCTTGAATCCAATGGTGTGGAGAGCATGGGACTCACGTCTGAGCATACCCATCCCACTCGGGGTGACAAATGCAAAAACCACAGTTGATGGACAGAATGCAGAACAATGTCATACATTCACCCCAGAACAGAGATCTGGGCCTAAATCCATTGTTTTCTTGCACTCCACACCATTCAGACATGGCCATATGCAAATCAGTCTGACCCTGTGCCTCATGGGAACAGTCCAGCCCGAACTGCCAAGCCATGCCTTCCCTGGACCGGAAACAAGCTTCCGAGGACCGGTTTCTGGCATTCCAGCCGTCTTCAGCCCGGCTTGCTTGACTCCAGTTGTGTGGAGAGCATGGGACTCAGGTCTGAGCACACCCATCCCACTAGGGGTGACAAATGCAAAAACCACAGCTGATGGACAGAATGCAGAACAATGTCATACATTCACCCCAGTACAGAGATCTGGGCCTAAATACATCGTTTTTTTGCACTCCACACCACCCCAGTTCAGACATGGCCAGCTTGTTTCCGGACACAGACAATAACACAGAAGCATGCAAACGCCACTGATGGATCTCCAACTGCGCCGACACCATGACACCCCTCAAGAAAAGACCAGGCAAAATCTAGCACCACATTGCGCCGTATTAGCAAAGTGATACTTGTAGGCTTATGCAAAACCTTGTGAAGCCCTGTGCCACATCATACCTGCATCAGGTATGATGTATGCAGGATGTGCATTCCCACACGACGAGGCCTCATAGGAGTGGCACAGTGAAATCCATCAGATTTCACTGTAATTATTGTAGGACTGCACTGCGTCAGTACCTTACGCCTGCATGATGACAGGCGTAAGGATGAAGCAATGCCACCGGAATAGGCTGGCCCCTCGCATTGCTGGAGATAGTAAATAGTTGCTAGCAGTTTGCCTGCACTCTGCTTAATGAAGTGTGAAAAAAACATCTGATATGGAGAACAAAATCATGATTAGACATGGAAAAATAGTGGTATAAATCGAACAGTTCCCATTGGAGTAACTTAAGTTTTTGAGTCTTTGAAAAAAGAATAACTAGCACCCCTGCCATGCACAGTGATTTCTTCAGTGATGCCATTTCAGATGTGTCAGTGATGTTATCAATGATGTCACAGAACATGTCAGGAGTGATGTAATATGTGATGTAATTGGTAGTGCATGGCAAGGGCTCAAGTTATAGAGCTAAAGTTATAATTTCTTGAAATTACAATAACTGGTGAATTACAGTGGTTTTGTTAGTTTAAAATATTATGTTTCACTTGACATTTCGATCTATCTATAATTTCCCTTTGACTGTTGTTTTTTTCAGTGAATCTATTTTTTTATGTAAAGTAACATAATATTACATTCCTAACTATTAGGTCGCTTTACTCTTTTTTTGGCTGATTTCAATATTTGTGTACATAAATTAAAATAGCCAATATCCTTATGGGTGCCCACTCCACCTGCCATGCTTCAAATGAATAACCCCGAGGGTTGGCCAGGACATGGAGGGCATCCCAAACACTTTAATAGGTGAGGGTGTGTGTGACACCCTCTCCAACCCTCCCTGAGGTCCCAGGGACCTCATCCCCAGGCAAATACTAGACTGAAGGGGAGGGGCACGTAGCTCCCCTCTCCGAGCCTCAAAAGGCTCTAGGGACCCTATCCCCTGGAGTGAAATTCCTTAAAAGGTGATGGGACGTTCTACTCTCCGCCCTGAGCATTTGGCTTAAGAGTCCCCATCTCCCCCAGTCCCATATTTAACTAAAGGGAATGGGGATACAGCTCCCCTCTTTAAGTATCTCTGAGGGCCCCCAGGCCTAATCCTTCAGGGCTGGCTCTATTGTTGTGTCCCCTCCCTTTTAAATTAATTTTGCCTCCAGAGAATGGGGCTCCCGGTTTCAGTATTGGCTTAGGAGGGGATAAGCGGACCCAGCCCCTAATATTTATAAAAATGGAAGAATCACTGGATCCCTCCGGCACTCAAGATGGATGCTGGCAGGGGAGTTAGCGTGGCGAGGAGGACCACGGGGCTCCCAACCTACAACCCCCAACAAAAAATAAAGGGTAAGCAGACATACTATCGAGTCCAAAATATCGATTGGACAAAATATTGAGTAAAAAATATAGACTGGACCAAATATAGACTAGACAAAATATAGACAACAAAAATATCGAGTAATATCGACTAGAATAGCCAAAATATCGAATCAAAAATATAGACTAGACATAATATAGACTAGATAAAATATAGACAACAAAAATATCGAAAATAAGGTAAGTTATTAATATTTAATAATATTTGTGTAATATAAATCTGTAGCGGGTTGTGGGTTTATAGGGGAATAGGGTGGGAAGTAATTTAATTATAAATAATTAATTATGTACATTTAATGTAATTGTTACTTAAATAATAATTGGTAATTAATGAAAATATAATAGTTAATTAATTAAAAATGATAAATTAATAAATATTTAATTTTTTGTAATTTATTTTCTGTAGCGGGTTGTGTGTTTATAGGGGAATAGGGTGGGAAGTAATTTAATTATAATTAATTAACTGTGTAAATTTAATCTAATTGTTAATTAAATAATAATTGGTAAATAATTAAAATATAATTGGTAATTAATTAAAAATAAATAATTGATAAATAATTAATTTTTTGTAATTTATTTTCTGTAGCGGGTTGTGTGTTTATAGGGGAATAGGGTGGGAAGTAATTTAATTTTAATTAAATAATTATGTAAATTAGTTATATTTTTAAATTAATTATTAATTGGTAAATAAATAAAATATAATTGGTAATTAATTTAAAATAATTAATTGGGAATAGTAATTTTCACCCCTACGCTATCCAACGCTTTCCCTATTGTTGCACCCACTGGAGTTGGAATAGTAATTTTTACCCCTACGCTATCCAACGCTTTCCCTACTGTTGCACCCACTGGAGTGGGAATAGTAATTTTTACCCCTACGCTATTCAACGCTTTCCCTACTGTAGCACCAACTGGAGTGGGAATAGTAATTTTTACTCCTACGCTATCCAACGCTTTCCATACTGTAGCACCCACTGGAGTGGAAATAGTAATTTTTACTCCTACGCTATCCAACGCTTTCCCTACTGTAGCACCCACTGGAGTGGGAATAGTAATTTTTACCCCTACGCTATCCAGCGCTTTCCCTACTGTTGCACTCTTTGGAGTGGGAATAGTAATTTTTACCTCTACACTATCCAACGCTTTCCCTACTGTTGCACCCACTGGAGTGGGAATAGTAATTTTTACCCCTACGCTATCCAGCGCTTTCCCTACTGTTGCACTCTTTGGAGTGGGAATTGTAATTTTTACCCCTACGCTATCCAACGCTTTCCCTACTGTTGCACCCACTGGAGTGGGAATAGTAATTTTTACCCCTACGTTATCCAACGCTTTCCCTACTGTTGCACCCACTGGAGTGGGAATAGTAAATTTTACCCCTACGCTATCCAACGATTTCCCTACTCTTGTACCCACTGAAGTGGGAATAGTAGTTTTTACCCGTACGCTATGCAACGATCTCTTTAATGTAGCACCCACTGGAGTGGTTACATTAAATTTAAACCTTTTGCTATGCTACGGTAAATATATTCTGTATGTTTTATTAATAACATGTATTTATATATATATGTATTATTATTATTAAATTTTAAATTTACATTAATTATGTAATAATGTTACATTTATTTAATAATTTTAACAATGTTTATATTAAATATATGTAATATTATAATAGTTTTAACTTATTTTAAAGACATAAAAAAATCGATATTTTGACAGTCTATATTTTTAACACTCGATATTTTAAAGTCGATATTTTTGTACTTACCTTAGTGAAGATAGAAAGTCGATATTATGTCCTTCGATATTTTGTCATCGATATTATGGCAACTCGATATTTTGGTAGTAGATATTATTTCAGTGATCCAAAATAAAGATGTAGGTACCTTGTGTGGGCAAGGGACACCCAAAATATAAACTGTTAGAGGTAGTATTATTGGTGTGAGTCTCCCTTCCATTTGTTTTACTGATTGCCTCCTCGGTTTTTTATATGTGTTGCTGGTTAGATGCTTTGGGCACTGTGCCACTGCTATTTAGTGCCACAGTGCAAGTGCTCCCTGTGTTAAACTGATGTATTGATTAGTGACTCCATGATTGGGTTATTTGGTTTACTTGTCGGACCCTAGTACAGTGCTCCATGTGTGCCAGGGCTTGTAAATCAAATGCTGCTGGCGGGCTTGCAGCACCGGTTGTGCCACCCACAGAAGCAGCTTGTAAAGTGGGTCTCAGGCCTGCCATTGCAAGGCCTGTATGCAGTCTGTGGATGCTATGTCGACTTGGCAAGTGCACCCACTTGCCAGCCCCTAAACCTTCCCTTTTCTTTATATCAGACACCCCTAGGTAGGCCAAAGAGCAGGGTGCATTGTAAGGATGAGGTAGAACATGCCCTGCTGTGTGTGGCATGTCCTAATAGTGAATTACAACCATTTGCGTTTTTTACTATTGCAAGGCTACCTGTTCCCAATAGGCCAGAATAGGCAGTTTGAATATTACATCTTATAATCCTAACTGACTAAGGGAACTAGGTAGAAATTCGAGTTTAGTGTCCCTCAGAATGATAAAATACATCTTTTAGTGAACTTGGTTTTAACATTCTCTATTTCAAAATACTACTTTTAGAAAGTAGGTATTTTCTTGCCTAACTATACAAGCCTGCCTCTGCTAGGTTCTGTATTCGTTGTCTGGAGTTTGAGTGACAGGGGCTGGGGGATTCCAGGAGACAGGCCCTCTGCCGAGGAAGAGCACCCGGAGACCACAGGAGTTGAACTGCCCCTCTGCCAGAGCGCTGTACTGGATTGGCCTGTGGTGGCATCTCTTGTGCGAAGGAGAGGTAGAAAGGACCAAGGAAGAAACTTTCATCATCTTGCCAAATATTCTCCAAGGGCTAGAGTGAGCTAGCTTCCTGTTCGAAGACGCAGGGATACCAACGACTTCACCTCTTCTGTTTGAGCAAGCTAGAACTTCTGTTTCCGTCGCTACAGAGGAACTCTGCAATCGGCTCCGAGATCATCATCTGGATGGAGCTGTTCATCGCCAAGAGTGACCAAGCACTCATTAACTCAAACACATCAGCAGTGACCTGGGGTGTTGACACTGCAGAACGTCACCTCCTCTCTGGTAAGGACCAACGCCGCCACCTGTTTGCATCGGCATTCCAGTACCCACCGCATCGCTTTCCCCTGAAGTAAGGAACCAACGCTACCACGTTCTGCACAACCTCCCAGCTCCCTGACGCTGAGAAGAGCCTTTGTATGTTTTTCTGGAGGTACAATTCCGTGAGACTCCAGGTGTGACTCCGGGCCAGACCCTCCGCTCCTCGCACGGGCCTGTACTCCCAGAACTCTGTTGTGCGCTGAAGTGATAACTCCCGTTGGCGATATCCATTGCCAGAGACACTTGAAGCTAAAACCTATATTTGAGTAACTGTAACGTCTATTCGTACTGAGGATCTGTGTCGTAAGGTCTTGTGATAATTTTATAATGATTACTTATTTTTGATACATCCCGGTGTGGTGTCCGTTTGTAGTGGTTCATCTATATTACTGTATGTGTTCACAAATGCATAACACACTGCCTCTGAGATAAACCTGTCTGCTCGTGCCAAGATACCAAGGGAGTAAGCAGGGGTTATCTTCAGTGTGTAATTCCCTTGCTCTGACGTAGACGAAGGGTCCCTATTTGACAAAGGTGCATACCGTTGCCAACTAGAAAATCCAGGTTCTAACATTGGTGGTCAGCGGTGAGGATTTGGACCTGCATTTGTGACTCATATACAGTAATTGGTGTACACTACTAGTGAGTGCAGACCAAACGCGACAACATACTTTTTTGGTAGAATTTCTTTTACTTTCCTTGGACTGTTACTTTTCCTGAAAACTGCCAATTCTTACTACCATGATTAGACCAGCATCTGTTGCATCTAGGGATCTAGATTTGAGGAAGAGAGGTTGGAAACCTACAATTTGAAACAGCTCAAGCATCTCTGCAAGATATTGAAAGTTGCTATACCAGGCATTTCTAAAAACGATGACTACCAAAAGGCGCTGAGGGCCTGGGTAGAAGCAAGAAATGCCCCTGATTTGGTGGTGGAGCCAGCTGGGAATGCAACTGGACAGCTGAATAGGCCAGTGTTCCAGCTAGGGAAGGGGTACCGTCCCTACCTGTCAGTAGTACCTCCTCCAAAGACCTGTCCCCAGAGAGCTGGAAGACAGGGAGAGAAATAGGATGCACAAGATGGAGATGGCTAAACTTAAGATGGAGGGTCAGAGGGAGATAGAGAATAACAGATTATCCTTGGAAAGAGAGAGAATGAGAATGGAACATGAGAGGATATTGAGGGAGTTGGAGATCAAGGCAAAGGGCTAAGAGATCAATCCCTCTGGGGGCAGTGCACCATATGTGCCTTCAGAAGGCAGGGTATATATCCCCAAGCATGTCATAAAAAATTTCCATAAGCATGAAGATATTGGGCAGTGGTTTGCAGTCTTTGAGATAGCAATGTTGGCCCACCGGGTCCCTGAGAAGGATTGGGGAGCGGGGTTGTGGGACCGCTTTGTGAGTGAGGGAAGGGATAGTTTGTTAGACCTACCCAGTGAACATAGGATGTCTTATACCCACATGAAGGAAGCCCTGATGACAAGGTATGGTTTGACCCCAGAATTCTATAGACAGAGGTTCAGAAATTGTAAGAACCTGGAGGCAACCACATGGGTAGAATATGTATCTTTCTTTTGCAGAACTATGGATAGTTGGGTGAAGGGTAGCAATGTGGATACTTTTGAAGCACTCCATGATTTGATTGCAAGGGAGCACTTGTCTGCTAACTGTTTTCCAGAGCTATGCCAGCACCTTATTGACAGCAAGTTAACTAACCCTAGGAATCTTCCTGAGGAGGCGGACCACTGGCTCAGTACCCGGGTCCACAAGGGTCATGTGGGAGACTCAGTCAAAGGTGTGCAGGGTCCCCAGTTGGAGAGTGGGGGGGGGGGACAAGGGTAAACAGAGGGATTTCCAGAAAGGGCCCCAAAGTAATTCCCAAGGGAACCAAGGGAAGGGTTCCCAGCCTCCCCCCGAGAAGAAATCAGAGCTCCCGACAGGTAAACCTGTTCACAGGGGGTCAGCTACATGCTTTCAGTGTAAGCAGTTGAGACACCGTTGGTATGATCTCCAGTGTTCCTAAAAGGGTCAGTATGTGCCACCCCATGCACCACCCCGTCAGATGGCCAGTGTAGCCCTGGGTGGGGAAGAGATGGGTATCCAAGGTGGGTGGGGTACCTCAGAAATGTCCCTTGTATCCTTAGGAGACTTTGAGATGGTTCCTAAAACTCAGCTGCCTTATAACACTAAAAAGTACAGGCAGTGGGTGACTATCAATGGCTATAGAGTGGAGGCTCTGAGGGACATCGCGGTTAGTGTGACAGATGTCAGTTGCTGTTGGTGTCCAAAGAGCAGGTTATCCCTTGTGCATTCTTCCCAGTAGTTGCAGCGGACAACTCACAGAGCCAGTGTGAGGTGGCTCAAGTTCCCTTTGAGTGGGTGGGGGTCTCTGGTACTCTTCAGTAGCCGTGAGGCCAGCCATGCCTGTGGATTGTCTGTTGGGCAATGATTTAGAGAACTCCCCTTGGGCTAAGGTGGAGATGAAGGCTTATTTGGAGATGTTGGGTCTGCATGAGTGGGTGTGTGTCACCACTCGGTCTATGACAGCCCGTAGGGGTGTTCAAGAGGTCCTAGATACCGAAAGTATGGCCCAGGAACCTGCCTTAAAGAGAAGAGGTAGGGGTGGGGGAAACCAGCACCAATTGTTTCCATGGTCCAGGAGGAGGCTGACCTTAAGGGGGATTCCCTGGAACCTACAGGGAAACAAATTGCTGAACTGGGGGACCTATCTGAGCTGACCCATTGGCAGCAAGAAGGAGGATTCTCCAGGGAGGAATTATGTGCAGAGCAGAAGAGGTGCCCTTCTCTTGTGGGTTTGCGGCAACAGGCCACAAACCAGGCAGCAGGTGGTCAGTCTGGATCATATTGGATCTACTGGGAGAACAACCTCCTGTATAGCAAGCCTAAGGTTGCTGAGCCTGGGTCAACCCATGTGATGGTGGTATCCCAGCGCTTCAGAGCCTTCCTACTGGGGTTGGCTCATGATGTACCTTTAGCTGGACATCGGGGCAGGACAAGACCTTTGAAAGGCTTGTCATCCACTGTTATTGACCCCAGATGCGGAAGAGTTCATATACTCATTGTAGGACTTGTCAAACTGGCCAGGCAAGTGGGAAAAGTGGAAGGAAGCACAAGGCTCCTCTCCAACCTTTCCCTGTAGTCAGTACCTCCTTTGAACAGGTCGACATTGACATTGTGGGGCCACTGGACCCCAAGACAGCCATGGGCAACAGGTTTATCCTGATATTGGTGGACCATGCTAACCGGTACCCAGAAGCTATCCCGCTCAGGCCAGTGACGGCCCCCGTGGTGAGTCGGCACTGATGAGGATTTTCTCCCAAGTGGAGTTCCTCAGAGAATGATGGTGTCTGACCAAGGTACACACTTAATTTCCAGTCATATGAAGTCTCTGTGGTGTTACCTATAAGTTTACCACTCCTTACTACCCACAAGGCAGTGGGCTGGTTGAGAAATTCAACCAGACCCTTAAAGGCATGATTATGGGTCTTGAGGAACCTATGAGGCGTAAGTGGGTTGTCCTCTTGCCATGCCTTCTTTTTGCTTACTGTGACGTGCCACAAAAGTCCCTAGGGTTCAGCCCCTTTGAACTGTTGTATGGACACCTGATAAGAGGACCTTTGAGTATGGTCAAGGAAGGCTTGGAGACATCTCATAGGAAACCTCCCCGGGATGTATACAGTGACATGCTGGCCTTCAGGAACCAGACTCTGCGATTCAGACAGCTCGCTCAGGCGAATCTGGAAGCCAGCCAGGAGGACATGAAGCAGTGGTACGATCAGAATGACACTCTGATTGAGCTTCAACCTGGACAGAAAGTTTGGGTCATGGCCCCTGTAGAGCCTTGCACACTCCAGGACAGTCAGACTGGGTGACTGGCGTTTCTTGCAGGACTTACCATCATGGCGACGTACATCGGAAGATATCTCCTGTAGAGGGTGTGGGAAAACAGCGGAAACCATGTTGCATGTAAGTTGCCTCTGCCCAGCCCTTAATACAGAACGCAGGTCCGGACTAAAATTAGAATGGAATAGGCTAGGGGTTCGGACCTGCAGGCAAGCCATCATGGCAGCCTTAAACCCGGAAAACATAGTGCTAAACATAAAATTTACAAAATTTATTCAGCGAGCATATTACATCTTTAATTTAAGGAGACCATGCTAAAGTGTCTAATTTTCCTTTCTCTCACACCGAAATGAGTAACAACTGGCATTATTTTTAGTAATGTTAGACATAACCTGGTGATACTCAATGCAAGCTGGTGCCCTGTTTCAATTTTTGTGATTTTAAAGTACACAATGAGTCAAAAATTCCTGTTCTTTTAAAGATTGCCAATGGATTGTGTTTTTATATTTATATTGTGTGGTTATTTCTTAGAAGTTTTTATCTTTATACTTGGTCAGGTTGTGAATTTGTAAATTCTTTTAAAGATATGTTTTATATCTAAATAAAGATTATTATTATTATTATTAGGTGGACCGGACGATTTGAGGTGGTGGAGCACAAGACTAATGTCACCTATCTGGTGAACATGCCATCTCCTAGGAACTCTTTGTGGGTCATGCATGTTAATCGCGTGAGGCCCCACTTAGAAAGGTCCGAAGTGGGCATACTCCTAGCGACAGATGATGGAATGGAGGAGGAGACCAAGCATCTCCCTGACCTCCTGTCTGCAACAGAGCAAGATGGGTTAGTGGATGTTGGCAGCCTCTCTGCCACACTGACCCTTGATCAGCAGCAAGATTGTTGCCAAACTGTTGGCGCAATTCTCTGATTTGTTTTCCTTGATTCCTGGTATCACAGAGAGGTGCGTCCATGATGTGGACACTGGGGACAGTCCTCCTGAGAAGCACAAGGCTTACAGATTGAATGACAAGGTCAGACCTTACATCAAGGAGGAAGTCTCCAAGATGTTTGCCTTAGGGGTGATTGAGTCCTCTAGCAGTTCTTGGGCCAGCCCAGTGGTTTTGGTCCCAAAGGCTGCCGTGCCTAGTGCCACACCCGAACACCGGTTCTGTGTGGACTACCGAGGACTCAATTCAGTCACCAGGACTGGCGCACACCCCATCCCCAGAGCTGATGAGCTCATTGATTGGTTAGAGGCTGCATGGTACCTCAGCACGTTTGATTTGATGTCTGGGTACTGGCAGATCGCCTTAACTGATGGGGCCAATGAGAGGTCAGCATTCTCCACACCATATGGGCACTACCAATTCTGGGTTATGCCCTTTGGAATGAAGAATGCCCCTGCCACTTTTCCGTGGTTGGTCAACCAGGTGTCTGGACTGGAGGATTTCAGTGCCGCCTACCTTGATGACATTGCAGCGTTTAGCACCAGTTGGGAAGAACATCTGTGCCACCTCTGGGAAGTGTTGATGGCACCGCGCAAGGCAGGCCTCACGATCAAGTCAAGTAGGTGCCAGATCGGGCAGGGTTCTGTGGTGGCTTGGGGCACCAGGTAGGGAGCAGCCAGGTAGCACCCCTGCAACCCAAGATTTAAACCATCCTGGCATGGGAACCCCCAAAGACTCAGACAAAGGTGAGAGCCTCTTTATGACTCACGGTTATTACAGGAGGTTTGTCAAGGGGTATGTCAACATTGTTGCACCCTTGACTGAGCTGACTTCCAGGAAGCAGCACAAGAAATTGAACTGGACTGACACTTGTCAGAAGGATTTTGACTCCCTGAAGACTGCCATGTGGGCAGCATCCGTGCTTCAGGCGCCCAACTTCTCGAAGGAAATCATTGTTCAAACAGACGCTTCAGAGTATGGTGTGGGGGCTGTTCTATCACAGATTAATGGCCTAAACCAACCTGTAGCCTTCATCAGTAAAGTTACTTCCACAGGAACAGAGGTGGAGTGCAATTGAGCGTGAGGCATTGCTATGGTCTGGGCACTGAAGAAGTTGAGACCATACCTGTTTGGGACTCAATTCCAGTTTCAGACAGACCACAGGCCCCTCAGATGGCTGATGCAGATGAGGGGTAAGAACTCAAATGTGTTGAGGTGGTCCATTTCCCTACAGGGAAAGGACTTTATGGTGGAACACTGCCCTGGTACTGAACACGCCAATGCTGATGGTCTGTCCAGATTTTTCCGCCTTAGTGAAGAAAACTCCCAAGGGGAAGGGGAGTTCTCCCCACATTTCAGCTGGAGGGGACACATGTTAGACCTGGTATCATTGGCTTGAGTCACCCATTGTGTTTACTGATTGCCTCCTCTGTTTTTGATATGTTTTGCTGGTTAGATGCTTTGGGCTCTGTGCCACTGCAATTCAGTGCCACAGCGCAAGTGCAGCCCTTATAAAGGGCAGCTGTCACCCAAAGGGTATCCTGGCGCTTAGGTTACAGATCAGCGGGAGCAAAAAAACAGCGTGATTTACTCTCTAGGGAATAGACTGGTTTTCAGTTCCTTCCTGAAGCCGGACAAGGTGTTAAGCTTGTATTGATTAGTGACTCCACGATTGGGTTATCTGGTTTTCTTGTCAGTACAGTGCATCATGTGTGCCCAGGGCATGTAAATCAAATGCTGCTGTGGGGCTTGCAGCACTGGTTGTGCCACCCACAGAAGCATCTTGTAAACTGTGTCTCAGGTTTTCCATTGCAGGGCCTGTATGCAGTCTGTGACTGCCATGTCAACTTGGCAAATGCACCTACTTGCCAGTCCCAAAACCTTCCCTTTTCTTGATATCAGACATCCCTACGGTAGGCCCAAGGGCAGGGTGCATAAGGATAAGGTAGGACATGCCCTGGTGTGTGCGGCATGTCCCAATAGTGAATTACAGTCATTTTCATTTGTCACTATTGCAAGGCTATTTGTTCCCCATAGGCCAGAATGGGCTGTTTGATTATTACATCTTATAATCCTAACTGACTCAGGGAACTAGGTAGAAATTCGAGTTTAGTATGCCTGAACTCAGAATGATACAATACATCTTTTAGTGAAGTTTTTTTTAACATTCTGTGTTTGAAAATACAATTTTTAGAAAGTAGGTATTTTCTAGCCTAACTAGCCGAGCCTGCCTCTGCTAGGTTGTGTATTCCTTGTCTGGAGTTTGAGCGACAGGGGCTGGGGGATTCTAGGAGACAGGATGAAGTCAGCCCAGGGCTGAATAGAGAGATCTGCATGTTGATGGGTGGGAGGAGTTGCACCTTGGACCTGAATTGGGCTGTGCCTCCCCTCCACTATGCTGGCCCCACCTCCTTTGGTGTGTCTGATGTCCCTGGTCTACCCTGTGAAAGGAAAGAAGGAGTCTTGTCAACAAAGTGCTCCAGGACTGACCAGAACGTGTCTGGACTAGCCTCTGCCTTTAGAGAACAAAGAGAATAGTAGTAGAAATCTGGAGACTCAGACCCCAAAACTTAGGATCACTTTGGGAACAAAACAAGACGACCCTCTGCCAAGGAGGAGCACCTAGAGACCGCAGGAGTTGTACTGCCCCTCTTCCAGAGCGCTGTAGTGGGTTGGCCTGTGGTAGTGTCTCTCATGCCAAGGAGAGGTAGAAAGGACCAAGGAAGAAACTTTCATCATCTTGCCAAATATTCTACAAAGGCTAGAGCAAGCTAGCCTCCTGTTCGAAGACGCAGGGATACCAACGACTTCATCTCTTCTGTTTGAGGAAAGCTGGAACTGCTGTTTCCGCCGCTACAGAGGAACTCTGCAATCGGCTCTGAGATCATCATCTGGACGGAGCCGTTCATTGCCAAGAGTGACCAAGCACTCATTGACTAAAAGTCATCAGCAATGATCTGTGGTGCCAGCGCTGCCATAACATCACCTCCTATCCGATTGAATTGAATATTGAATTGAATATGCTCTTATATAGCGCATGGCTACCTGGAAGCATCCCAGCACTCAAACGTTCGGTATGGAGCAGATGGAATTTATGGGAATAGCCATGTCTTCAATTGTCTGCGAAACGAGAGATGGTAGGTTTCCTGACAGATGGGCAGAGGCAAGGAGTTCCACAGCCTGGATGCGTTGTAGGAAAAAAGTTGTCCTCCTGTGCGGGACTTCCTGATTCTGGGGACCTCAGCCAGATGTAGTTCATTAGAGCGAAGACTCCTGGTTGCTTTGTAGGGTTTAATAAGGTTGTTAAGAATAGGCGGACCTCTGCCCTGCAAATTTTTGTGTGTAATGCAAAGAGCTTTAAAGTGTATTGGCTCTTGCATCGGGAGCCAGTGGAGTGTTTCTAGGGCTGGTTTGGCTGAGGAACAGTTGTTTGCGCCTGTAAGAAGTCTTGCTGCCGAGTTCTGGACCACCTGAAGTTTGTGGATAACCGAGGTGGGGGCTCCTAAATAAAGGGTGTTACCATAATCCAACCTCAATAGAATGAGTGCTTGGATTAGGATTTTTTTTTTAGCTCTCAGGTAGGAGGGGCAGTATTTTGCATGTTGACCTCAACAGGCCGAAGCAAATAGCAGCTGTTTTTCTGGCTTGGGCTCTAAAAGTGAGCACGAGGTCAGGCCAGAAGCCCAGGGTCTTTATTTCCTTTTAAGGAATTGTGGCGGGTCCCATATACGACAGCCCCAGCGTATGTGGGTTGAAGATTGCTTGGTTACCCAGCAACATGTGCTCCGTCTTGTCGCCGTTGAGTTTAAGGGGAGACAAACTGAAGCCCCCCCCTGTTTGCATCCGCCTTCAGGGACCTGCCGCATCGTTTTCCCCTTAAGTAAGAAACCAACGCTACCACGTGACACATGACCTCGCAGCTCCCTGATGCCGAGAAGAGCCTTTGTATGTTTTTCTGGAGGTACAATTCTGTGAGTGTCCAGGTGTGACTCCAGGCCCAACGCTGCGCTCTTCGCAGGTGGCCTGTACTCCCAGAACTCTGATGTGCATTTAAGTGATAACTCCCGTTGGGCTTATCCATTGCCAGAGACACTTGAAGCTAAAGCCTATTTTTGAGTAACCGTAACGCCTATTCGTACTGTGGATTTTTGTCGTAAGGTCTTGTGATATTTGAATAAAGATTACTTATATTTGATACATCCCGGTGTGGTGTCCGTTTGTAGTGGTTCATCAATATTACTTTATGGGTTCATAAAGGCTTAACACACTGCCTCTGAGATAAGCCTGCCTGCTTGTGCCGGGCTACCAAGGGGGTGAGCAGGGGCTATCTTCAGCGTGTAATTCCCTTGCCCTGACGTAGACGAAGGGTTCCTATTTGACAAAGGTGCATACAGTTGCCAACTAGAGATTCCGGCTTCTAACATAAATTTAAAGTAAAAATATTATTAAATGAGTGACAGGAGCCACTCATTTATTATTCACAGGTCCTTGTAAGGAAGACCCCAAAATGCCCTGCTAGGAATCATTAAACATATTTTTCAGTCTGGTGGTATCCACAGAAGAGACGGGGACACCGCACATGCAGCACCCTCCCAGACCCTCAAAAGGCTCTAGGAATTTCATCGCCCAGGGCTACTATATTAAAAAGGGAGCAGGTGTGCAGCCTTAAAGGTCCGAGGGTCCCCATCTCATGGGCGAGCTCAATTGCTGAGTCATAGGGAGATTACCACTGGGACAATGTCTCTCTGCTGATAAGAGTGTGGCAAGAAAGACACGTATCCCCCAACCTGGCAGGAGCTGCAGAAATGCATTTGCCAGGTGGAAGCACAGATTTTTCCCTGCCCACCCTCTTGCAGGCAGGGAAACAGAGATTGCTGTAACCAAAAAAGAGAGAATACGCAGTTCCCCAGGTTAAAAAGGGGGACGGACAGATGAACCAAAGTGAGTGAAAGGAGCACAGGAAGGGAATACTCCTTGTTGGAACTAGAGCCCTCACACACCCAGCAAAGTAGGTGTCATGCTTCATCATATGGGCTCGCTCCACATCGGGCGGCAGTGCAATACCCGACGGGCACCCATGAAGGGGCTCTTTAGCAGAGATCTTTTGTTCCTGCCTAATGGTGCCGTGGGTGTGAGGGCCCTAGGGGAAGAGGGGTGTGTGTGTAGATGTGCGTAAGTGGTTAAAAAAGGTTGGGTTGTCCACAGAGGACCTTTAATAAAGTGGTAACCTATGACCATGTATATAGAGTAGAGACTGGCTCCCTTGGACCCTTAAGCCAGAGAGCATCCACTTTGTTTGTTTTTATCAAACCTCCATCCCGACGAGGAGCGACCCCATATGACGAAGCATGACAACTAGCTTGCTGGGTGTGTGAGGACTCTAGTTCCAACAAGGAGAATTCCCCTCCTGTATCCCTTTCACTCACTTTGTTTCATCTGTCCCTCCCTCTTTTTAACCTGGGAAACTGCGTACTCTCTCTTTTTGGTTACTGTCTTTACGGCACGTACGCTGGACCCTGTTAAACAGCCCTCTCTGTCACTCTTTTTGTTAGAAACTGAGATTGCTCCCATCTGGTGGGAGCATAGAAAAAAATCTGCTTCCTCTGGGCGGCAGCAAAGCCGACAGCAGCCCCACCCAAAATGTGTGCGAACAGGTGAGCCGGCAGGGTGGCATGGGCCTTCCTCCACAGCTCCAAAGCAATGATGTTTTGTGGGTGTCCCATGTAGGAACGAAGCAAACACAAGATGATGGACGGAACTTTTCAGGCACTCACCCCCAGTCACAGATCTGAGTTGAATCCATCATTGTTCTTTAGCTCACTTCATCACCCCAGTTCAGACATAGCTACATGCAAATCAATCTTGACCCTGTGCCTCTTGGGAAAAGTCCAGCCCGAACTGCCAAGCCATGTCTTCCCTGGACCAGAAACAAGCATCCTGGAATGGTCCACCAACCTTAAGCCCCAGGGGATGGGGTCCTCTGACCAGTATTGGCTCTGGGGTGCACGTGCCACTCTCCATAAAATTATGTTCTGCTCAGGGGAATTGGGTTCCTGGGGCCAGTATTGGCACAGGGAAGAGGGCTGCATACCCCTTCCTCTTTAAATTAATTTCAGCCCCAAAAGGATAGGGTTCCAGGGGCCAGAATTGCCTCAGACAGGGGGGCTTCATGCCCCCTTCCATTGAAATTAATGCGATCCTTGGCCCGCGGATTTGGGGTCCCCGGGGACAAAATTGCCTAACAGAGTGGGGCAGCACCTCTCCCCTGTTAGCAACATTGACTAACGGAGCGGGGCTGGATGGCTCCTCTGCAATATTTTAAAAAAAAATACAATACTTTAAAGCTTGTGCCAGCAGTATGGGTGCTGACAGGGGTGCTGGTGGCCTCGGGGGCCCTGGAGTT
This sequence comes from Lissotriton vulgaris, assembly GCF_964263255.1. Lineage (NCBI taxonomy): Eukaryota > Metazoa > Chordata > Amphibia > Caudata > Salamandridae > Lissotriton > Lissotriton vulgaris. The sequence goes on along the minus strand of NC_141689.1, from coordinate 1,170,469,995 downwards.
CACCCTGCATCCCTCAATACAAAAAGGTGGTGAGTGCCCTAGGTGGGCCTGGGTGCCCATACCAATATTAAAAATATAAAAAGGGGAAAAATTGATAATTCATGAGTGCTGTGAGCCGATCAAATATTATTAACTGCTCCTAGCAAGGATTGTCAAATAATACCCTAGGGCTTTTTTCAACTACATATTTCCTTGCTGGTGGTTCCCCTAGAAGGGGCAGGGACACCACCAAATATTGTTGTGAATGTTGTGGGGGGCTGCAGGGAATGATCTTTAGCTGGGGTGCAGAGACTTCTATTGGTTGGTTCCATGGTTGCACTTTGTGCCTTCAGAAATGTCAAAAGAAAGACTCAAATACATGTTACTATTTTTTAAGGGATTTGTTCAAAACATTGAACGACAATCAATCTTATTAATCATTGAAATGTGTGAATTTATGAACCATACATTAGTTTATGATTATTGGTGACTGTTAGAAATGGGGATATGTAGTTGGTAATGGTGTGCACCTTTGTCCAAGTAGAGACCCTTCCTTCTAGTCAGGATAAGGGAGTTACACTACTAAAATAACCCCTGCTAATCCCATTGGTAGGGAACAGTCAGGCTTATCTCAGAGGCAGTTTGTAAAGCATTTGCACATAACCATCAGTAATATAGTGGAAACACTATAAAAGTACACTTCACCGGTTAAATAAAATATCCAATATTTTTATATATCCAAAACAAGACCAAAATGATACAAAGCCAACATACGGTACTTAAAAATATGCACTTTGCTAGAATAACTTTGAAAATGCAGTTCTTCTGAGTCTGTAGCTCTGTCCGGGGCTACCACGATATTGAAAACAACTAAATCCTACACATCCATCTGACTGCATTGGTCAGGAGTGTCAGTAGACTTGAACACAGTACCTTTTGTGTTGTGGCCGACATGTTAATGTGAGCTGTTCGTGGCAACTGTCGCAGTCGCGATGTAAAGAGAAGCTGTGCAGCGTGCAGTGCCCTCAAGATGCAGTGCAGGCAGCGACTCAGCGACAGTCGATTACTTATATTTGATACATCCCAGTGTGGTGTCCCTTTGTAGTGGTTCATCAATATTACTTCATGGGTTCATAAATGCTTAACACACTGCCTCTGAGATAAGCCTGTCTGCTTGTGCCAGGCTACCAAGGGGGTGAGCAGGGGTTATCTTCAGCGTGTAATTCCCTTACCCTGACGTAGACGAAGGGTTCCTATTTGACAAAGGTGCATACAGTTGCCAACTAGAGACTCCGGCTTCTAACATAAATTTAAAGTATAAATATTATTAAATGAGTGACAGGAGCCACTCATTTATTTTTCACTGGTCCTTGTAAGGAAGACCCCAAAATGCCCTGCTAGGAATCATTAAACATATTTTTCAGTCTGGTGGTATCCACAGAAGAGACGGGGACACCGCACATGCAGCACCCTCCCAGAGCCTCAAAAGGCTCTAGGAATTTCATCGCCCAGGGCTACTATATTAAAAAGGGAGCAGGTGTGCAGCCTTAAAGGTCCGAGGGGCCCCATCTCATGGGCCAGCTCAATTGCTGAGTCATAGGGAGATTACCACTGGGACAATGTCTCTCTGCTGACAAGAGTGTGCAAGAAAGACACGTATCCCCCAACCTGGCAGGAGCTGCAGAAATGCATTTGCCAGGTGGAAGCACACATTTTTCCCTGCCTACCCTCTTGCCGGCAGGGAAACATAGATTGCTGTAACCAAAAAAGAGAGAATACGCAGTTCCCCAGGTTAAAAAGGGGGACGGATAGATGAGCCAAAGTGAGTGAAAGGCACACAGGAGGGGAATACTCCTTGTTGGCACTACAGCCCTCACACACCCAGCACCTAGGTGTCATGCTTCATCATATGGGCTCGCTCCACATCGGGTCGGCAGTGCAATACCCGACGGGCACCCATGAAGGGGCTCTTTAGCAGAGATCTTTTGTTCCTGCCGAATGGTGCCAAGGGTGTGAGGGCCCTAGGGGAAGAGGGGTGTGTCTGTAGATGTGCGTAAGTGGTTAAAAAAGGCTGGGTTGTCCACAGAGGAACTTTAATAAAGTGGTAACCTATGACCATGTATATAGAGTAGAGACTGGCTCCCTTGGACCCTTAAGCCAGAGAGCATCCACTCTGTTTGTTTTTAGCAAAACTCCATCCTGACGAGGAGCGACCCCATATGACGAAGCATGACAACTAGCTTGCTGGGTGTGTGGGGACTCTAGTTCCAACAAGGAGGATTCCCCTCCTGTATCCCTTTCACTCACTTTGTTTCATCTGTCCCTCCCTTTTTTTAACCTGGGAAACTGCATACTCTCTCTTTTTTGGTTACTGTCTTTATGGCACGTACGCTGGACCCTGTTAAACAGCCCTCTCTGTCACTCTTTTTGTTAGAAACAGAGATTGCTACCCTTTTGGTGGGAGCATAGAAAAAAATCTGCTTCCTCTGGGCGGCAGCAAAGCCGATAGCAGCCCCACCCAAAATGTGTGCATACAGGTGAGCCGGCAGGGTTGCATGGGCCTTCCTCCACAGCTCCGAAGCAATGATGTTTTGTGGGTGTCCCATGTAGGAACGAAGCAAACACAAGATGATGGACGGAGCGCTGGAACTTTTCAGGCACTCACTCCCAGTCACAGATCTGAGTTGAATCCATCATTGTTCTTTAGCTCACTTCATCACCCCAGTTCAGACACAGCTACATGCAAATCAGTCTTGATCCTGTGCCTCTTGGGAAAAGTCCAGCCCGAACTGCCAAGCCATGTCTTCCCTGGACCAGAAAGAAGCATCCTGGAATGGTCCACCAACCTTAAGCCCCAGGGGATGGGGTCCTCGGACCAGTATTGGCTCTGGGGTGCACGTGCCACTCTCCATAAAATGATGTTCTGCTCAGGGGGATTGGGTTCCTGGGGCCAGTATTGGCACAGGGAAGAGGGCAGCATGCCCCTTCCTCTTTAAATTATTTTCAGCCCCAAAAGGATAGGGTTCCAGGGGCCAGATTTGGCTCAGACAGGGGGGCTTCATGCCCCCTTCCATTTAAATGAATGCGATCCTTGGCCCGCGGATTTGGGGTCCTCGGGGACAACATTGCCTAACAGAGTGGGGCAGCACCTCTCCCCTGTTAGCAACATTGACTAACGGACTGGGGCTGGATGGCTCCTCTGCAATATTTTAAAAAAAATACAATACTTTAAAGCTTGTGCCAGCAGTATGGGTGCTGACAGGGGTGCTGGTGGCCTCGGGGGCCCTGGAGTTCGCCCTGGATCCCTCAATACAAAAAGGTGGTGAGTGCCCTAGGTGGGCCTGGGTGCCCATACCAATATTAAAAAAAATAGGGGAAAAATTGATAATTCATGAGTGCTGCGAGCCGATCAAATAGTATTAACTGCTCCTAGAAAAGATTGTCAAATAATACCCTAGGGCTTTTTTCAACTACATATTTCCTTGCTGGTGGTTCCCCTAGAAGAGGCAGGGACACCACCAAATATTGTTGTGAATGTTGTGGGGGACTACAGGGAATGATCTTTAGCTGGGGTGTAGAGACTTCTATTGTTTGGTTCCATGGTTGCACTTTGTGCCTTCAAAAATGTCAAAAGAAAGACTCAAATACATGTTACTATTTTTTAAGGGATTTGTTCAAAACATTGAACGACAATCAATCTTATTAATCATTGAAATGTGTGAATTTATGAACCATGCATTAGTTTATGATTATTGGTGACTGTTAGAAATGGGGATCTGTTTTTGGCAATGGTTTGCACCTTTGTCCAAGTAGAGACCCTTCCTTCTAGTCAGGATAAGGGAGTTACACTCCTAAAATAACCCCTGCTAATCCCATTGGTAGCTTGGCACGAACAGTCAGGCTTATCTCAGAGGCAGTTTGCAAAGCATTTGCACATAACCATCAGTAATATAGTGGAAACACTATAAAAGTACACCCCACCAGTTAAATAAAATATCCAATATTTTTTATATATCCAAAACAAGACCAAAATGATACAAAGCCAACATACGGTACTTAAAAATATGCACTTTGCTAGTATAACTTTAAAAATGCAGTTCTTCTGAGTCGGTAGCTCTGTCCGGGGCTACCACGATACTGAAAACAATTAAATCCTACACATCCATCTGACTGCATTGGTCAGGAGTGTCAGTAGACCTTTTGTGTTGTGGCCGACATGTTGGTGCGGGCTGTTCGTGGCAACTGTCGCAGGCGCGATATAAAGAGAAGCTGTGCAGCGTGCAGTGCCCTCAAGTTGCAGTGCAGGCAGCGGCTCAGTGACAGTCGTCCAGCAGCGTCGGGGAGACCAGGGCTGTGATGCAACTTTAACAGCAGGATTATGAAAGTACAATCCAGTCCTTTCCCTGCCCAAGACAGAATCAGCATGCAGCAGGCCAACACAGTAGAGCACTCAGCAATGTGGAAGTTCCTTCTGACAACTTTTCCATTTCGTCTTCCTGGCTGGTTCCTTAGTTCATTAGTAATCTAAAGTTTTGGGTTTTTGGCCCCAATATCCCCACAATTTATACCCAGTTTCTCTTTGTTCTTTTGGTCAGAGAGTGTCTGTGCTCAGCCCAAACCAGTTCTGTCCTCTCTGGTCCAGCTTCCCGGCAGGAGGCGGAGACATCATTGACCAAGGTAGACTGTGCCTGTTCAGGTGCAAGGGAAATCTCCTCCCACCACTCTAAATGCAGCACAGGCCTATTCAGGTACTAGTGAAAACTCCTCTCACTACTCTGAATGCAGCCCAAGGCTAAGCTTTAAAATACTCACTTTCTAAAAGTGGTATTTTAAACACACAATATAAAAATCATCTTTACTAAAAGATGGATTTTTATATTCTGAGTTCAGGCATACTAAACTCCATCTTTCCATTTTGTCCCAATTGGAAGTTATATTTATAAGATGTTATAAATAAACTCCCATTCTATACTATTGGCCTTTTAATAGTAAAAAACAAAATACACTGAATTTCACTATCAGGATATGTCACACACCTCAGTATATGTCCTACCTTCAACATACACTGCACCCTGCCTATGGGGCTACCTTGGGCCTGCATTAAAGGACGTCTTACATGTAAGAAAAGCTAAGGTTAGGGCCTTGCAAGTGGGTGAACTTGCAAGTTCGACATGGCAGTACCAAACTGCGCACACACACTGCAGTGGCAGGTCTGAGTTAAATTTACAGGCTGTTCATGTGGGTGGCACATTCAGTGCTGCAATCCCACTAGAGCAGCATTAGATTTACAGGCCCTGGGCACACACAGTGCACGGTATTAGGGACTTACTAGTAAATCAAATATGCCAATCGTGGAATCACCAATCCATGAACACAATTTACACAGACAGCATGTGCAGTTTAGCAATGAAGAGCAGAGTCCTAAAACCAACAAAAATGGGGTCGAAAACCGGACATCAAAAAGCAAAATGTTTGGGGTTAAACCCTCTGAAAAAGCCGAGACTAACAGTGACTGTTTGACAAAGTCAGTATGCTTGCCTTACTTAAAATAATATCCTTTATATTTTTATACATAGTCAGCTATGCACACCAGCGGGGGTGGGGTGAGAGGCCTAGCCAGATACCCGATCATGTGCCCAACTCCCTTCTGTACCATGCACGGCACTGGGTTGGCAGCCAACGAGGGTTGGGATGCCCTGAACCCGAAACCCCTGCCACACAAGGCCAAAGGTTGTGCACAGTAGGAAGTTGGCCAACAGTGGGGGCATTAGAATTACTTTAGGGCACAAATTATTGTTAAATGAGATTATTTTAGTGGTTTTGTTTGTTTAAAATTCTATGTTTGCACTGTCATTTCCACCTAAAAATAATGCCAATTTAACCTTTATTTTGTCGGTGGAAAAGATCTTGGGGTCAAGGAACTTCTATTTCACAGAACCATCTCTAATAGAAAGGGGAGTGGGCATGCATTGCACATGTTGAGCCACTGTTGAGCCCCAAGGACCCCATCTCCTGTGGTCAATGATTTATTTAGAGGGGAGGGTGGTGGGCAGCACCACTCCCTGAGCCTGCTATAGGCCCCTGGGACGCATCACGTGGGACCGCATATAATATAAATTTGGAGGGAGGCATGCAGCTCCAATCCCCAAACCCACTGTTGGGCCATGGATATCGCATCGCCCGTGCTGACTGAATGTTGGGGAGAAGTGCATGGGCCCCACTCCCGAGCCGTACACTGGCTCCAGGTACCCATCCTTTGGAGTCCGTTGCAGCAGTGACCTAAGGATCCCATCCCCGGGACACAGCTGTTTTCTACCTGGGCGTGCCCAGGCTTATCCTGCCTGTACTCGCTGAGGCAAAAAACTGAACTTTGCTCCTGCCCAGTAGGAGCAGTTGAAAATGCTGCTCCGGCTGGGTGGGAGCAAAGGGATGGTATTGGCACCCAACAGCACACAGTACACCCAGGGTGGGCACCGGGACATCCAATAAATAAATAAATATTTTAAAAGAATTTGTGTGGTCAGAAAATCTTTGTTTTTAAACATGGCAGATAACACAAATTGTGGTGTGTGTTGTATTTGTTACTTTCCCTAATTGTCAATTAAATTCAGTTAAATTAATCTGTATTCGATAGTGCGTCATAATCATAAAAGATAAAAACATAAAAACCTTCAAAATATTCAAATATACAGTCCACCTTTTTTCGTTCAAAGCCTACATTCTAAAAACATTAGGTACAGTTTAAAAGCAGGGAGCCACCCTATCAGTCACATCGTTATAAGCTAGGTACACATTATATTATTCCAGTATATTGTTCATTTTAGTTCTGACATAACTGTCAAATCTTTGTAGTATTCAGCATTTGAGGTAATACCAGAACTCAGTTTTTAACTGTGGATTTTTTAGTGAATTTAACACATTTTTAATAATGTACTTAATTTCCAAAACGTGCTGCACTTGGCCTTTGAACTTGCATTTAGGGGTTTGGAAGGAAAGCCAGGCTTGTAGCAAGGCCATGAGCCCAGCCCACCATGATTGGCAAACCCATGATGCACAGGACCTTCATCTTTGTGTAGACTTCAGTCAGGCCTAGTGCCCAAACCGCAGTGGATGGCCATGATTGACTGTGCATGGCCTGCAACCTTGTGACTCAGTTTAGGCACTGGGATGGGTCAATGGCCAGGACCTGTGCCTAGCCATCCATGCAAAGCCAACACCCACTCTGTGCCCATCCCATCATGGGCAGCTACCCCACAGCACACAGGGTTTGGCCATAGGGTTTGGTATTTGGCCAGACACAGTGGGTGTTGGTGAAGTAGCAAGGTCAGGTCTGGGAACCTCAAACAAGGAATCATTAAAAAACGTTAAAAAAACATACTTGATCAGGCCACAAGTGAAGCTCTGAGGCCAATCCATTGTGCACACAGACAAAGAGCATGTGCCGTGGGTGGTGGCTGCACATGGAGGAATCAGCAAATGCCAACCCCCCCCAGTATGTACCGCCGAAGCAAATGATCATCACATGCTGAACATGGTCTCTGCATCAGAGGTGCCCAACAAGGTATGTGCAACCACTGCACCAACAGCCCCTTTGCCTCTGTTGTCAAATCTTGCTGAAACCTGAGATCCCTACACAGTACTTACCTTGCTTACGACCTGTAAAATACTATGAAGATTAGTTAACCAGGGAAGGCTGTGCACAGTTGGGATTGCCAAGCCATGGAGGGTTAATGCAGGAGCTGGTTTTACAGCCATCCTTTAAAAAAGGCCGGGCCTTGTGACCAACCACTTGGCAAAACAACATGCACAGTGGCTTGTGGCCACTCATGAGGGTTAGGCATAGGGCCGTTACCACAGGCCAGGCCATGCAGCCATGCCTGCTGTGAATGGCTGCAGCCTGGCACTGGGGGAGCCTGGCCAGCTACAGAGGAATAGAGACTTCATTTGGGCTCATCAAACATTAACCTATAATGTGATTTAACCCCTTCGCTGCTGGAGTCATTCCCCTGCTGTGCTGGGGGAAGGGGGGGCCCACACTGCGCCCCGGTGCTCATGAGCCATGGTTCTCGTGTGCTCATGACGAGCTGAGCTCGTCACGGCCATGCCCGTTTCAATAGAACGCTCATCACAGCAGGGGAAATATCCCCGCGTGTGAGAGTTCTAACGGCCGTGACGAGCTCAGCTTGTCATGAGCACACAAGAACCGTTGCTCATGAAGAGCTGAGCTCGTCATGAGCGTGGGAGGTGTTAGTATGCAACAAGTAATGTCATATGTTAGGCATAGTGGGGAGGGAAACAAGGGAATCCTACTCACTTGGAGCCTGGGTGTATAGTTATAAAAAAGGAACAACGGCTCCTGTGGATAGATATATAGCACTTATAGTAAATATTAAAAACAATAGCAATGTAGGGTGGTATGTAGGACGTCAAAGAAAGAAGCTGTCAATACACTTAGTATGGTAGTAAATTTGTATAGTTTATATGAACATTGGCAAAATTAATCTTACTACAAAATATGCAACATATTTTACAAATATAGCATAAAAAGTGACTGTGTGCCCCAAGTGAATATCTCAAAGAACCAACACCATTAAAGTGAAAATCAAATAACATATAGAAAAGGAATGTTTCTGTTTTTTCAATTGATTTATAACAAAAAGAGGCAACCAAGCAGAATGTATCCAATCAATATACAACAGTTGTAGAATTTGGGCAACTATTGTACAAGGTCTGTCTCTTTGTAGCTGTTGACGACGTTTCGACCCGTAGTGGATGCAGGGTCTCCTCAGGACTGGTCAATGTAGGGACACCCCAGAAAAAGGTGAAAGGAGCAGGCATGCTTGGGTTAAAAGCCGGTCCAATGGATCCGTAATACAAAATGGCGTGAAAACGCAGGAGAGGCACGGAGCAAAAAGCACACGAGGGCGCTCTCTGTTCAGATATCCTTGCTGAATAGGATACAATGATTCTTCTCGTGGTAGTGGCGAATCGAATTTACAGATGATGCGGGCCCTGGTATCAGCGTGTTATTCAATAGGAATCTTTGTAAAGTGTCCTCTCCTGCTGGTGCGAGGTCATAAGCAGTGTATGCTAGGGGTGAAGTTAGGGTTAGTTTGTCTAACTTTTTCCCAAACCTATGATTCTTTCAATGGAATTGTTCACCATGCCATCTGATGCAAATATTTTTTGGGGACAATGACTAGATTTTGTAGGGAAAATGTTGTCAGAATTAGTTGAAAGACTACTTTAAAAAGTAATAATACATTTTTCGTATGGGTAGACACAAAACATGAATTGCAGATGAAAATAGCTCAAACAAATTACAAACATAATAAACTTATTACCTTCACCAATAAAAAAGAGAGGAATACATTGAAATTTTGGATGCAAAACATATATTCTACAAAAAGAAAACGGATTACAAATGTGTGTATCAAATCTACTGACAGAAGTATTATTTTACATGGTAGCAAATACCAGGCTGAGGGAGTAATTGATCATTTATCATTTTGTCCATAAATGCATATTAATAGAATTGCTGCATAATGATTTGCATCCAGTACATAATAAGCCAAGTTTAGCAAAATATGGAATCAACGGGTTGCAAAGAGAATTTTATTGACAAATGAATCTTAAAGATTGGAAAGACAGCCAGACAAGAAGCATTGATGAGTAAATCCGAAGAAAATATGACTGATCACTTTTCATGAGTAAAGATTACAAAGTTAATAAAATAACCATTTTCTAATCAGCCAGTTAATGCAAATGAAAATTGATTTAAAACGGATTTTCAAGAATCTTTCGATAAAGCAATACCCTCAGGGCAAATTGATGAAACAATTCTTGACAGAAGGGCAATCAAGAGGTATGCAGCATTTGTATGTTTAGGAAGCATCCCCTGCAGCAGTGTGATTGACAGAAAAACAACGTGCAAATCCACTTGTGTGAGAAGAGATACTCAACTGACTTCTAGGTCCTACAGGAATTATCTTTGTCATTATACCTAAATTGGCCATGTTTATTATTTAGAGGTATAAAACGTGTATAGCTCTCTGTTAAACACCAAATAAAAATCATGGGATTTGTTAACTAAAATTCATGCGCAGCTAAATCTGTAGATCCTGTGAGTATGATCCTGTACCCGATACCTTTAATGTTGAGTGTCCGTCTCTTCTGTCAAATTAATTGACTAGCCCTGGCGAACACTGTATGCAAATTACCAGGCATTAGTGAAAATGTACCAGCAGCACAAGATAGATGGATAGATAGAGAGATAGATAGATAGATAGATAGATAGACAGATAGATAGATAGATAGATAGATAGATAGATAGATAGATAGATAGATAGATAGATAGACAGACAGACAGACAGACAGATAGATAGATAGATAGATAGATAGATAGATAGATAGATAGATAGATAGATAGATAGATAGATAGATAGATAGATAGATAGATAGATAGATAGATAGATAGATAGATAGATAGATAGATAGATAGATAGATAGATAGATAGATAGATAGATAGATGCAGTCTTATGAACCCCTTGTGCCTGCATAGCATTACCTTTTGTGCTGCTCTAGTGGTTAAAATATAAAATCATATTTATGAGGTCAAGCAAAGCCGCTTTGTATGGCTTTGAATGGCCTGAAAGATATGGAGTAAGGAAAGACAGTGTAAATCGCTGCATTGCCTTATTCTGCATTAGGTAGGTGTTCCAAGGGCTGTAGTTGGTGTTCCCATGCAAAACCCTTGGATTTTGATGCTTCCTCAGATAAACAAAACCAAGTAAACTGGGGATGCACCACAACCTACACCTCCTTAGTGGAGGCAGAGCAAGAGGAAATAACTTTATTTCTCGTTGTTTAGTTCTTTCTTTTTGTTTCTTTCCTCATTCCATATGTGCTGCACATCGAAAAGTCTCACAGGATTGTTTCTGTGCAAGAAGTTGCCCTTACTGCACAAAAACAATTCTCCCTGTAACACAGGCACCCTTGCACCATGGTGTCAGGGTGCCTGCAATGGCTCTAGGCTACAGAAAAAGCACTAGTGCACGGAGGAAGGACAGAGCTGTACCAAATTGGATAAATACAGTGCATTCCTTCCCTTTTACTTTGACATAGGGAAGAGCAACAAGGTGAATTGCTGTGCTACCCTACGCCAACAACTTATAAATCAGGCCCAAAGTAATGATGTATGTTGTTTTATTTAATCTATCTCTCAAGAACACCAATGGTGCTAGAAGAAAACCCTTTACATAATCTGACAATATCTCAACATAACCCTCTGACATATTGCAAAATAGTCTCTTTAAAGACAACAGTATAAGGAAAAGTCAATGGTTGGACAAGGGCAGTGTACATATTGTTTAAGTTTGATTTGATTTAATATGAAAATATTTGAGAAGTTGGCCTGGTATATGATGATCAGTATTCTAGTGAGCACCTTGCACCAGTCCAAACGACCCTTATGGTGATTGGTTGTAAGTCAACCTATAGACCACCTATCCTAGGGGTAGCATGGACAAAAGCAGTCTTAGGCTAAACTCAAGAGGGCATGTAAAGCCAGATGTTTTACCATTTGCAATCCTTTTAACATCAAATGAAAGGACACCACACTAGTTATATATTATAAAATATATGTATTTATTACTAGAATAATCCCCTGTCCTCTTTATGAGGACAGAAGCACAAGCATTAAACAAAGAACTTCATATAACATACAAAAGATGCACAAATATGGATAGGCCGGGTGGCCACTCAAACCATATACTAAAATAGTGGTATAAGAACCACGTCACTAACAATGGTAAGGCCTAGGGCCTTGAGAATTGCTGGGGCTACACTGGACTAACGAAGGTTAGGTCGGGGGAGGCCCACATTATATGGGTGCAGTGTCTATAGGCAACTGTGTGCACCAATTGAAGTTAACGGTGCGTAAAAGTTAGAAAGTTACTGATTTAGGAGACTTCCGACTGGACTAGAACTTAACCACTTAAAACTAGGACACTAGAGGTGTAAACCACTACAGGAGCACTGGAGTACTCTTGTTACCTCACCCACAGGAAACGGGTGCATAGGTGTCAAAGTGCGTCGGGTTTCGATATGGAGTTCTATGTAGCCTGGGGGAAAAGATGCTGCAGGTGGCCAAGAGAGAAGAGTCCGGTTGGATCCAAGGGTGGATCAAAGATGTAGAGTACCTGAAAGCAGAAGGGACAGAGTCTGGGTCACTAGCCAGTGACATGGATGGAACCAGGAAGGAACCAGGCGATGTTGGGTTGCGATCAGGTGATGTTGTGAAGTTTGTCTCCGCTGTCAAATGGACCAGGAAGGATCGACGACAACCAGGAGGTGGACACGGACTGTCCCACAAAGATTCTTGCTGTCGGCGGTGTCGGTTCTTGAATCAGAGTCAACAGGCCTTGGCAAATGCAACCCATGCAGGATTCGGAGATGGCTTCTAGATCGGACCAGCAAGGTCTGATCGACTGCTACTTTTCAGGGGAGCGAGGGCCATTCTGGAGCAAACAGACCAGCAGTGTAAATTTGAAGGATCGTTGTCACAGAGGCCACTAGCTATCGGGCAAGTGACTGGACAAAGCGTCAAGCAGGAAAAATGCAAAAGGGCCCCACACAGCACTCGATGAGTGTGGAGAGGTGATCTTTGATGCAAAAGCTGCTCGGGGCAGGGGCTTTTCAATCTCCAATGCACAGCTTCGAGGGTGCCTCGGGAGCTGCACAGGAAGCACTTTGCTGGATTTCAAAGATAACTGGTCCCACATCTCACGTCGCCTCCATGGGTCTCAGCTTTGCTGGGACTGTGGATCGAGCTGTTGGAAGTCTGGGAGTCCAGGTCTTGTTGGTCTCTGTTGTTCGAGCTCCGGCGGGAGCAACGGCAAAGAAAGCCCTTGAGCGCTGATGGTGACTGCTTTTGCAGGGTGGTCATTCCTTGACCACAAGGGAGATTCTTCAGTCTTCTACGTCGAGCAGGATGTCAAAGGGTCCAGAGTTTTGTATCAAAGTTTCAGTCAGGATGCTCTCATGTCTATGGGCACAGCTACTACCTTTATTCCAAATCAAGGGGCTGGATCTCCTGCTAGGTCCCTCCTATGGGTGGGACCCAGGAAAGGGGTGGTTACATTCCTTTCCCTTTGTCCAGTTTCGCACCAGAGCTGGGGATGGAGTGCCCCAGCAGCGGTTTGAACTGGACTTTGCATGGGATACCTTGTGTGCCCCAGGCAGTGTCTAGTTTCATTCAACCCTCCCTGCCCCAATCCACTATCTCCTGTCTGGGTGGTGCTAGCACCTCCTTGTGACAGGAAACCTTTTGTCCAGGCCTCCTCTGCCGGAGTTTCGGTCAGCAGCAGGAGGCCAGACTTGTGTCTGTGGCAGCAGCATCCATTTTGTGATGCTGAGGGTCTCGTTAGATTTAACTGCGTTAAAGGAAAGTAACATGTATTCTCCCTCTAAAAGGGTGGACTGCTACCCCCGTCGCCAGGACTGGCGAGGTGGTAGTATTCCAAAGTGTATGAAATCTTACACGACATGTTTTGATAAAGCCAAACCATAGATAGCATTTAACCGTGAGGTTCATAATGCACTTAAGAGTATATGGTATGGCAATATCCCAGAACAGCTATAAGGATATGGTTCTGAAAGCTGCAGACAGGCTCAGCTCATGCTAGAGCACCATCTCACATAAAACCAAGCACTCTGCCTCCAGGATTGTTAAGTGGATAAACAACAAAAATGGCCAGGTACATACATTTAGAACTATTATAATTCACACCACACCTAGCCAATAATCCTAAGCGAGGCACGTTTTTCTTTCTGATTATTTTTTACTTAGTTTAGCAAGTTTTTTCAATTCAAACAATATGCAAAAAAGGGAGACACTACTATCAAAAGCATTAGACACCATCAACACAAATTACAAACATAAATACATGAAATATATTCATATAGCAACCAATGTAGACATAATGAAAAACATAATAAATAACATTCATATAGACACCATATATAAACACAAGGGGGTAGATGCAACCAAATACTGCATTTATGGGGCACCAGTCCTAATTTAGTATGTACAATGCGACTCATTACTGGAAGAAGGGACCTCGCAAGCAAGCAAGGATTCAAAGGTATAGGGTTTCCCGCCCCTCTGTGAATGGGATACTACAGCACTGAAAGAAAAAAAGACACACAGGCCATTTCCAGTCCCTGTCCTGAGGAGAACCCATGAGTCTTTGAAGGGTTCGAAGCGCGTTTGACTCTACGCTGGAATATGAATGTCTAAGGGTGTTGCAGAAAATACAGTTTAAATAAACCTTTTTTGCAAATACGACCCCGATAAAAGAACTGTTTTCCAGTGTAGCTGACAGGCAGGCCTATGAAAATTACTAGTTGGCCGCTTGTTTGTACATACTAAATCAGGACTGGTGCCCCATAAATGCAGTATTTGGTGGCATCTACCCCCTTGTGTTTATATATGGTGTCTATATGAATGTTATTTATTATGTTTTTCATTATATCTACATTGGTTGCTATATGAATGTATTTCATGTATTTATGTTTGTAATTTGTGTTGATGGTGTCTAATGCTTTTGATAGTAGTGTCTCCCTTTTTGCGTATATTGTTTGAATTGAAAAAACATGCTAAACTAAGTAAAAAATAATCAGAAAGAAAAACGTCCCTCGCTTAGGATTATTGGCTAGGTGTGGTGTGAATTATAATAGTTCTAAATGTATGTACCTGGCCATATTTGTTGTTTATCCAGTTAGAGTGGTCTAGGCCAGGTAGGAATTAGACCTAAGCCTTTGTTGTTTCCACTCCAGGATTGTTAAGGCCTGCCATATGAGTGACTTATAGGTGTATATGTGTCCAGATATAGGTTTAGACATAGGTATACTATATCTAAGCAAGGGGTGATTACACCACCTTGCCCCAGCTGAGTGATCAGCCAGTTGTGTCAGTTTGGATGGCCAGCCAGGGGTGGCAAAAGATATGCTGCAGCCCCTGGTAGGCTTTGGATGCACCTATGCCCTGGGTACCTATAGTACTCTGTACAAGGGCTGATAAGGTGACCAATCCCAATTGGAGATGTACCTAGGGTACATGGAGTCCATTTTAAAGAGAGAGCAGATAGCATGGGGCCCTGATTAGCAGGATCCCAGGCCAGCTAAGTCGAAAGCCAGCTAAACACTAGGCAAAGAATCTGGGGTAACCATAGTCAGGTATCCACCTTCCTACAAAATATTTGTTTAAAATCACATGGCTTTCCACAGTATTAATTTTTTATTTTCTGTATTTTGGAGTGAACGTTCAGGAGACTCTCCTGAGAAAAGGCAAACAACTGCTGGAAAACACAGAGGTTTCAGGTTTACATTTGTACGAAAATGTTACTCATGCATTGAATACTTTTTGTATAAAACTGCACACAGTTGAAAAATTATGTAAACAAATATTTAATTAAATGTTTTCACTGAGTTTAATTGAGTTGGACAGATGTCCAATTAGTTCTATATATGCTCAGAATAATTTCCAGTCCATGTGTTGACCAGCATGATGGTTGTGCAATATATTTTGTTTATCATTCACAATATGGAACCAAAACATTAATTGAAATAACTTTTTATTTGATTTTGTTTTCAGTTTTTAAGGAAAAAAGTGTGCACAAACACCATGCCCCAGAACTAATCGTACACCTGCTTCGAAACCAGACAGCCCTGGAATGAAGGTGTAGTTAATGGTGAAACTGATTGCCCTGCAAGACGAAAAGACATTTGATGATTTCTAAAGTAGGCAGGTAAATGCCACTTTAAGTGTACATATAGGGGCATTATTTATGAGAGCTCTGGGTTGCTTTTGCACAATGTAAAATGGTACATGCATGACGCAGGGCTTTCATAAAGATTTGAAGACACGGAAAGCCATTACGCGTGACTTTGAGTGGCATCATAATCCATGAGTACGACGAGACTTGCAAATCGCTGCATCGCCTTACTCTGTGCTCTGGAGGCATTCCATCAGCACGGTGGCTAGTTTTCCCAAGCAGCTGCCTTGGAGTTTAACGCTGCCCTAGATTTACAAAGTGATGTAAACCTGGGAAGGCGCCAAATCCATAAGCCTTCCAAGGTGTGGCATAACGAGGAGAAATATGTTTAGTTCTCCTCTTTTTCCATTTTTCATGCAACACACATAGAAAGAGGACAACTCCTCTTTGAATTGTTTTTGTCTAGGAAGATGCCCATTCCTACACAAAACAATCCTGCCTGTAATGGAGGCACGCTTGCACAATGATGCAACAGTGCCTCTGTTGGCGCTAAGCTGATGAAATCGAAATAGTACCAGCGCAAGCAGAAAAGACAGGAATGCACGGTTTTGCGTAAATAGGGTGCAATCCATCCCTTTCACTATGGCATAGGGCAGCGCAGCAAGGTGCCCTACGCCAAAATGTCATAAATGAGGCCCATAGCCACAAAATTATGGAGACGACATTCACAGTTTTTCTTGGGATATACTAGGATACAAACCACCATAATTCACTGGGGGGCATATTACCAAGAACCTAGTTAAAATTATCGCTGTTTTAGCACCAGGAAACTGTCGCTAAAACGGTGATAATGTACTTGCTAATATGCGTTATAGATTTCCAATAGAATCCCAGGTTAGATGTGCAGGGCATCTAACCTGGGCTTCTATTGGAATTCTATTACGCATATTAGCAAACCCATTATCTCCGTTTTAGCGGCAGTTTCCTGCCACTAAAAAGGCGATAATTTTAACAAGGTTCTTGCTGATATGCCCCTGGGTTTCCTGATTAATTTACCGTCATTCACTCAAGCATGTGAGCTAAGAGATATATGGGTCGATACAATGGAACACAGTTTGCTTTGGCACACCTGGCCATACTTTCTGGCATGGAACATTCATTAATTAACAGGACTTTGTAATAAATGCATTTTGCAAAAGATAAACGCAAGAGCCATTACTCTTCCTACTACCAGTGCAAGTTTCCATTTACACTAAAATGTGGTCGTCTGATTATCACTTGCTTAACCTTTATGTTACTTTTCCGTCAGAGAAATACGTTTGTTAATATGATTTAACATATTTTGATGTGTAAAATATTGTTAAAAATTATTTGAGGTCAAGGAGGAACACAACAAACATAAAAGCACCAAAATGATTTTTTTTTTAATCTTTGAAAGTAAATTTTATAGTTTTCTTAAGATTTTAAAAATCCTACTAACCAACGTCTGGGCAAGGGAATTAATTATAAGGAATTATCTCGGATATAGTGGCACCGACAAAATAAGGAAACAGCAGTGAAATGAATTATAACTGAGTCGGGATACTGTTTTTTTTCTTTGCTTTAGATTAGCAGGTCCAAAGTCATGCTGCTGGTTTCGAAAACTGCTGAGGCAACATGGCAGGCAATAGCATCATTCTTCCAGGGAACCTTTGCTTCAGAGAAAGTCACTCCATCTGAAAACCCATGGGGCTCCTCTGTTTGTACGACTTTAACAGAAAGAGGACAAGACTATTCTGCTGGCATAAGTTATTCATTTAGTTGATGATTTAATGATGAATACACAGCACTACGTAGTCTCTGGAGGATTTTATTCTTGGCTACAAAATGTATAAGGCTAAGAGCAATGTGTTGTATGACCTTCTTTCTGTAAAAACATAAACTTAATGAAAATGACTTACAATATTAAACCAGCAATTTAGGAAGGGATGGGCCTGGAAATGTCTTTCCATATGTGTAGACGTAGCCGAAAATGATGGGTTCGCCTTACAGTGATTAATATATTTTCCGATATAACAGGCGTGTCAGAGTGATGCTAGCCACTTATTCAGCTACCAGAGGGTGAGCACAGGATAATTTAGGGTGTGTTGTGACGAATCTCTCACTGAGATTGTGGTCCCTGCTGCAACAGGGTGCATTGCTCTGGCAACCAGAAACCCATTTTCTTAAAGTATTGTTTTGTTTTGCCTTGTGCTGTTTGTAAAAGGGATGATAGTCGTAATGAATTTATGTATATTTGTATCATTTGCTAGCTACAAAAATAATAAGCAGTAAACATAAAGAAGGGCAAATCAACTTAAAACCCAATTACAGGAGGTTGATGAGATTAAAGATAGCTACCACGAGAGTTTCAAAGAATTTGAAGAACTAAGAAAAAACAGAAACTTGGGGACAGATTTAGAGTTTGGCAGATGCATGTCATCTGCCAAAAAGTGTCATATGTCCAGTCCACCCTATTTAGAGGGGACTGATGTATATATTTATTCTAAATATGGTGAATGGGACATCCACAAAACAATAAATACCACACTTACACATTATTGGAGAAATTAGCGGGACTAAATGACTGTTTTCTATTAGTGGTATTACAACTTGTCATTTTAAGCAAGAGCATTGGTTTGCTAAGAAGATAAGAACGTTTACAAACAATTAGTAAGCATAAGGTGTTGATTATTAGTGAGTAAAAAGGTAATCACGAGCAAGTTTTTTTTTTCAAATTAAAGTATTTATTTTCTATTGCCAAGCGTAGAAGTGAGAAGTCTACTTAACACCTTCATTTCCCAGACTGTTTTGTTTTCTATTCAGGAGAATGACCATAACCCTCAGAAAAACAATGCAGGTATCCTTGGATATTATGCTTTTGTTCTGATTGGTATCTTTAGGATAGAAGAGTGGACAGCAAATATAACAGTTGTGTACAAGCGTTTATTCATTCTCCTCAGTGGTAACGTGTTTACAGCAAATCCTCCTTTTTACATTAGGTGTATGTCCATGTTTCTATGTGAATGCGAGGCTATGGTGTAAGCTTTGTGTCAAAACCAATGCCTTCACACTATGGCCCCCATCAACTGCAGCTGGCCTCTATTTCTTTTGATTCTTAGGGCCTTATTTAAAATGTGGTACACAGGATACTCCATTACAAACATGAAAAGGCATTATAGTCTTTAGCACTTGTAATATGGGAGACATCATATCCATCATGTTTTGATTGAGAATGCCACATGGCAAACTCTTAATACAGCCCTTAGATCATGTTAGATGAGGATTTTAAGATAGGTAAAATTCACTGTATCTCCTTACTCAATTCAAATGTGAAATCATGTTTGTTGCACAAGGGTGCAAAGAAATTGAAAAAAACAGCTGCCTTCTGCTCAATATGATGCTGAATCTAGGAAAGATTAAGAATCTTTCCCTGGACTAAGAATAAGACTATATTGTCCTTTGGAAAGACAAAAAAGCAGTTTCTGAAGGATCCTGAGAACTTATGCAGGATCACCCTTAAACTGAAAAGGTTGTAAAGACCTTTTAAAGTGCTAAGGCCACTGTATTACAGTTTATTTAATACTAAGAGTTGGAAGAAATTATTTTTGCGGAATTGAATTGCAAACATTTATACAGGAGGCTTAAGTCAAAGACTAGATGCATAACATATGGATTGTCAAGGCATTTTGAACTATGCATAGATCAGTCCCAAGACAAGAGAGGCTGTGGAGATGCAAGAGAGTTGCAGATAAGTGGCAGGTCATGGATCTTCCTGTATCTTACTTGTACCTAATGTGCATGGGATCAGGTAACTGGTAAAACTGGAACAATCTGGATGGAGTATCTGGTGAAACACAGTGAAGTGCTTTGTGAGTCAGACAAAATGCGTTGAATTCAACGCATTTCGTGACTTCTGTCAGTACAATCATTTCCACGTTGCAATGATGGGGTCAGTACAGTTCAAGCCGAGAATTTGGTTGACAGTAAGTTGCTTATTCATGATAGCCTTGCTTCACTTTTGTACCAGATAAAGTAGTACATGTGTGATACAGGGCTCTTAATCCGAATTATGAAGCCTTGCAAAGCCACCCTGTGTGGCTTTGAGTGGCCTCATAAATCATGAGCAAATCCCCGTCTCACCTTACTCTGTACCCAGGAAGCATCCCATGGGCGTTAAAGTGGGTTTTCCCAAGCAACACCCATAGGATTTTACTTTGGCCCAGATTTACAAAAACATGTAAACCCGGGACGCGCCAAATCTGTACATCTCCCGAGATGAGGCGTTACTAGGTAAAATATGTATATTTCTCCTTGGTTTTTCCTCTTTCAATGTGTGCTGCATTCTGCAGCACACATAGAAAGAAGAAAATGGCTCCTAGCATTGTTTTGTGCAGAAAGTTGTTCCTTCCTGCACAAAATCAATCCTGCGTTCAATAGAGGCACCCTTGCACTATGGTGCCTACGTTGGTGCTACACTGATGAAATGGCACTAGAAAACTAAGAAAGGACATGAATGCACTGTATTGCTTAAATACAGTGCATTCTTGCCCTGTCACTTTGGCTTAGGGCAGTGCAGCAAGGTGGCTAGCTGCATCGCCCTATTCCAAAATCCCATAAATGAGCCCCCAAGGCTTTTGGCCATTTTCAAAGGGGAACATTATCACAGCATGAACTGTGTATTACATTTGTTGAGGGATAATCAGTCATCAAATTGCTAAAAGTCCATAAGGAGGTGAAAAGCACTCTTAGATAAAGCATTCATGTGAATCACAGAAAGGAGGGTGCTTCTAAAATAACTACCAAGTTCAGTACATTCTTCACCGATAAAGGGTAAATACATAAAGAGACTACCCAACATAATTGAATGAAAGGAAACATCAATCCACTGGGATATGGATTAGGGTCTCTGTAATTGAAAGGTTGAATACAGTAAATTCAAAGGAATCAGGGTTTGAATCTGGGCCTGACATTCTTTGTGTTGTAACAGTTACCGTTTACCAATTAGATTCCAGGATATCTGCCACATATGTCAGGTGGCTAAATTGGTAAGCATGAAGTAAGATCATTAGTGGAGCATTAGTGGAACAAGTACATTATGAATTGATTGGGCGGAAGGAATAAGTGATGTCATCCTTAATTTGATATTGGCTGTCAGGAAAGAAATTAAGCAAACCTCACCCTTTGATTGTGAAAGTCCACCATCACCTGGCATGGTGTTGGATCCTGTGTGGATTTATTTCTGTTTAGTTGTTCTTACATCAGTTTTGGTTTCCACATCATCAGTGTAATCCCAACTGATTGTCCTTAGGCAAGCAAACTATCCTTTGTTTTGCAACTATGAGAAACAGGATACTGAATAGGTGATTTAGGTTTAGATTTGACACCAGTCTACACATAGCTGAAGTTGTGATAATGGTCAACACTCACTTTCAAGATAGCTGTTGACATAGCATGTTTCAGCCACCGTTGAGCTATCTTCTATTGCTGCTCATGCGTAAAGCAGGAATAGGAGTTTGCTTGGCCTGACAAGAGTGCTTTGCCAATCCTGTAAGCACTAGGACAATATTTCTATACATTCAGGTACAATATAGGGACATCTTAGGGGAAATAATTATTTCCATTATCTATTTGGTTATGCATATCATCATAATGATATGGTTTGAATAATTCAGATTGTTTTCATGGAGAAACCTGTATGGAATTTGTGCACACACATTATAACTATAAGCAATGCCAACACGTACCCCTGCTTAGCAATAGGTGTCTAAGTAGTTGACATTAAATGCAAGCTATAAGGTATACACATTCACCAACAAATTACCATGCACTCACAGAGAGTAATGGAGTGCCATGCCATTGTAGCTTAGCAACTATCATAATCAGGCAAAAATCTATATAGCCAAGTATCTCCTGTGAGGAGGAGGAAAGCCATCTCTATATGCCTGGAAGCTTTGACCATCCTAAGGACATTTTCCAAACAAATATTTTATTGAAATGTTTGCATATCATCTAAAGAGAGACTCTGTTCCCCCATGTACTACCAACATTCTTAGTATCTATAATTAGCTAGGAAGCAGAGGCTGATTGATGTGAAAATCTATGTTGATACTATTAACAAACATGTCACTAATCTGATTTTTCATGTTTTGCTTAATGATGGATTGCAGAAGTGCCTTGAGGTGAATGTTTATATTAATACTGCAAGAATTTCCCCATGACATATTGCCATGAAAATGGCACTGTCTTCTCAAAATGCAGGTGGCAGAAACCTTTAACATGCCTTCCGCTTAGTAAAATGTAAAATAGAGTACACCTTGTAGCATTCCTATTATGGGGAAAACATAAAACACTCCTTCTGTAGAAAGGGAAATTACAGCTGGAGCCAGAAGTATTACCACAAGCAAGTACTAGACACCCTCCCTCAAGAGAGTCTCTGACCTTCCAGTGGCACCCTCACAACCTCCTTCCAGAGCTGATCAAGCTTACTTGATGGAATCTCTCACACATAAAAGGCATTCTTAATATCCTGGGCTCACTCTTCTCTTCTGACTGACTCAGACCTACACCATGGCCCACGTAGGATCTCCTGCTTGCTTGGGTCGCTCCCCTCATCAAAGCACTCACAGTTGCCCAGGTCTTCTCTCCATCCTCAGCCACTCTATGTTGGTCCCTTCCTCTGGAATTTCAACTTTTCTCCCTCCTCCAAGCGATACTGCTTCCTCCCACACCAGGTTGAAAACATAATTTTGCTCACTTCTCGCTACACTTGGGAGGAATATTTGGGAGAATCCATGTGATAAAGGGGGACCACAGGATGGAGCAATTACTGGAATTTCCATAGCAGTTTGGTAGCAACATTTAGGCATTAATAAAAACTCTCAATGCTGATTGTGTGCATGTGAAAGCATGCATGTGTGAATCTGTTTGTGTGCGCGCAAGTGCATGTGTGTGTGTGTGTGTGTGTGGGTGGGTGGGTGGGTGGGTGGGTGTGGGTGTGTGTGTGTGAGTGTTATACCCACTGCCCACCTTTGAAAAATTGACAGTGACACAATGGCAGTAACTCTTACCATCTCCTGACCATCTATGAAATGATGTCTATTGCTGACAACTTCTAAAATTCTGATCCATGTGTACATGTAGAAATTCATGGAAAACTGTGGATATCCAAGGAATGCTGCCTATTGCTGAACACTAGTACAATTCTGGCCTTTCCTTAAAGGTGAAAAAATTGGCAAATTGCAGGTATCAATCCATCCAATGATGCCCATTGTCTACCCGGATAAAACGCTGGTACTCACATAACAATATTGATTCTTTGCAATTTATCACAATCCATAGGATGATATTCATTATCCACCATTGGAAAATGATGGCCCTTGCACAATAATGGTAACAGTTGACAACTTTGGTGCATTCAATGGTGATTGCCCAATGTCCATGCCTATACAGTGCTGGCCGTAACATAATAGTGGTAATTCTTGGCGATATTTTTAGGCATTTAATGGGATGATTCCCTATCTCCCATCCTATTAGAATCCTAGGCATCGTATAATAGGTATACTCATTGTCAACTGGTGATCATCAGTAGGATTATGCCCACTCCTGTTAAAGTTCTTCCCTTGGTATAATCGTGACAATTTCTGACATATTGTGGGAATATATGGTGCAATGGTGTCCATCTATGGTATCATGTTGGTTATCACTGAATGGTAGTCATTCTTTACATATTGCGCACACCCATTTTATAGAGGTGCCCAGCCATGCCAACATTCTGTTCAAGGACTTTTGCTTTTAACTGTAGGTGCACCATAGTGCCTATAGCTGGCTAAATGTTCATCCTTGCACTATGGTGACAATGTATGTAATACTGTTGGAATTCATCTCACATAGGTGATTGTGTAGTCATGGTGACTATTCTTGCCATATCATAGACATTCAGTGAAATGCCACACTTATTTTTTGGGCTTCGATGGCACCCATTCCTGCTTTTATATTGCCTTGATTATGGTAGGAATTCATACTACAATGCTGGTCCTGACTGAGAATGTTCATTCTTAACATATTGTGCAGATGTTTGGTACAGAGGTTCCCTCTTGGCATATTCCTGGTGCACAATAGTGGCCAGACCTGGCATCATAATCATCTTTGTGTAATGGTGGGAACTCCTATATCTTAATAATAATACTACTTTATTTGGTTTGTTGTAAACCATTAAAGTATACATAGACAATACAAATAATTATTAAAATAGTACATAAAAACAGCTGGTGTGCAATTCTATTAAATTCATACTGCATCACACCCCGAGATATTGTAAAATCTGCAGCTTTATAATTGTATCCTATAATTTAGTATGGCCTGCCCAAAATGCATGCTCTGGTTTTGAAGCAGGAATGTACAACAATAACAGCATCCAAGATGGTTTTACGACAACAACACGACCATGACAATATGAACAGTGTCAGAATAACTATTAGGAATAACCCCCTATTGGGGTCAGTGCAATTTCAACCAGCAACCATGTGCACATAGCAGAAATTACAGGAACAATTTCATCATACAATTCAATCAATTCAGGAAGTTAAAATGGAGGGTATAAAATATGTGAAAAGTTAAAAAGTAACTGGAGTAATGAACAAAATCACTGAGTTACAGCTTTTAAAAATGTCCTTTTCTTATACCAGATTGCCTATAAAAATATACTCACAACGAATACTATTTTGGGAGAAGTATTACTTTTAAAATCCTAAAAGCTACCAGGTATCTAGATGTTCCCATGTCTCAGCATAATGGATGAATCCATTTGCGACAGGAATTTTGGTACTAGAAAATAAAAAAAAGTATGGGCAGATTACCATGCTGTAGGAAACTGCTCCGAGCCTTGGTCGGAGCCATTCCTACGGCATGGGAATCAGCAGCTTGGATTCATTACCGACAGACCCATTTGGGTGGAGGCAGTTAAAAAGGAATCCAAACTCGATTTATGAATGGCTTTCAATGGGCTTAGAGAGCCCATCTGCCATTCGGAAAGCCTCCTGTAATTCCTAGGACTGCTCTTTCCACCCGCGGGATTACAATGTCGGATTCTGACAGACTTTTGGTGCTGGCTTTCGGACACGGAAAGGCTGTCAGAAGTCAACTTTGGGGGCTCCCAGCTGGGCACCCATGGGTGCAAGGCCCCCAGATGATGGCTGAGGGGGCACCTATGGTGCAACCCTGTTGATTGGGTGCAGGAATGAACTGCACTGCTTTGTTTTAACAAAGAGAGCATGGATTCCGGTCAGAATGGTTGCTCCCATTGTGAAGAATAGGACTCGACAGATCAGTGTTCGATCAAATCCTTATTGCTGGGTTGGGACCGCCGACAGGAGGTCAGTTGGTCCCAGTGCCCAATCGATGTCAGACGGACTCAGGTCCATTCAAAATCGAAATTGGCCCTTATGTGTGTTACATTTTCATCACTCAGGCTGCACACTGGAGAAATAGTAGGATTTTGTTCATGGCTCCATTTGCGAGTAAACAATTTTAATGGGAGGGTCCCAAGGTGAAAGCGTATATATAAACTCTTGGCTAGGTGGAGATGGTATTAAGTCTAGGTATTGCTCAACAAATGGTGAGAGCTTATGATCTAAAAGCACATTATTAAGAGAGACATTTGAGATATTTTTTATATAATCTTTGTTAAAGTAGGCACAATAGCATAACTTCTATGCGCTCGAGTCTATTTTGCAAATTACAGTCAGCTAAACCCAGAGCCTTTGTAGCCCCAGCTTCCCCATCCATATGCAGACAAATGTTACCCAAGGAAGCGTCCTGGCCCTTGAGATTTTTAATAATTCTGCAAGAGAATCCTTATAGTCTCCTATCTCAAGTGTAATCCATAGGCAAACCCAATATGCTAGTAATTTTATCCGCATCGATGCAGCAGGTTTTCCCGCTGTGTGCGGCATTTTTCGAAATACCGCGCTACATGATGAGTTCAGCTCGTCATCAGCACACGGCAGGTAAGCCTGATGACGAGCTGAGCTTGTCATCATCATCGAAGTGGTTAATACAGTCGCATGTACAATTCCGTTTAGTCCCAGATCGAAGTATAATGGCATGAGGGGTGGGCTGGCTGGAACAAAAACCAGTTTCTCGACAAACTTGTTTTCAGCTGTAGATAAAAATGAATGTCAACATAACCCCAGATTTCGGTGTCATAGAGTGTGGCGCTTTGGGCCTTGGCACGATAAATCTCCAAAAACTGGTGAGACTACATTGTGTTGCAGATTGCCTGCGCATTCTGATAATAGCATTTGATCTATGCTCGATTACAATGGTACTCTTATTCAGTTGACCTAGCCACTAGAAATTCTCCATGAGTCCAACCCGTTGATAATCAAAACTGTCAACCCTTTCTAGTACCTCGCTACCAACGTGAATGAGTGAATTTTTTTTGTTCCCTTGCCCAGCACCACATATTTAGTCTTATTTATATTCAGCTCCAAGCCCCAAGAACTATAAAAGCCTAAAAACGTATCGACTGAATTTGAAGCCCAATAAGCATCTTAGAAATAAGGATAGAGTCATCTACAAATAGCAGAATGGGTACCTCCCTTTTGTTGAAAACATACATGATATTGTTTATAAATAATGAAATACTGAAAACAGTGTTGGAGCAAGAATGCATCTTTGGTGAACACTTCGTTCAATAGTATTGCATTCAGTCACCTCTCCATTTGATTCTGTGAACATTTGCATAGTTGTTCTTGTGAAGTTTGCTTATAAGCAGAACAAGATTACCTGGGGCCCCATATTTAACAAAACGTGCCCAAAACTTGAGTGTGGGTATGGGGGCAGAAGCGTGTAGATGTGCAAACGTGTGTGCCTTAGTCGACGGCGCTCACCACAATTCTTCTTTTCTAGAACTGAATGCAGTGTCACAACATGTACTATGCCCTTATATATGTTTTCAATTTACATGCCTGTAATACTATCTCCCTTTTTTTCCATTGTAAGCAAGTCCAGGCAACCACAGGTATTTTACACCAAATAGGATAAACCTGTTGTCTTTTTCAATAACTGAGTTAGCAATAGAATTTTAAGTGTAGATAGTTCTTCACTTTGGTCCTGCAGAATCGCGAGTAACAACTCAAAACGCGAGAAACATGTTGACCCCTGATGAATAAACACGGACACTCTACCTCGAGACATTACTCTCAGGCGAGTGCTGTGTTCACTGCTTTTAATTAGGACAGGAGACCCCCAGAATAAAATTGTTCGATGCCAGGTACTCCCAGTCCTACCTTTTAAAAATCACTTTTCACCTCTACACGCTTCTGCCCCCATACCCAATCTTCACCATACAGCTGTTGAATAAAATATCTCCGATAAAGTGCCCCTTTTTAAGTTGAGCCCGTTGGGTATTTCACCGCCGACCCAACTAAGAGCAGCCCATATGATGAAGCATGACACCTGAAAGGGTGTGTGATGGCATTAAAATCCAACACATGGATTTCCAACTATAGACTCACGGTGGGCCTAGCTGGACACAGCCATCTTGACTCTGCATTCTACTGTTCAAGGAACAGCAGAACAACATTTTGTTGAGACATCCTTATGGGTTACTGTTCTTGCTGGACCTCCCACTCCCCTCTGAGAGTGGAAATTGGCCTACTAGCTTTCCCCTCTTTTTGAATACAAATCTATGCACGGCTGAAACCCGTGTGATTTATTGCAGTGTGTGAGGGCATTAAAATCCAACAAATGGATTTCCAACTATAAACCCATGGTGGGTCTAGCTGGACACAGCCACACCTTGACACTGCATTCTACTATACAGCAGAACAACATTTTGTTGAGACAAGGTTCCGTAGACTCCCACAGGAGTTTAGGAACAGTGGAGGTCTGTTTGCTGCCCAAGTAATGTCAATTTCACAGGAAATTTATTTTGAAGTGATGTCATATGTTGATGACTTTTACCTCACAAATGATGATTTAAACACACATTTGGATTAAGGGATTTGCTGACCATGGCTATAAATTCAATTTTCCAAAATCTAAAACTGCCTTTCTTAGTGTTTTAGTTTTAGGGCACAAGCTGTCAAATGAAGGCAAACGGCTAGCACCACATTTCTTAGAGAAATGTGCTCTCTTGCAGACACCAAATACATTAGGAAAGCTTCAATCGCTTTTAGGATTTCTCAACTTTGAAAGATACATACATACCGGATTATGCACAAGAAATTAAAATGTTGTACAACGTAATTTATCTTGATTTTTCTAATAACCTTTGGACTAATAAACATACTACTATTCTAAGAAACTTACAACCAGAAATGCTAGAGGCTAAACATTTTCGTACTCGTATTAACACTACAAACTTAGTGATCAGCATAATTGCAGGTTCCAGTGGTTATACATATATTTTATTCAATACAGGAGAAACAGTTCCAATTGCATATAAATAGCATTTATATTCCAATACAGAAATGAGTTTTGCATCCACTGATAAGTTTTTGACTGCAGTTCAAACAGCTATGCTAAAGGAATGTCATGGTTACAGCCGCCAATAAGGAAGATGGTAAAGCTTTTTGGCATATTCTTCTACATGGAACTACCACTATCACCAGAGATGAAGATTGTTACATCCAGCGTACATCTTTGTAAAACATTTTAGTAATCTTTATACAATTCAGAACAGGAGAGAGTGCCCAGGCATGAATACAGAGCAGGTGCACTTATTGTGGGACTTGAGTAAACTCCTACAGTCTCTTTTTCCATGGAAGACACTTTAGCAGCCATAGATAGCATGAAAACCTGGAAAGCCAAAGTATTGGACAAGATTCCTGGGTATCTTTACAAGTCAGAATTGGTTGTATGGGGCTTTCTATTGAATATTTTATTGAATTCTTTAGCTAGGGGAGCGAAGATACCGGAATCCTGTAGAGAACCAGAGATCATCACAATGTATAAAAATTGGTTATTGGTTAAAATTCAAACATGGCTGGAGGAAAATGTTGATACTTTGAGGAAAGATTAATTTAAACAAACGCCACCTGTATGCAGTGTTCGTGAACCTATGAGCAGCCTTTGATTTGATACCTCAGGCGAAGATATGGTTCCATTCAGAGATATGGGGATGCCAGCTAATCTGCTTGGCCTACTAATGTACTTGTATCGTGACCATTTTGCACAAGCGAGATGGGGTCATCAATAGATTATAAATCATCTGTAAACAATATGGCTTGGAAATCAATGTTTCTAAAACGAAATGTATGGCTTTCTGTCCACATTGGTTCTTTAGAGGGAAGGTGAAGATGGGATCATCTTACCTTGAGCAAGTTAGGAAGTTGGACTATCTGGGAGTCTGAATTGCGAACACTTTGTCATGAGTACCGCAAATAATGAAAAGTCAAAAGGGGCATATTATCAAGGGGGCTTATCTCCACTTTTTTGGCTTTAAAAGCCAAGAAAGCGGAGATAAAATTATCTCCCTATTACCTAGCTGCCGCTAACACCAGTTAGCGACAGCTAGTAGGAGATAGCGACCATCTTGGGCCCCACTTTGCATGTCAGTGATATTTATCACTAATGAGATGCAAAGTGGGCGTGCCAAGATGTTAGCGACTGAAAACAGTCGCTAACATCGCTATCTCCTATTACCAACTTTTGGAGATATTCGGGCTAAGCGGGAATATCTCCAAAAGCTAACACCTGCCCTGAGCAGTTCTTAGCCATGTTATCCAATGGGAGGTGGATAACATGGCTAAGAGCATTAGCTCGCTAATGCATGAATTTCGCTGACTTTTCAGCGATATTCATGCTTTGCGGCGATTTTTACCGCATTTGCGTTAAACCTTGGTAATACAAAGGTTTATTTGCGGTAAAAATCGCCGCAGCGCTGCGGTAAAATTTTGTCTCTAACCAAGCAATAGCGATAATTATCGCTATTGCTTGGTAATATGCCCCAAATGTCTCTGTAACATACAGGGTCAGTGATGGTGAAGTAATTGAATGCATCTAACTTCCCACCGATATCACCTGCTTTAGAGATTCATTGTGAAAGTGCTCTTGGCGCAGCATTGCATGTCATGGAAATGTGGGGCAAGGATGAAATAAACGACTTTGATGAAAACTGAGAATAGGCTTATTTGTTCAATCCTTAAAATGCCCCAATGTACCCCACTAACATCTATGCACCTAGACTTAGGGCCTTATTTATGAGGCCTTGCAGCACTTTTACGCCGCCATTACGTCACTTTTTGTGACTCACCAGCGACGTAAATATGCACCATGTTGCGCCCTATTTTCAAAGTGACGCATCTGGGTAGATGCATCACTTTGTAAGGCCCCTGTGCCACATTATACCTGTGTCAGGTATAATGTATGCAGGGTGGGTGTTTCCCCCCATCCAAGCCTCATAGAAGTGGTACATTGAAATCTTTTAGGGTCCTACTGCGTCTATATCTTATGCCTGCCTCATGGCAGGCATAAGACTCACACAGTCCCTTCCACATGGGGTTTGCCCCATGTGAAAGGAACATTGATGGTGTTGCATCATGCTTCCGACACAACTCCAGCAATTCATCGGTTTTGCGCCAACAGATGTCATTAATACTGACTTATTTGTCATTCCTTGACGATATGATGCGTCATACAGTAAATATGACGCATCCATCATGTCACAAGGAGGGTGCACTGAAAAGTGACGCAGCGCTGTTTTCACGCTGCGATGCATCACTTCTCATAAATAAGGCCCTTAGGGGTAGATTTACAAGCCCCTTGCACCACTTTTGTGTCACTTTTAACATGGAAAAAGTGACTCTAAGGTGGTGCAAGGGGCTTTTAAATCTGCCCCTTAGTGTCTATGGAATATAGTGGACAAAGCTAAACTCAAACCTCTGACCTATTGGATAAGACTCTGGAGTAGTAAGTCTTTGGCACCTTATAAAGAAGCATTTTCTAATCTAAAAATGCTGGATAAGCATGGTTTCTTTACATAAAGTCCTGGATGTATAGATTGCACCTGCATGTTTTCTGGGATATCACAGAACAGATAATGAAGGAAATGGTGGGCCAACTAAAAACAAGATATTGGTTACAGGTACATGAGGGAGGGATAGTGGAGTTAGCAGCAGGCATGCTGACAGAAAGATTTATTTATCTTAAACAGGATTTGGAATTTGAAATAGTTATGGACCGCATAGAACCATCTCAAGCAAGATCCTTATTTCTGAAATTCAGGTATGGGATTTTACCTGTTAATACATTACGTACTAGATGGCAGGGGTCTGCTATTTCAATTACTTGTCCTTCTTGTAAACTGTGATCTGCATCTGAAGAGCATTTCTCGTATTTTTGTCCCTCTTATTACCATCCAAAGAAAACCTGGTTATTTCCCTATTTTTCGCATGTTGGATGTAAGATGCTATTTAGAGGCCATTCACCTTTTAAGAACTATCAACACGGAGTGAATTGTTTTTGCGGTTTCCAGATATGTATTGCGTGCCTGGCAGGAAAAAGCAGAATAAACAAAGCACTTTTAGATGTTAGAATTGAAAATGAAATAAGTATTTTAAAATGTACTCTTATAATGTTGCATGGAATCATGGATTGTATTGTATAGAATGTTGTATTTTGTATACGTTTTTTTTCCCTTCCCAAATGAAGTCTAAATTATATTATTCTGGGCATTTAACAAAGGTGGTTCAGGCCACATGGAAGCAATCCTTGCAATATTGTTGAAAGCTACTGCATAAGCACACATGCGGTAAATATTCATTTATTAGGGGCTTCAATGACACTAACACCTGCAAAGATGTTGACTTCAGCACTGAAATGGTACTTCATGACATGTTACAACCATGCATCGCATGATGTTCCGGCATAGGACTTGAGCTGGCTTCATTGTGATCCTTCTTGGCACATTGTCAGCTTCCACCGGATGATTGTGACAAGGCACACATTTAAACAATATTGAATGCTTTAGAATTTAATGTGGCACAGAGAAGAGAGAAACCAGCTCACGTGAATAAATATGGTATGCACGCCAGTGCATATGCTAAACCAACAACCTCTTCAAAACCCAGGACAAATACATTTTTGCCAATGGTCAGGTTTTGAAGAGAGGAATGAGCAAAGTGAAGCCTTTTTAATTTGTCAGGGTTTTCGTTAAGTTCATGACAAACGATGATAATAGGAACGTGGGTTAATCTAATAGTCCTGTGCATTATCTTTTGATTGGATTCTGTTGATTATCATAGAGGAGTACGTTAAGCAAATCTGTTTATTGACAAATTAATGTAGGTTAATGCTTTAAAAGTAGATCTTTCTGATTTGTGAGAAAAGCCAGATATTATAAATAGTATGTGTAAGTTAAAGAATGGGAAGGGTCTCTTTGGCCGGAAGGTGTGTTCCCAGATTTTTGAAGTAGTCTGTTTGATTTTGTTATCTGGTTTGTTTGGCAGGAACGAATGGTGGGGCATATTACCAACAACTAGCGATATTTACCGCTAAATGGGCTTAGCGAGTTTTGTTTTATCGCCAAGCATCGCCAGATATTATTGCAGGGATAACGTGCTATTAGTAACGTTCATCTCTAAAGCAATAAATATCGCTGACATGCAAAGCGGGCCCCAAACCGCTCGCTATCGCCTCAAAGCTGTCGCTAACATCAGCTTGCTAATAGGGCGATGCAATTATCGCCGCTTAGCAGCCGAAAGTGGCGATAATCTAATATTGCCAGGCTTGGTAATATGCCACTCTGTCCCAGAGTTATTTATTATTGGATAATATGCGGATGGTGACAAAAATATTCCTCTGACTTTTTGGGCGTTCAACTACCTTGAGTGCAGCCGACAAAGGGAGAGGGAAATACACTAGATAATCTAATACTATGCCTGTGAGGAGGATCTTATGCCAAGTCATTTTGTGATCACTTATATGTGTCTAGAGAAGGCTGATTGAGCATATTCCTTTGCAAAACGGTTTTCAGTGGAGAGTTTTAAATGTTAAAGTGCTAAATCAACATAAGCACTGAACTAGGTAAATATTGTAATTCAGATAGAACACAATGACTATGGAAGTCTGTGATGAGAGATTTGCCAATATTGTTTAGAAAGGAAACCAGGGTAGCCTGTGAATGGCTAAAAATGGGCAAATGTGATCGATGGGTGTGCTGCAATAAAGAACTCTTCCAAGAGGGGAATTGTATGTCCTACTTAAGATTCCATACAGGAATTGGATATTGGTGACAGGCGAGACTTTGGCAACACCATTTAAATTAATTAGGGTTGTCTTACAGAGAGCAGGCAAAGGTTTATTTTGGTCTGTTTGTAATTATTCACATACAGAAGAAAACATGAATTATGACAGAGATGCTAGAAGAGAGACAGAGGCAGCTGACTTCACTATTATAGTAGGTTACTATTATTATTTCTATTATAGTAACTTATACTTTTGTAGTAACTCCAGCACTACACATGGACAACTACTGATACCTCCTTACCCTCCCACAGAAAGTACTGGTGGTAGGGATTTAAAATAAAACCCTGTAGCGAATAATGTTACATTAAATTAAAGGATTTCAAATAGTTAATTATATAAATACATATAAATTATTGCTAAAATATATGTAAAAGTAGTGCTATTCATATTTTAATTATAAAATATTAAGCAAACTATTTTAAATAATATTGTTACAATAATTATTTTAATTTAAAATAGATTTTATATTTGAAGAATACATTTATTCTTTTTTATATATTGTTTAACATTAATTTATATCTTAAATTATTTCATAATAATTTAATTTAATTTAACATTATTTCCTATTGGGTTTTATTTTAAGTCCCTACATCAATTATTTTCTATGGAAGGGTGTTGCAGTACCAGTGGTTGGTTATGTGCAGTGCCAAACGTACAACAAAAGTGTAAGTTACTACAAAATTGCAGTTTGTGAATATTAAAAGTAGTAAATGCATGTAAAGTCTGAACTTACTCAAAAGTGCAGTTTGTGAATCAGGCACACTGTTTCTAAAATTACTACTATTATTATCAAATACTTAGTATTAGAAAGTGCCACCTTCACTTAGAAAATGAGATGACTATGTATAAGAAATTCCATTATTATTTGGGGTGAGTGACTATTCAACTCAAGGAATCATCACAACCCTTGTCAGGCTGCGTTCTTAAAGTCACTAATTTAACCTGAGTTCAACTCTCTGGTAGCTATGCCACAGAGCCAACAGGCTTAACTTAAGGCAAAGTGTAAAGTATTTATGCAGTACCAAAACAGTAATAATGCAAAACAATAAAAAAATCTCAAACCAAAATAGATTAACAGAGACAAATTGAATAAACAGAATGACATCTTTATGGAGTTTTACATTGAGTTTCCAAGTTTCACTTTATTGCGTGATTTTAACTTTCATCTGGACTTTAAGAAAAGTAAGGAAACTGAGCACTTAGTTGACTGCCTTACCTGTTTTGATCTAAGACAGTTAGTGAACATACTCACAAGCTAGTCTTACCTTTACTAAAAATTCTGAAGTTACTTTTGACAAAGTCCTACCCTTGATATGGACCAACCTTAGTGCAGTATTCTTCAAGCTAGCTGTGCCAGTGGAAGAATCTTGTGTTACAAACTTGAGAAATCCCATTAAAACACGTCCCTTGTGGAAAATTAATAAACTAAAGCTATATCTTGTTTTACATATCATAGTCCACTTTTAGATATTTACATTGATTTCCCTGCCTATGACTTTTCAAACTGGATTGACTCTGCGGTCACACAGGAAGGGGTAACAAGATTGCTGGAAGCCAATAAATCAGGTTCCCCTATGGATCCGTGTCCGCCATATGTATTACAAATGGTTCCCTGCACAATTGCAGCTTATCTTCTCATACCTTTAAATAAAGTACTTATCTCAGGTCACTTTCCAACAGCATGGGAAAAAAACATTGGTGCGCCCTGTATAAAAAAAAAATCACCCAAGATCCTGCAGAGGTCAAGAACTTCTGGCCTATATCTTGCCTACCACTTCCTACAAAGGCTTTAGAAAAAGCCGTAAATGAAGATCTGATGACCTTTTTGAAGGCAAATGATGTGTTGGATCCATCGCAACACCGCTTTAGGCAACAGCACTGTACAAAATCAGCATTAATTGCAGCTTCTGATGAGATTAAAATGCAGGTGGATAAGGGAGGGAGGGCTGCACTTATCTTGCTGGATACCTCAGCTGCGTTTAATACTGTGAACCATCAAGTGCTTGTCAACCGACTGGAGAAACTGGGGATTAAGGGTGCAGCTCTGGCGTACTCAATGTTTTACTGTCAAATAGAGAACAAACTGCAGTGTTTGGAGGGCGTACCTCTAACTCTTTCGCTCTTCCTTGTGGGGTGGCTCAGGGATCATCGTTCTCCCCAAAATTATTCAACATCTATGTCACCCCTTTGGCACAACTCATTCAATCTCTAGGTGTTTGTGCAATAGCCTATGCTGATGATACGCAGCTAGTGGTATCAATTACATCTGAGATAGACGGTGTGGCCAAGAATTAAGCAATTGTTTGACACACATTATGAGCTGGATGCAGGAAAACTGTCTCAAGCTGAATACTGAAAAAACAAATGTGATACTCTTTGGAAATTACACCTCTTTTTGGAATGCTTCTTGGTGGCCGGCAGATTCAGATCCATGTTCATCTCCAGTTCGAAAAGTGAAAAATCTAGGAGTCATGTTCAACGACCAACTTTGTTTTTCAGAACAGATTATTCATATTACATATTCGTGTTTTTATCTTATGAAGATACTAAAAGAGATCTTTCCATTCATTCCATCATATATGAAAACAATGGTCATCGTGTCCTTGGTTCTGTCGAAGATAGACCATTGTTAGGCTTTTTATTTGGGAATACATAAGCATCTGCAATCTCCTTCTGTGTCCTATGGTGGTATTAGTTTGGCATCCTGGCTTGTCTAACACAGTTTGCAATCTTATTGTAATCCATAGGTTTCATAACGATATTCAAGTGGCTTGTAAAATGTGCATATGTTATCAAACTTATTACATTTTCACTTTCTTAACATATCATCATACTTTGGGCATTTTAAGGACAAAAATGCAAAGTGTGTTTAATGGGGAAAGATGTGCTAAATGATTGTTTCTAAAAATTGATAATTTTTAATGTATGCTGCTGCAGTCATATTGCAAAGTTTAGCCATTAGCATTTTATAAAGACGGGATGTTCTTTACACGCATAACTCATCCTACAGCTTCACAAATGTGAAAAGTATTATAAAGTGTTTAAAGTGTCAAGGCATCTTACAGATCCCGCAGTGACTTTTATGCATGCAAAGTTGTCTAATTATGTTTATTCTAACTATCCTCGCTAAATACCTCAATTTCGGAACACGCAATTCATCATTTCAATTTGAATGTCTGGGTACGTGAGTAGAAACAGTTTCTCCTTTATCAGTTGTTCTTTTTATAGTATATAGTCGCTCACAAGCCTAAGGCCCCAACGATCAAAAGGTAGGTGTCTTGATTTT
This sequence comes from Lissotriton vulgaris, assembly GCF_964263255.1. NCBI lineage: Eukaryota > Metazoa > Chordata > Amphibia > Caudata > Salamandridae > Lissotriton > Lissotriton vulgaris. The sequence goes on along the minus strand of NC_141689.1, from coordinate 1,170,433,682 downwards.
AATATAAAAGGTACAGGGGAACACCTAAATGATATGCTCTTTGATAGAGTGTTAGCTAGCAGTGTTTTGGGAAAACTAACATACCAATTACAGAGAATGGTGGTGCACGTCCCAGTAATCCAGCCATTCAGCAAGGTGACAAGAGCACCTCCTTGGTTAGCAAGAATGAGTGTGGGACTATCAAATATCCACTGATGGCCTTAATGGCTGCAAGGGGCAACAGAGAGGTACACTCAATACCAGGCGCATCCCACCAGAGGAGGGGGATGTCTACCAGAAGACAGCAGATTAGGTTGTGCATGAACCACCACATTCTCTGATCTGAGGGAAACAAACGTCCTTCCCTCCAGAGCCAGCAACCCCTTCTCTTCTAGCAGTTAGAGCACCTCCAGAACCAGTGGTGACCCAATGCAAGAGCCCCCATAACTGCATGGAGCCATCCAGCACCACTGGGGCTTGCTTTCGTCGTGGTAAATCAAGGCTATCACCAACAGTAAGCAGTAAACACTCCAGGGTCTTCAGTGTAACGTGTGGGGCACATTAATCGGAGAGTGTAGAAGACAGACTCTGGAATAAATAGATGTGTTTAAAGAGGCTTACTATAGTCGGCTGAAGGGCATCCTAAAATGTTTTGCTAATACTGAGGAGCTCTTCAAATAGCGAGTATACCATTCAGTCATCTTGCATACCTACTTTATCTTTCTCATTATAATTGCTTGAAACACAATGGACCGACATTACATGCTGCTCCAAGAATATTTTTAGTGCCCAGACTGGTATTGGTTAAGTTTTTAATTAGCACGATCCTCACTAATATATGTTTGTCTCACTCAGTAACTGTAACCGCTGTGTATCTAGACGGGTGCCTCTACTTGCAACAACTTAAACCGATTTAAAAAATATATATATAAGCTGTACTCTAGCAATCTCCTCATTAAAAAGAGGAATCTGCTTCCACGTCCTTAGGAAAAAGATGTTATAAAACTACATTAATTTATAAAATACTCAACCGTTGTATATAATGTGTGAACACCTTAAACAAATACACATAATTTTCAGCGAGCAAACAGGTACAGAAGTGGAGAAAAAGTAACTGCAGTATAAAACTTTTGATCCAGCGTAATTAGAGTACACCAGACGTTTGTGCTGATATGTACCATGTGTTGGCAGTTAAACAGATGTCCATATATGCACTTGAATACAAATAAACTGTACGCTGCAGAATATTCTCGCATCATCCTGTCTCTCCATATGCTATTTGATAATATTGCTTTCCCCACATTGAGTCATGACATTTTCTTTCTGTTCAGCTCTTCGCCATTAATTTAAGCAATATACCACTGCATGTTCTTCAAAATCTACAGTGGCTTAAAACCCGTGTGCGGCATAACTCTATTAAAAAGGACAAGTTGAACAAATTGCTATTGTCTAAAGAAATAGTGTGCCTTTTAATAATGTTTGCCAATTAAGCCTAGTTGCTGACAGTGTTAGGAACACAGTATGATTTATTTAAAAAACAAATATGAATTTTGCAACTCTCCCTGCAATGCAAAAAATAAATCCTCTTCTCCTGAGATACATAAAGGGCCATTATGAAGGAAAGGTCATGATTGGAAGATGATATGTTCTTATAGCCTGCCAAAATCACAAACTGCTGTATTGCTGTGCAGATCAGAAAAATGCATGGGCTTTATACCTTTGGGGACAATAAAGGAGCTTCAGTGTCTTGTGCTGCAGGCAATATTTTCTTTTTTTGAAAAGGGCACCGCATAAAAGGTTGTCAGTGTCTTAGTGAAAAGGACCATAAGCAATTCTTCATATTACCTTTCGTGTCAACACTATTAGTCTGACGGAGAAAAATAAAGATGGATTTGGAACACATATAGACAGTAAAGCATTTTTGGACGAGTTAAGGAGCTCTACAGGTTGTCCTAGTAAATTCGACTTGTTTGTTGCTGCTTTGTATATCTGAAGTGTCAATTACTATGGTGGAAACACAGAGAAATGTTGCTGATAATTTAGCCATCACTGCTCTGCGAATTAGTCTCCTGACCCATGACACACCAGAATAGACACATCAAGCATCACAAAATACATTGATAAGCAAGGGTTCGAAACAACATAACTGTAAGACAGAGGGTTCCTAGAGGAGAGGCGAATGGTAGGTTCTTCACGTGTAATAAGTCCATAACCTTCTATCTACTGTGAGCCAAGCACACCTTTATAGCACTTTGCTCTCTCAAGGTAGTGAAGCAGAGCAGTCCAAGGCACACTCAGAAAAGGTTCTGGGGACCAGTCCACTAGCGCAGGAGAAACAAAACCTTATACATTATAGTCCAGTCAGTGCCTTTTGCTATAAAAAGGAAATCAAGTTCATTATGCGTACACTGCAGGATACTGCCCATTCATTTACACATATACATATGATGCAGGCTGGATATATTTATTTATTTATTTATTTACTGACACTTATAGAGCGCGAACAATTACCCTTGGGTGTCTCGGCGCTAGACTGCAGTAATGTCAATTCCTTACAGGTGAGGTATACGGTGGGTGTACTATATTATTGGTTGAATAAGCACGTCTTCAAGTTTTTTCTAAACTGTAAGAGTGATGGACTGGCTTTGACGTGGTATGGTAGGGTATTCCAGATTTTGGGGGCCGCAACTAGGAAGCGGCGGTCACCCCATGTGACTGTTCTGCTACGTGGGACCACTAATTGATTAAGTGATGAAGATCGTAGCTTTCTGGCTGGACTGTAAGATATTAGATGATCTTAAAGGAAACGAGGCCCCTGATCCTGCATCACCTTATAGACTATACACATAGCTTTAAACTTTATCCTGTTTTGGATAGATAGCCAGTGGTAGGTCCTCAGAGTATCTGAGATGGGCGCAAATTTTGTTTTTTTGGACAGCAGGCGTGCAGCCGCATTCTGTACCGTCTGCAACTTTTTTATGACTCTGGATTGTGCATTCAGGAAGAGTCCGTTGCAGTAATCTAGTGAGCTTAAAACCAATGACGTGACCAGGGTCTTAGCGGCCGTGTCAGGCAGAAAAGGCAAGATTTTCCTTATCATACCTTTGGTGGCACCCTCCTAATTGTTCAAATCCCTAGTGAGCCCTAAACACTAAAACCACAGAACCCCCAAGTAAATGAGGCATAATGTAAAGGAATATAGTTGTGAAGAGGCAGGCCTACTGGCTTTGTAGGGTTGTCTCCTCAATATTATAAACAGGAATATGCCACAATAAAACATCAATAAAATCACTAATGATGCCATTATTTTATGATGACATTCATTAAACCATGTTATTCACTGTTAAGTTATAAAAAAAATGGAGCTCTTCCATAATTCACATTAACACATATAAAAGTGCACTGTTAACTCTGTCGTTGCAAATAACATATTTATATTTCAATAAAATGTGTCCATGGGTTCTGTGTTGACTTTTACCATGCTACAAATGCAGTCATAAAACCTACCAGAATATATCTCTGCATATCAAAAGCTTTAGGCAAAAAGTCAAAGACTCAAGTGTGCTTAAAAAAAGATCTACCTCTCCTGGGGTCATAGATTTAGCTTTCGGGCAACATAGGATGCTTGAAATAAATTGGCAGTACTCTTCTTTATTCCAGGGTACCCTCCAACAGGGTAAAAGTGGCGCTGCAGTGCTCCTTCATTTCTGTGCACTATGCACTAAATATGCATTTTAGGACAAAATGCATTAAGGGACACCACCCCAAGGCCTGCATATTTTACCAGTGGGCTTGTGTTACAAGAATGTGTTTTCTTTTAAAGGTTTCCCTGGTTTCAAATTGGGTCACCTACATTCTACGTTTTGGTTGGGGGTCATGACAGGAGACTCAAAGCCTCTGAGGCACCTGCAGCTACATGGGTGGGCGTTTCTCTTGGAGGACCACTCGGGAGCTGACTTCTTCTGCTTCCTGTGGGAGGGGAGTCATCCAGAGAGTCTCCTTTCCCACATACAAGACAAGAGGTGTGATATAGGGTGTACATGACCCCCAGACACAAGCACAGGGGTAGGTGAAGCATATGACATGCTCTTCTATGCCTGAGTCATTGGTTACCCTGGGAGATCAGGCCCCCCCAGGAAAAAAGACTGAAGAGCACAGTGCACAGTGCTGATCATTGCTTCTGTTTTCTTTTCATTTTGTTTTAAGCATTAGTGCCAGGGAACTGGAGGTGCCTGGGGGACAAGGACATGAATGGATAGTGGGCCCCACTCCTTGCCTTATTGCTGAGTAGTCGTCCTTTACCAGCCTGTGATTGATTGATTGCTACACACCACCTCTTCATGCTCAATCGTGCTTGCATCACCCCAACGAGTAGATTGGGGAAACAGAATAGGAACTCAACTTGGGTCCAGCCATACTCGGTTTTTGGGGTACCATACCTCATCTAGTGTTTCATCGGGCCCCACTGGTGTGATTTGGATGGGGTAAAGTGAAGCGTTTTGCTCCTGGTGGCCAGCTCTTGCCATCAGGATATGATGCCATAGCCTCTAAGTTGGTATTTTCTTCTGGGAGCTGAATTTGTACATACAGTCCTCCTTGTGCAATACCTATCTCATGTCTACATGCTTAACACACCTGTTGGGCCAAAGGGCTTCCTTAGCAGAGCCCCAAGGCTGAGTGCCCACCTGCCTGCAACCACCAGATCCCATGGCCTCCTTGTTGGCTACTTGCGGAGACTTTGGACAGCAGAAGTCAGCGTTCACTTCCCTGTGGAGGTCACAATCTGGCAGGGCCAGTCAATAGACAATCCAGGGGCATCCTTCAGAATTTCTCAAGCATGTCCATCCCTCTACTGTGCCCCAGAGACTGTAGGAGGTTAGTGCCACTGGCCCTGGAGAAATGAATCCTAGTTCCATGGTGCCAAATCTAGTCAGAAATCCTTCAATACATCCTTGGTGCATGGGCCAGGCATCTTCTCTCTTCAAGCTATTCGTTCCAGACCCAGACTGTTCTCAAACGTCTCCCCTTCTGCTCAGGTTTGTAAGTGAAGAAGGAATGTTCTAGAATGTAGGGACCTCTGCCCAGTCCTGTGGTGACACATCATCTCTCTTTCCCGGACTACACCCTCCTGGACAGCATGTTGGGACATTCAAACATGGTGACTTTAACCTGATCGATGCTGCCATATATTCCCGTCCTTCTACACTCCCTCCCGCCAACTAATATCCACCAATCAAGCCCTCGCCGCAGTTCCGCGTATCCAAAGATCCACCATTGGAGGCAGATCCTTCTCCTACTTGGCGGCCAAGACCTGGAACTCACTCCCCACTCACCTCCGCCTTACACAGAACCACATCTCCTTCAGAAAAAAACTTAAAACCTGGCTATTCGATAAATAATGAACCTCCTCCACAAGCGCCTTGAGACCCTCTGGGTGAGTAGTGCGCTATATAAATTCCTGAACTTGAACTTGAACTTGAACCTATTGAAAACGCCAGTCTCTCTATTTCTCTGCACTTCAGGTGAAACAAAGCATGCACGATTGACTGAGTGAAATAGCTATCTATTGTTTCCGCGACTCTGGAGATATCCTCCTTATTCTTGGGGAGCAAAGTTGTCATGTTTATGCAGTTGTCAGAAACTTATCCCTTCTTGTGAATTCGAGAAAGTTTCTAGTGACCTCTGAGCTTGCTGGCATTCATAATTTAGTCTAACATATTCAATAGAGACATAGTCGACTTCAGTCCTACGTCTAAACTATTGTTTATGTTATTCCAATGCGCAGAGCTTATTAGGAATATAGGAACTACACTACATGGCGCCCAGCGTTTGGCAAGGCGATAATTTAACGCTAGATACTAAAGTAACTCAGTCGTACTTTTCACGCAGACCCCTTTTTCCGTAAAAATTCCAATAGACGTCTGGAGTGGGTGAAAGGTTAATATCCACCAGAACTAAGTAGGATGAGAATCCTATGTATTAGTTTTTGGTTTTTTCAACAGTGTTCCAAAATATTGTGCACCTAATCTTTGTTTACTTGAAACTTGCCCTGCTAACTTTCAGTCAACAAAATGACCTAAAGTGAAGAAGAAAGGGAAAAAGAAAGAGATGCTTTGGCAGATCAACTATTGGCAGAAGGCACAAGTCTCCAACAAAACTTTCCGGGTGCAATAATCATCCCGATAAATGCAAGAAGGAGTGTAACTTTCAAACTTATAAATAACGGAGTATCATCGAGAGGTGGTACAGTTATCTTTGTCATAGAGGCACATGAATATCGGCAGACAGAGGTATTCTATTCATAGATAACTCTTCCAGCAGCAAATGCTACAACACAGGAGTTCCAATACTACAAATCAGAGGAACCTCCAACAGAATATGTTCCTTTTGAGGACATTGAAATTCCACTAACTTACCAGGAGCATCAACTCTGGTTTAATGGCGCCCTGAAACATCACAATGAAATTACCAAGCTCGGTCCTCTAGGTAAACCAGGAGCAACATGGCCAGTACTAGCTGGTTACACACCACATCCTGACATCGAAAGAATGTCAGACAGTGAACTGTTGATTCAGTTGAAGAAATTAATTAAAATACATCGACAATTGGTCCAATATGTTATGCAGACTTTAACAGTTCAACCAGCAATAAAAATTCCACAGCACACCCCTCACCAGGGGAACACAAACAAAATTACACCACAGACTATACAATCAGTCATTGGCAAATTACCCGCAAAACAGGAACAAATTCCGTTCTGGTTAGCTCAAAAGATTACTCAAATAGAGGCAGTATTCCCTGATAGTACACCTCATGAAAAACACAGAATTCTGACAATCTGTTTACCAATGGGGATCGCACCACATGTGGAGGACTGTGACACTTGGGGAACAGTCTTTGCTTCAATCTTCACACAAACACATGGTGTTCCGTCAATAGCGGTAATATCAGACAGACTGAGGCAGATTTAAAATGAATACGGTCCAGAACGAGCTTTAAATTTAGGTATGAAATTACTGAAAAACTTCAAACAAGTCTCGGCTATACTTCTAGCCAACATAAGAGGACAAGCAGCATCTGTGGCGATCTGCCAAAAATTAAAAGAAACTGAATTAGCAGACCAGCCTTTTGAGCTTGCCAGAATAATTTAGAAGTGCTACGAAGAATTAGGTAGAGATAGTTTGGGTGGGAAACCACTAAAACCACAACTACCAGAAAATCTTGAAAAATCATTTATAAAAAAAAATATCACTACTCCAAAAAAGAAGTGGAAGGGTAATAAACAGACACTTCCCAGAGAAAAACAGTTTCAGTCCAGAGGAAGGTCTCCCCAAAGGAGATAAAGATCTCCAGAATGGGGGGGTAGGTCTCCCCAACGAGAGCCCTCTGAAAAAAGATACAACCTTAGAAATAGGGATAATTTGAGGAAATCTGACAGATATCAAGATAATGATACACGTCCCTCTCGATCTTTTCAGACTTCCTCACAGAAATCGGAAAGAAGAGGACGGTCAGAACATAAAGAAGAGCGCGTCAAGTCCAAAGACAAGGAACCTGCTCATCAAAGTAAAAAAATCAAAATTTTCTAAAAAGAAGGTATCTAGTATAAAATTTACACATGCCGAGGATCCTGAGGACACAACTCAAGACTGGAGAAAGGGCCCTGACAATGATAGACAGTGCAGCAGAAGTGACCATAGCTTGCAAGATCCTGATGAATCTTCTGGAGAGAGTGGACACGAATGAATACATTCAAGGGGAAACTGCAGACACCAGAGTCAGTGTACCCCATAAATTATATGAAATAAAACTGCGTATAGAAGGGGACATAACTAGGAAAATAAAAACTCTCTTTTTGGAGAATCTATCTGAAGGCTATGATATCCTTCTAGCTGAGAAAGACTGGCCACCAGAATTTGTTAGGGAGTGCCCACATGGCAAAGAAATGATTAGGCCTGCCATCGCAAAACATATTCCAATTCATAAAATACACACTTATGCAAGGAAATGGGCTGTTGCACAGGCGCCAGCACTATATAAAAATCATGTAGGATGGGATGAGGATTCACCTCACCATAAAATCCAGTAAAAAAATCAACCGACTGCACAAAGGCAGTATCCTGTAAAGCAGGAAGCTACAAAACAAGTCAGGGAGATCTTAGATCAACATGAATACCAGGGGGTGATTGAAACATCGGCGTCCTTGTCGTGTCCGTGTGCGGTCGTCCGGGAGACCAGACGACCGCACACGGACACGACGAGGACGCCGAATTTATGGCATAAACTTTACTCTTCCGCTAACTCTACTGGATCCCAAATGAATGGATGATTACTAAATCTGCCAAGGATATAACCATAAAACTCATTATTTGTATACCTGCCAGGACGGATGGAACGCTTGACATGAGAGTACACTGCGCAAAGCCCTGAAGAAGTCCGGTTTCGGACGAAACGCGTTGGCTATTTTTATCTGCGAGTGTTTGAACAAATAAAGAAAGAATAAAACGAAGAAAATTGACTTGAACAAATTTCTTGGGAGAACAGTTTAATTTTGTCTTTTTCACAATACGAATGTTGATTGAACTTTGAGACTGTGTTTATCATATAACTTTTTTGGTGTGCGAGGTCAATTTGTGAAATTAATTTTACTTTTGATAAACCTGCAGTGAGAAAAGAAGTACTATGCAACAAAGCCATGGAACTTGTGCCTCTTGAAACCCAAATTGCAACAGTTCGTCAAGAAACACCTGTCTACAATGATGTAGCCTCTGACTATACAAATATGCCAAAGGAAGAATCCAATAGAAACATTTATGAAAATCCTGAAGCAATTCCAACAATTGATAGACCTGCATCTGGCTACTTCATCAATTTTGATGACTTTTCAGAGGATCCTAGTGAACATGAAGAGAAGCCAGCAAACAAGACTTTCAAAGAAAAAACAGCACTCCTTCATCAACTTGGAGAAACATATCTGATTTCACCATGGATTGAATTGTGGATCGTGTTAGGTGTACTTTTCCTCCTGCTCTGGCTCATTTTAGTTTTAAGCTTGGGAAGAATGATTGATGGAAAATACAGTACAATGGACACAGCAAGTCAGAAAATCAACTTGGTTCTAAAGCCTCAAAAATCTTCTCACATTGAAAAAAGAGAACTGTCATCAGCGAACATCACAGCCATTCCTATACCTGGTGGTGTAGCATGGGACGTTACTGATTACGACATCTATGGCCCGGTTGAACTCTTGAAGTATCCACACCAGTTCAAGGTTTCTTTAAGTGACTTTGTCTCACCGAGCACCTTCTCTGATGATTGGGACTTTGAAACTATTAATAACATGATGTCAGATTTAGAAATGTCAGCAAAATTTACAGAACATGATTATTTAGAAGATTCATCAGATTATGAAGAAATGTATTGCTTTAATCATTATGGGCACCACTATTTGCATAAATCTGCGAATCCTAGAAATATTTTAACTTATATTCAATGGGAACATTGTCCGACACCGCCAAAAGGTCGCTCGAAAACATTTTATGAGAAATTCCCATACTTCTCAGGGTTTAATAACACAGATCCAGAAACGTTTTATTTCAAAATTATAAATAAGACAGGAATGAAAAACATGTTGACAAATACTAAACTGATTTATTCTGCAAAATCTTATGCACAATTGACTACATTTGGTTTTGAATTTTGGAAAGACAACATTGAGACAAAAACGGTCTGGGGTACAAAAGACTGGCAGGTACAAGGTTTAGAATCATTATTCAGAGCCTGCATGACCCCAGAACAAATATTGTTCCTGAATGACACCATTCAACAAACAACCTGTCTTGGCCTAGCCCCAGGATAAAGGACTTAAACAAGTCGTCTATACCAAAGTCCATACCAGATAGTAGTAGCACTACAGATGTGGAGATAGACGTATCCCATATTTTACACCAAAACAGAACAAATCCTGATTGGAAAAAATGGTTGATCTGGCCCACAGACACTATTAACTGTCAAGATAGATTCCTGAATAAAACACAGGGGTTCACTCAAAACAGGCCAGACCCTAGATATTCCCAGAGACAACATCCAGGGCTAATCACCACATACAGTGTAGGAAAACTATGCCTCGAATGGCTACAGAAATCCTCACTTCCTGAAATTAAGAAACACTTGACCTTACTTAAAGAAGATGCTGACTTGCGAGATTTCTTATTGGAACCTTGCAAACAGCCTCAAAAATGTTTCATATACGCCGGTATATATGCTGCTTACAACGAGGCTTGGAAAGTAACGCAAATTGAAACTGCTGAGAAAATACGAGAAATTGACCATATTAATTTGGAAAAATCCCTATCTGTAGTAGACAATGGGTTAACAACTCTGTCCTCCAGAATTTATTCATTGGACAGCATTGTATCATCTGCAATAGATATAATAGAACAGGATATGCTAATGTTACAACATGGCCAGTCCCAATTACGTTCTATTGTACAATTAGGCTGGACGTTGCAAAACCTCCGTTCAGGATATGTGCCCTGGCGCCTGATTAACACAACGTCGTTATTTTCTAATTTTAACCTAACAGATAAACAAATCTCTTTGGCACAAAGAGGAGCAGACTATACGGTGCTGAGCATTGAAAAAACTTGAGAGATTACCATTGACAGTTTCCGAGAAGCCTGTCATTGAGTGAATAATACATGGAACACTAACAATACCAATTACAACATTTCAGTTTCAATATTGCCTTAAGCACATGCCAGCGGGCCTGTATGAAAAGTTGGGTAAAGGGTACATCAAGTCAACCTGGAGCTTACCTTACACACATAAATGCAGAAATGGGGGAAATAAAGAGGTATTTCTTAGTGGGAGAAATTGTGAAAACTACCTAAGCGGTACACTTCTGTGTTAAGAAATTAACTTACATGGAGCCTGTGAAGGTTCATCTAATGACCTTTCTTGCCACCTGCACGGTACTCCTGCTACACAAATAGAGCCCTTTTTCAGACAACTTTCCAACGGCAGTTACGTTATGTTAAGTGACCACAGCTGTTGTGGCATGTTGCCAGGAACGGCCTATCTCGTCAGTGTTACATCCAGGGTTACTTGTTGTATGCAAGTATTGTATCCAAACATTAAGCCAGACAAGGAGGTAATGATATGGCCTTCAGTGAATATTTCTTCTGTTCAAATTGATACTTTAAGCAGAATGAAGTCCATTCTTTTGCAAAAAAACTGTGCCTTTGACATCGTCTAGCGAAATGTATGACCTGCAAGTAGCAAGGACTTCTGCAGAGTTACATGCATTATTATCAACAAATTGCCCCGTGCATTTCGTAGAAATATTGAGCCAAATCTTAAACATGTCTGATGCCAGCGGCATCGCACATGTATTTAAGACAATTTTTTTCGGGACTATTATCACCCTTTGAAGCAGTCCAGAGCATCTTCCCAAATTTCGTGCACTCTGTGTTTGGCGGCCTGCCTCTCATCTTGGGACTCATAGGAGGAATTTTATTTTTGTTCCTTCTGCTCCGATATGGCAAGTCCAGTCAAAAGCAATACCCAGGTTACCATGGAACAAACGATCCTGGCAATGCGGTACAGAGATAGGATTACCAAAATCCTCGGCTTGCTCGGCTAAGAGATCTGAATACCACATGGTTCCTTTCATTCAGACCAATCTGGCAAAATTGATCCTACCTGTTCTACGTTGCCTGCTCTGCGGAGAAGAATGCGTGTTAGACGTCTGTCTCACACTCCCATTAGCAGTACCTATGGATGTCGATACTTTGCTTGGTTCGGTAACGGCTCATGCAACGTTTGGTTCCCAGTGGCTACCAATTCTGATGACGGCATTCGTTGAGACCTCACAGCTACAAGCTGGCGGTGAGGTACGAGATGAAAGCGGCACAAAGGTACAACCTTCAGTAACCATTGCTGATCTAGATGACGATGACGGCAATGCATTGCACATATGCACTATTTCTACTTTTTCAGACATGGTCCCACTTTCACCCACTGTTGTAGACAAATTCTTTGCCAGCCTATCTCAGCTAATGTTCTCCCCTAACAACAAGAATAACTTTTGAATTTGGCCTTCAATTTTGATAAACAGAACTTCCAAACTTGTTTCAGAAAACACACGGAGATTAATTTTTTTCCCCGTTCCCAAAATATTTACTTTTTTTTGGCACATGATACTCTGCTTAAAGTCGAACTATTCTTAGAGAACAAGATTTCTATATTTAAAAGAACTAGAGACAATATTTTTATCTTGGCCTTTAGCACAAGTACAGTCTTGTATAAAATTGTGATGAATTGGTCTCGACTTTCTCTTCTGTATTAACTGCCATTTCATAAATGTAACTTTAGTAAATCATTTAAAGTACAATATATGCATTATTTTGAATGATACCACTGCTTAGAAAACTTACAGTACAATACTAATTTTTTCGTGTACATGCCATTTCAAATGCATTTTATGTATTTTGGGGTGGGATGGAAAACACATGCTTAGATATGTTTTATTACTTAGTATTTAGTAATGATGGACATTATACGTGGAGTGGGTATTGTGGACGAATCTAGGACTCTAGTTTAATATTCCCGATGTATGCCCTTATATAGTTATATCAAATCATATCCTTATATAGGCATAGTAATCATACCCATATTAAGACATAGCCAATGCAGTCCAAATACGGCAAGGCTACTTCCACAGACTCCTAGAAAGCACAACGTGTTCTTAGAGAAACCAAACCTCCAGCAGCCCAGGACTTCCCCCTGCTTCTGTATTTGATTTGTCCTAGAACTCCTGAAGTCCTAAAAGAACTAAGAGTTCTTAGTGACGTCTTATGTCCAACCTTACGTCAAACTCGGCACCCTCCAGGTATAAATACACCAGCATCTGCCCTAGCAAAACACACAGTGGTTTGGAGCAGGTTGACTATCTACTTGCCCGACGTCCTGCTGTAGCAAGTGCCAAAAGATAGCTGACCCTCCTGCTGATGCACTGAGAGAGAGGCTGTCTTTTCTCTTGCCGAGAAATCCAGCTCAAGTGTTTTCCTGCTATCCTTGCGGGTTGCTGGAAGATTGAGTCCTTAGAGAGAGATACAAGACCTCCTACATTCTATAACAAGGTACGGAGCTGATTAGACCCTTAGAGAATTCTTTGTTTAGATTCTTGGCAGAAACTATTTAACTTAAAAATGACTTCTCACTTTCTTCTTCCCATGTACTAGGCTTAGGTTAGGTACACCAGGGAAGGTGTATCTTAGAAGCACCAGTTGAGTACGCTTAGTCATTATTTATCGTTGTATGTATTTTATCCATTTTAAATACCGTATGGCTTAGAAACCATACCATGCTTTTACAGTATTATTTTATAATATTCTTTTTACTGTGCGCACTTTACTTCATGACAAGTATTGCAATTGTAGCAATTCACTTCTCTTGCATGAGAAAGAAGACTGCTCAATAAATAACCTCTTTTATTGAAAACTCCAGTCTCTCTATTTCTCTGCACTTCTGGTGAAATGAAGCATGCACGATTGACTGGGTGAAATAGCTATCTATTGTTTCCGCAACTCTGGAGATATCCTCCTCCTTATTCTTGGGGAGCAAAGTTGTCATGTTTATGCGGTTGTCAGAAACTAATCCCTTCTTGTGAATTCGAGAAAGTTTCTAGTGACCTCTGAGCTAGCTGGCATTCATAATTAAGTCTAACATATTCAATAGAGACATAGTTGACTTCAATCCAATGCGCAGAGCCTATTGGGAATATAGGAACTACACTTCAGGAGTTGGAGGGTGGAGTTGGATTGGAGGGTGGAGTTGGAATGTGGAGTTGGAGGGTGGAGTTGGAGTTGGAGGGTGGATTTTGAGGGTGGAGTTAGAGGGTGGAGTTGGAGGGTGGAGTTGGAGGGTGGAGTTGGAGGGTGGAGTTGGACTTGGAGGGTGGATTTGGAGTTGGAGGCTGGATTTGGAGTTGGAGGGTGGATTTGGAGTTGGAGGGTGGATTTGGAGTTGGAGAGTGGAGTTGGAGTTGGAGGGTGGAGTTGGAGGGTGCATTTGGAATTGGAGGATGTATTTGGAGTTTGAGGGTGGATTTGGATTTGGAGGGTGGATTTGCAGTTGGAGGGTGGATTTGGAGTTGGAGGGTGGATTTATATAGTGTTTACTACTCTTGGTCGATCTGTTGAATTTATTTACACCGAGTAGCACACTACTCTGGAACCCAGGTTTACTGCTTAATCTAGTTGTTATTAATTATTGCTTGCTATTTGGGGTTAGTTATGTGCTCCCAAGAAAATCATTCTATACATTTGCTCCAGTTTCATTGTGGTAGATTAGCTTAAAAGCACACACTCTGGCATCCACACAATTTTCCCCATGGGCCCCAGCTCAGGTGTGTTTTGCCTTCATACTTAACCCTTTAAAAGGGCCCCAGGTGGTCAATGGAGCTGGAAGGCCATCAGATACTGGAAACCATTGACGCCTTCTAAAAAAAACAATAAAGTCTTGAAAACAAATAAAGTTTGTCAATGCTTTGAATTCACTTTTGAGCAAGTTCTAGAGGTTTTCTTTATATCACCTGTAGCCTGAGAGATATAGCAGGGCTCAATCTCTGGGGCTTGTTTGGAGCTGGGGGTCCTGGATGTGGTGTATGGGGACCTTACCCCACCCAGGTCTGTCAATTGTTTAACTTAACAACAAAAACACTACGGTGGGGTAGGGCCCAAGGGGAATATTTAAAGACCTTGCTCCGGACACATCCCCCACGAATGCGAAACAACAAAGTAGTGCCGGAGGGTCTTATCATGAGAGTGAGGACTTCTAATGTACAAAGTACAAACAAAGAAACAGTGAACACCTAAAGTTGACCTGTAAGTGATGGTGTGTAATGACAACCTAAAAAGATAGTCAGAATCACCCATCAGTCACCACTCGGTACCGCCCTTCATCATTTGGGATATTTCCAAAACCATCCATATAGGTATGTATGACGCAGTAAAAGAAGAGCCCTGGATGGAATAATGGCTCTTCACTGAGCGGACGGAGAATTGATCGGCCACTACTCTGTGTTTGTGAGTGGTCAGAAAGTGTGGTGACTAGGGTAGTGCAGTGCAAGAAAAAGTGGAAAAGAAACAATAATAGTGTGTGAGACTAAAATTGGATGAGGGAGCACAGAACAAACTTTATTCGGGTGGTGCTCGCTCCGCCAATGTTAAAAATTGTTAAAGACAGTTAGAAAAGATTTTTACTGTCTAGAAGTGGAACTGGGTCGACATGTTTCAGCAACCAAGGGACACAATTGTCCTTGCTTTCATCAGGACCTTACTAACAATAAAGTGCTACTGCATGAAATAATAATAAGTGACAACTAAGATTGATATAATCGACAAGTACAGAGGTCACCTGCAATATCCAAGTGACACGTCTCGTCAAGGACTCACAGCTTGTGTTGTTCACATAGCTTGTAAGTAGTGAAGGCCTCACCCCACCTGGCAGTGGCTCAGGGAATGGAGTGAAGCACCGCTCTCTCCGTCGGTACTTCCTAGTTGGATCAGAAGCCAAATCTTTCTGAAAAACTGAAAGAGCTCAGATTTCAGATTCAATCGGGCTGGTTGGAAACGTGCGCAGGTACGAAGCAGATTGCCATTATTACTTGGCCTCTTTAGCACGGATAAATGCTACACGCAACCTACAATTACTCAGACAGCGCTTTGTATTACAGGCATCCCCTGTCTATTCCGCGCAGTGATGGTATCGACCGCTACACAAAAATAGACCATATTACCAAGTTGTCTACGACAGTGGTAAGTTGTATCATTGGTCTAGCTGTAGTATGCCTTGTATAAACTATAATGTTTCGTATGTGGCTAATTCCATGCCCTCTTTCTGTCTGTTCCTCGACAGTGCCCGGCTGGGTTCACTGTAAGTAAATTCGATTTACTTTTACACGCATGGGTTACACTCACTATTACCCCAGTATAAGGTAAATTCTTAAACCTTCTCCAGGAATATGCAATATATTCATGGCGACTACGTATAGATTTACAATTTCACATTATATATCATTATTTTTTATAGACGTCCCTCACTCCCAATCCTGACGAGACCCTCATTCTAAGGGTCGAAACGCCGTCGACATACTTGGAGGCGAATAAGACTCACACAGTGCCTATGATTATATAGCGGCTGTTCTACAATTGATTTAAATAATTGCTCTGAGTCATGTCTCCTTCTTGTAAATAGCCATTATTGTAACCTGTATAGCTCACTTAACTGTACACACGTTGTTTTTGGTTACTTCACAAATCACTTGGGACACATTGCGCTTTGTATATTATATTGTATGTCGCAGTCAAATCAATTTTATTCATTTTGTTATTTGAAATACAAAAAATGGTTTGAAACTGGTATGATTGTGTTTCTCTCTCCTTGTTGCCACCCTTTCTCTAATACTTGGATTGTTATCAAGCCTCAGTCTATTAAGTAATTGATAAAGTGATATGCCACAGGAACCATTGTTTTCTGGATAAACGCATTACCCTGGTTCCTTTGTGAGTAGGGTCTCCCTTGTTCTCTTCTTTTGCATTTTAAATAAAGCAGTTTTTTATTTTGAAATGCAGCCCGTTTTCCTAAAAGGAAAACAGGATGCATTCAGAAAAGAAAAATTTAAAGTTTCTTTTCCATTTTTTAAGAGTAGGAAACTGCCTACTCCTAAAAAATGTTGCTGCCCACATTCACAAAGCGGAAGGGGTCCCTTTGGCACACCTTCTAATTCGTGAATGGGTTACCACCTCTTTCACAGAGTCACATTCCCGTCGCAAAACATTCACACATGCCCCTGAAACTCGTTATTAGGAAGAGAGGCCCTAGGCATGCCCCTTTCCAATAGCATCTCACAAACTCAATTTGCGATCCGGTAATAGGTTACTGAATCACAAATTGGGCTTTGTGCATTTAAAAATGCTTTTTTCAGATAGCAAACGCCCAGATTCTGCGAATTGGGCCATTTGCAACTTGAAAAAAGCTTTGTACATCTGGCCCATAGCTTTCTATATGTTCACATACATGCATATTTTATTTATATAGATTAGCAGCGTTCAAATGTTCAAGGATTTTGGAAAGGTAGTTGACATTATATCTGATATTATACATAGACTCATCAAACTTCAGTTATGAGAGGTTCTACTAGGTTACATAGAAGACTTCATAAAACTGGTTCATGGATTGAATGCCCTGCTCCTGTTGTTGTCCAAACACCTTGTGACAATGACAAGTATGACATGTAAGAAGGGCCGCCTACACCCCTAGAACATAATATTGGTTTAAAGAAACTGTCTACTACCTTGGCTAAGCCAAAATATCCTCCTCAATGCCGCCTCCAAAGGATCGACCATGAGATATATGTGGACCATTGTGTGATTATTTATTAAATATGGGCACAGTTGAATGGTTTCAGATGTTAATAGAGGTGTAGTAAACCAGCTGTAATAATGTTTGGCTTGTGGCCTAAGGGTAATGAATGAAGGTGGCTCTAATAATAAATATGGCTATGTATGTATAGTATTATGGAAGTGAAATAGCTACATCCTGGGAGAGACTAAAATGATGATAATGTTGTTGTTTATTTGTAATTGGGCCTACTTAAGGTATGCTGGGTTTTCTATTAATGGAGTTACTTGATTAAGGATGTTTTTTTTTATTGTGACTGCAAATCAAAATGAAACTTGAATGAATCCAAGCAAAATAATGCACAGGACTGAATCACAAATGATGTGTGATAGTCTACCATCATGAATAATGATGGGGCTGTATTCCATATCCTAATTTTACGCCGGAATACCTGGCCGATGGTCTTTATTGCCTGCTAGGAAGTGTGGAGGGAAGTAAACAATTTACCAATTATACAATTCCCCTGCGGTGCAACTAAATAACTACAGACTTCGAATTCAGTCTGTTGATTTATTACAAAGCCAGGAACAACAAAATATAGACACACCTCAGAATCAAGGCGTAAAGATACATGAAAACTAATACAGAGCCCAAACTACGAAATAGTTTATACGGCACAATAGTCACAGAACAATGAATTCCAAAATGAAAACACAACTAAGTATAGTCGTTGCGTCCAGATCCTTTTTCATTTGTATCTCCGAATTAAGGAGTAATATGTCCCTATTCTATTTCTAAAGTGGCATCCAATCCTAGTTTCCAAGGAACAATTTTCTCTTAAGGTGTCAGCACGTGCTGACTTCCTAAGAAAAGCACTCACGTTAAATGGGTCAAGTAGCGTAAAGCTACAGATCTCGTTCTAAGATGCTCTCCTTTCCCAGCCAAAAGCAGACCACCTATAAAATCTGTCCCTGTGCCTAATACAAAAAGACAATGTTACACCCCTAACAGATCACATGGTACATTATTCTGTGGACACCTTCTTTAAGTAACTTCCACAAACTCCAATTAATTTTACTGCTCAGTTCATTAACCTTGGCTCCAAAGTTTCACCAGGTATGGAAGGTGTCATCCCTTTTTTCTGTCTAAACTCTTCAAAGACATTTCTCTCCTCCCATGTATCTTCTTAAATCTAAAATAACAAGGTCAAATTCCTGCACCTGAATAGGGGCGAAAAGAAAACTTTTACACACATCAATGTTAATTAGCTCCTGAGGAGAAATGAAACCTAAAGAAAAACTAAAGTTAGGCCTACAATTTTGGCTAACCTAAAAACGTTCTTTAATGTGCACTTGTTACACATGCCCCTATATGAATCTTATAAAAGTGAATACATTTATAATGCCTAGTATACATTATATATGTGCATAATTACATGAGTTCTCTAAATATGTGCAAAATATTAATCATTCCTGAGAATAGTGTCACAATTTCATTCTACAGATTTTGATATGATGATACATAAACTTTGTTTTAATATACACAAACTTCAACCAAACATTTATTATATAGGAGTGCGGTTCATACAAGACTATAATGCACCCCTACAAGAGCGTCGAAAAATAATAAAAGGATATTTCCGGCCACAGCAGCACAACTACAACTCTGTGAAGAAAGAAAATACATTGTGTATCCTAAACTCGGTTATCATTCATATGGGGGTAAAGTGCTGGTTTGGTACCTACTTTTAAGCGCAAAGCAAGTTTTGTGCTGCAAAGTTGCCTATAAGTAATGCAAAGTAGGCCTTTGTGATGCTTTGTGCTAGTTGGGGTGGTGCAGGGTGTTTCCGTAAACAACTGTTGGTACAAATGGAAAGCCCTATCTGTCAGGCTGTCAGGATTGTCAGTAAGACAAAGCCCCATTTGAGAATACCACAGCGGGTGAACACAATATTGTACAAGACTAGGTCAAAAGAGAAACTCAGACAGGAATTCAATAACCTAATGGCATTTAGTAGAATTAAGATGGCCGCCGGGATTTCTAACCCGGAGCAAAAGGTTAGCAGTCTAGCTGAAGATCGCAAATACCGTGATCCAGGTGCCTGCCCCGAGTTGTGGTGCACGTCACCGTAGTTGTTGGCGTAGGAAGTCGAGCAAAGAGAGCGTCGCGAAGTTAGCTTAGGGCCTACACTTCGTCGCGCTCTGAAAATGTCCGGAGTTTATCTATGGAGTAACGGAGGAGTATACAGCAAGTAAGACTGTTCCAGAGTGAATTATTTTCTTGTCGAGCATACGCAATTGCTGTGGAGCGAAGGAATAGTTATCTTCGCTTGCGCATGAGCACAGTAAGTAGTTCTGGGCATGCTCTAGAAACGAACACTAGAAGTGGCAGAGTCAGCACTAGCGAGTAACTGCATATATTTTTCAAAATAAAAGAATACAGAGTCATTAGGAAATTTTGAAGTTGCAAGTACTTGAGCTCAAAGAATTATAGCGGTCGAAGTGAAAAAGCTAAGGCTTAAGTTACGAGTTTATTTAGAAACATTCTCAGTGCACATGCAGAGTGTTAGAAACAAGTTAGATTGGAATGAATTAACTTCAGTATTAAAACATATTCAAAACACATCCATTGGGTATATGGAGAATTAAGTGTATGAGCTAACAAGGTGAAGAAGGAGTTTCAGAATTTTACTTACCTTATGGAATTCAGTTTGGCACATCAGCTGTGAGTAAAAGGTGGGCAATCTGCAAAACACAAGAATAGAAGAGACATTAGGTTAATACATGAGCAAAAATTAATAGTTGAATCCTTTAGTTCACAGCACGTAGAAAAATATCAACACACTACAAGAAGAGAAGCATTGGCCACTCACATACAGGGTAGGTGAGCAGAGAAAATAGACAGTTATAGAAATTACATGAGTGTCAATGTTTTAACATGCAAATTCCCTTGTAGAAGGATACTTACCTGTCAAGCAAGAAAATAGCGGAAAATAAGAAGGAAGACAATAAGAAGACGAGTACAAAAGAATAGTAGAGTGGCTGTCTCTTCTCTGTCCAATGCTCTTTCCCCCATGGGGTGACATTAGTTAGCGCATTTAAAGTAGCGTTGGCTGTGAAACCTTATAGGGGCATTGGGAACAGCACGTTCTGCTCCTGTGCCAGTTGGAGAAGGGCTCATGTAGAGACTGTGATTTTCTCAGTCCTGACACAGTCTAATGCCACTCACCTGATTATCCAGATCTCTGAGGAAGCAAATATATTTCAACACCACCACCACAGGCTAAATACTCAAGATTTAGATCATCCCATGTGGTGAGATTAGTCACTTGTGATGTTGGAATGGGAGAGATGGGAGAGAGGAGAGAGATTGAGAGAGAGAGAGAGAGAGAGAGAGAGAGGGGGTTCTTTGAAGAAAAATGGCGAACGTCTTCCTCGAAGCTCCTTCTCAATTGCTATGGTGTTTGCAATACCATAGGAAAATTCTTGGAGAGAACAGAACAAAATATCAAAATATTTATTTGCCTATACACTGATATTATTAAAGTTCTTGTAATGCAATTCTTATCTTCCCTAAACCATATTTTACCTGAATTATTGCACTAAAAGAAAAAAAGGCCAGCTCCTTTTATGATTTTCTCAAGCACCTGGTGATACTATTTTTTCCTCGTCAACAAAGTTCTTTCTAACTGAGATCTTTAAAGCCTAACAGAGAGACCAAAAAATATATCATAACAAATACTCTACCACTTCCATATAATTATCCTGTTCTTAGATTAAGTTAGCACATTTGACTTTACCTTATATTATCGTAAATTCTCACAACAGATTTGGTTTCTTCCCCAAGATGAATTACAAATTCGAATTATTGTTTTTGCACCACATCTGTTAGGGCCTTCCTCAATCTTTTGTAGTTTTTAGGTCATTTAATGTCTTTTTAAAACTAAGCAATCCGACTAGCCTTCGTAAAAATAGCTTTTAACCAGATAACTTCTTTGATTAGTGCACTAAACTTTAAAACTCTTGTCACTTTTTCGATTGTCATCGTCGTGGATGTGGTAATAAGTCTTACCATTTATTACTTTCACCATTGTTTGTTACGGCCTTCTTCAACCATTTCTATTGAATTCTTTTTCATGTGAGGATCCAGCTGTTGAGGAATTTGAAGAGCAGTGCTCCAGGAAGCATATCATGGTCAATGGAAGAAAATCCAGAACTCAGGTAAGTGATGCAGGATTTAAGGACCTCTATCTCTGAAAACTTAAAACCTAGCAAAGGCTTGGCAGTTTGTGTGTGGTATTTATAATACCTCTCCCGAAATGGCCGCAGATCCTGAAGTCACTAGAGATTTGGGGATGGGTGTGGCTTTTCAGAAAATGACTGATCAGCTTTAATTAATGTTTTGGATGGCTGTGGCTGGGCATGACCATTCAGGAAAAAAGGATCCTCCTAAGTAAAAGCCTTAACTTGGGGCCTGGAAATCATCGCTAAAAGGCCAGGTGGGAATAATTTAAATAACATTGACAAAGGTGTAAGCACAATGCCCGATATGCAGGGGGCATACCGCGCATTCACACTGAAACTATCTACCTAAATTGCTAGACAGAGCTTTATAGCAAACAAAGACACCTCCTCAAGACAGATGCTAACAAATTGAACATTTGTTGTTCCCCCAAACTGTTATAGGTTTGCATGTCTGCTGTACTGTACATCACACATTAAATGTAGGAAAAGTTTCAAGGTAGGCCAGAGTACAGTATTTTGTAATGACATGTTACCCTTCCAGTACAAAACCTATGCAGAACCTAGGTGCGTGTGTGATACAAGGAAGCCAGAAAGGGCACCAGTACTTGGGAAGAGAGCTGATCAATGTTTCCTCATTTGGGACTATATTTGTTATGCTTGAATTTATTCCCTTTTGTTTACAAAATTTAAAGAACTGAAATAAAATCTGTAATCCGCAGGTTGAATAAAAATTATATTGTCCTATCTTTTTGTTGCACTTTTCATTTGAGCTCACTTAGGGCAGAGTTAGTGATTCGAAGACGAAAGGTTTTTTTTAAAAAAGGAGAGAGCACAGATCCACTTGAAATGAAAGTAGTGTAATGGTTCAACTTGAACGTATTTAAAAAGAATACAAACTATGTATTTGAGCACTAGAAATATGTGTGTGTGTGTGTGTGCTTAGATTAGTACAAGAAACAACTATTGATGGCTGACTGGAAAACATTGTATTTATTGCATTGTTATGGCCTCAACCTCAGCTGTTCTGCCATGCCCCCATGTATCTCGTATAGCTCTTGGGGAGAGAGCATAATCACCATATTATCAGTAGATATGACACTGTCCTGCTCTCTCCCTCATTGCAGCAACTTCAGTTGCTGTGTGGCATTGTGTGAGATATTAGTACATCTGCCCCCTAGTCCTTGGGTTTAATTGAACAAAAACATTACATTGTGTAAGATGCAAAGATGTAACTACAAAAACAATAATTGAGAAAATAAAGTGCACACATCTAAAAATTCACCTGTGCTGACAGAGCAGAGCTCTAACTAAAATGTAATGTTGCTTAGCAACTTGCATAGCAACTTGTGCTGGGGACGGCTGATGTCATTGCACACATTTTATTTTATAGAATTCTGTTGGAGCTAGACTGAAGGAATCATGTATTGGCCTCTTCTAATTAATTACAATGTGTGCCATGTGACTGTGTGTCTATGAGGTTGAGTTCTTTTTTAACACTATGGGGCTTATTTCCGAGAGGCTTTCGCCACCGGAGCATCACTTTTTTAGATGCTTTGGCAGTGCAAGCCTCTCAATCATATCTACGAGGCAACACAAAGCCACTCTGAGTAGCTATGCATGGCTTCATAGATATTGAATAAATCAAAGCAGCGCAAGTTGCTGCCTTGACTTACTCTGTGTCAAGGAGGCATTCCATGGGAGCTGCATTGGGCTTTCCCATGCAACACCCATGTATTTTGACACTGCCCCAGATTTACTTAATAACATAAACCTGGGGCAGCGCCAAAACCTTACACTTCCCCAGAGCAAGCAAAGGGGGAAGAAATATTTTTATTTCTTCTCTTTTTTCCTCTTTGCATGTGTGCTGTATTCTGCAAACCACATAGAAAGAGGAAAACACCTCTTTGGATTGTTTCTGTATGTGGAAGGTGCTCCTTCCTGCACAAAAATAATCCTGCCTGAAAAAGAAGCACCCTTGCACCATGATGCAAGAATGCCAACACTGGAGCTAGGCTGCAAATTGTGCACCAGAGCAGGGGGAAAAGACACAAATGCACTACATTTAATAAATACGGTGCATTCCCGCCTTTTTACTTTGTCGTAGGGCAACGTTGTAAGAAGACTTGCTTCACTGCCCTACTCCAATTCCTCACATCTGAGGCCCCATGTGCATTGCCTTGACAATTGTGTTCACATTCCGACATTGGGGACCTTCCTATATATTGAGCCCAATTTGGATGTTGGGTGGAAAGCCATCCGACAGTCTGTCGAAGACTTTCTGCCCGACATCAATGGTTTCCCTCTTACTGCCATATTATTGTGACAGTGATTAGAGGGAAAACGCAGGGGGATTCCTATCCTCTTTCGAAGAGGGGCAGAATTGTAATCCCTTGAATGACGGCAGAGCCAGCCTCAACTCTGCCGTCAGGATTACAATGTCAGTTTCGGACAGCCTTTCCATGTCGGCCTTTCTGATATGGAAAGACTTTGGGAAAGTGACTTTGGGGGTACCTAGCAGTGCTCCCAACCACCCTGGCCCCCTGCTATGGGGGCCTGGGGTGCACCTATGGTGCCCCCCTAAAGATTCAATGTATTTTCAAAACAAGGGAAATCCCACAATTTGCAAGATCCTGGAGCAATAGAAAATGTTGAGAGAACAGTGGGTCATTGCGGCAAATCAGTCCTGTGAAAGTTTCTTTTTTGGAAAGGAAACACATTAAGTCCTATACATTTTCATTTGGTACCCGAATGTACACAATCAATCAAAGGCAAGTATGTAGCAGGACAACCTACTATTTTATATTACAAGAAAGGTATTAATTGCAGAATGTCATCTAATTTTTGGCTTTTTTGTGTAAATATTACGATTTAGTGCTTATAGAAAAGTGAAGGTGCTCATATGAGTGAAAAACATTAAAATATGTAACCCATTTAATACATCAAGACACTCAAGTCCTTCTGATAATTTTCTATAATTAAATAAGGAGTTAGGTAGTTCTAAAGTCGACAACATTTCAATCTTATTCAGTTGAGATCATCATCAGGACAAGTGTGTGAGCACCAAGTATCACTAGAATAGAAAAGAGAAAGGTGGGGGGCCAGAGACATAGACCCCAGGGGTCTGCTCAATTGTATTCAGTTAATCTTAAAGCTACCTGACAAAGTGGAATTCCTAAATTGATACAGCATACAACACATGTATGAAGTGCTCATTTGGGCTTAAAGACTAAATTAATTAAGAAACCAATGCTGGTCCTGTATGAGAGAATTCAATGCATTCATCGATAATTGAATACTCACTTACTGGGAGGATGACCAGTGGAGCTGTATGGTAGAGTTCCAGTTGATTGGAGCACGTTTCTTTAGATCGATTTCATGGTGCACCTGCAATGGGTTTACCTAGCAAGTGAAGCGGAAAAGCTGAATTTAGGGGCAAGGTCTCACTTTCAAAGGCATGGGTGTGCATTGAATACATCAATTTCATTTTAAAAAAGTAGGTTGTCCTGCTTCATTCTTGTCTTTGAGTGATTGTGTACATTCGGGTCCCCAAAAAGATGTGTAGGATTTAATGTGTTTTTTCCCCCAATGAAACTTTAATGGGACCGATTAGCCCCATTGCACCACTGTTCTCTCAACATCCTCTAAACATCCATGCACCATGCAGCAGACACTGCATGGTGCCTGTCACATGGTACAGGACTGTTTGCAAACATCCATTTCTCATTGAAAGCTTGTGCTGTAGGCCTTTTCCACCCAACACACAAGCTTCCATTGAAAAATTGATGTTTGGGACCTCCCTGTGGGTGGTTGCATCCTAATCTTGCGGTCAGAACCGCAGACATAAGGTCAGGTGGTTCCAAACCACAAAGGTTGCGTCCGCCCAATATCGTAATGAGGCCCATAGTGCTTCGGGGGCCCAACACGTGTTTGTGTCCGCTTTCGCACTCCAGGGTACTGTGGTAGTGCTACAGCGGGACTCCAAAACAAATTTCAAATCACCATGACCATTTCTCCCTCGTATCTCAGAAACACGCATAACATTCAACAGTGGGGCCCATTGCCCTGCATACTTACTTTAATTTAATTCAGCTCAGAGATTTGGCCATCAACCTAGGAGTCTCACTATAACATTGGCGGAGTGTCTAAACCTATTTAACTATTTATTATTTACACTTGCAGTTTAAAACATTTTTACCATGGTTTCTTTAATAACAATTTTATTCAGACACACCACCATAATGGCAATGGATCTGCTAGAACGAAAATTAGGCGTAGGAAGAATCAAAGACCCGCTTTTAGTTTCTTCATTTATTTAATTTTCATTCAAAGCAAACTTTAGTATGTCCTACATTTAGGCAATTATTTATTTTAAAGCTCAGAAATAGACATTTATTTTAAAGTTCAGTACAGTTTAGCAAAGAACAAATAGTTCCAAATTCATTTTCTCCTGATATCCCTAGCTAACACCCTCATCTTATCCTAACAAAACCTCCAAAGGAAAATAATCAATCAGAAAAAGAAAGTTCTTATATCCAAGAATAATCGATCTTCAGTCCGGCAGCATCTCCAGAGGAAATCGAAAGAGCGACCCCTTCTAAGCAAAATCAGGGGGTTTATGCACTAATTTCTAGCTAAGGCTATCTAAAAAAGTAACTAACATCACCAATTCGAGTTCTGATTGGACAAATTTGGCACTTCCTCATCATTACAGCATGTTTTTCACGATGAATCCGCAGAAAAATAAAGGTTCTTTGTTTAAGACAGTTCGTGGCCTAGGTGCATCCTGCACTTGAAACATGCATCAACTTTCCCAGGCTCTGGGCATTACATCGTCTATGCTTGGAACCCATCCTAGGTTCCGGGGTAAGGTGGCCTTGAACTTCCCATCAAGCACAGTCAGCTCACTCCTGCTGGCAGAAATCTTTTGATGCGTATGCGTAGACCATTACTCGCTCGCAGTGACTCAGAGTGGCCATTTTCATACTAGGCCTCACAAGCCACATTTGGAACTATCATAGAAACAAACACAAATTCATGTTTATTATGGTAATGAGACCCTTCTGTTTACCTCCCACCATTCTAATATTTCCCTATTAGTTGTTACCTAGCAAATAAGCCACATAAATGCGGTTTATACTTACATTTCCAGCGACTTTATAGCACAAAACATTTACAATAAGCACATTTAAATTGCATCTGTTTATAATTAAGCTGCGCATTAGTTCACATTACAATGACAACATGTATTAATTAATTATTTCACTCCATGCAAGCAAGATTAGTACTTCCCATGTGTCTGTGAATACATATTACTCTAAAGTTGGTTATTTAAACACATCACACCCTTAGTAAATGTTAACGTTATGGAACATTAATTTCACGAGGGGTACACAAAACTTTGCATTTACCACCTCGCTCAATCAATTCCCTCATCTGGGGATCCTATCACCAAATATTCTCTCAAAATTTTGGAAAATTTAGCAGAACATGTTTAAAGTTCTTCATAGTGGTATGATCTATACTCTAGTATCCTTCTCCTTTATTTCTTTAAAAATGTTCTCTCTGACTCCTTCCATCTCTATTTCATTCTTTTCTCTTTCTCTTGCTTTTCTTTCTTGTATTGTCCTCTTTATTGATTTTCTAACATCTCTTCTACTTTTACATATACAAATAGTCTTATCAGAAAAATCACTATTACTATAATTGTTTTCGGTATTAGTATTTTACCTACTATAGAACTACCTATTTCTTGAAACCAATGCTTAATAACTGTAAGACTTCTACCTAATGTCTCAAAAACACCTTCAACCTCCAGTGGTTTAATCTCTTTATGTAAATTTGTAATATTTGTAATATACCTTTTGAAATGTTGACTTTTATCTGGAATATAAGTACAACAATGTTGCACTTTCAGTATTCAACAGACTCCTCCTCTTTTGCTAAGAGTATATCCAGGGCAAGTCGATTTTGCATTACCATTGCTCTCATGGCAACCATTTCAGTATCAACCATCAGGAAACCTCCTGCAGTATCTGTTGACAATCGATCAACTATTGTAGACAATTTTCGGATTCTATTTGCATTGAATGAAATTCCCACTGCTGGTATCAGTGCTCCAAAACATCACCTATTATTTCTAATACACTCTCTCTTTTCTTTCTACTAAGAACTTTTCATGTTTACCATTAGTACCTCTATCTACATGGAAAATTTTAGGAAAGACCAAACCCACATAACAAGTTCCATTCCAGTGGTCCGGTAACTTATAATAAGCTCTATTCCCGCAAATAAAATAAACACCAGGGAAAACAGGATCTTTTCCTCCTTGAAATCCCCAACCCCCTATAATTCTATAGGTATCTTTACATTGACTTGCACCCACAAAATAATTGTCATACACAGTATTGTCTCTTATAAAAAAATTCGCTAACATTGGTGTATCTATGTTTATGGCTACATTCACATTCTTATCATCCAGATTTTCATCATTAAATGTCCAATATTTTGATTTTTCATGTTTTACTTTTTCACTTCTTTTATAAGCAATTCTTCTCTCTTTAACCATGTCTAGAAAAGTTCTTTCCTCCATTCTCAATTTACATGTCAAATTATGTTTAAAAGCATACTCGTGAGACAATTCCTCCATTTGTAAAAAATATTCTCCCATAACTTTTCCAGGTCTCTTTTTGTTCAATGATTTATCAATTCTTAATTTAGCAAAAATCTCATCTGTATTGGAATAATGGTATTCCAATCTTCCAAGCTGATAAAACAAACTTGCAATCACACTACAGGTTACTCCATATGTAAGAGGAAGGTGATGATATGTTAAACCTTCTGACACTGATGCAGGCAATTTTACACAAACATAACAATTATCAACATTCATGGTGTTGATATATTCAAGCAATAGCTTTGAAAACGTATTTTGTGAATAGTCACTGATGGACCTATCCTGATACAACTCTGGTTTATACACATGAGTCTCATGAACTTCTACTTTCTCACTTGACTTATTCAAACTCACATTTGATTTTAATTTCGTTAAATTATCCTGGAAAGGAATAACAATAGCTAAAATTATCCATAATATTATCAATAATCCCATACAAATGGAACAACATATGCACCATTTTCTAAAAATAGAACACTTTGTTGTATTCATCGGCATTTTCCCTAACACAATTTTCTTCGACCTTGTGTCACCTATAGATTCTACAATATTGGTTCACTAACAGAGTTTCTTCGACCTTGTGTGAATTCTATTCTAATCTATATTATAAATTATTTCTCTAACAAGTTTTCTTCGACCTTGTGTCAACTCCGACCTCTTCTATATTTACAATATTCGTCTCATAGGACTACAGACTTTTACTTAATATCATATACTTTGATTATCAATCAATTTTCTCTTAAGTTGACTTCTTACTCACTTTTCCCAATTTCTTTTGTGCAGTACAGATTTTCCTGACTGCTATTAACTTGAGCAATGGGTGATAGGACTATATAAGTACACTCAGGTGATTTGTATTTCTGATTTGTTAGTCTTACTCTTTTTGGCCTTTGTACGACTTCTATTTTCTTTCCCAATGTTTCTCTCTGGCTAGTGATCTCATTCTGTCTCTTTTGCTTTGTTTACAAGCTTAAATCTCAGTCCACCAGTTTCTTTAGGCCAATTATCTCCCTTACGGATTCTCTTGGTCTTTGGCTCTATTGTGTTATGCTCCACTCTCCAAGCTCTTTTCCTTGGACGTTTTCTTAACACAATTTCATCTGAACTGTCATCAGTTTCACTTTCTGTATCTTCAACTGTGTCATTGATTATGATTTTCACAATGTCTTTATCTTCATCAGATTCAGCTTTCTTTTCTGTTACTCAGTTAGGAACACCTTCATAAATGGTACTTGGAATCTCATCCTTTTCGTGAGTCACTTCCTCTTCCCCAGTTTCAGGATTTCCGTTCCTGCCTTCAGAGCTTTCAGATTTCTCTTCAGCTTTTTCCCCTTCAATGACCTTGTTTTCACTTTCTTTTGCGTCTTTTCTGGTGTCTGTCTTTACCGATTCTTGACCTTCAAGTTGATCTTTGGAATCTGGTATCTCTACAATCTCCCTTTCACATTCACCTTCAGATGCAGAACTGGCTTCTGATACTTCCAGATGTCGACGTTCCTGGCGATCTTCAGTATCTGGATTCTCTTCTGATTCAGCTTCAGAATCCGAGTCAGTTGTACTTTCAACGTCGTATGGGTATTCATGTGCAGGCACATGGATGGTGTGGCTGGCATGTACCCACCTCTTCAATCCAGCACACTTGACTGCAGTAGTACTGACCAAGATTACCTGTTGTGGCTTCTGCCACTGAGGCACCAAACAGTTTCTTCTGCGATATACTTTCACTCGAACCCAGTCTCCAGGGACTAGATAATGAGCTGGATTTTTCTCTTTAGAATGTGACTCAGTTCCCACCTGGTGGAGCACAGAAATTACCACATCAGACAGATTTTTACAGTAGTCCAATATAATATCATCATTTAAGGTTAGCAATTTATTAACAGGTACATAAGCTTGTCTCATAACCCTGCCCATCAAAATTTCATGTGGACTTAGTCCTGTAGCAGGGTTTCCGTTCTCCCACAGAACTGTGCATAGAGATCTAGAACCTCAGTGAGTTAGGATGATCCAAAAACTCATCTCAGTGTCAGAAATCTCGTTACCTAGCTAGCTACAGTGTCTCATGGATCATTATGGAATGATCCATGTATTAGACAAACCAGAACATGATCTTTAGAATACCTCAGGAGTCGTGGAACACATGAACACTCTTTCGTTATATAATCATTTCAAACCAAAACTGAGAGTCAAAGAACACAAGTGCAAGTTTGAAATATTTATTATTCAATGCAAAGTTCTCAAACGCAGTATCTTGTATAATACCAAAATGCAGATTATAAAAATCAGAGTCAGCAGCATAGTCACTAATCCATAGTAAGCAAAAGGTGCTAGCATGTTATAATGCAATTTCTATAGAAATCTATATCACCTATATTTCGCGCACCCTATCTAGCATATTATATTATATCTAAGAAGGTCTCATTCGGGCTTTAGCAGGGCGGCCCCATACCTCTCAATGTCAGTAAGAGCAGTTCACATCAACCGCTACCAGCTCTCTTCATGCGCAGCACCAAGTGTCTGCTTTCATTCCGTGTAACTCTATCTTAAACCCGCGTAGAGCCCAAAATGTTGGCATCAACATAATTTGTGTTATGTCTAATGTGGTGCGAGGATCAAGCCTCCTAGCAACCTTGTGTTAGGTTAATCTTAGAGTGTGCAGCTCTCAGTGTGCAGACAGTTGTACCAAGTGTACCAGGCAAAGCTGATAGCATAGGAATAACATATTATTCTCAAATAAAGCAACTCGCCGCTTCTAGGGTGAAAGCTACAACAACAAGTTCGTGTCGTGTGCAAAACTGAAGCCGAAGGCATAACGGCTGTTTAAACATGTAATACACTCATGCTAACTTAACGCAATATATGTAATGAAGTATCCATATGACACCCCCCCATTGGTCCGAGCACCGCCAATCATAAGGGAAAAGGCAATACTAAATCAGATACCAAAATTGAAAGCAAAATTCAATAAT